>NC_081300.1:2400000-3000000 GCF_030435805.1 Mustela lutreola | reverse complement strand
ACCCTTGGCATGGGGCTCGGGTCCCAAACCCAGAACAATGTCTCCATGGGGCGCCACTTGTCCTGCACTTGGGACAAGTTTGCCAAGATTACTGGCTGATATGAGGCTGCTGACAACTTGCTTTAGATATTTGTTTCTGAGTTATTGTTTTAATTGTTAGGAAGTTTCCTTTGATTAAATCTGCCCCATCCTTAACAACAAACTTGTCCCTAAGACTGTCTTATTCCAATGTAAATAAATTATTTGTAGCACTTTCTACTACTCTGAATCAATGACGGACTGTCTCCTACATCGTGAACCCAGCGAGGGCTGCCTTTGTACCTGACACGTGCACCAAAATTTCAGGTGGGTAGTGGCCTCCTTGCTTGACATTTTCATCCCAGTATGAGTTGATCCCGATCAGCAATTGCATCTCACAATCGTATCCATTCTTCAAGCTCAGTTCATGCTTTCCTCCATCATACCTTTCCAGATCTTCTTACCTGGAAATCTATCTCATCCTTCTGTAGCCTCCTGCAAATGTTTCTGTAAACTATTTTAAGTCACTTATAACTTTTCACTTTCTTCTTCTTGGTTTATCTCTGTAAAACAAAAGCTATGTCTTCCTCATTGGTTTATCATAAACTACTTTATACATAACAGGTTCTCAACGAATATTTAATCACTAATTTCAGAAGTGAAGGATGCATTTACCCTAAAAGACTTTGAATCTTAAACATAACTGCTAGAAGATCTCTAGCAACCGCAGGAAGACTAACATTCTAGGTCAAAATTTCCCCTTCCTTCACACCACAGAATGACATATCAACATAAGAAACACTGTATTACCAATAGAACCAGAACAGGCTTCTAGTAAAATGGCAGACTGAGATGCATAGAGGGATTGGCTCCAAACACATAAAAATGCTGGGTGACACATGGAATTTTTAAGAAATCTTCCAATTGCCCTTTGGAAGAAAGGGCAATCTTGAAGTTCTAGAAAAGAAGAAAGAAATCAAGGATGGGGTGGAAAGTAGACCCCCAAGGCTGCTGTTACCTCAGGCCTCAAGGCCCTCTGGCAAAGAGCTGTGTGTTCTGCTCCTGCAGCCGGTACTCTCTGAGGGGTAAGAGTGATCCGGTAGTACCACACTATAGCTGGCACTGAGATGCAGCAAGGAGGCTTGCCACGTCGCAGAATCCTGAGTGGAAGAGGAGAGTCATCTGAGAGAAATCAAAACTCTCAGAGTGGTGTTTAGCTTTGTGTACATAGGGAGGGAACTCTGAACCAAGCCATGATCCTAAATGTTGGGCTCTATGCACTGAAACCTGTTGGAGCTCAGCAGAGCAGAAAAGCAAAACACAACACAACCTGGAAGTAAACAGGTCCATCATAGAACAGGCAACCCCCTCAGAAGAGCAATTCATAATAAAAAAAATTTTCAAACTCATGAGAGATGAAGCCTGATGAGGGAGAGTCAACAGATTCAGGAGAAGAATCAGAATCCTTCAAGAATCAGAAATAATGCAGCCCTATGAACAAACATGAAATAACACTGAAGTTTAAGATGGTTATAGAGTTTTAAAAAAATAGAAACCCATAATTAAAAATAGACAGAAGCTAAATCCCCTCTCCCCTAATTCAACATTGAATGTGGTCTCTTCCTACTAACTTCTTTACCAAGAGTAATAGTAGATGTGATGACATTAGCTTACAGTGGAGAATATCTGCGCAGCACCTCTGCGCAACTCATCAAGGTTAGCATTATCAATAGCAAGTTATGTCAATAAGATGTAGCCTTGACATGAGGGGCATCCTACAAAATACTTGGCCAGTCTTCCTCAAAATGGCCAAGGTCATCAAAAACAAGGGAAGTCTGAGAACCCTCACAGCCATGAAGCACCTAAAGAGACACGATGCATCCCCTGAATGAGATGCTGGAACTGAAAAGGGACATCAGGAAAAACTGCCAGAATCCAAATAAATTGTGGAGTTTAGCTGTATGTCTAACAATGTACCAACACTGGTTTCTAGTTGTGACAGATGTACTATGCTAATGGAAGATGTAACAACAGGCAAAAAGGCTTCTGCACTATTTTCGTAACTTTTCCATCAATCTGAATCTATTCAAAAACAAATTTGATTTAAAAAAGTAATAGGCAACTCTGACAGCCATCAAATAGACCTTCTGAAAAGATTACCAATAAAACAAATACAATTGCTGAGAGAAAATCACATAACACAACAGCTGCCAGAACAATTGAATGATACATTTGAAGTACTGAAGGAAAATAAAAATGTAAAAACCTATATCCTTCCAAATAATCTCATGAATCTGAGCAAAATAAGTTTATTGGCAGAGAAACAACCACCAATAGACATTGCCATTTACAGACACTTGTTAGAACTTAGAGCAATAGAAGCACATCTCAGGAAAAAAGCATTTGAACAGAAAAAGGAGCCGGTGCAAATAGTAATGAGAAGAAGAAATTAGGACATCTAAGTAAGCTTTTAATATTAATAATAATAATGAATTTGGAAAGTGGTAGTTACATATGGTATTAACAAATTAGTAGACAACAATAGAAACAGGAAGAGGGGATCAGGAAAAAAAACTTTTTAGGATCCCTGCATTGTTTAAAAAGAACACATTGACATTGGTTGTTGGGACTTCATTAAGTCAAGAACACTTGTGAAATATGGTGCCAACACTAAAGAACTAGAAATGCAATATATAACTAGAGAATTGGGATAATGAGGTTTGTTGAGAACATGGCCTCATAACAAGTCTTTAATGTAGCATAAGCTGAGTCACTTAATCTTTCCATACCAGTTTCCTCATCTCTAAATAAAAATCATAATCAGAGAAGGTTCATAATGTTGTGGTGAAGGCTTCACTTAACAATGCAGGTTACAAAATAAGCTCTTAACAAACCTTAGCTGTTGTTATTGCAAGCTCCAAACAAGTTTGGGGAAAAAAGAAATAGAAAGAAGATATGATGGATCCAATAGGACATGGGAAAAGAAGCCAAGAAAGAGCCTGCTAAATGGAAAACATAAAATACGATGACAGAAGTCTGTTCAAATATGCATCAATTGAAACAATAAATATAAGTGGGTTATATTTATACATTAAAAGACTGAGATTTTCAGATTGGATAAGAGACAAAATCCAGCTATAGGAATAACCAGCTATAAGAAAAACCATTTCATATGACACAAAAAGATTGAGTGAAAAGGATAGGAAAAGGGTCAAATTCAAGCTGGTATGACATTATCTATATTAGATAAAACCGACTTTAGGGCAAAAATTATTACTAGGGATAAAGAGGATAGTACATTATAGTTGTATTAGCCAGTGTTCTGACTAATACGGAGAAATAGGATATGCATATATGGAAAGAAAGACATTTATTTAAGAAATTAACCCACAACATTATGGAAACTAGCAAGTCTAAAATCTTCTGAGCTTATGTCCCAATTCAAGTCCAAAGCCTGGCAGACAGCTGTGGATCCAGGAAGAGCTGATGTCCCAGTTTAAAGGAAATCAGACAACCCTCTTACTGGGGAAGAGCCAGCATTTTGTTCTATTTAGGTCTTCAATTCACGGAATATGGCTCACCTGTGTTATGGAGGGAAATCTCCTTTCTTAGTATGCTTATTTAGCATTCCTTCATCAAAAAATAATAATAATAATAATAATCTTTAAAGAAACACCTAGCATAACATTTAACCAAATTTCTGGCTACCTCATGGTCCTGTCAAGTTGTAACACAAAGTTATTAATCACAGAATCCAAAGGCAATCTGCTATCAGAATTCCCTCCTGCTCAAGGGAGGTCAGTCTTTGTTCTATTAAGGCCTTCAACGGATTAAATAAGATCCACCTACCCACGTTATAGAGGGTAATCTGTTTTACTCACTTAAATATTAATCTTATCCAAGAAAGCACCTTCATGGAAACAACCAGAGTAATGTTGACCAAATATCTAGACACCATGGCCTGGTCAACTTGAAACATAAAATTAACCATCACAATAATAAAAGAAGCAATACACCAGAAAGATAAAGAGTGCTGAAGTTGTGTTCTCTTAAGAAAGAAGTGTAAGTCTATAAAGAAAAACTTGGAAGAACTACAGGAGCAATTAAAGTGAAAAACCCACAAACTTCGTGAGAGATGATACCACACTCTTTTTAGAAGCTGATATATCAAATGTTGGTGGAAATTTGGTGTATCTCAAATATCATTTTTTAAATAGATTTTTTTTAATTGTTTTAGGGAGAAAGAGAGAGCAAGAGCATGTAAGCAGGAAGGAGGGGTGGAGGGAGAGAAAAGAGAATCCCAAGCAGGTTCCCTGTCCAGGGCAGAGCCCAACATGGGGTTCAATCTCACAACCCTGAGGTCATGACTTGAGTCGAAATCAAGAACCAGAGGCTTAACCAGCTGAGCCAGCAAGGAGCTCCTTGAATATCACTTTTTAACACAATTAATCTAAGAAAAAAAGAGAGAGCCCTGCCCCCAACATTTAGAAGATACAAATCCTTTTCATGTGCCCCTGAAACTAAATTTAAGAAAAAAAAAATGAGCACATACTCTGCTGAAGAGAATTTTTTACTTAAACGTCACACGAACATATTATTTGACCCTAAAACAATAGAATTAAAAATTATTTACATATAGACAGAGAACCACCCCCTTCTGATTCCTTGTTTTTAGAAACTAAAAGCACACATCCTGAAACAGAATAAAAATGATCGATCTATTACTTTCTTGGTAAATCCATGGAACACAACCAGACCCAGTAAATTCATGGCATTATAGCCACATCTTTATATGATTTATGTTCAGCACATGGAATAGTAGGTCTTGCTTGAAATTTTAGCAATTTACACAGTCTCTAAGTTGTCAAAACGTAGGACTTTGACAACTGGTCCACGTAGGTAGATAACAAATGTTCACTGTGTATCACTTTGTTACATCTGAGCCTGCTGCTGAATAGTGCCTAATGAATATTAAATCTCATTTTCAGACAAGTTGGTGAGAGTCAGTGTTGACCAGTCAATACTGGTGGACAGAACCACAGAGAGTCTTCGTGGAAAACAGACTGAGGAATTGTCAGGGATTGAAGCAGAGGGAGGACCCAGGACAACTAGGTGAGATGCAGGATGCTGGGTTGGCACTTGGACTAGAAAAGGGACATGAGTGAGAAAAATGGCAAAATTTAAACAGAGCGTATAGATGGGTTCAGAACACTACATTAAGGTCAATTCTCCCCATTTCAATCATTGTTCTAGGGCTCACAAGCTGTTAACATTAGAGGAATGGGCAAGAGGTATAGGGAGTTGGGCATTTTTTTTTTTTGAAGCTTCTCTGTAAGCCTAAATCTACAATTATATCAAACTAAAAAGTTTCCAAGTTGATCTTTGTAATTCAAACTTCATTGTTCCCCAGTCCTCCCAAGAGAAACAATTTTTTTCCTTCTAGTATTGGGGAGATCTCACCAAACTCAAAATACGGGACGAAAGCTACACACTGTAGTATTTGTAACCTTCTGGTTAAAAAGCCACATTGCCACTAAATTCAGGAGAGCAGAGTTAATCAACTCAGAAAATAAAGAGTGATCTCTGCAGAAGAGGCGTGATTTGGGAAGTTTTCTTTACTCTTTATCTCACATAGATCAGTGGTCTCCAAATCAAGCTGAACAGCACGCTGTTCGAAATCATAGGCAGAGCCCAAATGGGTAAAACTGATCAAAGCGAAGGTGTTCTCCTCAGAGATGGGGGCTGTTTGAGCTTCTGGGATGGGGCTTCCCCACACGGGACTGCTGTGGCATGGCTCCAGAACATTCTGGAGCAGCCTGAAAAACTCTCAAACAGGAGAGATTTGATTCACACTCTGCTAATGATGAGCTCCCCTGAACCCTGATAAGGACGTTGAGGTTTCCACTTAGCAGACTCCCCGGGAGCACTGCAGCTGGGTAAGGGATTGGATGCTTCTCTCTCACCTCCCTGAAGAAACACATTCTAGAGGGACACCACTGCGTGAACAAGGCAAGCGTCAATCCCACGCACGTTCTCAGATGCCATTTGAGTCCTCCGGGCACTACTAGCAATAATGCGCGTGGGAGCGTCTGCGCGTGTGTACTTTCAGTCACATAAATTAACCATAAGAATCGTATATTGTGGGGTTTTTTGTTTTGTTAAAAAGGAGGAAAGTCACGCAGCTTGGGATAAATACTAAGGAGAGGGAGGGCTCTGTAGAAATCAATCTCCTGCTTTTATATACTCCCAAATTACACTCCTCAAGAGGGAGCCTCCAGCAGCACTGTCAGTCGTGATAAAGCGATCAGCCTGAGATTTATTATGAGTTTTCTTTTCATGTATTCAATGAAAAACGTCCCACAGGTGTGTTTATATTACCAGAGATAGATGAAGATTAATTGTGTGCCCAGGTGCTGAAATGCATTGACATATTTTCTAAGATTTAAGTTGTGTTAAGTCTAATGCTTTAAAAAAAAAAAAAAAAGGTGGGATTGGGAGGGGGGTAGAATGCCCAGGATTCTCAGAGAGAAAGAATGCGGATCCTCATGGACTTAAAGAAAAAGCAGACCAGTTATCATTTACCTTTGGGAAATGTCAATCCAACTTTCACCTTGAGGCCTAAGATACGTTATTTCTGGATACCCAGAAGGTCATAACTGAAGTCCCTTGAGGTTGAAAAACACCCCATGACCACTTCACCTTTTCCTCCCCACCCAGTTTGGTGTCTTTACTCTTGAAGCTTTACTTCGGTCACAGCCCAAGACCCAGGAAGGAAGAGGTAGCTAGCATTTAAACGTAACTGACTTTGAGCAAAAGGAAAAGTTAGGTTAAAATCCTCAGGTCCTTTCCCTTAACTGTGTTTGTTACTGTAGCCAAAATTTGAGAGGTCCATCTTGCATGTCTTCCCTTAACAAGTGTCTAAAGGTTACAGATTGTCTTACATTGTGCAAGACTTACCGCTCGAGCAGCGTTCTCCCATAAAGCTCCGGAGGGCAGAAATGAGTCCTTTTTCTGTTTTTGTTGTTTTAGGGACACGTTTAGGTGATGACATTGACAAACAGTAGGTATTAAGGCTGTGCATTGTGAGTAGGTTCTGTGGAACTCCAAGGTCAGCTCACTTGTGGTCAGTAGAAAGAGGACATTTGAAGTGTTTCTTTGTGCACTGTGTAATTAACTGTCCAGCCTAGGGGGTCCCAAAACAGAGGGACTATTTCCAGGGGTTGCAAAAAACAAGCCTTAAAAGAGTGATAGATACCTATTTCCATCAGTAAGAAAGAAGATAAATGTCCCTAGCACTCACCGCATGGTGACGCCGGCTGCTCCTATCTGTTGGTCCCATGACATGTGGAGCACACAGCTGTCCTGAGGGCAGACTGGACTTCCGCACGCAGAGGCTCCAAATCTTGTCAATGTAATCGACCTGACATTATCTGGTATATGCCAACCGACCCTCACAAAATTGACACGTGGCTTGAAAGTTTCAAGTAAAAGAACTGCTTTGAGATGGTATGAATATGCAGGCAAATTAAGCATAAAGAAATAGCAGTGGTGGACTTTCTCGTACTTCTACTATGAGCTTTTCTCAGCTAGATTCAAAGGATATGATTTAATTTCCACAATAATGAGCAGATAATAAAGAAGAGAAACAACACTGCTCCATACCCCTTACCTTATTCCTATCTGTTCAGGATATTCATGTGAATGAGTACAGGATGGCTGGAGCAACAGCAGTCATTTTGCAAGCATGAGGTTCCAGCATGCAGAGAAAAACAAGCATGCTAAGGATGGCAGAAAGGAAAGAAAGAAGAGTGTAGGTCCTTGAGGATGCCACAGTGTTACCATTCCATCCTGTGGGAGCCTTCTATTACACGAATTATTTAACACCTTTGTGACTAGCCACTGTGAGTCAAGTTGTCTGTCATTTGCAACTAAATACATACTAACTGACAGAGTTTTGTATTAACAAAATGATAGAAAACAGCGACTTTTGAAAGAAACAGATACTTGTAAATAATTGGAAAGAAGCAGATGACTAAGTTTCCTTAATCCATAACTTGTTGTAAAAATAATGTAAATGCATTATCCATTTAAAAAAAAAAATCCTCAGGGCACCTGGGTGGCTCAGTGGGTTAACCCTCTGCCTTCAGCTCAGGTCATGATCTCAGTGTCCTGGGATCCAGCCCTGAATCAGGCTCTCTGCTCAGCGGGGAGCCTGCTTCCCCCTCTCTCTGTCTCTGCTGCCTCTCTGCCTACTTGTGATCTCTGTCTGTCAAATAAATAAATAAAATCTTAAAAAAAAAAAAATCTCACATCTACAAACTAGAAATTTAAAATTCTCTGATCTGCTCAAGTTTTTTCCCCCCAAATTGGCCAAGAATGATGTTAAAAGACACATGTTCCTATTTGTTTGGTGGTATAATTGATTGATAAAGAAATATAGGAAGTTTAATAGCCAGAATTCAACAAAATTGCTGCATAGAAGTTTGAAAGGCAAATATCATAAGTTTGAAAAACAAATCTTATAACTTAAGTAAAGCTCATGATGAATTTTTCTCACTCGGAATGATGAATCTTTGTGAAGAATTTTTTATTTTGTAATCACAATAGCCATTGAAACCAAGTAGAGAAAATAAATTGAACTTTTATAAGTGGACATTTGAATTGTTGTGCTATAAAACATAAAACTATTTTTTAAAGATTTTATTTATTTACTTGACAGACAGAGATCACAAGCAGGCAGAGAGGCAGGTAGAGAGAGGGGGAAGCAGGCTCCCTGCTGAGCAGAGAGCCCGATGCGGGGCTCGATCCCAGGACCCTGAGATCATGACCTGAGCCTAAGACAGAAGCTTAACCCACTGAGCCACCCAGGCGCCCTGACATAAAACAAAATTTTTAAAAATAAAAAAAGCATTTATTGCTTTTACCATAATCGATTATAATAATAATTGTATACTTTTGGTGTATATTTAATTACTTAAAATAGTCTTTTAAAATGTATCTTATAGGGCACGTGGGTGACTCAGTTGGTTAAGTGCCTGCCTTCAGATCATGATTGCAAGTCATGATCTCAGGGTCCTGGAATTGAGCCCCGGGTGGGACTCCCTGCTCAGCGGGAAGCCCGCTTCTCCCTCTCCCTCTGCCTGCTGCTCCCGCTACTTGTGCTCTCTCTCTTTCTCTCTCTCCAATACATAATAAAATCTTTAAAAAAAAATAAAATGTATCTTATATTTGAATTTTTTTGTAAATGTTTTATGATCGTGCACAATTTATAATTGATTTATATATTGAGTGAATCCTCAAAAAATTTTTACCAGAAAGGATGACATGCCAACTATTGGAAATTACTGTGTTTTGTTTATCAGTGAGATTTACAATCTCTGTATATGACTGGCTCTTCCATGGCTGACCCTCCCTTGGCCTGGTAGAGAGATTCATACCCCAAAAGCCTTCCTTTTTGTCATGGGCTCTAGCATTGGAGTCTCGGGGATTTCTGTTCTATTTTTTTAAAAGGAATCTTTGCCTGAGCAGCAGCAGTAGTAGAAAATGTTGCAAGAGCACTTACCAAACACTCGCACGGAGCCAGGGTGAACCTGGCAGCCAGACTCTCCCATGTATGAAAACTGAGGTCCTGGCTTTGTGGGAGAGAAGAGAAAAACCACAACGTGCACGTTCAAAAACCGATGATTCTCACCTGATAAGCAGAAAGTCATTTAGTTTTAGAAAGGAATCCAATGAGTTCCCCTGTCCCCCAGAACAAACCAAAACATGTTTTTCTAAAAGTTGAAAAATTGACACTGGAGTCTTGGGTTTTACTGACCCGAGGAAAGGCAGCCTCCGAGAATGCAGAGGCCCGGATGGCCTTGCAAGTAGGAAGGTAGAGCCTCCAGCAGACTCACGGGCTGAGGTCACCGTGCAGAGGTTTGTTATCACACAGACCACGCGGGCAAGGTGGGGAGGGCCGGTGCGCCAATGAATGAGCAGCAGCCCCTCCTCTGCTCCGAGTAAGCTTCTTGATGGGAGGCGGTGTCAGAGGCCCTGCGAACAAGACTAGACTGCTCCTGGCAGACTAGTCCGATTTTCAGTTAACTCAATTATTGAAGAGGAAGTGGGTCATTCCCTTCCTCACAATGACCTTTCTACCAAGAACCCGGTTTCATTTTCTAACTGTTTTAAAATTACTATAATTTTACAAAATGAGCCATGGTTTCCTTAGAAAAGCTCCAAGACAGATAAAAGCAAAAAGTCCACTTTTAACTATTTACTGTTTTGTCACCAAGCAGCTAAAAACCCATTTTGATGTATTCTTGTCTACTGTATTTTAATCTATTAATATTGAACAGCTGAGTTCTGTGGTCAGCAGGAAACATTAGAGATCAAGCTCCGAGTTCAAGTGTAACCGGAATGTCTGGGTCCCTGGGCAAAAGCCCCTTAACTCCTCGGTCTGCAAAAAGAAAGCCCTGCTCACAGGGCTTGTAAGAAGATTAACCAATTAATAATAGCTGAGTTCTAAAAAATAGTAATAATAATAATAATAATAATAGCTGAGTTCTTTGAGAGCGTAAGGTGCTAGGCAAAAGCTAAGTAGTGTTATTGTTAATGTTTCAGTTGAAACTAGAGCTTGCAGGGATCATAATTTTTAATGTAAGAACGTGACGAATATTCCACAATCAATCCTTCATTTCAATATCATTTAAATCACAGCGTATGTATCTGAATATTTTCATGCTATTATAAAATAAATTTCTTGCTTTCTTACTAAAGGGAGGACTAGCTAATATAAACACATAGAAAAGAAGAAAAAGAATAATTTCAGGGGTTTACTCAAGTCTAGAAAGCCTTGGGGACAGTTAGTTCTGTCCATGTAATTTCATTTGGATTGATCAAATTCTGGGCAAAAAAGAAAAAGATAATAATAATGTTTTATTTAAAAACTCCCTTAGGGGCTCCTGGGTGGCTCAATAGGTTAACCCTCTGCCTTCGGCTTGGGTCATGATCTCAGGGTCTTGGGATCGAGGCCCGCATCGGGCTCTCTGCTCAGCAGGGAGCCTGCTTCCCCCTCTCTTTCTGTCTGCTTCTCTGCCTACTTGTGATCTCTGTCTGTCAAATGAATAAATAAAATCTTAAAAAAAAAAAAAAAACCTTCCTTAAATTTGAAACTATAAAACTTCTAGAAGAAAACATAGGGAAAAAACACCTTGACTTCAGCCTTGATAACAATTTTTTCGGTTTGACACCAAAAACACAAGCAACACTGACAGAAATCAATGCATAGGATCACATCAAGGTAAAAGCTTCTGTACAGCAAAGGAAACCATCAACAAAATGAAAGGACAGCTTATAGGATGGAAGAAGATATTTGCAAATCCTATATCTTATAAGGGGTTAAGATCTAAAATACACAAGGAACCCATACAACTCAATAGCAAATAAGTAAATAAATTTTAATTTTAAAATGAGCAAAGCACCTGATTTCCAAAGACATAAAAACATCCAAGGTACATGAAGAGATGTTCAGCATCACTAATCATCAAAGAAATGCAAATTTAAAAAACACAATAAGATATCACCTTCTACATGTTAGAACAGCTATTATACAAGCCAAGAGATCACTAGTGTTATGAGGAAGTCGGGGGAAATGAAACCTGTGCACTTTTGGTGGGGATACAAATCGATGCAGCCACTGTGAAAACAGTGTGGAAGTTCTTCATAAAAACAGAGCTAGCACGGGACCCAGCAACTCCGACTCTGGGCATTTACCAAAAGAAAAGAAATCAGTATCTGGAAGAGATACCTGTATTTTCATATTCATTGAAACATTATTTATCATAACCAACACATGAAAGCAACCTAAGTGTCCACTGATGGATGAATAGATAAACAAAATATGAATATATATACATAAAATGAATATATATTCATTTATGGGAAAAGAAGTCCTACTATTTGCAACAACATGCGTGAAACATGAGGGCATTATTCTAAGCCGAAAAAAGTCGGACAAGAATATTTAATGTATTTCTCTAAAAACAAATGTTCGTTCTACCTTATCGGCAGAATTAAAAATAGCTGAACTCTCAGTAATGGAGAGTAGAATGGTGATTGCCAGGAGGTCCGGGAGACAGGGAGATGTTGGTCCAAGTGTTCAGACTTTCAGCGATAAGTCGGGTTTGCTCCAAGGATCTAGCCCCCAGCATGGACCGTAATTAGCAATACTGTGTTGTCTTCTTAAAAGTTGTTCTGAGAGTAGATCCGAAGCATTCTCACAGAGCAATGACAAGAACTAAAGGGTAATTATGGGATGTGAAAGATGTGTTGATTAAATTAATTTTGGTAATCATGTCGCAATATGGGTGTGTAACAAGTCATCACGGTGTACACTTTAAACCTACACAATGTCATATGTCAGTTACATCTCAGGAGGGCTGGAAAAAGCTAATAAGAGTCAAGAGACTTCCAATATAATAAACACAGCTTTTACTGACTCTTGAATATTCTGAAGTTGTTTTCTATATTATTTACTTACAAATCACACTGTACTTCATCATACATACTTACATATAAAACATGTAAACTATGTTAAGCATAAATAAAATAATACACATATAAAGCAGATAAAAATAAATAAAATAAAAATTAAAAACTAAACATAAATAAAATAATATACATATAAAATAATATTTATATTATTAAAAACAAAATTATATTCAAAATTAAAAGTATATAAACATCGGTAAGAAGAGAAACATGTAAGAGAAGAAAAGCTCTGTTTCTTACTTCAGGGATGTATACTTGCAGTACCATTTGTATGTCAATTTATATTTTACAGAGTACTTTTCAAAAAATCTCATTTCATCATACATTGCATTCATCTGAGAGCCTCTTAGCAACCAGGTAAAAGAAATAATTAGTTTATATAATATAGTCTTACCTAAAGAAAGGGAGCTTACAGATTTTCTTGGACTATTTCCTGAGAGAATACATTACTTGGATTTTCCATCAATGACTTCTAGGTACATCTAGTTTTCATCATTATTAGTATTTTGTAAAATAACAGGAATTTTCTTTGTGTGGACTTTTGCGACTTCATTTCCATACGCATGCAGAGCTGCTATCTCAAAATCCCAATTCACTGTTGACAAGCCTTCGAGAACATAAGCTCACGCGGTCCAGGCAAACTTAAGAGCATACCTCAAACTGCTCTCATCATGTTGAATGCTAATCCCAAGAGTTATGGACATGGCATGTGCTTGCGTGCGTGTGTTATGTGTAGTATATGCAAGTGTGCTTCCATTTGCGTTCCAATCAACGAGGTGTGCAGCTTTACAATTAGGAATATTGAAATTCAGGCTCTGAACATGGAAGTAAATCGCAGCTATTACAAACAATTTAAAACCACAGGCAAACAAGAGTGCAGCTTTCACCTGTCTTTAACGGAGCTGTGAGATACAAAAGAAAGGAACTAAGTGTTTCTGACAAGTCACCGGGGCTTACAGACATTTTCTCACTTAATCTCCTCAATGATGCTTCACCAGTGAGGAGACCAGGGTTTGGGGAGGGTCAGCTACCCCGTGTCCACGCGGCCCATTCTCCACAAGCTGGCTTGCTCCGTGAGGTCACACACGCACTAGACTTCTTTTTCCCTTTTGTTTGAAATAAAACCACATTCATTAGATCCCAAGATCAATATTGTCTCAAGTGTAGATCTCAATCTATGGCTTTATCCTTTTCAAACAAAACTCCCAGGTCCACTTCTTACATGATCAGAACCTCCTCCTCTTTGCTCACAGGGAAAAATTCAGATATCCTTTTATGGCTTGTATCATTGCCTTCACAGAAGAGCAAATAGTCTTCACATCAATTACATTCACTACATCAGAAAACAGAATATGCTTGATTTTGTCCTTTAGACATAACCTAATGACAGACCAATATTGAAAGTAAGCGATTGCCTGAAGTCCATTTCAATTCACAGCATCCAATATGTCTAGTATAAAATAATAAAGTGTTCCTAGAAATATTAGAAGAAACACCATTATTTAATTACCATAAGGCCTTCCGGGACAGATATAAAACGTGATTTACGTGGATGAGCAGGGGGTGGGTTACGGACGGAACAGGCCTTACACAGATGAAACATGAGATGCGGAGAAAAAGGAAGGACATTGAGGATAAGCCGCAAAACGAGAGACAAAATGTCAACACAAGTAAAATAATAAAATGGGGGGAAAAGTCTATGGTGACATTGTGTATTATTGAGGCGGAAGCAAAGTGCTAAAACATCAGGGGCCAACAGCACTTCAGACATTACATAAAGTGATCTTTTGCCAAAGCCAACAGGGAAAGAGATCATGGAATAAACTTCTTAATTTTTGTTGCTCATAAGACGGCATATTCTTTTTGGTGGGTCGGATTAGTATGGCGAGTGTTTTCGTTGTAAAAGGCAGTGGGTCCGTGAAAGCGTGTTGATCGACATGGCTGGAAAGGGCGGGCAGGTAGCCAGAATGTGTTTAGTGAGAGACTGGCAAAGAGAGAAACTAAGTAAGAAACATGCATAGTAGGCGTTGGTAATCAAGTAACGAAGCTGCAAGAGGAGCCAAGTCTTATCAAACATCAGTTGTGTTACTCTGAAGTTTCAGACTTATTCCTCAGAAACACAAAGAGCAGGAGACAGAGATGCGAGATCAGTCGCAAAACAATGGAGCGGATTTCAAGGCACGACGCGATTCCATACATAGATCTATCTTAGTAAATTCACTTAGAAAGTGCTTCAAAACACTATGAAATAATTCGTGCAGTGGGTGAGATCACGCCCTCTCTCTGCAAATGGTGGCTTCTTTCCCTGTGATGGCTTGAACCTCAGCACAGAGGTTTTAAGGAATTCTTCGATTCATTGCAAAGTTTAGGCTTTGGACAAGCTTGTACCTTCTTTATTCCCCCGGTCCAAAAAACATAGGGCTTATTCTATTTGAATTAGTATAAACAACTTAAGTAAAATAAAATTTAAATAATTTTAAGTATATATAAATGGTCTTCATAAATATGAAATAAGAAACTTTAAAAATTATAGAGAAAAGTGACCACTTACCCATCAGAGGACACCGTTATCTTAAGACTTGAGAGTGAGGTTTGCATCTCGCTCTCATTCCGTGACAACTGGGGATAAGCATGGACCTGGCTCTGAGTTGTCTCCGCTCCAGGATCTGGATGACCATAGTAGCTGTGAGGAATATTGCTGGATGCAGGAGACCCTGCCGTGGACTCAGATGATCCGTGCATGAGCCACTAGGCCAAGCAGCAGCAGCCTGGCAGTCAGGGAACAGCAGCCACCACAGGTGAGGCATCCAACAGCTGTTGGTCCCGTGGCATGGGGACCAGTGGGACAATTCGATCGTAGCAGGCAGTAGGTCTACTTAGCAACTTTGATGAAGTCAGGGATGCTCCCACCAATGTGGCAAAGCATGTCAGTTTGGAAGCTAGAGCTGTCCTCCGAAGGTTGAAGAATGTCTAGCCATGTGAACTTGGGAGCTAGAAATGCACATGGAAAAAAAAAAAAAAAACGAGTTTAGTATTTTTCAAATCTTCCCACATGGTAAGATACTCCCAGAGACATTTTGGTGAGTGAGAACAGTCCTACGGAGTAGAAAGTATCAGAAAAATGAGCAAGGGGGGGTGAGACGTCACTTCCGCAGACCCCTCACTCGCAGGCAGTAGGGTAGGGGGGTTTTGTAAAGACCCAGAAGGGAAAACGCTGAAAACGACGAGTTGACATGAATGCATGTTACCTCTTATGTGCCGGTCTGTTCTCGAAGGATCTGAAACTTAAGACGACATTGCATGAGTAAATACTTGCAATGATCTGTGGATACAGCTCAGGGTGCATTCCCTGGCATGGCGGCCCAGCCCCACAGATGCTGCCTCCAGCTTGCCCGAACCCTGGCACTGAAATCTCCTGGAACCCCCAGTTTCTCAGTCTTGCCTCCATGAACTCAAGCCAAAGGGCTCTCCCATTGTCCACCTGCACCATCCACTCCTGCCGATCTTTTAGGCTCTGCGGGAATGAGCTATGCATTCCGCTGTGTCTCATCCTATGACCACCCACCAAGGTGGCCACTCCCTCCCCCAGGGGCATCTGTTCAGGCGCCTGTGCATGGGTTTTGTCTCTCCAGCTGTAAGCTTCTTGAAAATATAGTCTTTAATCCTAGCAAAGGGTCTTGCTCCTTAAAAATCATTGATCAGAATGAAATAGAAAAACAAAATAAACCACATCAATGAAAATAAGAGAAAGCCCCAAAACAGAACTCAGTATGTATGAGAATTTTGTATTTGACAAAAACATCAATGCAAAACAATGACAAAAACAGGTACTATTTGGCAAATGATTAGCAAGTTGAGGGAAAAGTGCAGAAATAGCTCCCTCTCACAGACACCAGAATAAATTCTGAGTAGACCAAATTATTAAGTGAGAAAAAAAAACCCAAATAGAGAAGAAAATACATACAAAAATAACTACATGATCTCTGATTAGAAAATAAATTTCCATGCATAACATTTAGGAAAGAAATCACAAACTCTTACTAAATTTGATTACAAAAAGTAATATAAAACTTTTTTTATATTCCATAAATTTAATAAATAAAATTTAATTTTGTCTCTTAGGCAAATAACAGGGAGGAAATTATTTTATAAATACATTATATATTTTTATACACATACATTCATGTATTTATATAAATGTTTATATTTTATATATTGATATACATACTTATGTTTTATAAATATAAAATATATATAAATACTTATATATAAATATATAACATACAAATGATGTGCATTTTTTGTGGTTATACTGATCATGATAAAAATATAAAAATAACCTAAATGTCCATAAGCAAGAATGAGTTACATAAGCTTTGACTATTGACCCAATGGAATATACTTATGATATGTTTATTGGGATAAGAAAAACTCATGTTAAAAATACGAAATGGAGAAAAGACTCAAAAAAGTATAGGAATATTTTAGCAAGCTCATTTTATAGAATCTTTATTGATATATCTATGTTCTTGTGTATTTCCAGTTTTTCCTGAAAGTGCAATTTTATAGGTAAGAAAATGTGTTTTAATTTTTTTAAATCAAAATAAATATTGGTTGAGGTTGAAAGAGAATTATTAAAATTTTTAACATTTAATCTTAACATTCTAATACACTCCCAAGTATCAGTACCATTTTTTTGACCATTACTTTTTAATTTTTGCAAAAGGAATATTTTAACTTTATTTTCTGTCTCATTCCTTAATTGGTATGATATTAACGTGCCAATTCATAGTGATCTAGCTAAAAACAAACCGACACATGTTGTTCCATTGCACATTCTGCAACGAGAGGGAAAGCTTGCCTTGACAAGCCTGCAAAATTTTCTTGGAATAAGGAAATCGTTTCGGGTGACTCATCTACCCAAGCGTGCTGGTTTGTTGTGGGTAATCCCTCCAGACGCCGCTTGAATGAAAGAGTGGCTCATGGCATCAACTCAGTAAATGACACTCCTGCATAAAAACCGGTAGAAAGGAAGCAAAGTAACACTTCTCAGTCCAGATCTGGAGAGATGAACCATTCCAGCAAACCCCATCCCTCAAGGAGCCTGCCTGTCGCTGAAGGTAGGGCTCCCACGTGCACACAAGATTCAGCCACAGCTGAAGTTGTTCCTATGCTCTTTAACGTCTCGGGAGGTGAGGCAAAAGGAAAATCCCAGTCCTTGTCGGAATCAACTAAAATAGCAACAAATACCATTTTCTCCACGTCGTGGTTCTGGAATTAGGGACGAAATTACTGTAGACTCACAGATGTTACTGGGGAGGTGGGACTCTTACGAATCCCTCCCTTAATCTGTGAAGACAGGTAACTCTATTTGCACTGAATCATGAGTCAAGGCGAATAGAGTCATGGAGTCTGAGGACGTCACGTACGGTCCCAGCCCTGTGCCGGGCCAAAAGACTGTGGGCAGGTCACCAACGCGCTTTCCTTCCCTCATCTGTGAAGGGGGCTGAGAAACCAACACTTCACAATGTGGGGTCTTTTCAAGCTCGAACTGAGAAAGAACAAGAAAAACAAAACCTTTTTGTAAACTGAGGAAAGCTCCTTGTATACTGTGAAATGTTTTACAAAGAAAGCGCTGTTAGGCCAAGTATGAACCCTGGAGCTTTGCCGCCTGCCCGGCGCCGTGCACTGGGGACGCAGTGATGGCTTCAGAGTCCAGCGATGCCTTGATTCATTTCAGAACAGCAGTAAGAAGACTGATGGCATCATCCGGGCCTGTCCAACACAAACAAGTTTTTGCATCATCTTGCCCATCGTCAAGACAGCTGCCACCTGCAGGACCAGCCCCTGACCTTCTGCTCTCGGGAGGTCCAGTTGGTATTGGAGGGCGATCTGTAATGCCCACTTCCTAATGATTCTGTGGCCATCTCAGGCCTGACCCAGAGAATCTCATCTGAAATTAGCAAGCATCTAATTGCTTTTTAATTTAAAGCAATTAGAACGAAGGGCGCCACCAACCACCATTTGTGAAGAACTATCACCATGAGAGTGACGGAAGGAGCACAGGTTGGGCATCTGTGCATCGCAAATGCTCCTCTGTGCAGAACCAGCCCGAAAAATGCCTGAGAATCAATGAGTTGGAAAGGAAAGTTATTAGAGCTGCCCACAGTAGTGTGTGGCCATAATTGTAATGGTTTCATTTTAAATGATGATTCCTTTGAGTTTTCTCTTCAGGAACTTGTCTTGTAACTTCATCACAACCCTTACAGTTACACAGAAGCTCAGAATACGGGACTATCCACTGGGTCTTGAAGCCCAGAAGAGGCACTATGTACAGAAAGGCAAAACCGGTCCTGGGTTTCTCCTCCCTGCCTGCTCCCTGGCCCGCCGTCCATCCTGCCTCACCCCTCCCCCTCCGTGTCCCTCCTGCCCCTCCCCCGTTCCTGCCTTCTTCCTCCCTCAGCTGGTCCTCTCCTTGTCCCTGCATTCAGCAAATACCCACAACTTACACGCCATGCTTGTGGGGATATAAAAATAGAGCAGAACTATCATATTTCTAAATATAACACAAAACCATAAGAAAAGAGAAGCACCAAATTTATTATGTGTTTTCCAGAAGCTTTCAGAAATCCTGTCTATGATATATATCAAGGAAAATAGACGGCAGTCTAGGGAATAGTGGAATTGGGGGCTTTTCCTAAACTAGAGGAGAGTGACCTCATTTAAGGCCAGCATGTACTTAAATTCTACCATTTGAAAAACATCTGTTCCCTAGATAACAGCAAAGAAAATCAAACATGATGGCCGGGTCCAGGGCTTGGTGTACGAGACACGGGAGTCGCTGTGGGTAGAACACAGCATCACGTACAATCTGTCAGTTGTAGCGGAGAACTCGTTTCCAATGCGCATGCTCCCGAGGGACAGGGATTTGCACAGGATTCCTTTTTTCTTCAACCAAGAGCTGCCTACGGGCCCCACGCACTGTGCTGCACCCTTTGGGGAGGTACCAGTGTGAGTAAGAGAAGGTCTCCGACTTCAGGAGGCTTATAGTCTGGCAGGGGAGAGAGAGAAAGAGAAGTTATCTTCTCACGGTGGCAAATGGCACAATGACAAGAAACACAAAGAAGCAGAAGCAAATCAGGGCTCAGAGCACAGAAACACAACCCCGGGAAAGGATGAAAATCTCTCACTGGCTTCTGGGACAAAACAGCGGGGGGATCAGGATTTTTAAAGGATGCGGCAGAAAAGCAGAACCATGGCTTTCAGGAAGGGCATAACAGAGATGGGCAGTGACAGCCCCCCCCCCCCCAACGTCTGTTCCAGCACAGGGTCCTGAAATGAAGACACGGATGGGGACACGGAGCCCCTAACCAGGGTTCAGGAGGGCAGGTGTAGGAGCGGAAGGAAGCAAGGCCAATTCTGCCAGCTGCAGCTGGCCCTCTCCGGCCACCAGGGGCCAAGTTACGTGTCCTGCATCCGGAGCCTTTCTCCCTGGATGCCTGGAGTGTGCAGCCCTGGTCATGGTGTGCAGCACTCTGAGGTCATCCCCAGAAGGTCAAAGTGACCTTGCGGATGCAGCAAAATCCTATTGTGAAATACATCACTGTACCTCTCCTTACAAGACACGCATTCCTTCCTGTTTTCCTTATCTTTTAACACTCCCGGTGTGACACGGTTTCCTGACATTTCTAGATCTACGGCCCCTGGGCAGCCCTTCACTGAGAACAATGGGTTGCCAAAGTCTTTCTTATTTTTATTTTGGCCAGGCTCCTCTTCTCCTCTTCTGGCCGATGGCAAAACTCTGCCCCCAACCAACCTGTCTCCCTCAGCGCGGGCATCCCTCAGTCAACGATTTGCCGTGTGGTCCTTATCTTCTGGAAATATGCACGTAGCCCGTTCATTTTAGCAGCGAACAATGAAGAAATTACAATTGTTTCCATTCACGCGCCGTTTAGTGAGGACAGCGTGCTCATGGCAGCGAAATCTAAAACTTTGCAGTTCCAGGAAAAGCTCCTACACACGGATAATTATATCCTGATTCAGAGGCTTTGCAGAAGAATAAAACAATATATACATCACTTTATTTTGTTTTGTTTTTCTTCCCGCATCCTAGAGAACTAAGGGGGAAATAATACGCCGGGAGGTATGAAAACCGAACGGATTGTGATGGTAATAGACGATTACATCATGCATTACCATAGCAACTAAACTTATAAAATAACAATTATGTTAGCAGAACTTATTTGAAATAGCTTTCTTGATAGTTGATATACAACCCCGGTGAAAAGATGAGACAGATAAATAGAAAGATTTGTTCTTTCAATTGAAGTTTGATTCACTATTTGTCTCTGTTCTTGATTTTTCCCCATTATAGTCTGAACTTCTTTGGAGGAAAGAAATATCCTTTTGTCTCTTTGATGGAATAAAAGCAATGCTTAAACCTTTCTCTCTACCTTTTTCTGTTTGGGAAAAGCTCTACCATTATTTACTTTACTCAAAGGGGAGAGGAGCACACATTCAGCGGTACAACATATGTAACAATAAGAAAATACCATGGGGAAGTATTTCCCCAGAACCAAAAAATAAAATGAAAATAAAGCGTCAGTGAAACCAGCTACAAAGTTCACTTCCATTGTGAAGGCATAAAATGGAAGAAGTTTGAATCTGTTCCTTGTGTAAGTTAGGTTTCATTTTTGTTCAAATCCACATTATGAAAGAAATGTAATGGAAAGAAACATAACATCTACCTTGTAGAATTGGAATATTTTATGCAAATCTACCTTGCAAGTACCTTGCTACAAAATCCTTCTTATTTTTGAAAAGATATTTGATGTTCTATACAATTAAATTATTCCTGGTAATTTAGTGACCCAATAGACCGGGTTTTTAGAGCCAACATTTTTCTTTCCTTTCTTTTCCTTTCTTTTCTACCCACCTTTCTTTCTTCCTTTCTCTCTCTCTCTCTTTTTTTCTCTTTCCTCCCTTTTTTCTTTATTTCAAGAAATGTGGAAAACATTAGCTAAAATTGTGTTGGTCTGTACAATTTTATTCCGTTAAAGACAGGTTTTATGATACATTTAGCCCTTTAAATGACACTAATAGTCTCTGGAGACACATGGGGTTTTTCCTCTAGTGCAACAATTAGGTCCATTTCAATGCTATTTGGATAAGTTGAAACAATTCAGTTACTGTATGTCTGCTCCCAGTACGTACTGTAAGCCCAGAGCGGAGCACCGGTTACCTAAACAATAAAGTTTTAGCTAACTTTAGAAATGTACCAAAAGGCTTGCTTTTTCCGTGTTTCCCTCTCTTATTTTGCTCTCATTTTGTAGAGAAGGGGAATAATCCTGAGACCTTCTGCGGGGTGGGCTGGTCAGGGGAGAAGCTCAGTAAGGAGCATTATTAATCACAATTGGGTTCTTTCCTTCTCCCTCTCTGGGGTTTGAAATGTGTTTCCCACTACAACCAAGAAAGTTTATTTGACTTTTTCCTTTTGTTTTGTTAATCAAGCAAGTTAGAATAAATACACAGGCATGATTAGACACACGCATTCTGCTTTTCAGGTGAAAACATATTTTGGAAGTTAAGAATCTGTTCAGAATATGTATTTGTATGTTGCCCCATTGAGTTCAATTTATAATCAAATTATTACTGACTGAAAAATAAGGAAGTCAGAGGAAACCATTTAGTGAATTCCAGATCTACACATTTGGCTTAGCTCATACTTTTCAGCTTAATCACTGGGAGAAAAGAAGCCCACAAGGGCTCCACTTCAGCAAAAGGTCCCTGGGTAATACTAGTCACCTCTTTCAGACATCTGATCTGCTGAAATTACCTTATTAAAAAAAATTGCTGGCAAAAGTTCTTTTTTTTTTTTTTTTTTTTAAACAGGGGCACGTGTTCTTTTTTCATTTTATAGGAAAAGAAATAGGGATTCTTAATAAAGCTGGAAAAATGATTTCAAGATTTTGGAGACTTGAAGCCATTATTGATGCATTATTGATGCATTATTGATCCCAAAGAAACTTCAAGGAGCAGCCAAAGAAAACAGCCACAAAAGAAATCAACCAAACGTGCAACCGTCGATGGAAGGCTGATCTTAACTGCTAATCCGATGGAGATCATGACAAACATTTTCATACATATTGCCTTTTTCACCATTTCTTCTTGAGTTCATTTACACAATAATGCTCGCAACATGACAGAGAATGTTGTCACTGCTCCTTTTGAGATCGAGCTTCAAGAGAACACCTGAATTTTCTTCAATTTTGGATACTGGACATACAGTGGTCTGTTAGTTTCATGTGTGCTGTGTGATTCAACAATTCTATGCGCTCCTCAGTGCTCCTCATGACGAGGCCGCTCAGGCCCCTTCACCTGTCTCACCCCCGGTCCCACCCACCTCCCTTCTGGCAGCCACCATTTTGTTCTCCGAATTTAAGGCTCATTTTTTGTTTGTCTCTTATTTTTCTTTGTTCATTTGCTTTGTTCCTTTATTTTCTTTGTTCATTTGCTTTGTTCCTTTGTTTTTCCTTCAGACAGTAAGAAGGCCAAACTGAGTAAACCTTTCTCCAGCCCATAGTGATCGCTATCCTTCCAAGGCTGTAGGATTGTTTTCACACCCACTTCTCTTCTGGCCACCGAGCATGGGAGAACTCACAACATCCCAGACTCCTGTTTCTTGAGGCCATGCAGCTCTCTGCTCGGATTTCCTTGTGTGCACCTGTATGTCCTGCCTCCCCAGGAAGATGACACCAACCTTAAGGGATGCGGCCATGCTTGGGTTGGCCCCTCTTGATGCCCAAAGAACCTACCATGGTGTTCAAAACTGTTGTGGGCCAGCATCAAGCCCTCGTGGGATTTGCGGGTTGATAGTCGTCCTCTACCATTGAGTACATATGAATGAAAAAAAGAAGAAAAAAGAAAAAAAACACGAGAGAAACCAAAGTAGTAAAAGTCTCACCATGGAGGCATGGGAAATGAAGTGATTTTTTTGCGAATCCAAAAAAGAAATGGAGTAAAGAATGATTTCTCTTTTCAATATTCTTTTTGTTGCTGTTACAGTAATACATGAGGATTTTCTTCAGGATTTGGATGGAGCAAGTTGAAGGTGTAAAACGTATCTTTGTGATAAAAATTAAAAGATGTATAGAGTTAGTGTTGAATAAACAGTCATTTCTTCTGTGAGTTTTCTGGTTCAAAACCATATAAAACATTTTTTGTTGTTGTTTCAAATGAGAGTTGTAAAGATAAATGAAAATGCCTTAAAGGAACTTTAAAGTAGTCAGAGCAGGCAATAGATTTTTTAATGCAATGCATTTTTAAGTAATTAATTTTTGTAAAATGCTTTCAAATTGTCCATGGGAATGCAATTTCTATAGTAAATGTAAAGTGGTAGGTTTGAGGCTTATACTAGGACTTTAATGCTCGAAGCCTGAATGCTCTCGTTCTGTTTCTTTCTCTCTGTAATTGGACAAAGAGAAAGTTCGTTTAGTGCCCAGACTAATATATTATAAGAGGAGATAGGGATCAATACAATTCCCAAACTAAATAACCTCGTGCTGCTGTTTTTATTCCTCTCGTCATTTACAAAACAAAATGCCTTCAATGTTTCTGTCCACATTTTTACTACATCCAAGCATCGCTAAGCCAGATAGTATTGTTAATATAATGATAATGGTTTCTTAAATTTCTCCTGGGTATTAGAATGCTAGAATACCATTTCATATGGTTAATTTTCCATCATAATCAGGTATCTCATCCCAGGTATCTTAAAATTAAATTTTTTTTATCAAATTCACCAAATAGTTGAACACATATGATAAGCCAGGAACCATGTAAAATGCTGAGAATTTAAAAAAATAATAATAAAATAAAATAACACAGTTTCTAATTTTGAGGAGCCATAGGATTTGGTTTTAATGTAGTTTATCTGTGATTTCTAATGAAGAAGATATAAGGAAAACACATATTGCATGGAGCACTGAGTGTGGTGCATAAACAATGAATTTTGGAACACTGAAAAATAACATAAAACATAAAATAAAATAAAGATATTGATCCAGTTTGAAAAACTTAATGATTCCAGGGAGTCATCAAAAAAAAAAGAAAGAAAGAAAGAAAGAAAGAAAGAAAGAAAGAAAAAAGTCTTTGTTACTTGTAATTTTATTTTTCTATGTATTATTTATCTCAAATTTCAAATTTAACCCTAAGCACTATGACAAATTCAAAATCAGAAGAAAGGGGTGAGGCCAAAGGCTTTCAAACAGTAGAGGTAAGTAACTTAGGTCAAGCAAAATCAAATTTTTTTTTTAAATTCTTACAAATTGAAGCTAAGATTTTTTCATCCTGGTGAGAAGAGCATGGGCTGTCAACTGAGCACTGCCTGGGTTCAAACCCTGACTGTGTGTCTCATGAGCTTAGGGACTCCAGGTAAGTCACTGCCTGTCGGAAGAACGACTTCCTCTTTGGTAAACATGGAGTCACATTCTGTGAAGGACCGAAGGATGCAAGGTTACAGAGCCCTTGGTCCGCATGAGCCAGTGAGTAGTGGTAACTGAACTTTATTAACCAGACGTAATCTAGCTCATTTTTGAGATAATGAAAATGAGAGAGTCATGAGGAAAGAATGTGGTAATGTGTGAGTATTTTAAATTCAAGAAGCTGGCAGGGTGAGCCGAAACTTCACGCTTCTGGGGGAACGTGCTAGTGGAAGGCGCGACGGTACTCGCTCATCGACCGTCAGATTAAAACAACTGTAAGGAATCATGGATTTCTGTTTATGGGTTCTGTGCATTTCAAGTAAGTGGTGTGACTTTGCTCTGAGGCAGGTCAAGACAGGAGCATCCGCCCACGCTGAGAACACGGCCCTGCTCCATGGGTTTCCAGACGTTGCCGCCCAACAGTTCTGAGTCAACCCCAGCCTCCTCTCGTTTCTCAGCTGTGCCTCTGGATGAAGTAGTTGATCTTTCTGAGTTTCTACTTCCTTAGAAATGGGGCGTCACTGAGTTATTATTATAACTTCATAAGATAATGCGTGCAGAGTGCTGAGCACAGAGCTTGGCCCAGACGAGCGGCCCACAAACGGCACCTGCTGGAATATTGATGCTCTGCTTATGTTGTTGATGCTGGTGATTGTGATGATGTTGCAAAGCAGACCTTCTAGGTGCAGAACAGCAAACATCTTTCCTTCCTTTAAATTATGGAAGCATCGCTCTTAGAAAAGTTGGCAAGACCACTTGACTCTCTCTAGAGAGGTTTCTCAGCTTTGTGGGGTATTGAAATGGATGTAACCTCGAGGATGCCCGAGACTAGAAACATTTATTTCCACATCCTTGACATTCTGCAATTATGAGCTTGAACTCTTTGCTGGTAAGCTGCCGCCTGATGGATATTTTAGCTTGAATATTAGGGGTAGGCCACCCTTCAAGAGAAAAATCCATGTTTAGGCTTGGTTCTCAATTCACAAGGAAGACGTGAGATCCTAAATTTCTTTCCAAGATCTAAAATAAGATCATTCAAAAGATAATGAGGAAGAACTTAACATTTTCTCAAACCATCTTTAATTTATGCTTGAAACTTGGGTTGGGCGGCTGCAGGAAAGCACTCTCAGGTGACACATCAGTGTTTCTCCTAGCCATTATCAGTTGCAATATTTTTAGCAAAAGTACGTCAAAGCACAAACATGCAGAATCAATAAGCCACAGGTCCCTTCCCAGCCCCCGGGCATACAAGGACATAGAATAAAAGCCTGTGCATAATTAATGAGCTATTTTTGTTCCTGCTGCAAATATTACACGAGCATAGGACCAAAGATGAGCAGTCAGTCACCCCAAACTCAAACTCGGTTTGAAATGCCGTCAGCACCATCCGTAATCTGGCCTCGCGTGGAGTTGGGGGAAAGTGCTGCCTTGCACGCAGGTTAATGTGGCTCTCACTTCCGATGAGAGCAAACCAGCAGGCAAACACAGGGTGGCACGGAGAGCGGCTTCCTGGCTGTCACAGCCCCTGACTCCTCACGGGGTGGGGGGCGAAGACAGGTGACCCGGGTGAGCTTACCTTCTGGCACACCACGAGGAGAGAAGGGTCATGGGCACCCCGGCCCCCACCCACTCTCAAAGAATGCAGCTCTGCATGGTGCCAAAATCCCAAACCCCTGTCTTACCAATCACTCAGCAAAAAAGCATACCTGGTCCCTTGCAGAGAAGCCAAAGAACTCAGGAGCTTAAAGGAAAAGCGGTGAGCCTGGGTGGCGGGCGTTGAGGAGGGCGCATGGCGGAATGAGCACCAGGGGTTCTAGAAGACCGGCGGATCACTGACCCCCACCTCTGGAACTAGTAATACGCTATAGGTTAATTAAATGAATGTAAATTTTATTTGAATTAAAACAATAAAAATAAAAACTTTATCTCCCAAAAAAGAAAGAGAGAGACGGAGGGAGGGAAGGAGGAAGGAAGGAAGAGGAAGAAAAGCACCAGCGAGCCCTAAAGCACGCCAACCAGGTAGCCACAGGCCAAGGGCGGAAACATTGACTAGACTTCCGCATGTGGGCAGTGCCTAGTTCCCTTCATTGGAGCTACTGGGGGAAAACAGGAAAAGCAGTAGAACAGAATAGTGATAACACTCTTCGCACACTGCTGCGTCTGTGGACGAGGTCATTCTCCCTGTGTCCAGGTGCTAGTGCATGGAATGTGACGGAGAATGGACAGGCAGAGAACCCGCCCTCCTGGAGAGGAAATCCTGGAGAGGAAGGTGGTGTGTTGGGGTGACGAATGCCCACTTTCTCCGCCCCCCACATCCCGACTCCCGAAACCTCCGAATGCTTCCTCATAAAGGACTTGGCGGATGTGATTAAGTCCAGGCTCCTGGGATGGGGAGCTTGTCTAGGATCATTCAGGAGGGTCGCACATGCATCAGGACTGTCCTGATAAAAGAGGCCAAGGGGTCCTTAACTCCAGATGAGGAGGAGCCACGGGACCACAGAGGCAAGAGGAGCAATGATGCCCAAAGCCGAGGACCACGTTTGGCGACCAGAAGCTGGAGCGAGTAAGAATGTTCCCCTGTCTGCCCCTTGATTCCTGGGACGAATCCTCATAGAGGACTTCCAGCCTCCAACATGTGCAAGAGTAAATTTCTGGAGTTCGAAGTTCAAGGTCATTTGTTACAGCGGCCATAGGAAAATGATACAGACAGAGAGTTAGAAAGTAAAGAAATAGGACCCTTAAGTGCTCACAGACTGTCCTGGATGCCCCAAGGAAACAAGCAGGGTGTGGTGAGTGACTCCCAGACCAGAGGCTGCTCGTGCACCCGCAGAAGGGTGGGGATCACTGCTAGGGTCTCGATGCCTCACCCTGGCCACCTCCCTGCCATCTGCAGCTCTAGACCCCCTGTTTCTCGCCACATGTCAGGCATGGAGCCAGGAATGGGATCCTGGGAGCGCGGCTAACTGGTCCTGGGAGCGCGGCTAACTGGTCCTCCCCTCCCCCCAGAGGCCACCCCAGGCTCCACCTCTCACGCGCCTCCTGACCACACCTTCCCTTTGCCTTCTTGTCCTTACCCCTTGTCAGAGCTCCCCCGGGCGACCTTACCAGCCTCCCCGCTAGTACAGCAGGCTGACCCACCACCAGCTCACCCGGCCGTCTTCCACAGCTCCGATGCTGTCTTCCACTCCCGGCTTCACAGCCTCATGAAGAGCCAGACGTGGGCCACAAAGCCCTGGCTGTCTCCATGTCCCAGTCTCTGAGCCCCAAGGCTGAGCTCTTCTAGATTCCCTGCCCACACTGCACTCCTTGGCCATTAAATAAAGAAAACCCTATTTCTTCTACCAGGAACATTTCTCCCGGCCTCCAAGTTACGCTTTGCCTCCATGTGCTGTCCCCCCGAACCATGTCCCTGTTAACTCTGGTTCTCCTCCTTTGGGCTCTGACAGCTCTCACCTCCCCCTCATCGTCCACATCACCTGTTCATCGTTCTGTATAATGACTGTCTTACCCCGAAACCTCCACGGGTAGGGCCACCCGTCCTTCCTAATTCGTTATGTTTCCCCGGTACGGTCCAAGAAGGACGGACACACTCCGCGGGGGCCGAGTCTTCGTGGGAGTGTGCGGCTGTGTAAACATCCGTCATCATGACTGAGTTACAGTCAACACAACAGACAGAGAATATCTTGTAGGTACCAGGAAAGAGGCGAATACCAGAGACACGTGTTCAAGTATGTCACGTGGCAGGAAACAGGCCACCCAGGGGCTCTCCCTGAAGGTAGCACCTGGGCAAAGCAGATTTCGGCAATGATTGTGTATGAGGTTCCAGGTGAGAGAGGCCACGAGACGTGTTTTATCAGGATAAAGCCAGGGTTGGTAACTGACTCTCCAAAAGCATGATGAGTCAGCAAAGATTTAAGTTCGCCCCGGAGTAAGAGAGCTCTCGGCCCCTTGCCGCTGGTGTGCTCAGCGGGGAATGACAGAGAGGGGAGGGTCACGGAGCTGGACCTCGGGGCTCTATGCATGACTCGTGATAACCACGGTTATGGACACATCGTCAACAGCTCTGGTCCTTGCGAAGGTTGTGGTCTTCACTCTCGGCAAACTCAGGGCCCGGAAGAAGGAACTGTGTCCCCACACAGCACTGTAAATATCCTCCATCGTGTATGTTCCTAGAAGAAGGCTCAAATCATTGCTCTAGACCTGGGGTGGGCGGACGTGTCCTGTGAAGGGCCATAGAGCTCATAGGAGAGGCTCTGGGGGTTCCCAGGTCTCCCCTACAATCAGGATCTCTGCTGCTGGAGTGGGGAATGGCCCTCAGGGCACGAACAGGTGGGCATTGCTCTGTACCAGCAAAACCTGACTTGTGGAAATGGAAATTGGAATTTTGCATGACTTTCATATGTCATGAAATAGAATTGGCTTCTGCTTTCTAAAAATTGCATAAAAGCATAAAACCATCCTTAGCCTAGGGCCAGGCACAATCAGGTGGCAGCTAGATTTGTCCCACAGGCTGTGGGTTTGAGGATCCTTGTTCTGGATCATTGAGAAAATCAAAAGAGACAAATAGTGAGTTTGTGATAGAAGAAGGCTTATAGCAAACACCAAAATGATTAAACATATACAGATATCCAGATACTTTCTGCAAATATTAAGAATAAAAAAATTGCAACAGTAAACGTATTTTAAAATACAGGATGGGAACAGATGAATGGAATTGGAAATTCAGTGGGAAGTTAAAAGATAATGACAGATTCCTTACACTGCATACAGGGAGAACATTTCTACCATTTAAAATCTTAATTAGGCTAATGAAATATTTATTTTAAAAGTTTTAGGTAACTGCTGGTAAAATCTAAAACATGCATCTACTTCCAAATCACAAGAGAAAAAAAAAAGAATAAAGTGAAGAAAATGAAGTCTATATTGCAAAAATCAGGAAACAGATAATCAAGATAATAATTTTAAAAAAATAATTAGGAAAGAAAACAGATATTCTCATGTACTTCTTGAATAAGAAGCAACCTTTTTCATTAGGAACTAAAACTCATTTGGAAACATGATAAAAAAGGAAACTAGTAAAAATAACATAACAAAAAGCATTTTATATACTTAAAAATACTCTTGCAAATCAATATACATTGTGAGAGAAAATCAAAAGTCGATAACAGAAAAAAAATAAAATACAACACGAATATTTTGGACTTAGACCTACGTAACAGAAGGCGGACGCATATGTAAATTTATCCCCTCGTCAGCATCTGCTTGGAAAAGAAACAAAAGAAGTGTCCACTTCATGTGTTTAGAAATAATATCAAAATTTCCTAATAAAAAAAAAGAGAGAGAGAAAACAACAATAAAGAAAAAGACAGAAAACAGTAAGTCAAAACACCGCAATCTAGAGTGGCCGGAGGAGTTCACTCCGCAGGTATGGGCAGGCACGGGAAGGAGGCACCTGCAGAGCCCTGGAGGGGAGGGTGGCTGTCGTTGGGCTGGGTGACCCATCTACACTCACAAAGCCTACTACGCAGCTGTGCACACGTGAGGCCAGTGCACAACCCCCATGGATGAAGGAGAGGAGATTTCCTTCACTAAGGCAATCCTCTCGTCCACCGCTCATTCACTGCTTCCTCGTGCAGGGGGCTTTCTGGTGGACGGTACAGAAGATGCAAAAGTATGCGGTTTGCATTCATTCCCCTGGGTCTGCCTGCCTGCACACGCACCCCTCGCCCAGACCTTCTCAAACTTGACCCTGCGATGTTGCTCCTTCCAGCTGAGCTCTTGGCCGCTGTCAGATATCCATTCATTACTTACCCCGAATCTACCATTCCATCCAGAACTCTCATTGAAGTGCACTAGGTCCGGGGTTCTACAGTTCACCTGGATGCCCTGTACCCTTATTTCAGTGCGGGGAGGTACACATTAGTCTTTGGGTTCTCTGGTATCAGTTTTGGAGCTCTGTGTCCAAGGAAGGAAGGACTGTCTCTTTCCCATGGTGCCCAGCGTCTCTAGTGAGTGGTCACAGCTCCCTTTGGAGAAAGACCTTGGAACCTACCACTGCAGTTGATTATATAACACCAGGAAGTCCTTTCTCAGAGAGACCTGACTTCCCTTCAGTGGATGCGCTTTCAACTGGAAACTGTGCAGGAGATCATAATTTGACCCCAGCTGACAAAGGACTTCTGCTGGACAATTTTTAAGAATCATTTTTGGCAATAAAGTTAAGCAATGAGTGCATCCATTCTCCATCTTTTTCACCAGCAGGAACACAATGGCCAGGGTCCCACATTCGCAGGGGCAAGCTCCTCATTGACATGAGGCCTTGCTGCCCTGCTCGTCACTGTGCTTACCTCCACTTTATCTCTAACTCAAGATGCCCAGCCTGTGAGAACCTGGAGTCTTATCTCCCATATCTGGGCTTTCCACCACCACTACCCTTCACTGGAGCAGTCCCCATTGTGCTAATGGGACAGTGTCCTCTAGAGAGCACAGTCTGCCAGTGGACTCTAGTTTCATATAATAAATGCATTTTAATATGACTACCTTAATTAAGGTTGCCCTCAGGTGAGAAATGCAGTAAGAAATTGTCTGCATGGGATTTTAGGTACCGAGGGCATGTGCCACAAGAGAAATTGAGAAGCTCTCACAAGGGTCCCCATTTAAGAGTGCATACCCAACTGTGGTAAAGAGTTGTAGGGTTTTGCTTCTTTCTCCCTTCCTTTGCTAACCTTATTTTAGGATGTAACCTCCTTGCAACATGCACAATTCCAGGGGTCTCGCTATTAGGGTCCTCCACCCACCCCTCACCCAAGGGTAAGCACGCATGGGATCCAAGCCAGGACAATTGGATACTCTCTCCCAGAGTGTGGAATCTTGAACAGAAGGTTCAAGGAAATTAAGAAAAAAAAAAAAAAAAAAAGATGGATCCCATTAATTTCAGTTGTATTTCCTTGACATGACCTTTGGTTAGTTCTTGCTACCCAGACCCCAGGAGATGTTCTGACTCCTGTTCTTTATGAGCAAGTTTCTCCAGTCTTTCTTTTTTATCCCTAAGCTACATGATATTTTTTCAATACTGCCTTATGTTTATGTTGGTTATAATAAACTTCTGTTGCTTGCAGCCAGAGAATCCTAATCAATGTCGGTGGGTATGAGTTCTCCAACTTCACAAAGGAGAACATGGAGTTTCAGAGTGTATGGTGAATTGCATAAAGTAACACAACTAGTATGTGTCAGAATCTGACACTCAAGACCTTTGATTACAAATATAATGCTCTTTTTATTAGGGCATGGTGCCTCCTTCCTATATACTTCCCAGTTTTATTGAGAAATAATTGATATACACTCCAGTATAAGTTAAAGTCATACAGCATGATGGTCCGGCTTACAACTTCTGTGACATGGTTACCACAATCATAAAAAGAAAGAAGAAAAAAAAGGAGAAGAAGAAAAGGAAAAAAAGAAAAAAAAATTGGGGGGTTGAGAACTGTTAGGATCTACTGTCTTAGCAACCGTCCTATATACAGCAGCGTTAACGAGGGTCCCTGTGTTCTACCTCACATCCCGAGTACTCACTTAGCTTATCACTGAGACCTGACGCCTTTGACTACCTTCCTCCAATCTCCCTTCTACCCACACCTGACTCTGGTAATGTAGTTTCCTTCCTGTATGTTTTTATTCCTGAAATATTCCCTACAAATTCTCCTCATCATCAGACCAGAACATTGTAAAGAATTGATGTAGATTGGCTCTGAATTGCTTAAAGAGATCAAAAGCTAATTAAAAGCATGAGCCATGACATGAAGAGCGCTGGGTGTTATATGCAACTGATAAATTACTGAACCCCACGTCTGAAACTAAATATGTGCTATATGTTGACTAATTGACTTTAAATTAAAAAAAAAATGTTGTAGGACATACCCGAAGAATACAAAAAATACTTATTCAAAGGGATCCATGCACTCCGATGTTTACAGCAGCATAATTTACCATAGCCAAGTTATGGAAATAGCCCAAGTGTCCACTGAGTGACGAATGGTAAAGAAGATGTGTGTGTGTGTGTGTGACGGAATATTACTCAGCCATAACAAAGAATGAAATCTTACCATTTGCAATGACATGGACAGAACTAGAGTGTTACGCTAAGTGAAACAAGTCAGTCAGAGACAAATACCATATGATTTCATTCATGGTGGAATTTAAGAAACAAAACAAATGCGCAAAAGGAAAAAAGAGAGAGAGACAAACCAAGACACAGACTCTTAGCTACAGAGAACAATGTGATGGTCACCAGAGGGCAGGTGGCTGAGATGGTCGAAGCCGGTGACGTTGAACAAGGGTTAAGGATGCGCACCGGATTTTATACAGAAGTGCTGGATCACTGTATTGTACACCAGAAACTAATGTTACTGTATGTGAGGAGGAATTTCAAAAGAAACTTTAAAAAATTAAAAATTAATGAATAAATAGAGTCCAGTGTTGTTTCTCTGTACCCCCATCCCTCACTACCAAGTGCATTGTCTTGCAGACGGCATCTTGTGTACATTAGATACAGTTATTGATGATTGGTGCAAAGGAGACATAAACTCTCCAGAACTGTTTAGCTAATCATCTCTTCGAATGCATCTTTCACCGATTCTGAGACTTATCCAGTGTTGAACCAGGTTTTTCACTTGCTGACTCCTGCCCATCCTACATCCTCTACAAAAAGCACTCAGCACTCGTTCTAGATCCTTACCCACCTTCACTGGCTCACCGTGTCCTGTGCTGTGGCTCCTGGCCGAGACCTGGGACCTTGGCAGTTACAAGCCGCGCTTGAAGAATCTGGTCCCCTGGGCTCAGTCCCTCTGACCCCATTCTGAGCAGTCAGCCCTGCTAGTCTCTTGCCATGCTTGGTTCAGAAGCACCAACCTCAGTGTCCCCCAGGACCCCCTTTCTGCCTCCGTATGCTGAAGAGAAGGAATTCAGAGAGGGCGAGGGACTTTGCACACTCTCTCACACAAAGGTCAACACTTTATTGTTCCAATAAGCCATCAGCATTTTTTCTGATATTGACGCCTTGTTTTTCTCCCTTTCTTCAGAAGTCTGTCCCACTAATCTATTTTTTAAATATCCATGTCTGTTTATGAGGCATATTTTTATACTTTTAGTCTGTCTTCTTAGCCTTTTCAGTATGCTCTTCTATAAACCTATTTTTTCCCAAATGCATTATGCTGTTAAATTGAATCGTGAGTTCCTTGGGGACAAAAGACAACTCACCTCGGGGGCCCGGTGCTCCACAGCATACCTAGTGCCCTGTGAGCACTCTGTGTTTGTTGCTCGGCTGGGTTAATTAACATACCCGGAGTAACTAGTGCGTGCGAATTCTCCGTTCCTACGTAAGTATAGACCTGTTCTCCATAAAAGATTCATGTCAGCCGTTACCCGTACTCTATTTCATGCCAAGTATGATCTTTGGTTGAAGTTCCGTTAATGTGGTGGTGAGCACACGCTCTGTTGAGAGAGTTTGCAATTTCAATTGGATTGATTGCAGTTTCCAACTCAGCCTCGAGTAGACACTTTTCCACAAAGTTGATGGAGACCGGGGGGTGGGGGGTGCAGGGGGAGTTGCACCTTGAAATCTGTGGTCTTTAGGGACCCCCTTGGGGTAAATTTTGGGATGAAATGTGGTTCCTTCCTTTTGAATCATTTATTTTCCTTAGGCCACTCATTACCTACTGGCCATGAAGTGAATTCTAAGTTTTCCATTCCTTGTGTTGGCACATGATATGCTGGTTTAATTCCCATATGAGAACCTCTCTATTTTGGTTAAATGAAAGAAAGGGGTGTATCCAAAAGTCGTGTTATTTTCTTTGTACAGATCCCTAACTAGTCAGATATGAAATACTGGAGGTCTGAAATATAAAACAGAGAAATAGAAATACGAATTTATTTCCTTTTTAAACTTGATTTCCATTTGACTTAACTGAAATAATTGTCGTTGAATATTTTTCTACAGGTCAACTTTCTTGTCTCAGAAAAGGACAACCATGTTACAAGAACGTAACACAGAACTCACGCTGAATTCAAGAACGGCCAGATCAAAATGCGCAATAACATTTATCTCTAATTTTGAAGCTCTTTTGTCCTATTTCTCCTCCCTCAAAGCCCCTCCATGTTAATTTATTGCTACGACCCTCAGCTGCTGAAGCTCCTCTGTCCCACTGTGGATGTGACATATGCTGGTTAGCATTTTCTGCATAAGGTAATGCAGGCCCGGCATGATGGGCTGGTCATTTCTTTGTTTGGAGAACCCTATGATAATGTTAGGCATCACGCATATGAACACGGGAATATCTGTTGTGAATGTGTGTGTATCCACATGAGCGTGTGTTCACCAGACTGTGATATCCACAGTGAAATGATCCCAAACCAGAAGTGTGTGAATAAACAAGGAATGTGGATTCCAAGCACCGCAGGACATCCAGTGTCACTGCTCTCGGGTAGGATGAGCTCCTGAGCTGTGGACCACCGTGAAACCAAGACACATCTTGGGCGAGCTGCACGTACGGTGGGAGAAAACAGAAAGGAAAGGGGAAGATAGAGTCAAAGTGAAACAATAGACCAAAACATAGGAGCTGACAGCCCGTAGTGTCAATTACCCTCGCTCAGCTCACATGTGACCAAATACAAAAATGGTTTTGGGATTGAGTTGCCGAAAAATTCAACAGATACAGAGAACTGGGGCATATTAATGTCCTTCTGGAAGGCTTCATTTGGGGTGTGGGGAATATGGCTTTATGTTTCTTATTTTTAGACGCTCTGATAAGCTGCATTTTGTAGTGAGTAGAAATGATAACAAACGGATTCTGCGGGCAAGAGGACAACAAGACAAGATGCTGCCTCTAAAATGAGTCCTTTCTGTTTAAAAGCAGAGAAGAAACGGCTCTTGTCATATCAGATTAAAAGGTCAGTGTAAATACTTTGTAAACAGGAAGAAAAAATTAGTGTTTTAGGTAGGTGACTAAGGGAGGGCTGGCCGTGGTTGAAGGCACACGCTGCAGGTGGGCGAACACGGAGGAAGAGCGATCTACTCACCAGCCCTGTGGCCAGTAATGCCCGTTTCTCCAGCACTGTGCCCGCCAGCCACACATGGAGAAATAAAAAACCCCATACAGAGAGAGAAAGAGGAACTTACACACATACACAGAGGAAAAAGGACGAGGAAGCATGTATCTGCTCAACAAATTATTAAATATTGGCATCTATCAGGGGTCAAGCAGAAGTACACACAGGGGTGGGAGCCGTTGTAACGGCTGGACTAGGAAATCAGAAAGGGGGGACTTTCATGGCGTCAGATGGGCAATCAAGGGAAGTGTCACCTAGTATCTGTCCCCAAAGCCAAGGGAAGTTGTCTCTCATGTCTTTTGGCCTTGACTTCTCCATCTCTGAAGTCAAAGCATGGAACTCAATGAGTGCACAGAGGTTTTTGGTTTCCTTTTTACAGAAAATGAGACTGGCAAACCCTGGTGTATACAGCTGGCAAGGGTGTATTTGGATTAAACACATCTTTACAAGGTTGGGTCTCCCAGTTAATGAACGAAGTCCTCTCTCCATTTGTTTAGATCTTTGGTCTCTTTGATCAGCATTTTGTAGGTTTTAGTGTACAAGGCCCAGGCACATTTTGTGAGAATTATGCACTAGTGTCCGATTGTTTCTGGCGTCATTATATATTTTGGAGTCATACCGTCTTTGCAGTTTGGGCTTCCACTCTTGCACTGTCATAAGGATTTTGCCCACTGATTTTGTATTCTGTGAATCTGCTGATTTAACTTATTAGTTCTAGGCAGGTATTTAAGAGGTTGTTCCTTTGTTTGCAAATCCCTTGAGATTTTCCTGTAGACCATCATGTTATCTGCAAACAAGGACAGATTTATTTTTTACTTTCTGATCTGCATGCCTTACTATTTCCTTTTCTTGCCTTATTGTGATGGCTGGAATTTGCAGTACTCTGTGGAATAATTGCAGTGAGAGTGAACATCCTTACTTCTCAGGTGTAGGAGAAACCAACGGGTAGGATGTTAGCTGTGGTGTTCTGTAGATGGTGTCTATCGAAATCGTCCCCTCTATCTCTAACTTGCTGGGAATTTCTTTCTATCGGGAATGAGTATTGAATTTTGTCAGACGCTTTTCCTGCCTCAAAAGGTACAATCACGTGATTTTTTTTCTTAACATGTGAATTTGTTAGATCACATTCTTTGAGTTTTGAATATTGAACCAGTCTAGCATCTCTGCAGTAAGTCCCATCGGGCCATGGGGTATAACGCCCTTTATATATTGTTGAATTCCATTTCCTAATTTTTTTTTCATTTCCTAATATTTTGATAATGGTTTTCTTTACCTATATTCCTGAGAAGATCTGTATATGAACTCTATAGTTTCCTTCCTCCTTTTCTGTCTTCATGTACTTTTGGGGTCAGACCGTTCTGGCTTCATAAAAGAAATAGGGAATTACTCCCTATCTTCTATTTCTTTGAAGAGGTTCCTAGAATTGGTGTTAGTTTTTTTTTTATATATATATAGAATTCTCCAGTGACATGGATTCTCTTTCCTCTGTCCCGTGCACTCTACTCTTGAGCCATTCATTGAGTTTTTATTTTGGTTAATGCATTTTCCAATTCTAAAGTCTTCATGTTTCTTCTTTATACTTTCTGGTTTTGTTGAGATGTGTTCATTTGCTGATATTTTCTATTATTTTGCCTATTATAGACCTATTTGAAGTCCCTCTTAGAAGAATTTTTATGATGGCTGCTTTAATTGTCTAATACTTCTATAATCTCTGTGTGGCCATCTGTTTTGTTTTGTTTTGTTTTGTTTTTTACTCAAATTGATATTTTCCTAGTTCTTAGAGTGATGAGTGATTTTTTTTTTTCCTTGTTGGAATTTGGGCATTTAGGGTATCATATAATGAGACTGTGGCTCCGATTCACTCTTCCTGTTTTAGTTCATTTTCCTGTCCTTGCTCTGGCAGGGGCTGTTGCCTCCTGAACGGGAGGAACAGGAGCATCTTGTCAGCCCCTCCCACATGGACTCTGCTGACTATGATGTAGTGCCCTCACCACAGCTGAGAGTTTGTGGACATCCTGATCTCCTCCCCCTGTAAGCCTGCTCTAGCAATGCCTTACTGGTGGTGTGGGCAGGCAAAGTCTGGGCTTACCTGGTGGTCTCCACTGACACCATGAGAGCTGGACAGGACTTCTCATCTGGCTGGAACCAGAGTTGCACTTACTGCTCAGCCTTCTCTGGAACCACCCTGGAGAGGAACTTGGGTTCCTCACTACAGCCTGGCAAGACAGAAGTCTAGCTGCCCACTCAGCCTTTGCCAGGAGGTGGGCAGTGGTCAGTGCATTTTTTTCTATGGTATTTGACTAGAGTTGAGTGGGGTTAGCATCTAAAAGTTTTCTGGATTCCTGAGCTGCACCTCCCCTGATACTTTGGGGAGAGTACACTTATTAGGACTTTGTATACACCTCATGGTATTTCTGGATTGCTGATTTCTTTAGCTCCAAATCTAGATTATAAGAGAGAAAAAAGAAAACCCAGATAACATACCACTGTTTCAAACCTTACAGACCGAGGTCCCTTCTGTACTCTGCCTTTTTTTATGGATAATGTGCAGGGTTTCTGATCGTATTTAATGAGAGGGCTAGGGAATAGTAACTTCTGCATCTTTTTGGAAGCAGAAGTCCAACAAGTCAATTCTGAAATATGTTTCAGAAGACTTAAAAATATTCCAAGTTATGTAGCAACATTCTCTGGTTATGAAACAGTCATTTTAGAAATAGGTGACAAAGCTTTAAACAAACAAACAAATCTAGTTATTAAATAATTAAATAACTGAAGTTAAGAAAAAGTCAAGTAATTATAAGGTATTGAATATTAATAATAATAAAAAGTTTGTCCTAGGTTGTCAAAGTTATAGTCAAAGGAAATTTATAAGTAGAGTCCATTAATTTTTTCAAGAGAAAAAGTAAAAATATATCACTTAAATGTTAAGCTCAGTAGGTTTGGAAGGGAAAACAAGAAAGCCAAGAGGAAAGAAATAAAGATAAAAGCAAAGATCAACTAATCAGGAGCTAGGGAAAAAATGATGTTATTTTTAGATATATTCAGAGTTAATTTTTGAAACTAATTTAAATTCATAGACAAATTTTTAACAGATATACTTAAGATACCAAGAGATGAAACCCCACAGCTATAGAAAATTAGTACTAAGAAGGGCATCCTTACCATCGATAGGTAAATATTTTAAATTACTGAGAATGATCTTTAAAAACTTACATTAACAAATGTAATATTTTAATAAAATGAATTGGTCTCCAGAAGAAAATTACTGGAGTTGACTTACAAATAAAAAGAAAATTTTCAAACAGTAAAACTGAAGTGACTCCTAAGGAAGTAATGAAAAACTGTCTCCAACTTCAATTTTTTTTTCCCAGTTTCAAGAACAGGAAATGGTCATGCCTTTTGAAATGTTGCACAGCCATCGAAGTAAATGGAATTCCTAATTTCTTAGCCCTCTAGTTACAGGGGATTTGGATGCATGAACTACATCCCCTGCCCTCAGGGGGTTATATCCTGGATGGTGGTGGAGGTGGACAATGAACTTATCAGCAAAGATATACATAGGTCAGAGGTAAAATAATGGCATGATTAAAGGCATCTTTTCTTCCAAGGTCTCTTTTTAAATCAAGACTAAAAGGATATTTCCTTAATATTAGGAATACAATTACATTAAACAAGTACTCTACATACTCAGTAAGGAAAAACTAGAGACAATTCATTTTTAAAATTAAAATATCTAATTTATATTCTTATATTTAAAATATAAGAATATCTGGTTATTTAGCATGTTACAGAAATTTTGTTGTGTTAAAAAATGAGAAAAAAACTAGAGGGTTTTATAAAATAAACATGTTATTAAAAGTTGACATAAATAGTTGTTGAGATAATTTCATAATAATACTTACTCAATAAGTAAAATCCCAGATATCCACCAAAAATGAAAAAGAAAAGAAAGTTGATAGTTAATGAATAGGTTCAGTAAGATGGCAAATTATAAATGCATAAAAATAAAATAAATCCTAGAAGAAAATATAGTGGAAAAAAAGTTCTCTCTTACTATTTCAACCAGAGCATATCATATCAAAGAATAAAACATGAAATAAGAAAAATAATATACGAAAAAACCCTGAAATATAGAAAATCTTGAATGAATGAGAATATACTGATTCTTTATCACTGGAATTACTAAATATTTTAAAATCTGTCACTTCCCTGTGTAAACCTGGCGATTCACAGACCTGTACCCCTGGGGATAAAAATATATGTTTATAAACTGTAAAAAAAAAGTATAATGCTATTTTTCTTTAAAAAAAAATCTGTCACTTCCCCACATGTTAAAACAATTACAATAAAAATTCTAAATTCCCTTAGGAATACTTAGTGGGTAGAATACATAGAATATTTTGAGAAACAAGAGTATGGGGAGTCACGCAACTAACTTTGCCAAGTATGAATGAATGGAGTTAAGGATGGTCATGCATACTAATGGAGCAGAAGGGCTAGTGACAACAGGTCAATTCTTGATATATGTTATCATTAACTAAGGCAGGCATTATTCACCATTGAAGAGATAGTTGATTTTTAGGGGAATAAAAGTAGTTTGGTATCTCCCCCAAATCATATATCATAATAAACAAAAGGTCTACATAGTTCATTGTATACAAAGAAAAAAATATAACATCTAGAATATTTCAGCTGATAAGAACTTTTTAGCATGAGATCAGAGAAGAAATAATAAAGGAATGCAAAAACATTTGATTGCCAGGATTTATGCCCCTCCCCCCAAAAAATAAATAAATAACTTCACCAAAAACAAAAGAAAAAAAATGTTTAATGAAATTCAAAAACAAATTAATGTACCTTTTGACCCTCTTCAGCCACTTTGGGGGTCAAAAGTTATAAACATCTAGTTATAAAATAAGTAAGTCATAGGAATATAAGGTACATAAAGGCTATAGTTAATATTGAATTATATATTTGAAAGTATGAAAACAATAGATCCTAAAAGTTATCACAAGAAAAAACTATAACCACATATGGTGATAAATGTTAAGTAGACATTGTGATGATCATTTTTGCAAAATGCACAAATATTAAATCATTCTGCTATATATCTGAAATAAATATGTTATATGTCAATTATTCCTCAATTAAAAAAATTAATGTAAGAATGACTGTATTGATGAAGAAAAATCCAACAATGGTATGCTTCCAAGAGAAAACATCATGAATGTGTCCAGAATGCTGCCACCCTTGGGTGATGGCTGAGGGCCAGAGGGGCCGTTTCTACTGATGGTCAGGATGTAGGAGACTGTCTTCTGGGGCAGCTGCCCTGGAGACACACTGGCATCAGGACGTGGAGAGAGTAAGCTCACTGAACCACAGGTCACACGGCGAGGCATTGGTCTTAAAGCCACAAGGACCTGCTGAAAAGGGCCCCATGTGTTTCTCCACAGGACACCAGGGGCAAGTCTGCCCCATTCCAGCCCACCCCACGTGCCGTTTGGGGTCTGGTGACCACAGAGACCGCGTGTCCTCATTCTCTTCCCGCGGAAAGGGCCCCCAGAGGCCCCAGCAGCTCTGTGCCAGGGCCCTGGGCTCCCACCCTCTCTGTGCACACTAAATAGTTACACATAATCTCTATCAAGTGGGGAAACTTCCTCTCCTCCTGTTATTTTGATCTATTTTATTAATAAAAAAACGTTGTCTTTAAACTTTTCCATTCCATAAACATAAGCCAAGCCATTTCTCAGTTCCTTTAAGCATCCCATATTTATTGAAAGTTTTCACTAAAAAATAGGAAATAAAAGAAATAGAAAAACAGTCATCCTTTCTCCTATAGATATGAGTGTCTTCTATTTTTATTTTAAAATTGTGAGACCAAAGCAAACAATTGACTGAGCCAGGTAACTATGTGGTCCGGACCACGCGGCTGAGCTGCAGGGTGTTCGGGCAGCAGCCTCCCCCGCACGCCTTCCCTTTTCCTCGCTGCCCCTTTCCTCCACCCTTCACGCCCTTTAGAAATGACACGGAGGCGACTGGCGGCCCCGCTCGCCCGAGCTCCCGCACAGGTGCCTCTGGAGAGTCTGAACGCAAGCAAGGGGGCGGCTGAGATGGCAGAGCCCGTCTGGCTGTCAGCTGGTACCTGGCTTCACTCGTAATCTAATCCCGAGTTCACATTTAACTCTCAGTGGGCCTGCCTGTCCGCCGTGCTGCCCCATTTCCCCGGTGTCCCTGGGGTCTCAGCTCCCAGCAGATGCCCGGTCCCCTCTCCTTCCAGGTCGGCCACCGGCTCGCATGTCGCCGCCCGCGTCCAGGTGCGCCTGGGGTCCCCGGAGCGGGGCGCGCATCTTCTAGTCACATCAGGAGAGGTGCAGCGACAGCCACCAAGATCTGCGGGGCTGTGAGGTTTCTGACACATGACACACAGTTTCAGCCAGACCAGTCACAATCGTAAAATGCTTCATTTTCCCCCCTGGCCCTTCCCTCGCCCCTTCCATGGACCGCCAGGGGGGCCCACAGCTGACATCAGATGCAGGCGTGGGTCAGATTCCAGCTGTCGGCTCAGTGGCACAGAAACGTGCTCGCCAAAAAGAAAAGGGAAAAAAAGAGAGAGAGAGAGAGAGCTGCAAACTTTTAGCGGATATGAAATGTTAGTTCCCCGGTGAAAAATTGGCAGCCAAGACACAGGAGAGTTCATTTATTTATTTATTTTGCAATAAACTCGCCCATTGAATGTACTCCCGCTCCCTCCACAAGCCCTTGCAACAAATGCATGACAAGCCTCTGCTAGGAGCTGTGCTGGGATAATGAACAGGAGCATCAGCGACCAGCTCCTCTTGGGCTCCCGAAGGAGATCGCCGGGCTATGCCGGAGTCTCGCACCTGCCGACTCCCCGCACAGCACCGACGCCCAGAGCCCACGGCAGCTCCGACCCCCGCAACAGTCACCACACCGAACAACTTCACTAGCAGGGCCGGCAGACTCTATCAATCTGACCGTCCTGTGCACGACAAGACATCCCTGGCCACGCCGAGGCTGCAGAAACAGAAAGCATTGTGGGGAGGCTTTTAGTCTTCCCCGGAGGCTGGAGATCTGGGAGGGGCCGGAGAGAAAAAATGCTGGAGAAGAAGGGGAAGCAAACGACTGAAATCCAGAAGAGACAAGTGCCAGTCTATTCTAAGAGGCAGATGCAAAAGGAAGCCACATGAATCTATAAGGCACTCGTGTGGTATTTAAAGAATGCTGAAATTACAGAGCTGTCACCCACAGACCTGCCACGGTGCCTCTTCCTGCACTGTGTGCTTCTGTGCCTTGCAGGAAAGGACCCACCGTGCTGATGGGGTCGGGGGGACGCTGTGCAGAAGGGGCCAGGAGACCCTGTGGGTGGCCTCCTCCACGGCCTGCTGCTGTCGGGGAGAGAGCCCCAGGTAGGAGGCGGTGCTTGGCTTGCCAGGGGTCCTATACCCTAGGAGACCAGCTGAACTACCACCCTGTGACAAAAAAAATTTTTTTTTAAATAATAACTTTGCAACAGGACCACAGAGCCTAGGGAGGAAATGTTGTACAATGGGCTATTTTATCATAGGAATAAAAGGATCATTCTGCAAAGAACAACACAGTTTCCTTCCTCTGACAGTAAGTAAAAACAAACAATAGGAACTAAAAAGAGGCTAAGGGTATGATGCAAAAACACCTAAATTCCCTTCTCAACAACCAAAAGGCAGGAGTAAAAATTCTGGAGTCTGCAGAGATGACTTTTCTAAAGCTTTATTTCCCAAACTTCACTCTTAACCTTCATAACCACACTAGCAGATCATTTTTGAAGCAAAATATTTTATATTCTTTTCACTGCTGCAAAAGAAAACATAACCCTTGGACTCTTCCAATATGTAATTCTTAGTTTAAAAATATAATAATTGAGACGAAAGAAAATTTTGTTTCTGTCATTAAGAAATTGCCTCATGCGGTCTTCGTGGAGCCCCGGCAGTGCCCGGCTTCACGGAGGGGAGTGATCTAATAATCCCACAGCCCGAGGAAAGCTCTGTCCTGCTTTGTGCTGCATGGACATCTCCTGATGGGCTGCGGTGTTATTGTTCAAGGAAGAGCCGGTTTACAGACGAAGGTGGCCTTGTCAGAAGTTCTGAATAGCGCCAAGCTAATTGCTGACCCTAACAGGCACAATTAGCTGGTACAGGCTCAGCAAGGTAGCCCCTGGGACCCATCCTTTCTCGCGCACATATTGTGAAACTCTCCCTGCGTCGGTACCTTGGCTCTAGGCTTTGTAGTCCCCATTCAACAGATCAAAGGTTTATTAGAAAGAATGACGACCATATCGGCCTCCACAGGCACAGACACAGGCATCCCATGTAGCTACACACACATCATAGGAAAACCCGGTGTGCCCATGGTGATGAGCGAGAACCCGACGTGGTATTTTTAGTACAGGTCTCAAATGATACTTGATAGGTGTCACTTGATGAAATAACCCCACGCATTTAGTTCCGACAAACTCTCCAGTCATCAGTACTGGTTATGGTCCACCCACTGGCTGGATCCAAGAAGTGGAGACGCACCCAGCCCCTGGAGCAGGCCTGTCCCTCCCAACTCCAGACCCGCCCCCTCTCAGGAACACCCTCGCCCACACCAACACACATGCTGGGCATTTGCTGCCTTTTTTGCACAATTTAAACACATTCCTCTTATTCTACAGGTCACACATGATCATGGTAGAAATTATGGGAAATAGATGGGACAAAAAGAAAAAGAGAAAGAAGGGCACCCATCATGCCTCTAGGGCATACTTGGGCTCTAGATTACTGGAATTTTCTCATGTTATTTGAGACACCATGAGTAGTGACAGTATACTAGGCTAACATGTGCTGTGGTTTGCTTCCCATTCTCTGATACTTTTGGCCAGTTGAGTAGTTTTCCATATTCTGCTATTTTGAGCCTTATACATAAAACTCTTTCCAAATTTGGGGGTTATTGTCTTGGGATTTACTTTTAAAGTAAAATTATTAGGCCAAAGGACACTAGGTCAGATGACATTGACTGATGCTGTCAAATTGTTGTCCAGCTAAATGATAACATCTTTTTCTCTGTCCAGCAATGCTTGACAATGGTTTAACAGATGTTCACCAGCATTGAAATATCAATGTGAAATTTCATGTTAGGTTATTATTATAATTGAACTTTTGCCATATATGTGTTAGAAACTTGTGGGAAATTTTTGTTCATGTCCTTTATTCATTTTACCTACTGGTTTTTAATGCTTTTTCTAATTGATTGCATGCTTTTTTGATGCAGAACAAATAATAAATTTAATAGTTTAAGTTGTTCTATTTTTTAAAGATATATTTATTTATTTTCAAGAGAGAAAGAAAGAGAGCAGGAGCAGAAGGAGCAGAGGGCGAGGGGGAGAATCTCACAACTCAGGGCTCAGTCTCATGACCATAAAATCATGATCTGAGCTGAAACCATGAGTCAAATGGATTTTTTCAGTATACATGTGTGTGTGTGTGTGTTTTTAATTTCTATCTAGCCAATTTTATCAATTTTCTTATTTATCCCATTGCTTTTAGGCTTAGATAACTTCCACATAAAGAGATCAGATACATAATAACCCGTATCAAGATGAAAAGAAAGATCTCAAGTAACAAACCTAACTTTGCACCTCAAGGAACTAGAGAAGGAAAAACCAACCAAACCCAAAGTCAGCAAAAGGAAAGAAATAACAAAGGTCAGGGCAGAAACAAATCAAACAGACCAGAACAACAATAGAAAAGATTGATGAAACTAAAAGCTCTTTTTAAAAAGAGAAGCAAAATTTATAAACCTTGAACTAGACTAAAAAAAAGAGAGAAGACTCATCAATAAAATAAGAAATAAAAGAGGAGACATTACAACAGATACCATGGAAATACAGAAGGTTATATGAGATCAGTATGAACAACTACACACCAATGAATTGAAACCCAGAAAAATAGGTAAATGTATAGAAACATACAATACATCCACTAAATCAGGAAGAAATAGAAAATCTGAACAGACTAGTAACACGTAAGGTGATCAAATTAGTAATCAAAAATATCCCAACAAAGAAAATCCAAGACCACTTGGCTTCACTGGTGAATTATATCAAACATTTTTTTTTAAGATTTTATTTGTTTATTTGACAGACAGAGATCACAAGTAGACAGAGAGGCAGGCAGAGAGAGAGGGAAGCAGGTTCCCCACTGAGCAGAGAGCCCAATGTGGGACTCGATCCCAGGACCCCGAGATCATGACCTGAGCTGAAGGCAGTGGCTTAACCCACTGAGCCACTCAGGTGCCTATACCTTCTAAAACACGGAAGAGGAGGGAACACTCCCAAACTCATTTTACCAGGCAAGCATTAACTGATACAAAAGCCTGATAAGGATACACAAGAAAAGGGAACTATACAGGCTAGTGTCCCTGATGAACATAGATACCAAAGTTCTCAAAAAATCTTAGCAAACCGAATTCAGCAATGCATTGAAAGGATCATGCATCGTGATCAGGTGGGATTTATCCCTAGGATACAAGGGTGGTTCAACATATACACATCAATAAATGGGACAGACCACACGAACAAAACAAAAAATAAAAACCATATGATTGTCTCAACAGATGCAGAAAAAGTATTTGACAAAATACATGTTTCTTTCATGATAAAAACCTCAGGAAATTGGGCATGGAAAGAATACACCTCAACAAATTAAGGGCCGAGTATGACAAGCCCGTCCCTAGCATCATTCCCCAGGGATTCATGCTGAGTGAGAAAAGTGGATCCCTGAAGATTAGATACTTTATGATTCTATTTACATAACATTTTCAAAATAACAAAATTTTAGAAATGGAGGACAGGTTATTGAGTGTTAGGGCTTGGAAAATGGGTGGATGTGGCTAAGGGGCCAGACGAGGGGACACTTACGATGTCAGGACTGTGCCATGTCTTCTGTGATGGTGAGTAGACAAAAAGTGAGAAAATCCAAATGAGATCCTCAGGCTACTCTGTGTCCATATCCTGGTTATGATATTATGCCATGGTTTTGCACAATGTTCCCCCACTGGGGGAAATGAGCCAAGTATATGAAGAATCTCTTTATATTCTTTCTCAAGACACAGGTGAGTCTACCTGCCACCACCAGATTCTTTTCTCCACTGTAAGCTCCTATTCCTCCTTTTGCCCTGCCTGCCCTTGGACTTTCTCATATGATCTGTGCAGACTGTATTTGCCATGACATTACTGACTCTGAAGGCAAGGAAGAACACTGAGGAAGAAAACAGAAAACAGAAGACTTTCAGTCTTTATACAACCGAGTCCCTATTTTCAAAAGTAGGAAAGTAAAAAACAACAACAACAACTCAACCTCTCTTTGTATTATAAATTCTCATTTGAATGGATTTCTCAAGTCTGGACTACATGGACCTAACCAGTACACCACTTCTCCTTTACACATTTTGTGTTTGGATATCTGAGGGAAGACAAAGACTCGATTGCCCAGAAGCGACTGTGGAAATGATCCACAGCATGAAACAAGAGGTCTCCTCCCCAGAAGCGCAGAGGAGAGGACTTGACTTCAACAGGACAAACACATCGGATTCAAAGGCTCGCCCTGAAATACTTTGAAATAAGTGACTTTGGGCAAGTTCTTCAGGTGATACCAGAAGCTACCTCACAGCATCTTTGATACCTTCTTTATGATGTCCGTCTTTCACTGGGGAAGTGAAAATAATCATCAAGATCAACTTTGGTTGAATTGTTAAAATAATGAAGAAACCCGAAGTTCTATTACATTACCTTCAACTGCTTTGGGCAGCTGCCAGATTCAGTAATGACTTATTAAAGAAGAAATGCTATACAGATCTTTGTGCCAATCATATTTTTTCCCAGATACAATAAAACCTTGCTGTTGTGGGTCATCTTTCGGTCAAGGAGAGACTAAATCTGTTTCTTGGCCAGCCATTTCAATCCTCCTAGCTTTATTCTGGGGTTTCCTATTTCTAAATGCTGGGTTCACAACAAATGTTAAATACAATTACAGTTTTTCTCTAAGAAAATCCGTTTTTTCCAAAAATTTATAAATACAAAATAAGTTGCCCCTAAAATAAAGTCTCTTTTTATTGGGTACAAGCATATGTGGAGAAATAATCGATATTAGAGGGAGATAATTTTTCTAAACAGTTTTTGAAGAGTGAGAGCTTTCTTCAGTGTAGTGATAACAGATGAAAGTATTATACCTCAAAAGACGGACAAATAACAAACACCCATTTCCAACTGAAAACTTGCATAAACAGTATTTTTCTATCTGCAGTCTGAGTAGCCAATCCTACCATAAACTAAGTCTGTAGATAAGTCACTGTGTTTCACTAAAGCACAAAGGACCAAACCAATTGCGTCCTGTATATTGTTATTATGTCTGTGTACATGCGTTCCAAATTTATATAAAAAATAAGAAGCATAATCTACTCACTTCCTGAATCAAAGCAGGGGATATTTGGTAATCTCTGTGCTACAGACACTAGTGCTAACATTTGGACTATGGCAATATACACTTTTCTCCTAAAATCACACAAATAAGAATTTAACTTAATGGCTTCAATTTAAGAATATTTGAATCCACAAATCCCCTTCTCGTTGAACAAATGTTTACCTCCCAGATTTCTAATAATTCTTTAAGAACACAAAATTTGTCATGATCAGTGCTCCTTAAAAGAAGAATCCACATGCACTAGCTCTATCTATTTCAATAAGAGGATCTTGACATCTGACTTTGAATTCACACTCTCTTGAAACTAGTCTCTCAGTCAGCCCTGGATTCCTTAACCACTCCAGTCTAAGTATTGTTTCCATGGTGCCCGTTCTCCTTGACCTCTGTGGTGAATGAAAGACACACTCCTCTCATTTGGAAGTAGTTAGTCTGTCTCCCCCCGAATTCAACCTAGCTTGCGTACAGTGGGGCAAGGAGAGAAAGTTGGAAACCACGCTGTGCTCGTTCTGGACCTACCTTTATGAGTACTGTAGCTCCTGCCCAGAGTCCTGAGCCGCTGGGGAAGAAATTGGACAACCCCAGTGGGGAGACCAGTGGAGAGGCACAGAGAGTATGTGGAAAGGAAGCTAGACAAGCCCAGCCCCCAACAGTCTCTGACAAGGTGCCAGGAGCCACAGCCAGGTCATCTTGGATCTGCTAGACCAATCCAGCCAACAACTAAATGCCACTGGGTGCCCTCATGGTGAAATAAAGTAGTTGTTCTAAACCACTAGGTTTGGAGCAATTTTTTAGGCAGCAAAAGACATCTGGAACAGCTGTATGCAGCTTATGACCCTATTGGACAAACACCAGTCGAAGTGTTCTGGCATATAAGGTAAGGTGTTTTAACAGTGTGACCCCATGATCAAACAAACAGAAAGGCTTTCTCTCTTTGGATGAAGAAAGCAGGGGTGAGGCAGGGGTGAGGCCCGCAGGCCCTGCTTCTTCTGCCTGGCTGTTCACCTGACCATGAACACATTCTCACCAGTAGGAAAAGAGAAAGAGGAAGTTAAGGTAAACACGTACCAAAGATGTGACCCTGATTTGCTCACATTACTTCCAGGGGCGTTCTGCTGACCATCACTTTGTCACATGGCCTCAGCACGCTGGACGGAGACTTGAACGTGCTTCTCCCCCATGGGACAAAAGACAGAGTGTCAGGGTGATGGATTAACAGAAAAGGAAGAGAAGGGGACCGCGACACTCACCTGTCTCTGGCACAGACTTCGTGGCATGATGAGCACCCGAGGGCACTCGTTTTCCTGGGAAAGAGCTCCAGTCTCCCCGTGGACTCCAGAGATCACAAAGTCTTCGTAAATAGTTTCCTGACATGAGTAGCCTACGCGGTCCTGAATCTTCCCGGCCTTTCAGCTTCATGACCCCCTTAACAAAGGGATTGAATTCAAACTGACATCATTTGTTTTTCGTGAACTTCCTGTGGCTCCTTGCAATGAAATCTTCCTCTTTGTGTTTAAAAACGTATTATGGAATTTGCTCAGGATTGAAATCAAGTTCTCCAATCTTTGTTGAATAAATTCTGCCTTCCTCATTACTCTTTTTGAAAACCCGAACATCTACCTATCCTCTTGCTTCCAACCCCCTTCTTCTTCCCGGTCTGCTCAAGGGCAGGACCAAACACAGTGCATTTTTTTTTTTTTTTTAAGTCCTCTGGATATCCAGCAACGTATAAACCAGAAGTCAAAAGTCTTCAGAGTTGCTAGGTGCTCTGTATCAATCCTTTCACCAGGCATGGTCTCTGCTACCTTGAAGCCACATTTATTTTTACCCTTTTCAGTCTGAGAATCGCCCTCCTTGACACGGAAGACGGGGGCAAAACAGATATAGACACTCTGCTTTTTCTATGCCACTGGCTTCAAGCTACAGACCTATTTGTACCCAAATCTCTTTTTTTCTGAATATATCTAAAATGTCTTTGATATTTCCTGGCATTTTTCATACAGTTCCATGTCACTGTCTTATCTAATTTTTTTTTTTTTTTTTTTTTTTTTGGTCTAAGTACTGTTCTCTTACATTTCTATTTGTTCTTATTACGGGCTCATTTTCAACTGAAGAGTAATCTTTTAAAAATGTAGGTGTTTTTCCACTAGCCTCAGGTATCCCTCTGGTTAATGGCTTCTCGCTGCTTCTAGAATTGAGGCAACGGTCCCCTAAAATCACTGGCGGCCCTCCCCCCCTCGTCTCAGAGCTGCCCCTCTGCTCGCACCCCCTTGCTGTGGTCTTTCCCCTCCCCCTCAGCACGCTCCCACGCAGCACACTTCGTCCCAGGGGACATGCTTCCCCACTCCGTCCTCACCAGCTCCTCTCACTCCAGAGAAGCTCTCGACACCTCCCTCCGGGATTCTCCTCGACCTTGTCAGGGCTGGGATTCCAGCTTTGCTTCTGTCATCATGGGACTGATTTCCGTCTCTCCAGCGACACTATCAACTTCACAAGGGCAGTCACTGTAGCAGGAAGCACATTGTAGACACTAAATAAAATGTTTTCAAGTAAGTAAATGATCAAAAACACATTTCTGAGAGCTTTCTAATTATCTTGATGTATTAAGCTCCAAAGAGCCTTTCATAAAGTAACATGCACTGAGAAACTCTAAGAGGTCACAGAATAAAGGGAGTCTCCCATGAATTTGACCACCACCTTGCTTATTCTTTCCGAGAAACAATATTTCAGGGGAAATGTGTGGGTGAATGCGACTTTATATTTTGTGAAAACAGAAATTTAGCATGGTTTACATAATTATAAGAGGCAAACTTGATTCTCTAGGGTATTATAGATGAACAAACATATTATCTCAAAATAGGACATTTTTCTTTCTCTTTCTGATCACTGCTCTTGTTTATTTTTCTTCTCTTATTGTAGTGGATAGCAGGTTCTAGAAAATACTGAGCAGTGATTTTAAAAATCCTCTTATTAATTTTCAAGATCATTCTTCTAATGCTTGGCTTTTGAGTCAAGGACATTGTTCGTAGAGCTATTGTTTGGAACATAGAGCTTTTGTCATGGTATCTCCCTAATCTTGGGTTACATGGAGGATTTTATTTTAACGTGCAAAGTTACTACAATTTACTAAATGTCTTTTGGGCATTTTTCAAAACAATTGTGTGGTTTTTCTCCTTTAACACAGTAACTGTAGCCAGTATTTGTTTATCACTGGCAAACTAAGTGCTAAATGCTTTATGTGTATCTCATTTAATTTCTGAACAATCATATGGGTTGGATACACCTTTTCAAATTCCTTTTGCAAATGAGGAAATGTGTTTAAATAGATTCAATCTCTGATGAAAAGAAAAGCCAGAATATGAAGAAGTTATGTCTGAGCCCAGAACAGAGGAGACTTTCATAGGAATGTGATTAATTATATCATTTATTTTCTAATATTAAGCCCTATCTCTAGGTTTTGTGTGTTTAATTTGCTAATGTTTCATTTAGGATTTTGGTATTTACATTATTATAATTTTTAAATATGTTTTTCTTTCTTTTCCTAGTCTTGCTGTAATGAAGAGGTTTGGTATTAGGTTACAAATTATTTTATAAAAGACATCAGAAACATACCTATCACTTGGATGCTTTTTGACAGTTTATAATTCATGGCACTTTTCCCTTCCTTGGAGTAAAACAAACAAAAACAATTTAAGTGATGAGTCCTTCACAGATTTTATCAAGGTCTTTCACAGTCATTTATCTGATTAAGCTCCTTCCCTATCTCTGAGGTAACTTTAGGAATTTCTATTTTCCTGGTAGACTATTCATGTTCCCTGAGAATGCTTGTCCATCAGCAAAGTTTTGTGTTTTTTTTAAAGATTTTATTTATTTATTTGACAGAGAGAGATCACAAGTAGGCAGAGAGGCAGGCAGAGAGAGAGGAGGAAGCAGGCTCCCTGCTGAGCAGAGAGCCCGATGCGGGACTCGATCCCAGGACCCTGAGATCATGACCTGAGCCGAAGGCAGCGGCTTAACCCACTGAGCCACCCAGGCGCCCCCATCAGCAAAGTTTTATGTGGCATTCCATTCTTTTCCAACTTTTATAATAAAATTTTGAAAAACATCAGAGTTGGAAGAATAGTAAAATGCATATATATACTCAACAATTCACAAATGAACATTTTGCATTTTTTCTAATAAAGTGTTTTTCTAAATAATTTAGAGGCATCATCTTGCTTCATCAATAAATATATTAATATGTATTTCCTCAAACATAAGAACATATTCCAGTATAGGAACAGTTCACACCTAGTACATTAATAAAAATCCCTATGATCACGTAATACATGGTTTATGTTCAAATTCTCTCTTGTGAATCAATGAAGTCTTAAAAGCTTTTTTAAAAATTGAATTACATTTCAACCAATGTCTGTATCACAGACAATTAGCTCTGCCTCCTTATCTCTTTTAATATAGATCTCCCCCAATTCTCTCTCTATTTTCTTGCATGATATATTTTTTGAAGAAAAAAGTCTTGTGGAATGTTCCACATTTATCTAAAGGTATTTTTTAACATGTTTCTTGGTTCCCTATATTTCCTGTTAAGTGTGCAGGATCCAAAAATTTGCTTAGATTCAAGTTCCAAATTTTTGACAAGAATACTTTGTAAGTGCTGAGTACATCTCATATTGTAACACAGGAGAAGACACATGATGTCAGGTTGCCTCCCATTAGTGACAAAAGTTTAATCATTGTCAAGGTGCATTTTTCATTTTGCAACTGAAATATAATCTATGGGGTGTGGTCATCTGTGACGTTAACATCCAGTTATGACTCTTGTCTGAATCAGTTAGTACAATATAGTGAGATATATATCTATATGTCTATATATATCTTCCTCATTAGTTTGTGAGCACATCCTTGCTTTCTGGCACAGAAGAAGACCAGGCTCATTTTCTACTTTTCCTGACCAAGACCAGAGCTGACAATTTCTTTAAGAAACCCTGGTTCCTTTCCATAGAGAATGGTGCCAATAAACATAATCTGAGTCCAAGAGGTGTTCATTGCCACTGAGGTATCAGTTCTCATGGGTCTAATCAGTGGGAGGGCATAGGGATGGATAGATGGACAGAGAGATAATAGATATCTATATATGTAAATTACAGTATATAATACATATATAACTCATAATATGAATAAATTGGCTTTATTATTCAACATATGTAGAATGAGTTTAAAATTCACTGTTACTACCAATAAAATTACTGAGTCAACATTGAGAATAGTTGACAGTTATTTCATTTTTAAGAATATTTGTATGTAAGTGATGAATCACTGAATTCTACCCCAGAAACCAATATTGTACTATATGTTAACTAAAAAAAAAAAAAAAAAAAGAATATTTTTCAATAAGATTGTACAGTGGAGTTATTTGTTAAAAAGCCACTTGAAATCCTAATTGAATATGCAGCTACATTCATTTGTAACAATTTCTTTTCTATTTAACTTTGTTTCATTTCTCTTTTTAATTTATATTCTAAGTATTAAAGAATTCATAAAACAAAATTAGATTAAAAGGGCTCATGTGCACCCTCGTCTTGTTTTCACTGCTGCCTCACACGAAACGCAGGAGGACGTCCTCATGGCTGCACACTTCACCTTGGCCACCACCTGCCTGTGCCCAGGGAGGATCCACAGACCTTCCTCGTTCCCCTCAAGCTACCTAATCGTGGGGTAAACTTCATAATTTACTGATTCAGCCCTGTCTCTGGACATCAGGGTTGCTTCTGATATTTTGTATTTACCAATATTTTGATGCCTCTGATATTTTATAAACTCCTGCATTTAAGTTCACTCATATTTGTGGTGTACCCTCAGATCAGACTTATCTCTGTGAATTCCATATGCATGAAACTGTTTCCACAGCCTCATCCACAGTATATTCTCGAACTAGGAGTTATTTTGCCAATGAGATGGGAGAGAAATGATCACCCACATGGTTTCATTTGCGTTTCTCTTCAAATGGTTAAAGTCACACCTGTTCTCACATGAAGAAGGGAATTGAGGACTCTTGTGCTCTTTGAACCTTCTATTAATTATTGTTAATATTTAACACAATGAACATTTTTTACCTTTATCAGTATATCTCTTCCAGTCCTTTGAGATTTACTGAGATTTTCTTGTAATTTCAAAACTTGACAATTTGGGTAACTACTCTGTGGGCAAAGGGAAGGGACATGCATTCTGTGTTAGGGTCACAGAAGTCAATACATCACTTCACCCAATGCTGTGTTTTGATGGGTAGAATGCAGCGGAAGAGACGGGTCGTTGTCCAGCCCAGCTCAAGAGTCCGCCAGCACAGAGCAAGCCGGGCGAGCCTGCTGGGCGAGGAAAGGCCTGGGACCAGTCATCCCATCCACCGTACATGGGAGGGAAGCCCCCAGACCCCTCCAGCCTCCACCCAGTTCACCGACTCACCGCGTGTGCCCCAGCGAGCCCAGCCCAGGGAGGCTGAGCCCAGCACAGACTCAGAGCCGGGGAGCACCTGGTCGTTTCCATCAGCACTAGGTTTGGGGTGGTTTGTTACACAGCAGGAGACATGTTGCACACCACTGCCAACCCCTCTGCTCATCATAGCTCTGTGAGCGCTCAGCCCTTCAAGTTCCTGGGAATGTCATCAATCGGCAAAGAAAATGAGACTCTGAATGAAACACCGTCTCTTTACAGCCTGCTCTTCCTTGCTTTTCCTCCCGAGGTGGGTCGTGGAGTTCCCAGCTGCCATTAACTCCCTCTGAGGCGACTCCATTCCTTCAGGAACTGGCGCTCGAGGCCACGCTGGATACCCTGTGTTCTCTGTTTCATCCGCCCCACATGTAGCAGAAATCTTCAAACATCAGTATTTGCTTTGTACTCCCGGCCTCCCCAGCTAAGAACCACCTCCCCCGACTCCTCCACACTCGCTCAATGACCAGGTCGTTTCTTCCAAAATAAGGCATGAAGGCAACCTGATGCTCATAAAGTTGCGGGAATTTAAAAACAAACACTTCCCTCCCCCGAGCAGCAAGGACTCTCCTCTCCCATCATAAATCAGTCTCTAAGTTTTCAGGCTAGGTCGCTTCTCAGAGGCACAAACCATATCGACTTGTTTTCTGCTGGAATCTATCTATTTAAAGAAAGTTTGCAGAATGTCTCATTGCTCTGGTGTTCAGGATTTCCAGAACAGATTTTATTTTGTTTGAGACTACTTAGCTTTGTGTTTAAAAGTTCAAATTTTGGGGTGCCTGGGTGGCTCAGTGGGTTAAGCCTCTGCCTTCGGCTCAGGTCATGGTCCCAGAGTCCTGGGATCGAGTCCCGCATCGGGCTCTCTGCTCAGCAGGGAGCCTGCTTTCCTTCCCCTCTCTCTGCCTGCCTCTCTGCCTGCTTGTGATCTCTCTCTGTCAAATAAATAAATAAAAATCTTTATAAAAAAAAAAAGTTCAAATTTTGGTCTTGAAGTCAGACTGCCTGGATCCAAAGTGCAGGTGTCTGACTTCCCAGCAGCCCAGACTTTGGCAAGTGATGCGAGTGGTCCACGCCTCCGCGTCCTTGTCTGTGAGATGAGGAAGCTGTTACTACCCAGCCTGTGTGTTATACCCACAGACATCTCAAAGATGCCAAATCTTTTGTGTCCTAGCCGCCCTGTAAGTACTATACCTTCTATCAACAATAAAACTCAAGATTATCCCAACAGACACAGCAAGCCTGGAGGAGACCGGCAAAAAAAAAAAAAAAAAAAAAAAAAAAAAAAAAAAAAAAGAGAGAGAGAGAGAGAGAGAGAGAAACTGAAGTTTTCCTCCTGAAAACACCTGCACTTTCACATCTCTGAAATCTTCTGCTGCGACAGAAAGTGCGCGCACTCTCTTTTGTCACTCGCCTTCCAATTCCTCCAGCCACCCAATATTCTGTTTTCCTAAGCTGTTGAAATGAATTCTACCCTGCTCTAATACCGAGAGTCCTTGAGGTGCTAAAGAAAATACTGCATATAAAATGCATGGACAGGCAGAGTAGGTTTACATAATGTTAATGTAGACAAATGGCATGTACAAAATTATATCTAGCTGCAATTTAATTAGATTAATTAGACCAATCTAATTAGTAGTGCTATATTACCCTAGTTAGACTTAAGTGTTCCTCCCCTACCCACCCCCCCCACACGCAGGCACACACCAGCTCAAAAATGTTTTACAACCCTAAAACATTATAATAGCACATGGAGTACCAATGCAGTAACACATCAATTTCACCCTGAACACACCATTAAGAGTGGGAGTTTGTAGGACACTCAAGAGACACATAAAATGCTACCCTACTAGGGAAAAATTTTGATAATATAGACTGAAAAATATCCTTACTGTCAAAAAAAATGTTTATTTCACATTAATCCCAAGTTTAAGTCTGGCCATGATCACACAAAAATGAATTTAACAAACAGGTTCTGGAGTTAACCTAATGAATAAAACAGACTTAGTGTGGCTTTAGTTAAACCCTACAGAAGTTAAGTTGCAAACACCCATTAAATCACAGATGTGACGGAATTGTTGGGCCGTCCACTGAACACGTCTCACATGGCATGGTCCATAAGCCCCCCGTAACCTCTAGGAACCAAGGGGGAATTAGGTTCTTAATCAACAGGAGGACGTATAACCAGGCTAATTGGTGTTCTGGGTCATGGAAAGAGACTGCTGCCCCAGTGTCTATAATTTGTTAAATGAAACACTGCAGCCTCTTTAATTATGACAAATAAAGACTTGTCTTTGTGGTTACGTCCAGTGACACCGACAGAGACGAGAAGGCCCGTCGGCAGACCCCACCCGATCTATCCCGAACTGCCGACGCCGCCGGGGCTTGCACTGGATTTTTACGTCTGGAGCAGCACCTGCCTTCCAGCCTGGCCTTTCTGCAGAACCCATCATGGCCACAGAAGCACACAACTGCCCCACTGACATAGAATCCATGGAAAATGACCAAATGTGCCAGGAGTTTCCTGATTTTAGAATTATAATCGAACACTACAGAACTTCAAAAGAAAAGGAAACAAGGAAGAGACCAAGGCGGGGCAGAAAGAGAGATAAAAAGGCTCACAACTTGTTCGGGCGGGCTGAACTTTGACTTACACCGTGCCTGCACCCGGGCCCTGGGTGGAAGGCCCTGGAGAGAGGCTGGCCTCCCTCCCCACACCCACTCACCCTGCCCGCAGCTTCCCCGATTCCCAGGGCCCTGGGGCAGCACCTCCTGATTTCTGTGATCTGGGTTGTGCATTGACAAATATTGACATCTATTGCAAAGAGAATGGGAAGAAATCTGGTGTTCATCTGATTTCTGTTTTCATCTTTCCTTTCTCAAGCATAAATTAAGATACTCTGCTAAATGTTAGCTTCTGTAGCCTAATTATACTGAATACACTGTGGTTAATGGTGTTTACATACTGCAAACTACTTAACATCTTATATATAGTAGGAAAGATGTGTTTAAATATGTTTGCATGGCTTGTACTTGTATATCTCCAAAATAGACTTGAATAATTATCAAGCATTGCCATCACCAGGCTTTTTTGAGTTATAATTAAAATGTATCTTTTTATTATACTTTCAATTTTTGCTCTAGAAAGTGGTGAATTGTAACTGCACGTTCAAGATTAAATTAATGCACTCCTTCAAAAAGCAATTCGAGCCATCTCTTACCTATAAATATCGTAATTTGGTGATGGTGTGTAGAAGAGAATTTGTATAAATATTTAAATCAGTGCGTGGGAAATGTTAAACACTTCTAGTAAATGGAATATTGGAATGGTCCATATTCTTTCAGAAATGGTGGCGAAGATATCAATGTATATTCATCTGTCGCGAGCAATCCTAAATCTGAGCTGCCAGATTCTCTTCCTAACCTTTTTCTACACCCAGAAGAGAAATTACATCCCTGTGAAACTGCATCCCTGACAATCATTTTGCCTTTCCTCCTGATCCATCGGATTTTGTCTCCGTAGAACTAGATCTCAAAGGTGCTCAGAAGGAGGTATGCCTGAGCTAGAATACAGTTTCTAGTTACCGGCTGTAAAGAGCGTAGTAAATATGAGACTTATTGATCATTTCATTCTTGGGAGCCAAATAATCTGAAGTAAGAACAAAGGATTTCTGTTTTAGAAAGCTTAACGTTGGCAGAAAGAGAACTCTTGGGGTTAAGGCACAGAAGCCACGCTAAAACCAACGGGAACGGGGTTCAATGTCAGGGCTTGCAGGGAGCAGGTGGAGAAGGGAACCAAGAGTTAAACCTGATTGAGTATCAGCTACGCTTTCAACCAGCGGCTCAAATGCCACCGAATGCCTTGCGGGTCTGTTCCTCTCTGCCATCTATGTTGCTCTTGCTTTTTTTTTTTTCTTTTTCTTTTTTTTTCGTTTTTGCAAATGCTTTGACCTGTCTGGTTCCCATGACAGAAAACATAAATGCTGGTAACTGTGAACCCTGTCGAGTTCTGAAAACTCTTTCATCTACCGCCACACAAGAGTGGAAATGACTAATTTCCTTAGCCTTGGTTTTAAAATCCTGGAGAAAGCAGGTGCCCATCCCTGAGCCCACCAAGTGCAGCTGGTGGTTCCCAGCAGACCCCACAGGAGTATATGAATGAGGAGGGGCAGGCGACCCCCCCAGGGAGGCTCTATTTCCAGGATAAAAGTTAGTGTGACATCATCTGCAAGTGGAGTCCCCATCACTTGCTTTAAGAATATTACCTACCAGCGACTACCCCAGCCATATCTACTAGTACAGATTTATTGTTTAGACTTGATGGTCTTCAGGACCATCTTGTCATCTGGCCATCCGAGTCATCTTGTCTCTGTCTGGCTGAAGCCCGTAACAGTACCTGGAGGTGACGACGGAAGAAAGGAAGGAAAGGTGGGGGGGGAGCGGGGGGGGGATTATTATGTTCTCCAGAGAAATGCAATAGAATCTATATATCCAGTAATTACAGATAGACAGACTGATAGATATCGAGATTTGTTATAGGGATACATAGATAGATGTCAAGATTTATTATAGGGATTTATTATAGGGAATTGACCGTCATGATTGTGGAGACTGAGACGTCCCGTGACCTGACCTCTGCAAGCTGGGAACTTAGCAGTCAGTGGTATAAATTCAAGTCTGAGTCTGAAGCTCTGAGAACAGCTGATACAAGTTCCAGGCCAAAGGCAGAAGACTGAGGCTCCAGCTCACAGCCAGGCAGAATGGATGGATACCCCCTTCTTCCCCTTGTTGTCCTGTTCGGGCCCTCAGGTGATTGGAAAGGGCCCACCCACACTGGAGGGCAATGCGTTTCTCGAGTCCCCTGATTCAAATGCTGATCTTCCAGAAACACACGAACACAGGCACACCCCAAAGTTAGGTTTAACAAAATCTGGGCAGCCAGTAACCCAGGCAGCCTAATGCATAAAATTCATCATCACAGGAGGAAATGGACTTCTGACCTATGTGTAAAGAGGCTTGGAAATTCCTTCAGTCCGAGATACCCTTCATGTGTTCATGAGCTAGCTGTCTACTGGCGTGACTCACACCATTGTAGCTTCTATTGAAAAGTGGTTAGAAGGCAGAAAACCCTTGCAGACCGAACATCAGAACCTCTGGAGCCAGGCATACTGGTTCAAACCCCTCCTCTGCCACTGACCAGCCACGTGAGCTTCTGGTAATCACTGAAGCCCCCTTATCCACACACACAATATGGGCTTTCTCTTAAGTCATTGGGATCTAGTCACTTGCAAAGCAACTGCAACGGTCCTGAGCCACAAGAAGTCACTCTATTTTTAGTCATCATTATTGTTATTTTTTCTAGTTTGGTATTTTCTATTAAATTTTAGTTTTAATAACATTGGGAGCAGTTACGTACACGGATGTGGTTTCCACATCCTTTTTTTGGAGAGTAGAATGAATGGGCTTTGAGAAGGAGGACCCCGATGGAAGTTACACCCACTGTTTCCAACACTAGGAAATAAAGTTCAGACAAAATGATATCATCGGAACACACCAAAATAGGGTTGTAGAGCCAAAATTGACCACTCGGACAGGTAATGCACTGCACTGGAAGAGAATGCATTGAGGGACCAAGAACAAAAGCTTAATATTGAATGCGAGCTCTGGGAACTCCCTCTCTCCACCAGCAGTGTCTTAACCTTTTCATGCTGGTCTCGGAACAGCAGCAAGATCAATAGATTGTTGGAGATTAAATGAAATCATCTTCTGTGCATAATGAAGTCACAGCGTGGGTCCGGTTTGTAATAGATGGTCAATAAATACCAAGGATAATAATCGCACGCAGTTCTCTGAAGTCTTCACATGACCCTGGTCTAGTGGGATTAGAAGAGAGGAAAAGGTCTACCGACCTCAGAGAAGAAAATCACAAGCCAACCGTTAATGCTCTCAGACCAAGGTTCGCAAGAGGCAGAGTGCCATTGGGGAAAATAGCAGATAGTCTTCTGGCTCTAACCAGGACAAAGCGCATCCAGATAAAAGCAGGAGCACCCCAGCTCCAGGATTTCCGATCGGAGGACCAGAAATTGACAGCCATCTGCTCGCGTGGCTTGGGATGAGTTCACTCATTCATCACCAGACAACTCCCTGGTTATTGTGTGCCCACCATGTGCCCGGCCCTAGAGATCAGTAGTCAATGAACAGACCAAAATACCTGCTTTTATTGAACTTACATGCTGATTCGCTACCTTCTTTTTTTTTTTTTTTAAGATTTTATCTATTTGTTTATTTGTTTGTTTATTTGAGAGAGAGGGAGAGAGAGAGAACAAGCTCATGGGTGGGGGAGGGGCAAAGGCAGAGGAAGAGAGACTCCGAAGACTCCACCCTGAGCACAGCCCCCCACACAGGGCTAGATCACATGACCCTGCGATCATGACCTGAGCTGGCTTCAAGGGTCGACGCTGTACTGGCTGAGCCCCCAGGTTCATTATCTTTGGTCTCAAAAGGGAAAAATATTATTTCCTTCCTCATCTGGTTGTTACAATAGTTAAACAATGCGTGTAAAACACTTCCCATCCTGTCTCTCATTCTTAATTACTTAAGAAGTTTCAGAAGTTAATATTATCAGGATGGGTGTCATTATTTAGCAACAGGTCAGGAACCCACAGAAACTATTCGCCAGCTGACTCCTGTCCTTGCCTAATGGCACTGAGCCTTGCATCAAGTTCCTTCAGCAATACACCAGAGAAAGATTAAATAGGGCTCTAATAGGAACAATGAGACACAGAAACAGTCCAGTATGACCGACATGTCTGTCCTATTCATCAGCATGGTGGGTTGTCTAATCTCACATTCCAAGATAAAGATAAATATGAATCTGGAAACTCTTCTAGACACAAATGTGTGCTATGTACCAGAAATGACATCAACCACCAAATTAATGTGTGTGAACTTGACATGAAATCATAATTAACAATGTTTATAGCCTTAATTTCAACATGGTGATATGAAATTAGAACATTATGATCTGAAGTCAGAAACTAAGAAAATGTTAGTGTATGTTTTTTGATGATGCTATTTAAGGTCTCGTAGATTCTTTAAAGCACATACCATCAAACACTATTTCACAGAAATGTATTTCATTTTGTTTTGTTTCCATCATTTTAAAATCGACTTTTAAGATATTGTTAAAAAGTGATGTTCAAGATGGTCTTTTTTTTTTTAAGGAAAGTTAAATGAATTTCATATTTTCAAGGCACATATTGAGGTTTTGAATTGAGAATGAGCCTGGCATTGAAAAAGCATTCTCCATTTTAATTTATTTAAATAGGATTGCTAAATCTTTAATAAACCACTCAGAAATTAGTCCGACCATCCCAATGACTGCAACAAATGTCATTAACAAATGTGAAACAGCCAACTCTCTAAAAAGTAAGGGCACGGAAACCCAGTCCCAGGAGAAAGGAGGGCAGGGGGTAGTCACACTCCCCACTTTGTGTTCTCATGACCAGGCAGCCAGAGACAGTGAAGAAACCCTTTTCTGCTCAAGATATTAACCAGAAAGAAAAAATTATCTGAAGGCTTAAGGTTCTGATCATACACAAGATTCTGGGCTTCTGAAAAACTTCACTAGGAACTGGCGGAGCAGAGAGAGTAGCTTTCGGGATGGGATTCAGGGGGATGAAGGATGATGTGGACATAGAGCTTCCGCCCCGCAGAGCGGTGCCCTTGCTGCTGGTGGCCAGGCGGCTGTGTTTGACTTATGGGAACTAATGCTTCCAGCCACGGAAACCCAGGCAGTTGGAGATTCTTCATCATAAGCTGCTTTACAATTACAGAATTTAAAGTAAGCTTCTCAAAACCCTTTCCTTGGGGAGAAATCCCCACCAAAAATACCTACAGCTACAAAGAGATGAACCTAATCCAAACATGCAGTATTTCAGAAAGCTTCCCACACCGGTGATGGGAACATCAGACGGAGAGTAGGTCGGAGGCCGTACCGCACGCCCTTGCTCCGGCCCCGGAGAACAACCACACGAGGAGTCCCACGCAGCTTTCAAGAACCCGGCAAAATGCTGGGGTGTTGCAGATGAGGTAGCACCTCTGTGCAGGCAGGGAGGAGGTAGAAAGTCATTGCCAATTGTGAATTCTGCCTAGAAGGCTTTTCTTCAAGGAAGAAATCACAAAGGAGCCCGACTTCAGGAGGGTGACACTTGACTTCCAATTTGTCACTGAACTTCTGAGGACACTAGAACCAGCTGGTGGTGGTTGGATGCTGGGTATCATCAGTGAATGTCCCTCAACCAGCAGAAAGATTCAGAACGAAGGAGAAATATTTCCAAGTTACCTTCCCACGGAGTCAGCTTCTGCTTGCTCCATCTCTGTGGGACCTGCCTCTGGGGCTATGATGGGCTCTGGGCTCCATGGCTCTCCCTCCAAAGTATTCTGCTGACTTTTGTAAGAAGACAGCGTTCATTCTGCCATTGTCCAGCCCTCCTATGGCCAAGTGTCCTATCCGAAAGTACCTCTCTGGCCCATCCAAGTTTTCTGTCCAACCACGTGGCTCTGTGTCCTGGCTGCCTGGGGATCTTCGTGTCCGTTCTGGAAACCTGGTAGGTGCTGATGAACCTTTCGAAAGGTCAGAGGATGTTCATGGCTGGGGCCTATGTTCCATGTCATGGGAAGCACTCTTGGCTTGAAATGGGTGAAAAGGTCCTTGCTGGTGGGGACACTGAGCAGCATCTTGGTAAGAGAGACCGTGGCACATCAGATCCAAGGAAACACTGTGTTCTGATTTTTGCTGCTCTGTGGACTTGAAAACTATTTGGCGAGTGATGCTCACTTCATGGCACTTCCTTAGCTCTCTGCTTTCAAGTTATTAATATGTTAAAACCTCCCTTCTCTTATCACAACACAAAGTCTCCGCAGTGCAGCCCATTTGCTTTATTCAAGGACGCTCCCCCTTATTTCTATTCCCTCTTTCTATCTTTATAAAATCTCCCACTGGCTCTGGGTCCTCTCTCCCTCCAGAATTCCACTGACTGATTCTTCTGCTCAAAGTCTGCCATGAATAGCTCAGTCCTCAAACTTTAGGGTACTTGGGCATTATCCAGAGATCACATAAAGATGCAAAGCTCTGGGATCTGGGGTAGGGTCTAGACGTTCCTCATATGCCCAGGTGACAAGGTAATTCTGATGTGGCCCGCAAACGGTGGGAAGACAACTCCCCATGGCAGCCACAGTTCCTTGCCACCATTAAACTGTTATAAGCTAAACATATAGTAGTTGACGCATTAAACAAATGGTCAATTTAACCTGAACCCCCAAGGGGTAGATTTCCAGTGACCCCTCAGAAGTTTTCAGACTTTCTTTTACCTGCATCCCTGGCCGGTCAGGAGTCCCACCTAAATGAGGCATCTATGCCAAGACTTGACCTGCTCCTTAACGGCACCAAAGTGGGTCACTCCCCACGTTGGCTCACGTCTCCTCTCTTGGAGGAGCAGTCACCTGGGCAGGAATTCTGTGGTCCACATGCGTTTAGGGAGTCAGAGACATGCAATTAGACACGTTTCTCATACTGGCCTCATTTTACTCATACTGGCAACTGGAAAATGTCTTTAAACCTGGTCTTCGATGTATTCATCAAGGGTTAGTACAGCTTTTTTTATAGACGTGTGAAGGAAACTTAAGTTTTGAGAAAAATAAGAACTGTTGTTGTTTTATTTTATTTTGCACTACATCTTCCCCAAAGGAAATTTAACTGTTGTGGGAAAAATGTCAGCAGAAAGATGGGATTCTTTTTTTTTTTTTTTTTAACGTATATAAATATATGAAGCTTTCTTACAGAATGCTTCTCTCCTGGTTTTACAGGTGTTGAAGACTCACTATAATAGTTAATTAATAGTAAAAATAACTCACATTAACAATGCTCGATTGAAACCCAGGCACCAGCAGAGCATCGGAAATGGAGAGGTTGAGCTCCATTCCACAGTAACATCCGTGGCTTGGCGCTCCATGAAAAGCACCCTATTAAACACAATTTTGGATTATATTTTTGACAGAATTGGATTGTTGCTGGGCAGACCAAGGAGATCCCCAGGCCCCAAGACCTCCACCCAACCCGTCCCCAAGACACCGGGCAGGAGGCTCTCTCTCCGTCTCTTCGAAAGAAAGAATGGAGGATGGATCAGACACAGTGTTGAGCGGTGCAAGAAGGAAAGTTTATGAAAGCACAAGCATGCTCTCCAGAGCTGACAGCAGGCCACTCAAGGGACAGCTGTGCGCCCAGGGTTGGTCTCTATTGTTCATTGATGATGGTTAACAAGTGGATAGAATACTTATTACTTGGGGAGGGATTTCTGGGGAGCAGGGTTTGGAGGCTTTTCTGCCTAACTCTTCGGGGTTTCTGGCCTTCTTTGTCTTGGGCATGTCTGGTTTGATCCGGCTTCTTGTGGCTTTGTTTTGGAATGCTGCCAGGACAGGTCTCTAACTAACCCCCCCCCCCCATAGCTGGCCATGACTCCCCTCTGCTGCACTCCAGGCATCCTGTTAAAACCTAACTACCTGCCTAACAGAATCAACAACCTCCAGGAACCCCCAGAGCAAATCAGAAATATCTCCTCTCCTGGGGACGAGTGCAGTGACCCCCTTACTCACCTGGAGTTGTCCGCTGGAGCTCAGGTTAAATAAATAAATAGAGCGCGGTTCCACCCAAGTGTTCACACAAACAGGAGAGAGAATTTGGAACAGAGATTTAAAATAGAGTCGGTAGAGTTGATTCTTTTCCACCTACAGAGAGTTTCAGAATCCTCTCAAAGACTATTGAAAGAAGGGCCGGAGAGGTTGCTTTTTGTATTGCCGCAATTTCCAGAAAACACTAACTTCCAACAGCACAGATTCCAGCTTTTGGTATCTTTTGACAATCTCAATAGGGGTGAAGATCAAGGATTTCCCTACTGGCAAATTGCAAGTGCAGCTCTAAGCGTTTTTCTTCTGAAGAGCTGGGGAAACAGCACACTGAAATTCCTCCGGCAGAAAACACGGATAACCTCGCTGAAGACCCAGCTAATTTGAGTTTGTGAGAATTACTGGACTACTTTTTTGGGTATTATTTCTGAAATAACCTTCCTCTCCTCACCCCCACTTCATGAATATATTTATATGTACCTTTTTCTCTTTCTTTCTTTCTTTCAACCTTTCTTTCTTCCTTCCTTCCTTCCTTCCTTCCTTCCTTCCTTCCTTCCTCTCTTTCTCTATCTTTTTCGTTCTGTTTGTGCTGCAGCTTCAAATACACATCTTGTTTATTTCCCAATTTGCAGCTATCTCAAGATTGTGAGCCTGTTTAGAAAAGAAAAAAAAAATTTTTTTTAATTTGGAAAGCATCTTGTTTTGTAGTATTTCAAATTTAGAATTCCATTTAGCTGCAAAATGAAAACAAAGAGATAAAACACAGTCCTGTGTGTTTCAAGTTCGGATGCATCTCAGCCACATTGCATAGGTTATTTTGATTTAGTTTTAACAAAATACCACATTAAATCACTCTAATGAGCTGTTTCTGTTCCCCTCTCGGCACAAGGTCATTAGGTACAAGACAGCATCTTTCTGCACTGTTTTCACTATTTCATGTCATGGATGTCAAAGAAGACTTTGATGGTTTTCCATGGTGGAGAAGAGGACACGACTGTTCCTGGAGGAACGGGTCTGTACCATGGCAGCGAAGCGATCCGTCACGCTCTCCGGGACTGGCCCCAGGCCCTCCGGGCACATGTCTGGTCCTGGGAGAAGGGCTCCCCAACCCCGCTCTCTCCCTCGCTCAGAAATAAGCTCATCTCACACACCGCGTTACAGCAGTAAGCCATCCGCGTGTACGCTTCCTGAGGATGAAACGCAAAAGCTGAAATTAGCATACACATTTAAAATATCTGTCATTAAGTGAATTGAGCTTTTTTTAGGGTAACAGCTGTCTTTTTAATTAAGGAGAGTTGCAGCTACATCATGCTCAGGAAACACTGCACCACACATTCCGTTCACCCATGGCAGGCCAGGAGCTCCCTTCCATTCTGCGACGGGATCCAGACAGCAAGGTGAAAGCAACCAGGTATCTGAAGACTGGTTTAGCGTTACAGTGTGATATGCTAATTATAGAGGAACAGCTCTTGCTCCAGCTTCCAATTAGGGGTCTGAACAACCTCGTCAGTACTTTTCGTGGTTGTTAGCATGTCTAATTATTTACGTCCTGGTATAATTTCTGTGAAAGCTGGTATTCAGGTGAGTGGTGTCGTGGGTGGACTCCCACTGAACGTAAGATGGACCAAAACAGGCTTGCCGGCAATGCTCTGGGGAAGACGGAGCCGGGGTTAATGTTCAGCAAAGCTTTCCAAAGTGACTTTGGGGGGAAGGAGGGCCAGGTCTTTTATTCAACTATCATGGCAGCCCTGGCATCCTGCCAGACCCATTCCTTGGAGGGGACAGAATCCGCCACCATTCCCTCCCAGCACTGGGAAGGGCTGTGTGTCTTCACTGCAAGGATCAAATCTAAGCGAAGATAAGAGCTGCCTTTCCAGGTATTTATCAAAGTTGAACTCCTTTCTTCTCCATGCCTGAAGAACTAATTCATAAGTTACTGAGAATGAAGCTGACAATGATTTACATTGTTGGTGACTATTTAATGCGGTTGATAGGTCTTCACTAAAGCATCACACACACACACACAAACACACACACACACACACACACACACACACACACACTTACTATGCAAATATTTTTATATTTTGTGGCTACTCTCTCTTAACCAAATAACATTTGTGTGTGCTAGGGTGTTAGCAAACAAGAGACACATTTGACATCCATGTCACATCTTAAAGGCATTTCCACCAAAATCAAGATAAGACTGCCAAATGTGTCTGCATGGAGAGATTTAGTGCCCCCCCAAGGTTTTCAGTACTTACACAGAAATGGGTTTGTGGATGAAGTTATTTTAACACAAGTGGCCATATCCCTCTGAGGTTCAGCAGAGACACCAATGAAGATCAAGTCCAACAGCAATGTCAGAAGAAGTCGGGGTCCCTTATGCTTCACTTTATTTGCCATGTGATCCCTCTGACAAGCAGGAAAGTTTTTCTAGCTCTCTGATGTTATGCATGAGAAACTGGTGGCACAGGAAACGTTTAAGGTTGAACAAAGCCGATGGTCATAGGAATAGTGAACAAGTTAATTACGAGAAGTAGGTAAAGGAAGAAGGCGTGAACAGGAGTCAACTACGGACCCACATGGGTGACAGGGTACTGGGGAGCCAGCTCAGTGGTGTTTTTCAAGACCCTGCAAACCAAGCTTCTTTCCAAGAACTCAACTACACAACTAGCACAGAGAAATCAGAGCCTAATACACACAACCCCATCAATGAGATAGATTGCTCTGATGGTCTACAAGAATTACTAACACCCTTAGTAAATACACTGCCAAGGGAGAGGCAGAGGACTTTTGGCAGGATAAGAAGTAAGTCCAAAATGGAAGCACAGGAAAGAACAGTTACACAGGTGAGGTTTTGCAGAAATCATGCAAACAATGATCTTGGGACTGGGTCACCTGTCCCCTGGACTGAGGGCCCACTCTGTTGAACAGGTGAATGGTATTATATAGCCAAGCGTTTGGAATAATGAAACCTTGTTCTGACTGCCCATTCCCCAGGCTCTCTTCTGATTGTCTGACTTCCCAAGCAGTCTGCCTATGGGGACAGAATGTGTCGGTCAGGACCAAGAGAACATCTGGTCTACCTGACAGTTATATTACTCGCTGTAAATTAATGAACTGGCACTTTGGTTTCCTATGTCAGTCTCCTGTGAGATGTGTTAACGTGAGTCAGCTTCTCGAACTGTGGGACCCTGAAAAATCAGCGCATACACATTGCACGGCCTGACCCAAGCCACACTGGAGGACCACTCTGGAAAGTTTCTGAAGGCCTCAGTTAAATTAAAATGTCATCCCCAAAGATTAACACCTAAATAATCATTTCTTCAATCAAAAATTGACTCTAAATTTTTGACGCAGTGTGATGTAATCCAGAGACACTGAATCGGCAGTGGGGCTAAGTTAGAGACCTGGCAGCAATTAATGGTTGACACCCTGGACAAGAGGACAGGACAAGTGACCACTCAGACCCCAGGGACCTGCCGTGTCAAGGCAGGATGAGGCTGGAGCATTTTTAATAATGAGAGATAATCTTGTAAATCTTGAGGGATTAAGAATCGATGTAAGGGAGACCTCTTGAAAGGACTTCTGAAATAGCTACAGAGCTTGTCCCCAATCGACATTTTCTTATACAATAACAGTGACAGTGTGACAATAATGTCCCTAGAAGAACAACGCAGACCTGAAACTGCTTCTCTCCGAGGAAGCCTCTGTTTCCATAAGACCAGAGAGGAAAGAAAGGACAGAGCAGAGCAGTGCTGTGCGCGGTCCTCGGCAGGCCCCACAGGAGTCCCCTGTAGGTCATCGCAACCCGCAGTCCAAATCACGTGTGCACATACAACACCAAATCATGTGCAAAGTGCAGACCGAAAATCGAACCAGAGCAGACTTTTCCGGGCCTCTAATGATTTTTTGATTCGGAGTGGATTTGCGGCTGGGCGGTTGGGATGCCGCGGGGCGGGGTGACCTCCCCAGGGGGCGTGATTCCAGTGCAGCATGATGCAAAAGGCAGGCCTTGGAATTGTGCAACAGGGTGGCCCTGGGCCAAAGACTGGTCAGAGCAGCCCCTGCCCCACAAACGTCTGCTTGAATTACAGAGTGAGCCCCACAGGCACGGGAATAAAGGGAACCGCGCAGCCTCCCATTCCCAGGCTCCGCTTTCCATTTGCACACCCGTTACCTTCCCTGGATTGAGTCGTTCCCATGCTGACAAATCTCAGAAAAACTGCAAATGTGGTTCTCTCTGACTGCTGGGTGGAGAGACCCCTGGTTAGTCACAGGGTCCAAATTGCATACATCATCTTCCTCCGGAGGAACTCGGGGGAGTGATGACCGCCCTGTGTCTCAAGGAAGTGTGGGGCGTTAGTGTGCTGGCCGCATCCCCGCATCGTTCCGACGCTGTCTGTCAGGCAGAGGAGAGCCGAAGTAAATCACGTGGCAGATAATAGCACAGTAGGGACAGTGCCTGGGGGAGGAGAGAATGATACCTGAGCCACTTCATGCGCTATTTTCAGGAATAGAATATTTGGAAATCTCAAAGACATTTGATAATTCTAAACAACTCGTTAAATTACCCTGCTCACTCCGAAAGAGAAAGAGATTCCAAATCTGCATTCATGTTGCTGAGGGGGAAAAGCATTCGGAATAACTCCTGCACGGATTTTTGGCGAGCATCACGGCACTTTTCTCTGAAGACATTCCCTCCATCGCCCGCTGCTCGCTGCTTCACAACACTTGACAAATTCTCAGTTCTTAAAAGCCCCCATAAATGTTTTGTAAATCGCTCCATTTTATCAGGGAGTTCTCAGAGCCTTGTCCCTGATCTTCACCGTGTTTTCATTCCCCACTCCCTGTTTATCTTTATTTTTATGCATTTTCCAACATAAAAAGGCTGTCATTATTAGTGCCAGCGCCCTCATTATTATTATCATGACGTTAGAAAAGATTTACGGTCTGCAAGCTGGAAATTCTCACCATCTTAAGAGTCTCACCACTCCTGACAAATTAAAAAAAAAAAAAAAAAAAAAAAAAGGCCATCTCTAGGGAGAAAAAAGATAAAAGATATCTTAAATTGTTCCGTGGTGTCAGGAAAGAGAAGTGTGCCCATCCCCACTTCTTAGGGGGATTTTTAAGCAAACTGAGAGCCAGAAGAGACTCTGCTGGAGAGACTGGGAGATCCTTCGCGGGGACTCTGCTCCGACAGCAGGAGGAATTGCCCCGATGTGGACCCGCAAAGCTGCCGGAAGGAGACAGGAGGGTCGTAATGGGATGTGGCAGAGAGGGCCGGAGAAGGGCAGAGCAGGGAACTTAGTGAAATGGCACAGAGACCTGAAATTATAGACCTGTTTGGAATATGAATCCCCACAGGGCTTCTCGGGGGCCCGCGATTGAAGCTTGTTTGGAATCCTTTCCCGGACAAGTTCTATTAAAAATGAGATAGTGTACTGTAAATACGGGACCGTGTGTTCGAGCATTTGGTCAGCACTCGGGCACCTGATTCATTCCCGATAGCACAATCTCCTGGATATTAGACCGGGAGCTCAGGAAACAGCCGGCACATGTTTCCATCACTCAGAATCGCTACCTTTTTAAGCACAAGCATGTAAATGGAATACCGGCCGCCGCCAAGCCGAGCTTGGGCACCCAGCTGCGGCGGCTGCCCGGGGGGGAGGGCTAGCGGGGCGCCCCAGTCCCCCCCGGCCCGCGCTCCTAGCAGAGCCCCATCCCCAGGAGAAGCCGGGTCAGCCCCGGAGCATCCGCATTAAAAGAAAAAGAAATCCAACTAGAAACCAATTTTCCCTGAATAGCTGTTGGCGGATGTTTAATTTCTGCCCTGGAAGGCCCGCGTGGCCGAGGCTACCTAATCACGGGGGTGGGCAGAGATCCGGCCCCCCTTCTCCGACGGTGCAGCTCGCAGTCCCGGCAATCACGGAAATATTTCACGGTACTTCTGAGACACCTAGACTTTTAGGGGGGTCGTGGAGAGTGTCAGAAGATGTTCTTCCCCGAAGGACACAGAGCGGGGCCCTCGGCTTCCAGCCAATCCGCCCCTCTCGGCGCCGCCCAGGGAAATCTTGGAGCTGCGCTCCGAACCCCTCATTCATTTCCAGGATGGCCCCGTCGGACGTTAGCGGCGTCAGCCCTAAATCACAGCCGGAGAGGGCTGGGGTGGGAGAGGTTCGCGGGCCCGGACGACCGGAGCGAGCCGGGGCCTCCAGCCGCGGGAGGCGGTGACCGCAGCGGGCAGCGCGGGCGCGAGGGAGGCCCCGGGCGCGCCGGCCTCCGAGGCTCCCGAAGGCTGCGAACGGCCGAAGTCCTCCCGCGCCCAGTCCGCCTTCAGTCAGCGGAAGGACCGAGGTGGAGGGACGCAAGGCCGAAGGCCCCGCCTGTCCCCGCTCTGGGAGCAGGGAAGGAGGCCCGCGGTGATCCCGAGACCCGACGAAGGGAAGCGGTCAGCGCTGGGCGGGCGCGCGCGAAGTCCTGGGCTGAGCAGGCACGGACTTGGGATGGCTCCGGAGAATCGGATGTGGCAAAGGAAACGCAAAGGAGAATCTGGAAGGTGGAACGAATGGAAGCTGAAGTCATACTTCATGCACTTCTCAGACTGCCTCCATACGGACCCTGGGCTCCCGACACACAGGACCGTCACGTCCCACAAGAGAGCCCCTGTGCGCATGCGCGTGAATTCCCCGTGGGGAGGACTTCCCGGTGGAGTGGACTTCCCCGTGGACATGGTCTCCTCTGGTAACAGCTGTTCCTCCTCAGAACCCTGGGACCCCTGCCCTCTGGCTGTCAGAGAGCCCTCCCAGCAGAGGTGGCATCAGAGTGGACCCCCAGCGACGGTCACAAGGCACCTGCTGTCTCTGGACTCCGTTCATATCCTGTGTAGGTCCCCTGGACTCCAAAGTTATTGCCAGGTCGTAAATGCAGCAGTTTACATCTGGAAAGCACGGGGAGCAGCTAAAACCCAAATGTGGTTTCAGAAAAAAGACACTGATGAACTTGTTTGGAAACAGACTAATTTCCTGATTCATCCTCGGAGGGTGGGTTTTCCCAAGGGGCTGGGGAACACTTCCCTTCTGAGGGGGCCTGTCAGCCTCTGCAGCCCAACGAGGCCCAGGTGGAAGGACAGACATGTTCTGAGGCGCAGTTACCACCTGCAAGGGGCTGAGCGGTGGCTTCTGATGAGACACGCTGTGTCCTAATGCCCAGAACCTGTGTGCGGAAAAGCACCCTTATTTGGATAAAGGAGTTACTTCCCAATACCCCTTTCCCCACCAGCCCGCTGGAAACCACTAATCTATTAAACTACCACTAATCTATGTGGATTTACCCCCTCTGTATATTTCATATGAATGGAATTGTACTATATGTAACTTTTTGTTTCCAGCTTCTTTTACTTGAAACAATGTTTCAAGGTTCACCCCTTGTAGCAGGTGTTGGCCCTTCATTCCTTTTTAGGGCAGAGTAATACTCCATGGTATAACTAGGCTGGCATCTGTTGTTGAAGGATACTTGGGTCATTGTTCCCACTTTTGGGCTCTTGTGCTCTGTCTGGAATCCTGCCCCCCTGGACACAGATGTTTGTGTCCCCATTTTCCACTCTCTGGTGTGTAAGACTGTGGGTGGAATCGCCGGGTCAGAGGGTAACTCCACGTTTTACTTGCTGAGGGAGGGGCTGTCAGGGGGATCCCACCACGGCTGCTCCATTTTTCATTCCCACCAGCAATGGATAAGACAGGAATATTCTCCACGGAAAAGCTGCCCTCCCCCTGATGATAAGGTCCAAGTGCACACTCTTCCTTCCACATCCCCAGCAAGGACTGACCACCCACGGCGGTAAGTTGACCCCCGGCTCCATTCAGCGCCGGCAGCCTGTGACAGTATCAAGGTCTGCTGCAGAGAGGAGGCGGGACGAGGGATCAGCCCTGACAGCTGTGAAAGGCACGTAGAAGAGAGGAGAAGTCGTCCAGGTCAGAAAATCTAACACGGGTTAGCTATGTTCGAAAGTAAGTGCCTAGATTACCTGGTTACAGGGAAGGGAGCCTGGGAGCAGAACTCAGGGAGGTCATAAAACCTGTGCACCCCAGATGCCGGCTCCCTCCAGCATTTAATTTCTCTTTCTCATAGATAATAATCAGGCATGGTGCCTAATGCTGATTTAGCCCAGCCTTTCCCGCTGGTTCTGCGGCACTGCTCAGAACACAGAAGCCCTGTTTCCACATCCTGTGAACTGTGCTCCGTGGCCACGCCATCCACCCGTCTGGACCTTCAGGATGCCTCTGCAAGTCACCTCTGACTAAAGAAGAACTGGAGTGGCCTCTAGGGTTACAAACAGCAGAAACAAACTCTGTCTACAGTGAAAATAACACAATACATGACCATCAAGGAGTGCAGTTCCTTAATGTTTTCAAACTACTGTATTTAAAAAGAAGAAGCTTTAGGGAATCAAAGACTCATGAAGTTACTTTTACCAAGATTCACTAAATTATTTTTACAAAGATGTAGAAATAGGAGACACTCTCCACAGCATTAAATGAGGCAGCTCTTCTTAATACTAGACATCAGGGCTTAAAAATGGTCAGAACTCAGTGTTAATTCTGGTATATTAATATGAGTCAATATGTGACCCTGAATTCTAAGCAAAAAGCTTTGAATATTATCTCACAAGTGAGGGAGAGACTTTGAAAATGCTTACTAAGGGAGTGATATGATGGAAGCTTTAGGTGAAGATTAATTTGGATGCAGTGCTAGAAGGAAAGCTGTACCTTTGGGCCTGGTTGTGGGTGGTGACAGTGGACTTAATGTGAGTGACATTGGTGCGAGAATTTGTATGGCCTGAAGTGATTTACCTGTCGGGAGAGAGAAGAGAATACTACAATAAATTCGTGGCTCTGAACTTGGGCAACGAACGGGCGGAAAGAGCACGCAGCCCAGATGGGGGTGGGGGGCGCACCAGGGCCAGCCGGGAGGGAGAAGGAAGCTGCGGCTCAGCCTCTCCTCGGGTTGAATTTTTCAGTGACGCTAAAAGATCTCTGTGAAAAGGTCCAATGAGGAGTTACAGGAAGATTGTCAACTCATCTACTTGGATATAGTCAGGGATGCGGTGACACATTCCAAACCTTGCTCATGATGGACACGCAATACAGGCTTTGAGGTGACAGATCGACAGAATCAATGAATTGCCTCTGGTGGAAAGACAGGAAGGACCATCACAGGTGACAAGTCTCAACGTTCACGCCCCTCAGAGATCCTGTCCTCCGCTCAGGCTGCATTGTAGCCCAGCGACCTCGGGAGGATGAGCGTTAACATCCTTGGTCCACAAACTGGGGAGTATATGTCAGAGCCTCCTTCTTTAAGCACCATTTAGAAAGGTATTGTTAGAAGGCACAAATGAGCTAAGAATACAGTGTAAAAAAAAAAATGTCCAAGTAAAAGTACTTAAAATAGAAAAGCTAAATTCAGACAAGTCCCCAAAAGACTGATTCTTATCTGAAGCTTACATGATCGTCTGAAGGCTTAAATATTCATGTTCTCAGTTTCTCTTCTGATTCCACCTGCTGAGCTGGGGACATTTGGAAATAGCACATGAGTAGAAATGTCCTTGAATGAGAATGAATTCAGACTTGAATGGACAGGTAGGGGAAGATTAAAAATAGTGTTGATTTGTAGGTAGAATTTTAAGATGTTCAAATGAGTTAAATACCCACTTAGGTGCTTGAATTCGACCTTTGGGCCACACAGCAAGTTCCAGGACCTGCACAGGCTTGTGTCGCAGGCGGCCAGCAGGATGCCATAGTGTGCGTGGCAGGCCAGGGTTTCTATGAAACCATGCACCCCATGAACATGTGCCCCACCCCCCACGTGGTGAACCAGGACCCAACTTCCAGCCATAGGCTCACCGCTGTTGGGCATTCCCCTGGGGGCAGGAGAGGAGGTGGAGTGTGGTCAGCATCTTCCCAGAACTGCCTTCCTGGGGCACAGAGAGAGCACTGATAAAAACACAAGCGCAGTATGAAGAGGAGAGAAAATGAGGACGTGTCATTGGTAGCTCTGCGTGAGAGAAGCTGGAGTAAGAGGGATTGTCAAGTCAGAAACATGGGTCCCAGGCCCTACTGCCTGTCACTATGACTTGGGATAAGCCAGTCCACCTCTCTGGCCTGAAGACGTTCCCATCTTCTAAAGCCATGTGAGCAAGCCCGCCTCGGACACTCCGGTGGCTGTGCTGAGAAATACCTTAGTAATGCAGATGCCATCAGCAGTGGGATCTGGGCCATCAGGAATTTTTTAAAAAGAAAGAAAGAAAAGCTCCAAGAAAATGGGATTGCACAATAAGAAGGGTATGCTTACTAGAAAATGACCAGTCACTAGTCCCGAGACTAGGACATTAGGGAGCTCGACTTCCTAAGGCCGACTTCCTGCCACCGACTGATGCCATCCAGCCGGTCACCTGCTCCCGGTCATGGCTCAGCGTGAAGACTGGCCTCCAGGTCACATCATTGCTCATGGACAGAAGAAGGCACTGTGTTGTCCTCTGCGCTCCTGCGATTTTCTTTTTACCAAGAGACAAATTACATGCAATCCAGATCCATTGCATTCATTTTGCTGACTTTTGACAAACGTAGATACACCCTTGTGATCCCCTCCACAACAGTCGCCGTAAAAATTTCCCCATGCCCCTTGTGGGGCAGTCCCTTCCCCAACTGGCCCCACAGAGCCGCTGGTACACTGGTTGTCACCATCTGTGCATCCCTAGGAACGGAGAGACAGCGTGCCCTCTCCTGGACTGGCGCGCTCACTGGGCTTGAACCAAGGTTTGCCCCATCACTGGCTCCCTGGCAGTTCTCCGTTGCTTGTCTCCTCTGCAACGCTGCATCTGCTCTTCGGATGATGGACGTTTGGGTCAGTTCCCATTTGGGGTGATTGTGAGAGCAGCTGTGCAGTGTACCGTGGTCCTCGTGTGGGCAGCATGCAGACACGCTGGTCCTCATGTGGGCAGGTGTTTGAATTTCTCCTGCGTAAATTCCCAGGAATGGGGTCTCACTGGATCATGAGTGTGTGTGGAACTTCACGGGAAACAGTTGCACACATCATCAGAGTTGCCGCGCCCTATCACGCCGCCAGCCAAGGCTGTCCCACGTCCCCATGAGCACTTGGCATTCTCCATCTTTTTTACAGTGCACGTGGTTTTCTTTGTAAGTGCTAAAACCTCTGTCCCAGACGCCCCACCTGAAGATGTTCCCCCGTGTCTCACAGGGGAAGGCTGTGCCCTTCCACTTCACAGGACAAGGGAGAGGGGGCTTAGCATGATTGCTCCATGTTAATTAAAATGTGTATGCTAGGGCTCAGAGTGAATTTTAGATTCTACGTGGATAAGTAAACCTAAGCCAATTCTCTTGGGAAGGAACAGAGCCATGGCTCTTGGAGTGAGAGCTGACTTTGTCTTCCATGATTAAAGAAAAGGCCCTTTTAAGTAAAAAGTTTTAGGTGTGTGAAATATGTCTATCCTTATGTCATTAATATATGAAATAAAAATGCATGTATTCAGAATGGCTAAATCCAAAGCTATGAGAACTGACTTTCCTCAAATCAGCATTTCTTCACCCAGCCCTGCATTCATTCGATCTGTTAGCAGTTATCAAACATCTGCGTTACGGAAGGAAGAACTGGCATGTGACCTCTGGGAGACAAGAGCCAGCATCATCTGCACGGCTAAGGTTCCCTCACTTTCTTCATGGAAATAGAAGCACACGGCAGTCTCTTAAAACTATTCCATCAAAGCACAGTTTCTAACTGGTTGGATTAAGCTCCTCAGAAACAGTCCGCTGAAGTATAGCTCCAATCTTCTCATGTCATAAACATGATGCAAAGAACATTCTTATCCACTATTATACTCAGATCTCCAAAGTTGGAGAGTCAGAGAGGGTATCTTGGAGAAACATATACCAAGAAGCCAACAATATTCTAGAAGTAATATGTTCAAAGAACCATTATGTCTGCATTTTTAAACAAGAAGGAAAGAAGAATAGATCCATTCCAGCCACCATCCCAGGAGCTGGAGCCTGGGTGATGCTGTTTCTACCACAGCTGGACCACGGCCACCCCCCATCCCGTGGTGAAGAACCTGAGGAGCCATGACTTCTGGCACTGGGGCTGGCGGCTCCTGGGACAGCACACTCTGTCCATGTCATCAGGTCTTTCCAGATGTCAGTGAGTCCTGATGATCTATACATAACCAGGAGCTGGTCTTAACTACGTATCATTCTTTACCTATTGCTCACATAAATCTCAGCGTCTTAAAGGCAGGGAGGCACTAGTGCAGTAACATTGACCGAGGACCTAGCTATTAAGCTGTCGTAGGCTCCAGAATCAGTGAAATGTTTGACAGCACAGGAACGAATGTGTATCAGCAACACTGCTTTGTCCATGTTTCAAGGGCAGAATTTGAAACCGTGCTTTTGCACCAGGCAGGCTCTGATCAGTAACACAATACTGTCATAAAGAAGTGCTCGAGCCCACGCCCTGGTGCCCACACCCTGCCCTTCGCTGGTTCACTAAGGCCCCTACAGGGAAGCATAGCTCATGAGACAGAAGGTACACAGCTCTGAAATGAAGAAAACTTAAAAAAATAATAATAATGAAACATCCCCCCCCCCCAAAATGATCAGATTAACCCTCATGGTCCTGGAGACCTCTTGTCCTTCATTCCCGGTAGAGCTCCATTATTGGGGAAAACCGCATGGTCTCCAACTATAGAATGTTCTGCTTTTACTGGAAGTCCAAGCAGTCAGAAAGAAGGGCTCTCAGCCTCGGCAGGTGTATGATTTGTACACCCAGACCCTCACCTCTGTGCACACATACAGCCTGCCATCCTCCTGGACCAAAGGTAGAAAGAAAGAAAGTGCAGTGCAGCCACTGTCCTGCCTAAACTCAAGTGAGTCTTGGTAAAGGTGTAAAGAATCAGGGCTGCTGCACATTTCCATGACTGACAGCATAGAATGTCTTCCTTTAAATTGCTTCTCTTCCCCTCCCAAGCCCACGTTTGACAGCATTGGCTTTCTTCAAGTTTCTGTTTGAAACATGGTGTGGCATAACTAAGTCACCAGAGCACATATCTGATGGGCCTGGCCCGGGCGTTCCCGTGGGTGACATAGACCGCGTGTTCCCGTGGGTGACATAGACCGCGCTCCTGCATGTCCCCAGGTGTTTTCTGCTCCCAGATCTGGACAAATCACCTTGCAGACAATTAGGAGGTTGAGTTTTTTAATGTCTTCCTGTGGGATGACTTGTGGCAGGGTCTTCGTGCTGGAGACCCACATGCTGGCACGTCACTCTCGGCAAGACCCAATGTGGCCACATGGTGAGGGGTTTCTGGGCTTCACTGAGAAGTTTCACTTTCTCATCCCCTAATCTTTCGGCAAACAGGCAATCTGATACTTGCATAATGAACCGGTTTTCAAAGCGTTCAAAAGTGTATTGAGAAGATTCTGTCTGAAAAGCTGGCTGAAAATGTGAACAAGCATGTTACGACACTGATGTCAGGTGGTGAGACATGAGGGTTCATACAGAGTAGGGTTCAGGGGTGGGGGCGGGGGACACCTGCCCTCAAGCATCTCTGGATGTGTGCACAGTGTTTAAATATCCCACCAGAGCCACCATTCCACTTTGGGTTCAAAACATTCATTGAGCTCCTCCCAACACCGGGCTTGGAACCACCAGGGAGAGGAAGGACCAGGCAGACAGAGCCCTTACCTGGGGCCACAAGGGTAACAAACATGGGAGGGGTGCTTTGAGGCAATAACCTTCCAAATGCATACCCCTGTTGAATCCAACATCTGGACATAGAGCCAACTCAGACCTAGCAGGGAGAGGAGATTCGTGCATTCTAAAGGCCCATCTCCGCAACCCCCTAGTGCCGGGGCAGAAGGAAGGCGCCTGTACCCGTCACCTCTTCTCGCCGTCCCCTCTGCTGCGTGAGTGACGCCTATTGGGAATCCTGTCTCGGATTGTTCCCTGTCTTGAACTGTCTTGTTCCCAAAGCATGCCATTCTGGGCCTTTAGACGCACAAAATTTGCTCGGTCACAAGGACCATACACCGTAGAATTCTTACATTCTTACGGTCATAATTCTTAGCACACGAGAAAAGTGAGAATCGTCTCCTTCCCTCGTGCCCCCCTCCCTTTCTGCTGAGGCACGCACATCGCTGAATGCCAGCGGTGTCCTGGCTCGCCTGGGCTGAACCACGTTCGGCTGGGACCCAACCACATGACCCACCAGATGAACAATGCCACCAAGAGACAGTTGCTTGACAGACCATTTGGTGTGAGGCCACATCCCTGCCAAGTCCAAAGACATCCTATCCTGCCTTGTTGTCACGTAGCAGCCAGGCCCAACGGTCCAGGCTTGTCATGACTCATTCTCCCCCAGCATCCCGTGGAAGAAACACCCTACTGAGATGAGCCATATTGAATTCCTTTTTCCCAAAACACAAAACCTTCCCACTCCTGTGACTTAGCGTCCGTTCAAGCACCTCAGGAATTACTTTAGTGAGTGTTCAGCCCTTGCCTTACTCAACGGCGGCCAGGAATTCCGGGGGTACCTCAGATTGGGCATGGCAGGGGGGAGGGGGTCAGCCTGCGGCTGTAGCCCCTGGGGAGAGTGCGCACAGAAGCCTACTTGACCTCTCCATTTTCAAATAATGAATATCTTCTGGTTTAAGCAGACATCTTCAGTCTCAAAATAAAGTCAGGAATATCAATGCTTGTATTTGCTAAAAATATTAACAAGTTTTACTCTTTACTGAGTTTCCTATCCCATTAAACTAGAAGAGCGGTTCTTATAGCAAGTTCTAAAATAGAAACCCAAAGCTACTCTCGATATGCATTAAGGGACAGAATGTTGACTCCTGGCTGTTTCGAGCTGGTTTTTAGAGTGGCCGCGTAACTGCCAGAAGCGCTAAGTGGGAGTCCCCAGATGGGGACACCGCGCCCACTCAACCACCCTGCAGGCTACTGATGGGCAGAGGGTTTCCCAGGGAAATCAGGGGCAGCCTCCCTTGGCCTGGGTCCCACCAGCCATCCAATGCGGCCTTGCCACCAAGCACGACCATGCCCCTCCAGCCCCAACCCCAGGGACCCAGCAACTCCGAGAACCTATTGCCCTGCCCTGGGCTGCCCATAGCTGTTAAGAGTGAATAATGATAGTGGCAGGGAAAACGCCATGGTGGTTTCCAGGATCTCACGGCTTTGCAGGAGACCAACGCTGACAGGCACTGACCACTTCTGATCTTGCAGCTGGATCCAGGCATTGGATCAGGACAGGCCTGGCCCAAGCCCCTCCACTGGGCTCTCTTCCACTGGGGCCCAGCATGGCTTCCTGGAGGCCAAGCGCATTAGCGGAAGCAGAGGAAGGCAGAGGAGGAGCTCCCCTCCCCTAGCATGGTAGGGAGAGGCCTGAACAAGCCAACGAATTAGGGCATAAAGGGAAGGGGCGCCAAGGGATGCGAGGTCCGGCAGCTGCGGGTCCTTGGGAGCGGCCGGTCGGCTACAGCAGGTGCGGGCCCTTTCTTGGAGCTTCCTTTTCCTCCGCTGGATTTAGGGCTTTTTAAGGGGGGTCCGCAGAGCAATGCCCACACTGTCTGGTCATGCATCCCGTGCTGCTGGGGACCCACTTCCCTCCCCATTTGTCCTGGTTGTTTCACAGGCCTCGTTGTCCCCAAACCCCCGGCAGCGACAGCGCTTCCTCTGGTTGACCCCACACAGCTCTCCCCGGAGCCAAGCTAACGCACCCCAGGAAGAGCCGAGCCAAAAAGGAACAAGAGAGGCAGGTGCATCCGTGTTACCAGTGGGGGGCTCCGAACAGGCCTGGCTGTGCTGGGGGATGAGGCTCCGTGGTCCCCTCTGCACTTGAGCCGCACAGAGGAGAAGTGGTAGGGGCCATGCTGTGAAGGAGGAAAGGCTGCGGGGTGCCACGGTCCTGGCCCCAACCTCGTGCCCACACTTGGCAGCTCCTCTTCAGAAAACTCCGGCTAGACAGCTGGATGTGTCCGGAGGGCTTGACCGAGCTTGTTCAGGAGCCACGGGGTAAAGGAAATAAGCCCTGTAGGGCCCTTCCACTGTGTGTTTCTGGAAGAAGTGAATGCCATCTCTCATTCCAGTGTTTGTTAAAGACTGCAGACAAGTATCTCTTGAGATGCAATTCAGTTGACACAGACTGAGCCCACCATACCTCGGTCCAAGGATCCTTGATTCCTTGAAGTGTTTAAACCCTGGAAACGAAAAGGTTCTATTCAGGAACCCCTATCTCGATCTCACAAAGCTAAAACCTAGAGAAACGATGCATCAATAATCACAATAGAGCCTTTCCCAAGATGACCAGAGGCTCCTGGGACCGAGGAGCAGCACTGGCGTTACTCCCGGGCACTGCGTTCTCCTGAATCCGCGCCAGGGCTTCTCTGCCCCAGAGCCATTAGGCCAACGTGGAACATGTAGGATCTAGAGCCTAACTAGATCCCAAACAAGGAATTGTTTCAATTAAAAAAAAAAAAAAATCGGGACGCCTGGGTGGCTCAGTTGGTTAAGCAACTGCCTTCGGCTCAGGTCATGATCCCAGCGTCCTGGGATCGAGTCCCACATCGGGCTCCTTGCTTGGCAGGGAGCCTGCTTCTCCCTCTGCCTCTGCCTGCCTCTCTGTCTGCCTGTGCTCGCTCTCTCCCCCTCTCTCTCTCCGATAAATAAATAAAAATCTTAAAAAAAAAAAAAAATCAAAGGGAAAGGATCAATACGTTTCGTCAGAGATGATTCAGAGCAGACAGTCCCTGAACGTTGACGGGCTCCTCTGAACACTCAGAAGGACAGTCATGAAAGAAACACAGGCTGGCCACTGCCGACATCCCATCTATGGTCTGTGGTCAGCCTATTAACAAATATCTGTTGTTGTTGTTTTGTTTGTTTGTTTGTTTTCAGAAGAATGGACAAGACTTCCTCCAGCAAATTCCTCTTCACAGAAAACCATGTTCTCCATTTTTGTCTTGGGGGTGACGCACATATGCTATTTATAGAAACTACAAACTCATTAAATCCCTATTTCCATCATAATCCTGCTTACTCTGGTACTGATGACCAGGCTACAAATGTGTTATAATCCATGCGCTAACTCTCGTCAAGACCACGAGTATCCTTCCCATCTGCTGCCGGCTGGTCTGTAGCCAAGTTCCTAACAAACAGAGAAGGCAGGAGGCACCCAGCACTGCCCTTACCGACTCCCCTCAGCATCCTGCTGAGCTCGGCCTGGTAATAAGCCACCCCAGAGGAGGGAAGAAACAGAGAAATCTGGGTTTAAGGGGCATAGAAAAAGAAAGGAGTCATGGTATTTTCTTGGATTGCATGAGTTTGATTATATTAATGAACTATAAACCTGGTAAATCCACACAGGGCCTGTTTCCTTCATGGCAAGAGAGCCAGTATTTCCATGGAATCTTGACTCCACAATTTTCACCAACTTCCATGCACCCAGCGATCACTGCACTTTCACCTGAGGCCACGAAGCCCCTCCCACGCTGGCTTCTGCAGGCTGTGGGTCCTCCTGCGCGCCAGGCCAGACCGCTGCCCTGCTGTCCCCCACCGTCCCGTGCCCGGCAGCTTGGTGGTCTCACGCGGCCAGGTGGGCATGAAATATTAGACTTGGATTTTGTTTTCATCCCAGCTCAGATTCTTTTCTTTCCCAAGACCCAACCTTCTTAATCACACTGCTCGGTTGTGATTCTGTGAACGGTTCCATATACGTGTTTGTCTTCCCCCACTGGATGAATCTGAAGCTTTTCTCCTAAAACTCTCACAGGTTAGTGAAGATGAAGGTACATAAATAAAGGATCATCTAAGGTAGACTGTGGTAGTGACATTATAGAGGGAAAACAGAATCCTGAGAAATACATTCAAGAAAGAGAAAAACTCAGGAATTCATCATCTAATTTGCTGCCACCATTTCACTTTTATCTCTGGGTCACCCTGTAACCAATAAACACGAATTCAAGCCTTCATTCTGGTCCATGACAAAACATAAAGGAACAGTGGCAGAGATGCTCTTGTCAAAAATTCATTAACCCGCACTCTTCGGATAAAATAACTTAATCAACTACAGTTTTTCAAAGTACTGGGAAGTGTGTATGACAGTTCAGGGTTGTGTCAAAGAGTCTGATGTGGGTTATCTCACCGACACTGACAACAGCCGCGTGAGTGAGGTGTGATCATACTTCTTTCCCACATGGGGAGTCAGGCTCAAACACATCAAATAACGCCTAAGGGCCGGTGCTTGGCTTTGAACTCAAGAATTCTAACTCCGTGATCGAATCTTCAAGTGTAGTGCTTTAAGAGCTTACCTCGAGATTTACCTCGGGAAGGATGCAAAGGAATTGACTCCAGCTATCTGAGGTGAGAGCATGAGAAGCACCCGCTTACTTCATGCGGCGCCCGCGGTGCCTGCGGCGCCTGCGCGTCCTTTCCGACCCTTACCGCACCCCACTTCCAAAGATCTGCAGCCCCGGGGCTTTCCTAATTTTAAGTGGCCCCATAATTAAAAAGCCACATGTCCATAGCTAGACCATGCCCAAACTCTAAATTACCTGCGGGTAGAAAAATAACCTCAGCGCTCTATTCTGTACTCTGCAAGTCTCTGTGGAGAACAAGCAAGTCCAAGAAAAAAACTCCCTGAGAGAGAAAGGCAGGGAGCTGGCCATGGGCCAAAGATGGGTCCAAAATCACCACCAGACAGAGCAAATCCATTATGCATCCAAGATAAAAGCAGTCATGAAAGACCCGACACAACAGAAAGGGACCTATAAATGCAACACGGTCGAGATGTCAGTCTTTGAAAGGCACCGCTTCTGTGCGAAAAAGGCGTACAAAGCATGGCAAGGCACGCTTTGGATCGTGGGTGTCAAAGGGAAAATAAAATGGGTGATGTCTGGTCCTGTGAGGATACCTCTGCTGATGAAAATTCTCCTGAAGGAGCAACCATGGTGCATAAGAAAACCATAGGACAAGTCTCCCAACTGACTGATATATAATATACTATGCACATATTTGGAGATAAGAAAGACCACCTGGAATCAGAACATCACCCTGAGGCAACCACCAGAGTAAGGCCCCAAGCATTAATGATGTACAGTCAATGCACGCTGAAACCTATGAGTGGAACTTCAGTGAGTAACAGGACAATTACATGGTCTCCGGGTATCTCCCCATAAGACACTTACTAATTACAAAAGGTAAAAACAGTACATTTAAAGTAACTTTGTTATTTAAAAAAAAAAAAAAAAAAAAAAGGAAACTTCCCAATGGAGAAAGTGCCTCAACCCATGTGAACCAGGCAGTTAAAGTCAACAGCCAGAAAGTGGGGCCGTCGACATCAGCTTCCAGCAGAATCTGATCAGAGAAACATCAAACAAATCCAGATCTGCGTTCACCCGACAAATAAATGACTTGTGCTCATTAAAAACATCAAGGTCATGAAAGGCGGGGACAAAGTGACGGCCACTCCAGGCCAGAAGAGGCAGAGAGTACAATAACCCATATAGCTTTTGGTCCCAGATTATTTTTCTTACAAAGGGCATTATTGGGAAAATTGGTGTTTGAATAAGATCTGCACATTAGCTAAGTGTATAATACAAATGTTAAATTTCTTGATTTTTATATTTGTACCACGGTTTTGTGAAATGTCTTTGCTTTTAGTACCTGACCACTGAAGTTTTTAAGGGCAAAAGGGAATAATTTCTTCAATTTATTCTCAAATGGTCCAGAAAAAGAGAGAGAGGATGATAAAGCAAATGTGACAAAATGTTAACATTTGGGGAATCTGGGTGGAGGGTATATAGGCATGTTTGGATCATTCGTACAGCTTTTCTGCAAACCTAAAATTATGTCAAAATAAAAATTAAAAAAAGAAATTATGAATTAGAACTTGTCACTTCTATGATAAAATGGTCCAGTCAAGGGATTTCCCATTGACTTTCCTTTAAAATAAGTGTCCCATTAAGATAAAATCTGTGAGGGACACGTGGGTGGCTCAGTTGGTTTAGTGACTGCCTTCAGTCCAGGCCATGATCCTGGAGTTCCGGGATCGAGTCCCGCATCGGGCTCCCGGGCTCAGCAGGAAGTCTGCTTCTCCGCCTGCCCCTCCCCCTTCTCATGCTCTCTCTCTCTCTCTCTCTCATTCTCTTTCTTTCTGTCAAATAAATAAATTAAATATTTTTAAAAAAGATAAAATCTGTGAGATTATTTGAAAAGTATGCACAGAAAACACTCTAAACATACCATTTTTATATAAAATCACACATACTAAAACTTCATTCCATTGCCGTGATTTTTAGGGCAGTAAACTCCCTGTTGTTCCATGTTGGCTCTTTTGCATTTCCACTGCTCAAATCTCTTCAGTCAATTTCCCTAACAAACAACAGTTTGAGTTTAATTTGTTTGGGATTTTTTTTTTTTTTACTATTTTTTGTAATTATTTCCAGTGTTTTTAAAGTCCATTGAATGCTAACCAGTCTTTACTCAGATTGGTAATATCTTTTAATTAAGTACCATCTGTAAACTTCATGAATTTGTTGCTTTATCTCCTTCTATTTGACCATTAATTGAAAGATACATTAAAGCTAATCCAGACAGAAAATGCAGAAAATGCAGAGGGAGGCCAGGAGCTCTCCGTCCTACTGAAGGTCAGGTCATTATGGTCTCTCTGGGCTTTTGTTCTAATTCCTCATGCACGACCGTTTGAGTCAACGCGGAATGTGCTCCCGTCTTCCATAAGACAGTGTTTCGTGCTTCCCCAATGGAGAATCACACCAAATCCCTTAATACGTTTGTTTTATCGTCTGACACAAAACAAAATGAAACAAAGTATCCTATGGGTGCCTCACAATTGACTTTTAAACCAAACTGCTCATCCATTCTGTTTCTCTGGAAATGTGATCACCAGTTCTAGCTCCACAACATCTGCTCCAACTGTCTAATCCTTCACACATATTTACAAAGTTCCTACCATGGTCAAGACAGCTTGCTTGGTGTGGAAACAGAAAAGAAAGGTTTGAGACATTATTTCTATTCTCATGGAACACTCATTGGCTCCATGTGCTCTATGTATCTCACATGTGCAGCATTTACCATGCTCCTTTGTAAGAATTTATGTCTGTTCCTGACTTTCCACCGGGTAGAGAGCTGCAGGTGCGTGTTTTTAATCTCTGGATAAAAGCAGTCCTTTATCTCTGGCCAGTGACTAACACTGGCATAAATGCTTAGAAAATTTAGGTGGAAACTCGATGAAATAAATGTTCCAAGGTTCTACTTAACTGGATGAAAAGCAAGAGATTGAAACAGGGCTCGGACAAAGAGTCTGTTGGGATGAGCAGGGAGAATGAGGAGGTCCCGGACCTGGGACTTTCAGGACTAATGGCTGGAGGGTTCTGGGTGATCATCTGTTGATGAAGAGCCCCGACCACGAAGGGGGTTCTAGAAAGGGGGCACCACCATAACCTGCAGGACTTAGGAGAAAGTCTTCAGATGAGGCAAGATATGAGCTACACTGAAACTTAAAGAATTATTTATGGCAAAATTATATTAAAGCACTTCTGAGATACTTTGTTTCGGTTTGGTTTTGGGGTTTGGCACTTGGGCTTTTTCACATTGAGCCTTTCTGCACAATGGGCCCTAGGCATACAGCAAGACATTTGAACCCTAAATTACATGTAAGCCGCAGGTCATAGATGCCCAGCTGTGGGAGGCATGCAGGTGAGGTGGGCCCTACTGTAGAGTTTCCAGCCCAGAGAATTCGGGATGAGGAGTGAGGGCAGGCTGATGATCATCATATTTAACTGTCTTCTCATCCTTGGTGGGAAAAAAAGGTGGTATTGTCCTGAAGTTATGTGAATTCATAAGCTAGATTCACTAGAAAATATTTCTCAAGAGCTCACTTCACTCTTAGTTTTGGGGAGAAAAGACTGAATTTCAATCATTATCAATCAGCTCTCACCTGGCCACTCTAGTCTCCACTGTGACAAACTCTGAAATCAGTCTCTACTTACATTTGGATAAAAATATAATTAAGTTTCACAATCCATAAACCTCTTTTTCCATTAAGACATTCTAACAACATTTGATTTTAAAAATAAGCAAATCACACATAGTGAGTATGGCTTGCGTTTCATGGGAACTCCTCTGGACTTATGGTTATATATGAACCATATCTATAATACATTTTAAATATATTAATTAATCTATTTATTCAACAATTATCTATGAAGTACTCCTTGTGTATAAGATACTCTCTTTGCAACTTGGAATACATAAATTAATAAAAGCGTATAATTGAATTTAAATGTCTCCTATACTCTTACATTTTGGAGGAGGAAAAGAGGGGTACTTATGAGCACTGAATGTTATTAAGTTAAATACTCTTGCTAAGCCAGTGTATACTCTAGTGTACATATAGTATGTGACAACATTAAACTGGTAGAGAGAAACTAGAAAGAAGAGATAGGAAAGTCTTAATCAAAACAATAAAAACAAAGCCAGAAAAGAAAAAAGATAAACATCAGGGCAGTAAAAAATTTGAAGTGCAATAGTGGAAATAGATACAAATGTGTCTAAAATCAAATGACGTAAATGGACTAAACTCCTCCAGGACATAACAATGTGAGACTGGATGACATACTTCCCACTACAATATGTTTAAGAAAGATACACTTAGCATAGGATATTAAAAAGTTGAAAGGAAAAGTATTTAAGATATATACCAGGAAAATAGCAAAATTGTTGTAGTTATATTAACATTAGACAAAATAGATCATAAAGCTAAAAAAACAATTTCCTAGATATTTCAATTCACTGGGGAGATAAAAATATTTCTAAATTCATATATCTCTAATAAAATAGCTTTAAAATTTATAAGGCAAATTCTGATGGTGCCACCAGGAGAGATTCACAAATGTGCCATCGTAGTGGCAGTTTTAATGTATCTCTCTTAATATATCCATCAGGCAACAATTTCAAGATATAGAGTATCTGAGCAGCAACATTAACAAGTTCAAACTAATGAATATGTGTCAAATTTATACCCAATTAAGAGAACTGATATTATTTTCAACAAGGAACCATTTAGAAAAATTAAATACGTATTAGTTCATAAGCCTTGGAATAGGAACAATCTCCTCAACCTTGACCAAGAGTTTATGAAAAAAATAGGAAGTACCACTTAAAAGAGTGAAAATTAGGAAACTATAAGATCAGATTAGATTAGAAGAATTTTCTTTAAATCCAAACTAAGACACATGTGCCTCCTGACACATCTTCTGTTTCACATTATTTGGGAGACCCTTGCCTGCACAGTAAGTTCAGAAGAAACTAAAAGTATAAGGAAAGAGAATAGGGGAAGAAAACAGTTATTATTCTTAGATGATATTATTGACCATATACAATACTACCAAAATCTGTAGATTAATTTTCTGCATTGATAAGTTGATTTATAAAGCTTTCAGTTAAAAAACATCTAGAAAAGTAAATTGCATGCCTATTGATGAGCAAAGCTCCAAATGTGCAGTATAGAAAGGGAAGTCCTAACAATGTCTACAAAAATATGAGAATTCCGGAAATAAAAAGAAAAACTATTCAAGATTTGATGGAGAAAATTATAAAACTTTATGGAAAAGCTAACATTACCTAAATAAATAAATATACCATCTTTATAAGAGGGAAAATTGAACACAGGCCATTCTCACTTTCAATGTTTCTCAAAAATTTTAGAGATTAGGGTTTTGTTAAAAAAACACCCTTCCCTCAACAATACAGACTCAAAAATGTCCATTTGCACGGTATATTTTCTGTAACTAAAGAGAGTACAAACTTCGCTGCCAGCCCTTCAGTCTACAAATCACAACATAAATAACAGATGCACGTCATGGTCAGTGACCAATCACATCTCTTTTTCCAAAATCTGTTAATGATTAGTCACTGCACATCTGTTATTCAGTTCACACATAGAGAGCAAAGCTTGAAGTTGCGTTGTCTCCTTGGCTTCCAGTAATAAACCCACATGTCATTTTACAAAAATGGATAATTCGAAGAGGAAATTGTCCAACAGAGATGGAAGTATAGTATATCCCTTTTCTATTGCTGCTGTAACAAATTACCACAAATTTAGTGGCTTACAACAACACTAATTTATTCTCTCACAGTTCTGGAGGTCAGAAGCCTGGAATGAACCTTTGGGGGCCAAAATTAAGAGACTGGCAGAGATGCTTTTTTCTGGAAGTTCCAGGGGAGAGTCTATTCCATGCCTCCTGCACCCTCCAGAGGCAGCCACGAGAAGCCTAGGCTCACAGCGACATCACTTCCGTCTCTCCTTGGGTCTCTCTGATCCTGTCTCCTGTGATGCCATCAGGTCCCCCTGGATAAATCAGAAGAATCTGCCCTTCTCAAGACCCTTAACTTCTTGTGGTTGGCAGAGGCCCTATACTACCTAAGGCAATGGTCACAAATTCTGGGGAGTGGGACCTGAATATCTGCCCTACCATGAAGCCAAGAAACAAAAAGCGCTTACACCAGATATGGAACTGGATGTGGTGAGGAGAGACAGCTCTCCGTGGGAGGCGGTGCTAGCCCTTTTTGAGAGACTCTGGATGGGCAGCAGGGGAACTTAGGAAAGCAACTTATCCACATACATGAGGAAACTGGTTTTGGCAAAAACAATGAAGAAGTCTCAGATTAAGTGGAGTTACCTCTGAGATATTTCACAGCAAGACAGGTATGAAGAATGGACTGCTGGGCACCGACCCAAGCTTAGAAAGGAGCAGGAGAGTTCCTCACAGCCCGGAAGCAATGCTCACTCCATGCCGTGGGTTCCCTGGTGGAAGTGAGCCCACGGGTCCAGACCATCCTTAAGTCTTTCACACAGAAATAAATGCTTGCATTCTCAAGGTCTCTCATGTTTTAGATGACTGCACACTAAATATACATTGCCTTTATCGTTTTTTAACTTCATATAGATTTATGACTGACAACAAAAGAAGTGTTAATGTTTTGACAAAAAGTTTTAGAGGTCTCAGAACCTTTGTCATTTCCAAGGTAACTGCTCGCCATTTCAGTGTTCAGTCGTCCTGTGGCCCCCACAGCCCTGCAGAGTAGGCACTACCCCAAGGGTAAGAGCCACCGTCCCTGCCTTGGGGCCAGTCTTCATAAAAGGCACAGGAAACAAGACGGTCTGACTGGGGCGCAGGGAGACCCGGGCTCCCGAGCACAACAGACCACACACGTGTGGGAATCTGATCTTGCCTATCTACTTGGGAAGGAGGGATTATTCCAGATGGAAAAAGTAAGATGACTTGAAAGGCAAATCTTCAACGCTCAGGGTAAAGAAAAGTATAAAAGAAATGATTATAACAGGGAGAGGAAATGATTTTTTTATGCTCTCGGGGAAAAGATTGTTATATTTGACTTAATTAAAATGAAGAATTTCTATTCATCACAAGTCACAGGAAGGAAAATGAAAAGACAAGAAGCTACAGGATGGAAGGAGCTCAATGCCGGAGCTAGAACTAGAGAAGTCTCGTTACAGAGAATACATCAAGAACTTTGCTAAAAGAGGAAAAGAAGAGCCACTCAAATAAAATGCAACAAAAAGGCATCAGCACAGAGTTCACCAGGAAAGAAAGTAGAAGGACACTAAACACATGATGTTTTCAACCTTACGAACAATTGGGAAAATGCTTATCGATAACGGTATTGGGGGTAGATTCCAGGAACCGCGGACACAGAATTAAAAACAAAGAAACGCCCATGTGACACTCACGATCTTGCACATAGGTGAGAACTTTGGGGGAAACTGGCTTTAGAAAATGCTATCGTCTGCCCGCTCCGGATGACCCAGCAATCCCACGTGCAGCCACACACCCTAGAGAACATCACCTCCACGCTCAATGCACGCCAGGGACAAACAGAATAGCCACAGAACTGCTGAAGCCTGGTCGAAAGAAGACGTACATGTTCCACTTATGCAAAGGCCCCAAATAGGCAAAACTACACCATTTCTTGCTTAGCAAGTCATACTCACACACCAGATAAAACTTGAAAAAAAATAGAAAAATTAACATAAAATTCCACGCGGCCGCCCACAGGAAGGTGCCTAAGAGGACGGGGATGCGGAGGGGCGCACGGTGGGTCCGGCGGTACTGGCCGGGTTCTCTCTCCAAGGTGGAGCAGCGGGCACCTGCAGATGTTTCTTCTCTAAAATCCCCAAGTGTATATAGTAGTTTTTACACATAGCTTATGTGTAGATGGAGTATATGTGTACTTTCATATATGAACTCTTCAAGCCAAATAAGTTTTAAAACTCAGAATACTTAATTATTCCTCCCACCTGGAAATCTCCCTAAATACAGTATAATATATAATATATATATATTGTGTATATATATACAATTATTGTTATATGCTATATATTATATACATTGTATATAATATATTATACAATATAAACTATATATAATATTATTATATACAATTATTATTATTATTATTCATAAAACAAGTCAGAGTTTTGTGGGGCACGGGAAGCCGTGCCATTGCAAATTTTTGTCTCACTCTTCTTTGCCTCACTGTGCAAATACATGATGGAAGTCAGAAACAGGCCTCCTAGCAAACCTAGAATGTTCTAAATTCCTTCCTCTATTTTTGTGCCATTAGCTGATTGCCAGTTACAGAGAAAGAAGACAATTCCAGAGAGACACTGCTGCAAAGGACAGTGGGCTGCTGTTTTTGTTTGTCTGTTTGCTTGCTTTTGAAGCCTGCTTGCATGTGAAACTGTGCTGCTCCGTTAACCCCACTGGTGGTGAATCTCACCCATTCAATTATAAGGTCCTTCCTGGAGCCAGCTTGAAGAAACTCCCAAACCAAGTCGGACAATTTGCACAAGAGTGCAACCAGAATAAAACAAATGTCCATGAGCTCCTGCTGACATAAATCACTGCACAAATAAATGCGTGGGAGGGAAGAACTAGCTGTCTCTTAGAACAGACTTCCAATAATAAATGAGAGAAGAACAAGGCAAGTAGAGAATCACCATTAGGCAGACACCATGTTGTAGGCATCATGGATGCTAAAATGAGTGGGTGAAATTATAATGAGAAAAAGGAAAGCAGCATAATCCCAAACTATCTCCTCATGAGATATTTATTAATGATAAAGAGATGTGATAACTTCACAGTGGAGACACCTGACAGACGCCCCTCAACCAGGTGATCCAAATTCACATCATCAGTGATGAGACAATCAGCATCCACATCCTCCACAATGCACTGAGGACAGATCATCTCTCTTGAGACCTCCCCAGAACTGCAGAAACTCAGACTCCTCTTGAAAGCAGCCAACAAATCCAAATGGAGGGACATTCTATAAGATAACTGGCCAGTGCTCGTCGAGGGTCAGACCAGAGGAGAGGAAAATATGGGAGCTCTACGTGCAAAGCCCAATCCTGGACTAGATCCCAGACTAGAAAATGGAAATTAGTGGGAAAATTGGCAATATTCCTATAAGGGTTGAAGATAGTACTTCATCAGTGCTAATTTCCTGGCTTGAATAATTTTTCATTTTGCTTATGTAAGAAGTTTACATTAAAGAGAGCTAAGTGAAGAGTGCATGAGAATTCCCACTAGTATTCTTGCAACTTTTCTGTAATTCTACAATTATTTTTTAAAACGTTTAGCATGACACAGGAATTCTGGAAAAGGCAACACTACAGTGACAGAGAGGCCAGATCACGCATGGCATTTTAAGTCTTGGAAAGAACTTTGGACTTGACGCTGAGGTTGAAGAAGATGCACCAAAAACTGAAAGTAACCAGAGAACCAGTGACATGTCATGTAAAGTCCATTCTAGATACAGCTTGGAAACTGGACTGGGGAGTGGGGCTAGGGGAGAAAATACAACCAGTCCACACAGGAAAGCAGGGAGGTGACAGGGTGTGACGGGAATAGTGGAGGGAAGGGTCTTCAGAACAGAGCAACGCAGGACTGTGACGAAGTGGAGGAGTTGGAAGGTAAGCTGGGAGAAGCAGACAAGTCCAAGAAGACATCAAGTTTCTGACTTGAACTGTTGGGTAAATGCTGGACAGGAAAACTGTGGAAGGAGCCATGTTGGCAGGAAAAGATTAAGAACTGATTTTGGGCATGTGGAGTGACACAGAGATAATGCATTTTGTGTGTCTTTCTTCCTTGGGTTCACCTGTGTAAAAAGATGAAAAAAAAAAAAAAAAACTCCACATTTTGAGTAAGTAACGTCCGTTCCTTGAGAATGAGGTTGACAACCCCTGGGCCGAAAACGGAGTCCAATGGGGTGCCAGGAACAATCGTCTTTGTCTCAGCTCGGAAAGCTGGTGCTGCCTGCTCCCTTACTCTCTCAGGTCACAGCCAAGCTGGGGCAGGTCCACCTTTGCATTCTTCTTCTTGTAGAATGGAGGGCCGTGCTCTACCTAATTTAGAGACTCTACTGTTGCATGTCTGTTTTATGACCCAGCAGATGCAGCTGTCTCAAACAACTGCACTCCCTGAAGTGTGTCAATCCATTTAGGAAGTGTATAATTGATTTCTCAGTGAAATATGTTAAAAGACTCGCTAATTTCAAAACAGGTTTTTCTACTCACGATGACGCCTTTGACCTTAACTTTTGGGTCAAATGGTTCTTCTAGTCTACAGTTCACTCGGAGACCGCTTAGAGGTGAGTTTGAAATGCTATCTTGATTGGTCACATGGGATTATCATGGCTTTACCACGGGACCAGCAGTTGTACCAGGAGGTCAAGGCAGGATGCGACTTGAAAATCATGGCTGGTCCTTTGAGCAAAAACTCCTACACATTTTCTGGTGCTACTAAGTGGGTTTGTTTGCATAGTTTTGTTCAAGTCTTGATCAAAAAAAAAAATATAGATAGATAGATAGATAGATCTATCTATCTATCTATCTATCTATCTATCTATATATATATATTAGACTTACATGTGGAAATTTTACTCAGAGTCCATGTGCTGAGTCTGGAATGCGTTTGAGTAAGCACTGCACACGGAGACCCATCAACAATGACACTGGGCTCCTCCCTTATGACATATCATTCCACTGCCACCCGATGCAGTGGACGCATCTTCTCTGCTCTCAACTCTTACTGCCTCCTCTGTAGCTAACACACCACAGTCTTCTACTCTTTTATTATTCCTTTGAGCCTCCATGTTCATAAGCCCTGACTCCCCAGTAGGGCTGAAAATTACAGAATGCAGAGTTAATCAAGCTAAAGGTGGTTATTTACAGTAAAGAGACCTTCAGCTTCAAATGCCGTGTGCCTTTCCAAATGCTCTACAATGTGAGGCATGAAGCAGTCATAGGATTCGTGCGGTCACATAGCCCTTAGGCGTATGATGTCTTGTGCCGTGGTGGGATGGATGAGGCGTGATGAACCTGGTCTCTGACTGAACAAACTTTCATCCCCAGTAGAGACAATGCTTAAGACCATGGTTCCTAGAGTCACGGTGACTTTGCCCATGCAGGCTGGTCATGTGGATTCCCTCTAACTAGGTTCCCTCATCCCTAAAGTAACGAACATGCTGACCCTCCCATCACAAAGGGTCTTAGAAGCACCAAGGGAAATAAAGTATTTTGAGCCTTTAGTACATTGCCTGAAAAGTAGGAAATGTTCCCCAAACACTGACTCTTCCTGTTCAAATTAGATCATCCAACCACACCAGTGTCCCTCCCACTCTGTCACAGATGCCCATTATTCAAGTGTGCATTTGTCCCAAGACACGGTACCTTGGAGGGCTTCTTCCTAGACAACTCAGGCCATTGAGGAGACCAGCGCTGCGACGTGTTGGTCAACGAACAAGAACTGAACTTTAGACACTAAGGACACAGGAATGAACAAGGTGTGGAAGTGTCTATTTTTATTCCTGCATAGAGAATTTTCAAGTTAAGGCCACGTTAGAACGTGGAGAGGAGGCCCTGGGATGGGCCAAAGACAGCTCCTCGCTTGCTGTCCCTCACGCCCCAGAGAGGAAGGAAAGACCTTGTTCCAACAGCGTTGCCGCCACAGCAGAGGGTGTACAGGTGGTGGGATGCACACTTGGTGAAGGCCCCAGGCCTTGAGAAGGCAAAGAGGGGGCATCAGGCTCTGGATGAAGCTCCCACGCCCAGTACCGTGGACCCCTCAGCAGCATTTCCCAACCCCAAGGCTGCTCCAGACAGGCTGCACTGACCGGACTCTGTTAGTGAGTAGCCCCTCCGAAAGCCTGCAGGCAGGTCCGGTGGGCCATGGTCCTCCAGCAGGGACGGGGTGCACTGCACCTCTGACTGCATTTATACAGTCCTTTCCCACAGAACTCCTGTTGCCCTTGTGAGGAATACTGAGGAAAACACTCGTGTGTGACAGAGTATTCTGGGAGCCGGGTGTTTCGAACATGGGGAGAAAAACAGATCAAACAAGAGTCTGTTCTGTGTGCATGTGTGTGCTCATGTGTGTCTGCTGGGGCAGGTGCTGTTGCTGTCTGTCCTCACCTACTCTGCTCATGTGAACTCCATGCATGTGCTCACTTTTTGGATAAAGCATCTGGATGTGTGCTCTTCTTTACGATAGTCTTGACTGCTCCCCCAGAGCCTGGCACGGTGTCTGACAGACAAGAGTCCCTCTGTGTATGTCTGTGATGGGAAGGGAGTCTTCATATACAAGTGGTAGGAAAACACATAGAGCACACACACAGGGGCACATGGGTCCCTTCATTCTAGAGGGTCCACCCGTGGAAGATGTTATTCAGGAAACTTGCAGAATGAATTGTTGGGAATGGTTAAACCCTCCCTTGACCGACCTTGAAACACAGCTGCAAAGACCTTCACACCACTGGCATGTGTGGATTTCCATAGCATCTGCTTCTTCAAAACTCATCAGCACCACTCAGAAAAAGTCACGTGTGGCTGCCGCTGAGCACCCGGAGGTATTCTGCTGGTGTGAAAGAACATGTTTTGTGCCTTACCTTTCCACTTTCTAACCTGTCTCTGTATCAAATACTTATTTCAGCTGGCAAACACACAGGCCACCCCCTTCCTTTGGCTTCCTCCACCCCCCCCTTACAGTTTTATGCTACTTTTTAATTAAAAGAAAAGTTTAAGATGTAATTCAACATGTCAGGGGGAAAAAAAGAGAAAGGATCCATGCAATGGAAAAAGAAAGTCACATATTTGCAGATTTTTAATGAAGAGGTTTTTTAAAACTATATTCTTACATACACAAAGTTAATGCTTCAGTAGGTGAGTTGCAAACGCTTCTTTTCGTTCCATAATTATAAGTGAAATGTTCTTTAATGCGCAATAATAATGTTCAAGCTGTGCTATTTTGCAGCTAATAATTATACACAACAGCGTGGGGCATGATAGCTAACAGAAAGTTTTCCTTCTTAATGTATTACCCACATCTCTCCTCTCCCTGCTACCTGCCTTATTTTCAGTGACTATGCTTTTTAATCCACTCTTTATTCTAGGAATAGAAGCTCTAGTTAGTTACTTTCTTAAGGAAAGCATGTGAGGCAAGACTGCTGACTGGTTAAAATCGCTCCCATACAAAGCAAAGTCTATAATAGGCTTGCTTTTTTTAAAAAAGAGAAATACACACTCAAACTACAGTTAAGCTCCAAATGTGCTTGCCTGAGTCTTCAGTATTAAAAGGTCAGAAGTTTGCGGTACGGTTCACCACAGTGTTACTGAAACAACTAGAAGTTTGGCCATAGAAGTGGAGGTCATCAAGGTCTGGCACCAGATATCCATTTCTGCACAGATGGGGAAATAAATTTATCATTGAACAGCCACATTTGTTATTGTGGACATGCACCATTTCCAAGATATCTTGAGGTTAGCCAGCTGTGCGTCCGAGGCAGCTTCTCCATTAGCTACCCAGCCACAATGTTTCCTTGAAATTGCTGAATATATTATGTGATTTTCCTTGAAAAAAGAAAGGAAGAAAGAAGATGCCACATGTATTAAGAAAAACCATACCCCATAAACCAAGATTGGGTTAGAGACATTTGAGGAAACCAACTTACCTCAAACTGAGTGGTCTGAACAGTTAAGATGAATTAACTTCCACGTAAATCTGAAGAACCATAAAGGAATGCAGCCCGGACACAGCAACGGGTTCAGCAGAAATGAGCATTCCTGACTTTCAGTATACCTAATGCTCATTTGGACAGTTGCCTGGACTTCTTCAGCTAACATTCAGCTCATTTCCAGCTGTACTGAACATACCTCCCTCTTAATGGCTCATGATAAACTGACCAGATGGGTGAATACCGAGTCAGTCCTTTATTTTCTCTCGCTATTGTGAACTGTGAAAAAGTATTCTTTGGCACAGACTTGTGGTATAGGCTCAGTCATACCCTGGGCAAATGACTTAAAGGAGTATCAGTTTTACTTAATACTCCATGGCAGCTAGGCATTTAGGTCAGAAGGCCAGCTGTGGTGCACCGTTTAGGACATGGGGTCATTACAGAATTAGGTGGTGTTCTGTCCCATACGTGAGAAGCTGCAAACATGGACTGGGCCATACTATAGAATCCAGAAATTACTCCTGTTTCTTACTGGTAGACATATCCAGGATTTTGTAGAAGTTTCCATAGATTTTTTAGCACAATTGAAACATTCCACAATTTAAAATAATAGGATAATACAAACTGACCCCTTGGCAGGAGCTTGGATAGCATGCACTCCCTCTGCTCGTTTCACAGGTGGATAACACTGTGGTTCTGAAACTGTCTTGCCCAGGACTGATTCAAGGCCAACCTGATTGTGACCTCTCTCAACCCATAAATCACTGAGATAGACTCCAATACCTAGGCCAATGTTTCATTCTTAGTTATTTCCTATGTGTATGCTTAGGGTAGTGTGTGCTTTATTGAGGAGCAAGGTATGGATTCTACTTCAGGTAAGGGGAGATCTAGAGGTCACACAACAGAAAGCAAAAAATTAGACCAAACATTCCAAAACATGGAAGGCAGGGACCTTGAAATAATAAGGCTATGCATCTACTTCTTCTCTGGGAGTAGATGCTAAAATGGAAGACACATGTGAAAGTCTGAGCTGAGATTTGGTGCCTACTCATAGAACAAAACTTCAAGTCTGGGGCATGGCACTGGGAGGGACCCTAATATACTACCCTAACCTTGGTCTAGAACTCCAAGAATATTGCTGTGAGAGCCAGAATACACCATAAGTAAGTCATTCCATTCACAGGTCATAGGTCAGATTCAAAGTGTCTGGATGACCCAAAGTACTTAAAATGAGATGATTCCAGGTAGTTAGTGGCCCTTAAAACTTTCCAGAAGTGAAAAAAGAAAAGTCTCCAGATTTCTATCAATAACTTCTAAACAGAATATATACCCTAAAATTAAAGATGACCAAGCACATGAGGTGATAATCCATTGTGAGACAGAGCCAACAGAAACAGCAGGTAAGAGAAGCATCCCTATGATAACTGCAGATATTGGAATTATCAAAGGCTCTCCAATGCTGACTTCTGTTCAAGAACTTAAGAGCTAAGTTGAAAATTTGGGATACAAAACTGGAAACTGTAAAAAGTAGTAACAGATGTTAAGATGGACCAACTACAAATTTGAGACACAAACACTAGAAGAACTCAGGGAATGAATTTAACAGCAGATTAGAGCTGAAAGATGATTGGGGGAAAATGTCTATAACAGTGAGATAGAAAAGAGAAGTTTCCATCAGAAAAACAGAGATCCCCCTTAAGTATTTAGGGAAATGATTACACAGTCAGAAAAATATGGGGATCCAAACAGGAGATGGTGAGGCAGCCCAGACTTTAGCAATGGTGAGAAGCTGCTAACATGCCCAACCAGAAGATCAAAGCAGCTTAGGGCTCCTGGAAGGAAGCCCAGCATGCTTTCCCAGCAAGAGCCAGAATCAAGGAGAAAATGGTTTTTGCCAGAGACTATCTAAATGAAAATAGGGAATGTCCTAGCTTTGCCCATGCTTTCCCCCTCCTGTAGTGAATCCACCAAGAACTTAACCATTCCAGGAATCTGGGATCCGCAGGCTGCCATCATCCAGGACACCATGAGACAGAGCAGAGCAAGAAGGACTAACAGAAGACTCAGACAACCAGCAGGCCAAGAACTAGCAGACAGAAAATTAGAGGCACAGAAGCTTGGAATAAGGTGGGTGGTAATCTATTTCCCTGGCCCACAGAATAAGAGAAAGAAATTGTAGTGGAAGCAATGCTTAGGAATAAGGACGGACAGTTGGGATCTGATAGAAGACTCAGTCCATAGAACCACCAAACCCAAACAACCCCAAGCAGGGTAAATTTAAAAGAAATCCACAGCTAAAAATACCACAAAGTAGTTGCTCTCATTATAACCTCAGTGGATTCCAAAAAACATTTTGTAGAATCATGGGAAGTTGAAAGGTAGACCAATGAGATCCCATATATCCTTCACAAAGCTTCCTTCAAAGCATACATCTTACAACACAATATCAAAACAACAAACTGACCTTGGTATAATGTGTTCTATGCCCTATACATATAGTTCTATGTCATTTTATAATGTGTCTACATTCCTGGAACCAGCACCATGATTGAGATACGGAACTAACCCTTCAGCACGAGGCTCTCTGTCATGCTAGAGACAGCAATAGTCAATCCTTTATAGTCAATCCCATCCCTGTCCCCTAAAGCCACTTATTTGTTACCTATTTCCATAATTTTGATGTTTCTAGATGTTATATATATGATATCCTTCCCTAAAAAAAAAAATGATATCATTCCCTATGTGATCTTTTGAGATTGGCTTGTTTTTGTTTTTGTTTTTGTTTTCCCTCAGCATAATGCTCTTGCATATAGTCGAGACATTAATTCTTTTAATATACTCTGCCAGTCTTCTCATTGGTGTGTGTAGATTCTTTACATTTAATATAATTATTGATATGTTGGGGTTGTATGTATGCCTCTATTTTGTTATTGGTTTTTGGTTTATATGTTTCATATGGGGTTTGTTTATTTCTCCTGCCTTCCTGTGGGTTACTGGAATTTTTTTATAATTCCATTTTTATGTATTCATAGTATTTTGACTGTATATCTTTGATTAGCCCTTTTATTGATTGGTCTAGGTGCTGTGCTATTCAGACATGACTCATCATAGCCAGTCTTTATTTTACCCATTAGAGGGAAGCATGGAAATGTACCTCCATTTTGTTTCCTTTATACTCTTTCATTTATAATATAATCATCTTAAATATTTCCTCTGTATTTCTTGAGATCCACATCAGGCAGTGTTAACAATTTTTACCTTACTCAAACAATTGAAATCTCAAGGGAAAAGGAAAGCTTATCGTATTGTATGAAAATTTTTGCTTTTTCTAATTTTCTTTTTTCTTCCTGATATTCCAAGTTTCCTTTTTTATTATTTTCTTTCTATTCTAAGAGTTTTATTTAGCCATTATTTTAGGGAATATATGCTGGAAACAAATTCTTTCAGCTTTTCTTCATCTGAAAATATTTTATTTTCTTCTTTTGTCTATACTGTCATTTGCAAATATCTTCTCCCATTCCGTGGGTTGCCTCTTTGTTTTCTTGACTGTTTCCTTTGCTGTGCAGAAGCTTTTGATTTTGATGGAGTCCCAAAAGTTTATCTTCACTTTTGTTTCCTTTGCCTTTGGAGACATATCTTGAAAGAAGTTGCTGTGGCTGATATCGAAGAGATTACTGCCTATGTTCTCCTCTAGGATTCTGATGGATTCCTGTCTCATGTTGAGGTCTTTTATCCATTTTGAGTTTATATTTGTGTATGGTGTAAGAGAATGGTCGAGTTTCATTTTTCTACATATAGCTGCCCAGTTTTCCCAGCACCAGTTATTGAAGAGACTTTTTCCTTCCAGAAGGATGTTTTTGCTGGATATAGAATTGTGGATTGAGAGGGTTTTTTTTTGTTTTTTTTTTTTTTTGTTTTTTTGTTTTCCCCGCATTTAAACAATGCATGCTGTTACCTTCTGGTCTCTATGTTTCCTTTCCTTTTTTTCTGTTTTTTTTTTTTTCTTTTTACAACTTTATTGACCTATAATTGACGTTCTAAAAACTGTGCATTTTTAATGTATACAATTTGATAAGTTTGGGCATATGCATATATCTGTGATACTGTCTCCATAAACAAGTAATAAACATATCCATCATGCTCCAACATTTCCTTGTGTCTCTTTGCTTTTGAATCATAACATGAGATCTACTCTCTCAACAAATGTTTAAGCCTATAATGCAGTATTGTTACTGCATTAACAATGTGAGGGCACCATGTTGTCCAGGAGATCCCTGAAATTTACTCATCTTCTATAACTGAGACTTTGTCCTCCCTGAGCAATGACACCCCACTTTTCCTCTCCCAGCCTCTGGTAGCCACCACTCTTTCTGCTTCTACACATTTTACTGTTTTTCAGGATTGGGAGAAGACACACTATCCTGGCTGTCTTGGTTTCTGATGAGAAATCTACTGTCATTCATGTAGTTTTCCCCACTAGGTAAGGTGTCACTTATTCTTGCTGCTTTGATATTTCTTTGCCTGGTTTTCAGAAGTTGATCTATACTTTGTCTTGGTATACATTTCTTCTAGCTCATTCCATTTTGGGTTCACTCATTTCTTGTTTGTTCTGTATATACTGTCCAGAGTCTTCAGCAGTACTTAGTGGGAAGAATAGGAAAATGTGTACTATTTCATTTTTCTGGACCTGGAAAGCTTATAGTAAATGAATTCACTGGTTGGAACTTACACTAAGTGTTTCTCATCTGCAGCAAGGTTGAGAATCACCAAAATATCTCAGAACTTCAATTAACTGAAGTTAAGAAAATCAACAAAACCTTGAGGAGGTTTTGTTTTTTTTTAACCTATGTTGCTGAAAAATCTTTCTAAAATTTAAATGTGCCTTCATACCTTTTAAAATAAGTGAACATATGCAAATCTTGTGGTTACTAAGAATTCTGTGGTTACTAAGAATGACAAGTAAAGTCATTTACATATGAACAATTTCAAGAAAAAATTGAGCTATAGGAAGCACCTAAATGCAGTTTCAAAATATCTCTGGAAGTTTGGTATTAAATACATCAGACTGGTTTCTTTTGTTTTGAGATATTTTATCCAACAATTTAGATATAAAATCCAGCTAGTTCAGGACTTTTATTTGTTTGATTCAAATTAATTGACGTGTTAATCTTAGAACAATATTATGAGGACTTTTAAAAATAAAACATTATGTAGTGTAATTTATTTGCTAAACTTGGTAGAGTTAGAGAGTATTTAGCATATTTTTCATTCTTAAATGAGATGGCTAAAGCCTTTATAAATTACTAGCACTGATATATTTGACTGATATATTCTTTCTGTGCCAAGAGGAAAAAACACAGTGGGCAGAGAACAGGATCTGAGATTTTAAATGTGGTTGGTTACCTATAAATGAGGTGATCAATGAAAGCCTCAAAGTGTAGTACAGGAAGCATTTCGAGTTATGTGAACCAGACAAGCCTACTGTAAAGAAATAATTCTTTACTTTCTACAAGTCTATGATCAAAACTTTATATGAAAATTTGTCTGGAGAACATTAAACTTCTGCAGTCAAATCACTCAGTGGCTGAAAAGTAGACAAGGTCAAGGAAAATTAACCTCACTGCTGCAGCACACATGAAAGAATTCAGAATTTTGATGGCCCAAGAAGTAATGATAAATAAAATACTCAGCCATCTGTTTGTTTGCTCTGGCAGTTGACATGGCAGAAACTTCTTATACAGATCACTGTTTCTTCTTGGTTAATAAAACGGATCATATTTCATTCAATACTTATTAAAACCTAAATACTATATTCTAGGATGTTCCCTAGAAGGTGGCTTATGCCATTATAGATGCTCTGGTACTAATTTGCTTATGTTGAAGAGTCTCAAGAATGATAAATGAAATTCTGTGCACTGCTGAGCATATCTCTGAGACTTACTTGCCACCTGTATAAATAAGGAACTTTGGTATCACCGTCTTGGCTCTTAGGATGTTGTGAAGGACAAATCAGAGCAAACCAGTTAAAGCACTTGTTAAGTTAATCTGTTGAGGCTTAATAAACCACCCCATAGCCTGAAACACTAACTTGTTCTATCTCACCTGTTGACTTAGCTCTGCTGGGAGGTTATCATTTGGGGTCCCTGATGTGGGAGTGGTGAGAGTGACTTGGCATAAGTCATTTGAAGGCTTACCTGGTAAGATATCTGGGTGATATCTTCATCCATGTGCCTGTCATGTCAGCTGGGATGGCTAGAACAGGAAGGCCCAGTAAGAAATGCAGTCAGTCATCACAGAAACTAGCCATAGGTACATGGTGGAAAATGGAATTTGGCAGGCACACCTCAAGATAGATCTGAGCTGACAAGAAGGACTGGGCTTTAAGTCCTAGGTGGCAAAGTGGCAAGGAATAGCAAGGGAGGTGTTATAGGAAAGCTGGGGATGGAGGCATGTTCAAGCCTGGACCATGATGATAGGTAGCATTGCCCATAGTCCATTACCCTCTCTAGTCTTGGCACGTTTCTTGCTTCCATTAATTTGGGGCTTGGGGGTATGACATGTTTTGAACTATAGGTGTGAACAAATATTTCTTCTGAGACTGAACAGAAAGAAGCATTAAATCTGATTGCATTTTATGACTCTTTCTCCTATTTCTACACTCTGCCATGAGAAAAGAGATCTTAGAGGAGCAGGATACTCCTTCAGTGTGCTTCCTGGAGGAAAAGAAGACCCAAAATCTACCAGTACCCTAAAACATGGTGACAGAAGCACAGAGCCACAGCCTTGGAGTCAGCTGTTACCAGCTGTGTAACAGGGGCAGCAAATACACCTTGCTGTTACAAGCCACTAAGAAGAGCTTATCTCTTAGTGCAGCATCACCACAGCAAAAACTGACTGATACATCTGTTTCACCATTTGTCTGAGGGCACTTCATGCACAGATTTACTCTTCAAAACTCTTCTAACTAAACCCATCTTGAAAGTTTCATGTGGTTCCACATATGTAATAGTAATATGTTTATTATCTTATAACCTTCAAAACTAGGATGGCCTTAAGTTTGAGGAAACAAGAAAGTACCTCATTTAAGAACAGCTGTGCTAACATATTGGCCAAGTTCTTCTCAGTATAATGATAAATGTAGCATTAATATTTCAAATTGGTCCTGCTGAAAGGTTAGTCTTCTAACACCCTTCCAGCTTCCCAATATCCTGCAGGGAAATTAAAGGAAGCTTAGACTTAGCAGGACTTGGACTGAGTGAAATATCTGTAAAATATTTTTTAAAAGATGTGACAGACAATATGCAGCTGAGCAGTTAAAACAACAATGCCATCGTAATACAATAAAGGGCTGGAAAAGGAAACTCTTCCAGAAAGGTTTTGTGGCAAGAATTTTATGATTAAAAAAGTCATTTGATCCTATCCTCATGGCTTTGAATAACCCCAGTTTGATTTTTGAAACTAAAAGCTCAAATTCAACCCTATTTGTACTGTCAAGATGAGTAAAGGAAAGAACAGATGTGCCGGGACGCAAAGTCAACGTAAGTGCTCGCTGCTGACTTAGGTGGGAAACACGGTGCTCAAGCAGAACATAATTTTTTAATGTTAAAAAAACTATAAAAGAGTAAGATCGTTACATTGGTTTTTAGTATTTTGACACAACTTGAAAATTACAAAATAGTTTTAGAAGTAATACAAAGGGACTCCCACAACCTCTTTAGCCTGATGCATCAATCGTTTACCATTGGTCATTTACTACTCTCTCCATAGGTAGAAAGATGATAGATAGATGATAGATAGATGATAGATAGATAGATAGATAGATAGATATTTTACTTTTCTTCTGTACCAACTGAGAATAGGTTAGAGACACTTTGCTTCTTTACTTTTAAATACTTCAGCATATATTTTCTAATAAAGACATGTTTTACATAAACAGAAAAATTATTAGAATTATGGCATTTAATATGGACATCCAGTGCACAGCAGATTCCGATAATCACCCCCCTTTTCTTCCCAGGGCAGGCTCCATCCCGGAGTCATGCACTTTGTTGTCATGTCATTTCAGTGTCCTTTAAACTGGAAGAGTTTCTTCAGATTTCTTGACCTTCACATTTTTGAAGATTACAGGCTGCTTATTTTGTATAAAGTTCCACAATTTGTGCTTATCTGGTATTTTCTTAAGATGAGATTCAGGTTATGTGTTACTGGTATGAAGATACAAAAAGAACGTTGTGTCCCTCTAAGGACAGATGGCCTCCAACTAGTTATGGATTGACTGGGAATTTTTCACTTCACAATAGTGAAAAAACAATAAGTATTCAGTAGAAATCATACTTGGAATTTCGAATTTTGATCTTTTTCCACCAACAACACATGGTTGATCCTTTCCCGTGATGCTGGGTGGCCATAGCTTCCAGTCAGCCAGTGATCTTGAGGGTCAACAACCCACTGACAACCATCTGCATCCACACAACCATCTGTTTTTCACTTTCAGTACAGAATTCAATGCATTACATGAGATAGTCAGCACTTTACTATCAAAGAGGTTTTGTGTTAGATGATTTTACCCACCTCTAAGCCAACATAATTATTCTGAGCACTTTAAAGGTAGACCAGGCTAAGCTATGATGTTCGGTAGGCTAGGTGTAGTAAGTGTGTTTTCGGTTACAATATTTTCAACCTATGATGGGTTTGTTGGGATGTAATTCCATCACAGATCGAGGAAGTTCTGTTTATCACATCAGACACCATGACCTTGCTTTGTCTCAACATAAATGATGTCAGTTAGATCACTTGTGTCTGCCAGGCTTCAGCATTATAATAGTATTATTTTTCCTTTGTAATTTATAAGTAATTTGTAGGGAGCTACTTTGTTATGTGCATAACCTGTTTCTCATCAAACTTCCACCCACTAGGTTAGCAACCACTGATAATTTTATAACTCCCTTATTCCTTCCACATTTATTGTATGGCAATTCTAATAAGGAAGAGAGTTTCTTCCTGCCTTACTTATTTGTGGATGGATGAGTGATCACATGTATGTATCAAAGTATATATGTTTGTGTACATATATGTATGTTAGTGTCATCTTAAAGAGTATTAAAAAACAAAATTAAAATATCTTCATAAGTGAAAGTGACTGAAAATTATAGAATAAGACTGTGAGGAGTCACAGGAGCTCAATCAGTTAGAAAGATAGATCCAAGAGAACACTGAGTGGAAGACGTTACAAATAAATAGTAAAGAGATAGATTAAGATGGTGGAGGAGTAGGGGTCTCTAGTCCCCTGAACTCTAGTAAAATATCAAATCATTTTGAACACACAAGAAATTGATCTGAGGACTGACAGAGCAAAACTGCACAACTAAGTCTGAAAAAGTGGCTTCATCATGGAGGGTAGGAGCTACAGAGAGTTGATTTGGGGGAGGAAAGTACAGGGTGCTCTGCTCATAGAGAAAGGAGTGAGAGAGACAGAGAATCAAAGCACAGGGGTTTGCCGAAGAAAAACTCTACCCCAAAACTATTGACTGAGAAAAGGACAGGGACTAAATACTGCATGTTCTTTATAAGCAGCAGAGGGCAAAGTCTGATGTTCTGGAGGTCAGTGTGATAGCCAGGTTCCTGTGTCTGGTGGGCGGGTCAGTGTTCCTGTGGGAAGGAGGGCAGGGAGCCAGGAGTGGGTAGCATGGTCTGAGGATCCCCTGGGTTGCATAGGGAGAAATGTCCCCCTTCTTGGAGTGCATTTGGGAGTGGCAGCACAGCTGTCTGGAGACAAAAAAAACCCAGAGGGCTGCGTTGAGCTGTCCTGTTCTCTAGCATAGGAAGAAAGACAGTAGCAGAGAGCAGCAAACCTTGATGTCAGCTTTTTGCTGTGCTTTACCATAAACTCTAAATCACTGCATGGTTGTGTAATCAATTTCTGGGACAAACCAGAAAGCAGCAAAAGCACGGCAAGACCCTCCCCAAGAAGATCAGCACAAGTCCACGTTGGGTGGATCTCCAAAATTTAGAGCCCATGGCTGGGCTCTAAAAGCCAGCCATGTGGTTGATGGGGGAAATAAAAGGAATACTGTGCCACCTGGCAGTCAGACAGCTTGGACGCAGGCAGGATAAAGGCAAGGATCTGGTAGAAGCTGGGGACATAAGAGGGGTGATTGTCTACCCCTCTGAGGGTTTCCTGAAGAAAAGCAAGTGGGAACTCCTTGCTCTGGGAAAGAGAGAGTGGGGTGATGCCCTTCCCCATCCCCCATCAGCACTAACCAACTTTAGTGAGCAAAACAGCACCACCTAGGGGAACTAAATCTGCTTACACCAAACTCCGCCCCACAGCACCCTGCAGACATCTCCACTAAGACACGTCCACCAGAGAATCAGAGCAGCGGGATCCTCTCCAAAGACACCAGCACAAGCCCCTCTCACATACCAAGTCTACTGACCACTGAGTGCTGCAAAGTTTCAGCTCTAGAAGAAAGAGGATCTAGTTTTTTCAAATTATTTTTAGTTTTTTAATGTATTATTTATTTATTTGTTAATGTATGTATTTATTCATGTATTTACTTATGTATATCTAGCTTCTTTTAACAAGCAAACCAAAACACACCTAGGATCTAGCTGCTGCTGCTGCTGCTGCTTCTTCCTCTTCTTCTTCTTTTTTTCTTTTTTGACCTTTCTTAATATAGCCATTACTCTCAGGAGCAGGAATGCAACAGTCTTTCCTAACAATCACACACACACACACACACATAGTCACCCAGACAAAATAAAAAGATAGAGGAATTCAGCCCAAAAGAAAGAACAGGAAGAAGTCACAACAAGGGATTTAATCAATACAGATAAAAGTAAGATCTCTGAACCAGAATTTAAAACAATAATTGTAAGGATGTTAGCTGGGCTTGAGAAAAGCAGAGAAAACCCTAAAGAGTCCCTGACTGCAGAGATAAGGTGATTAAAAACTAATAACACTGAAATAAAAAAAAATGCTGGGACCAATATGCCAAGCAATTGGGTGCATGAACAATGAGGTCGGATGAAGCAGAGGAATGAATAAGTGATACAGAAGATAAAATTAAGGAAAATAGTAAAGCTAAAAAAGGGGAAAGAAAGGTATTGGATCACACATGTAGACTTAGAGAACTCACTACCTCCTTAAAGCATAACAACATTCAGGGGCACCTGGGTGGCTCAGTTGGTTAAGCCTCTGCCTTTGGCTCAGGTCATGATCCTGGAGTCCCGGGATCGAGTCCCACATCGGGCTTCCTGCTCAGCAGAAGTCTGCCTCTCCCACTGACTTCTCTTCTCTCATGCTCTCTCTCTTTCATTCTCTTTCTCTGCCTCTCAAATAAATAAATATTTTTTTTTAAAAAGCATAACAACATTCATATTATAAGAGTCCCAGGAACAGAGAAAGAAAAAGGAGCAGAAGATTTATTTGACATTATGATAGCTGAAAATTCCCTCATCTGGAAACACAAACAGACATCAAAATCTAAGAAGCACAGAGAATGCCTATGAAATTCAACAAAAGCTAACCATCACCAAGACAAGTCATAGTAACATTCACAAAATACACAGTCAAAGAAAGAATCCTGAGAGCAGTAAAAGGGAAAAAAGTCCTTAACCTACAAGTGGAGACAGATTACGTTCACAGTAGATCTGTCCACAGAAACTTGGCAGGCCAGAAAAAGGTGGCATGATGTATTCAACATGTGGAGTGGGAAAAATATGCAGCCAAGACTACTTTATCCAGCAACGCTGTCATTCAGAATAGAAGGAGAGATGGTGTTTCCAGACAAAGAAACGCTAAAGGAGTTCATACCACTAAACAAGCCCTACAATAAAAATTAAAGGGGACTCTTTGAGCGAAGAAAAAAAAAAAAAGACTGAAAGCAACAAAGACCAACAAAGACAGAGAATATCACCAGAAACACCCACTTTACAGGTAACACAAAATTCATATCTTTCAGTAATCATTCTGAATGTAAATGTATTCAATATTCTAGTCAAAAGGCATAGGGTATCAGAATGGATTTTTTTAAAAAAAGACCCTACAAGAGACTCATTTAAGGCTTAAAGATATGTACAAACTGAAAGTGAAGGACTGGAGCACCATCTATTGTGTTAATGGGATGCAACAAAAGCTGGAGTAGCTCTACTGCTATCACACAAACTGGATTTTAAACCAGAGACTAGGGAAGCCTGGGTGACTCAGTCAACTGAGCATCTGCCTTCAGCTCAGGTCATGACCCTAGGGTTCTGGGATCAAGTCCTGTATAGGGCTCCTTGCTCAGCAGGGAGCTGGCTTCTCCCTCTGCCTGCTGTTCCCCCTGATTGTACTTACTCTCTCTCTCTCTCTCTCTGACAAATAAATAAGTAAAATATTTTTAAAAATAAAATAAAATAAAAATAAACTAGAGACTATAACAAGAAATGAAGAAGGGCATTATATCATAATCAAAGGCTCTATCCATCAAGAAGATCTAACAAATGCAAATATTTATGCCCCCAACTTGGGAGCACCCTAATATATAGCCAACTAATAACAAACATAGGGGCACCTGGGTGGTTCAGTAGGTTAAAGACACTGGCTTTGGCTCAGGTCATGATCCCAAGATCCTGGGATCAAACCCCACATTGCTCAGTGGGTAGCCTGCTTCCCCCTCTCTCTCTCTGCCTGCCTTTCTGCCTACTTGTGATCTCTGTCAAATAAATAAATAAAATCTTTGAAAATAATAAACATAAAGAAACTCATGGATAATAACACAATATTACACCCCACTTGTAGCAATGGACAGTTCATCTAAGCAGAAAATTAATAAGGAAACAAACAATGGCTTTGTTTTTTGTTTTGATTTTTTTATTGTGTTATGTTAGTCATCATAAAATACATCATCAGTTTTTGATGTAGTGTTCCAAGATTCATTGTTGATGTGTAACACCCAGTGCTCCATGAAATAAATACATGCCCTCCTGAATACCCACCACAGGCTCACCTATCCCCTCACCCCCACCCCTACTCTAAAACCCTCAGTTTGTTTCTCAGAGTCCACAGTCTTTCATAGTTCGTCTCCCCCTCTGAATGCCCCCCCTTCACTTTTCCTTTCCTTTTCCTAATGTCCTCCAAGGGAAACAATGGCTTTGAATGACACACCATACCAGATGGACTTAACAGATATATTCAGAACATTTCATCTTAAAGCAGAGGAATGCACATTCTTTTTGAGTGCACATGGAACATTCTCCCAAATAGGTCATATACTGGGTCACAAATCAGCCTTCACTAAGTACAAAAAGATTGAGATCATACCATGCATATTTTCAGACCACAGTGCTATGCAGCTTGAGGTTAGCCATAAGAAAAAATTTGGAAAGACCACAAATACATGGAGATTAAAGAATATCTTACTAAAGAATGATTGGGTTAACCAGGAAATTAGAGAAGAAATTTTAAAAATACATGGAAACAAATGAAATGAAAACACAACAGCTCAAAATCTTTGGGATATAGTAAGAGTGGTCCCAAGAAGGAAGTATATTGCAGTAGTCCTACCTTAAGAAGCATGAAAAGTCTCAAATACACAACCTAACCTTATACCTTAAGGAGGTAGAAAAGGAATAGCAAATAAAGTCTAAAGCTAGAAGAATACAGGATATAATAAAGATTGGAGCAGAAATAAATGATATAGAAAAAACAAACAGTAGAACAGGTCAATGAAACTAAGAGCTGGTTCTTTGAAAGAATTAATAAAATTGATGAACCCCCTAGCCAAACTTATCAAAAAGAGGAGAAAGGACTAAAATAAATAAAATCACAAATGAAAGAGGAGAGATCACAATCAACACCACAGAAATAGAAACAATTTTAAAAGAATACTAGGAAAAATTATATGCCACCAAACTGGGCAATCTGGAAGAAATGGACAAATTCCTAGAAACTTACAAACTATCAAAACTGAAACAGGAAGCAATAGAAAATTGGACAGACCCAAAACTAGCAAAGAAATTGAATTAGTAATCAAAAATCTCCCAACAAACAAAAGCTGAGTTAATACCTATTCTTCTTAAACTGTCCCCCCCCCAAAAAAAATAGAATTAGAAAGAAAGTTTCCAATTTCATCCTACAAGGCCAGCACTACCTGATCCCAAAACCAGACAAAGACCCCACCAAAAAAGAGAATTACAGACAATACGCTGATGAACACATATGTAAAAAAAAAAAAAAAGGATACTAGCTCCTCAAACCCAATAGTATGTTAAAGGGATTATTCATCATGATCAAGCAGGATTTAAGTTTGGGCTGCAGGGGTTGTTCAACATTTGCAAATAAATACATGTGATACACTATATTAATAAAAGAAAGAAAGAAAAAATAACCATATGGTCCTCTCAATAGATGCAGAAACAGCATTTGACAAAATAGAATATCCTTTCCTCAACAAAGTATGGATAGATGAGACATACGTCAACATCATAAAGCCCATATATGGAAGACCCACAGCTAATACCATACTCAATGAGGGAAACATGAGAGCCTTTCCCCTGTGGTCAGGAACAAGACAAGGGCATCTACTCTCACCATTACTACTTAACATAGTACTGGGACTCTTAGCCTCAGCAATCAGGGAAAAAATGAAATAGAAGTCATCCAAATCACCAAGTGTGAAGTCAAAATTTCACTCTTTGCAGATGACATGATACTCTATGTAGAAAAGCTGAAAGACTCCATCAAAAAAATGCTAGAACTAATACATAAATAGTGCAGAGTCATAGGGTATAAAACCAATTTGCAGAAATCATTTGCATCTCTATATACCAATGATGAAGTAGCAGAAAAAGAAATCAAGGAATTCATCCCATTTACGACCCTACCAAACAATAAGATGCCCAGAAATAATTCTAACCAAAGAGGTAAAAGATCTGTGCTCTGAAAACTATACAATGCTTATGAAAGAAATTGAAGAGGACAAAAAAGAAATGAGGACACGTTCCATGCTCATGTATAGGAAGAGCAAAAAGAACAAACATAGTTAAAATGCCTATACCCACCCAAAGTGGTCTACACATTTAATACAATCCTTATCAAATTACCACCAGCATTTTTCACAGAGCTGGAGCAAACAATCTTAAAATTTGTATGGAACCACAAAAGACACCAAATAGTCAAAGCAATCCTGAGAAAGAAAAGCAAAGCTGGAAGCGTTACAATTCCAGACTTCAAGTTATATGACAAAGCTGTAGTCATCAAGACAGTATAATAGTAGCACAAAACCCAACAATGGAACAGATCAATGGAACAGGACAGAATACCCAGAAATGGACCCACAATTATATGATCAACTAATCTTTAACAAAACAGGAAAAACTTGGGCGCCTGGGTGGCTCAGTGGGTTAAGCCGCTGCCTTCAGCTCAGGTCATGATCTCAGGGTCCTGGGATCGAGTCCCGCATCGGGCTCTCTGCTCAGCAGGGAGCCTGCTTCCTCCTCTCTCTCTGCCTTCCTCTCTGCCTACTTGTGATCTCTCTCTGTCGAATAAATAAATAAAATCTTTAAAAAAAAAAAAAACAGGAAAAACTATCCAATGGAAAAAAGATAGTCTCATCAATAAATAGTGTTGGGAGAACTGGACAGTAACATGCAGAATAATGAAACTGGACTACTTTCTAATACCATATACCAAAATATAAAATTACCAAAAATAAATTCAAAATGGATAAAAGACATAAATGTGAGACAGGAAACCATCTGAATCCTAGAAGGGAACACAGGCATCAACCTCTTTGACCTCAGATGTAGCAACGTCTTACTAGACACTTCACAGGAGGCAAGGGAAACAAAAGCAAAAAATGAACTATTGGGACTTCAAGATAAAAAGCTTCTACTCCACAAAGGAAATTATCAACAAAACTAAAAAGCAGCCTATAGAATGGGAGAAGATATTTGCAATTGACATATCTGATGAAGGGTTAGTATCCAAAACCTATAAAGAACTTATCAAACTCAACACCTGAAAAACCAATAATCCAATTTAGAAATGAGCAGAAGATATGAATAGACATTTTTCCAAAGAAAGCATTCAGATGGCTAATAGACACATGAAAAAAATGCTCAAATCACTCATATCAGGGAAATATAAATCAAAACCACAATTAGATACCACCTCACACATGTCAGAATGGCTAAAATTAACAATACAAGAAACAACAAATGTTGGCAAGGACACAGAGAAAGGGGACTCTTCTTGCATTTTTGGTGAGAATGTAGTCATAATGTAGTCACCTTGGAGGTTCCTCAAAAAGTTAAATATAGAACTACACTATGATCCAACAATTGCACAACTAGGTATTTACCCAAAGGAAAAACAGTACAGATTCAAAGAGGTACATGCACCCCGATGTTAATAGCAACGATAATAACAATAGCCAAACTATGGACAGAACCATGTGTCCATCAACTGATGAATGGCTAAGATGTGGTATATATACAAGGGAATATTACTCAGCCATCAAAAATAATGAAATCTCGTAGAAGATGTGGATAGAGTTACAGTGTATCTTGCTAAGCTAAGTAAGTCAGCCAGAGAAAGAAAAATATCATAGGATTTAACTTATAGGTGGAATTTAAGAAACAAAACAGAGAAGAGAGAAAGAGAGAGAGAGAATCAAATCATAAGAGACTTAAGAATAGAGAATAACTGAAGGTTGATGGAGAAGGGTGGGTTGGGGATGACCTCGATGGATGATAGATATTAAGAAGAGTACTCTGATGAGTACTGGGTGTTATATGTAAGTGATAAATCACTAAATTCTACTCCTAAAACCAATATTACACTATATGTTAACTAACTAGATTTTAAATAAAATTTGGAGATATAAATAATAAATAAATTAATTAATAAAATAAAATAAAACATATCACAGTTTTACCTTTCAGGCTGAGACTGCCTCTAACCCCTCTAACTCAGATAGGATTACAAACATCCTAACAGAAAACTAATCTTGAACACCAGAAAGTCATATCATGTTTTCATAATTATTTTATCATGAACAAATTATGTAAAGGAAATACATAGAGGTAATCCAACCCAATGGCTTAATTTAAAGACTCAGAAATCAGCTTAAAATAATGCATTTTAACTTAGTCAACATTTATAAACTCTCTCTAGATTCTCCACATGCCCCACATATTGCTTTAGCATTGTCATGTCCACCACAATGTAGAGACAGCCGTAAGTCTTTGTCTATGGTCGGTTGAAGTCTGGAGAAACTTCATTTCCATCCTTTGGTTGGTTTTTACTCTTCAGCGACATAGGTGAGCAACTTGGGGGCCACAACTCTTGGTCAGTTGAACTAACTGTTGGATTGTTGCTCCTTCAAGTTCAAGGATCAAAATTTCATGTCTTTAGAGAACAATATTTGCTGACTTTAAATCCCAATGATTGCTGAATATGTTCTTTAAGTATTTGAAGAGGGTTGTGTTTTGCAACATCCATAATTTGTGTTTCTGTGTGATGAGTAACATCTTCTATTACATTCTTAACTCATCAACTCAGAAGGTATAGGAAAAGAATCAAGCCTCCATATGATTTGACATCCTGGACTTTCATTTCTAGATGTCCGGAAGAAAATTTAAAAGATGCAGAAGAAAAGAAAGAAATCACTGTTGACCAGACATTTCACCTAGCAGTCCAACATTGTTCATCAGCACAATAAAATGTGCCAATGCTTACCACCACTCTAAAATATGCACTAATAGTAAATAGAAAATAGGGCAATATGGCCAATGATGAGATAGGCATTTGTGGCTCCTGGGGAAAGAAAACGACAGGATACCTCACAAAGGGTGAAGTTGGCTCCTGATAAAACTGAGAGCCTTTCTCCTTTGATAAGCATCAGATGAAAAGAGCATTGATTTTGTTGTTTTTGTTGTTGTTACGATTTTGTGTTATCAAGAAACAGTAACAAATTTCCACAATATACTCTTTGGCTCCTGTATTTTCCAGCTTCATTTTTTTGTATATCTGGTGATGCTTAAAAAAATTAATGGTTTTATATGGAGGATAGAGCCAAGTATGGTACATGGTAAATATTGATCTCGGGCATCAACCACAACACATTCTTCCCTCCACCCCTTAAAGCAAAAGGCAAAGAAAAACATTCAAAGTCAATTCTCCGCTGTGGCTTTCTGTAATACCTGGATTCTCTGCATTTTCCTTTTTCTGATTCTCTGCATTTTCCTCAACAAAACATTCACTCTTACTTAAAGCGAACACGATTTCCTTCCTATTTGCCGTGGCAAGTTAGGCTCCTGCGAAAAATCGCATTGCTGACCTAACCACAGCTTCTCTGTATGTAAGCACTGAAGCTGATATCAAGGTTCTTTCACAGTCTCTGCTGGAACTTGATATACAAACGTTAGTGTCACAGCTTCCTTTCTTCTTAACACTCTCTAAACGCAATTTGAACTTCTGGAATACTGTGGATTGGAGTTCCTTCTATAAAGCCCATGACCAGCATGATCATTTCCCATGTTCTCTTCTGTTTGTTCTCCTGGTGCAGGTGAGGGAGGTTGCACCTGTGCCCACTGAACTTTAACTTACTGCGCTTGTAGTTGGTTTTACTTGTACACGTAATTTTGGAATTCCTCATCTGTTATGTCTCCTGATCTTAATATGGTTCAAAATGGTAGACAGACATAAATTATTAGTCCAAATGGCATCTTTGACCTTTAGTCGTTTCAACATCCAAATTTTCAGTGATCGATAAAGAGACAGAATTGCTCCAACACCACAACCAGCTATGGCAGAACTCCTACCTAGTGTGAATGTATCCATCACCTTGACTTTACTCCCCCAGAGTGAAGATGATGTCTTTTATAGTGGAAAGTAATACCAAACCACGATAATTACTTATTTTTATTGAGCACAAGGTTTGTGTCAGTTACTCTGCTGAACATAACATACATTTTCCTTGATCATCCTCACTGTCAGTGGTCCTCTGTCCATCTCAAAGACGGTGTACGCTCATAGGGCACTGGGCTTGAGACTTCTCTAAGTAAATGATGCTCTTCTCCTTAGAAGGTTGCCACAATGCATTGTCAAAGACTAAACCTCAAATATTTATGGAGTGAGGTACCCCCAAATGTTTCAATACATTCCTTTAGAAAGAGAGTAGTAAGCAAACTACCTTGGAACATCCTTCCCAGAAGGGCAAGCAGGAATGCCTGTGCATCACATGGAGGGGTTCTCTTTGGAGCCCCCCACTCAGAAGGATGCAGCAGGTTCCCTGGAAGGAATGAAGGTGGTCCCCCACCTTAGAACGTGCCTCAATGCTATAAAAAAAAAGTTGTGGATTCAGATCCTGTGTTGGGCAGGTTGGCAGCAAAACAAGCATCTGTCCTCTGTCTGGGGTTTTCAAGGAAGGTGGGTTGGAGGGTGCTTGGCTCCATGATGTGGAATACCACCGCTCCTCTCCTGGCTGGCTTGAGCCCGCCAAGTGTCCTGGACTATGTGTGTGACAGTGAAGATGCTGAACCCCGGGGCCTGCCCCCTCAGGAGCCCACATTCAGAGCTGAGCTTGGCACTAAGGATGAGGAACTGTCTTCCTTCGCAGACAGGTCCCCACTGGTATGGGTCAGAGACTTCCGTCACTTGGACCAGCCTCAGCTGGAGTGGCAGGGCGCACACCATCAGGGTACCACGTAGCAGGAGAACTCCAAACCCAAGTTCTCTCTCTGCTCAAGTGCTGAGGTCAAAGTCACCCCCCTGGAGCAGCTCCCTGAGGGTTGTGGGTATGGTGGGGCCTTCCGACAATGTGGCACGTGGGTCCCCGGGCAGCAGTAAGAGCTGGTAACGTGTTGGCCAGGGTGTGTGTGCACCAGGACGTACAAAAGCTTCACTTCATACCACAAAATTCTGCAGAAACGCACCCCATGACTGAGGAAGTTGAAGGGAATTGGGGGACAGGAATCAAAGAGCTCTTCTTGAAGGGGCCTGAAAAGGGAAGGTCATGACATGACAACAGACTAGAAAGGAGTGTGAAGTCAGGCAGACCCTGCGGGAAAGCTGACAAGACTCGGTCATGGGGAAGTTAGTAAGTCAGGGCAACGAGTCTGGCGTTTGACTTTTCCGGTCTGTAAGCTGGGCGACCTCTTGTAAACATTAAGACTACAACAACTAATATCAGTGCTATATGTCAGTTATACTTAAATAAAAAATTTAAAAGGGAGAAAAAGATGAAAACAGAAGCCATTGATGATATCCAATGCCCCAGCAATGAATACTTGTCCCGGAAGAGCTAATCCTCTGCTTCAACATTGAAGAATTCCACTCGTCTAACTGTATCTAAACTTCAAGAAAGACGTGCGCTGCATTCCACACACTCCGAGACTTTCGGGAGTGATCCTGAGGGAAATTCTTGGACCACAGGGCTGCATCGGGAGAGCCTAGTGGAGGATATCTGCCACTCCTTTTACCTCAAAAGAACTGGACGTCACTTCTGTTCCTACAGGAGAGAGCCATGTCCCAAGGAACCTGGACTCCAGAAAGGCTCCCGGTGCCACGAAATTTCAACCCCCAATTTTAGGTGTTTGTGAATTCGCCCACAACTCTGCACTTTGAGCAGCTTTCCAGAGGGATATGTGACCAAAAAGGAAAGGAAGTTCGCGGACACCATCCGAAAGATTTTCCCTTAGAAACCACCCCCAGACACACACACACACACACACACACACACACACACACACACACACAGACACACACAGACACACACACACACACACACACACATATCTATATACATACCCTCTATTCATTTACAAAAAGGATATAGGCTTTCACTTTTAAATTCCCACTGTTTATTTTCTGCTATTTTTTTCTGAAATAACAACTAAAGGTGTGGAAAAGACAATTTCTAATATAAAAATTAAGGGTATTCCCAGGGCTATGAAGAAAGATTCTAGTTTAAAAAAAAAAAGATTAAGAAATAATAACTAAACCAGTATGCGTTATCACTTCAGGTAAAAATATCTTATGAGCAATACAATCATTGTCTCCGGCTCTTGGGTATGAGAAGATCAGTGTACCCAGCGGAGTGTGACCGAGGGACATCAGCACTTGCACTCCGGCTGGGCGCAGACTTGAAAATGAGTTAAGACTCGCGGGATCATCTACCTGGAGCGTTTTTCCATACGGAGGCCCCTAGGTCAATTTAAATTATTAAACTTATCTCCGTGACCTCGGGGACCAAGATGTCTCTGTTTGCTCTTTATCTTTCCCTCCCTTTAAAATGGGCTTAGGGAAGGGAGGTCAGAAATGAAAGCAGGGAAAAAGGAAGTCCCCAAATTCCTGCTTGGGCTATAGAGATGGTTTAATGATTAAGGTACAAGGAACCAACCTAGATTGGGTCAAGACTATTCGCTTGCTGAACAGCTTCACAAGGTGCTTTTTTTCTGTTTGATGCTGATCCAGGAGGAGCGCTGGCTGTGCCCACGTGCTCACATCCAAACCTGAGCAAGTCCCGCCCTCTCCGTTTCAGACGGGGCCTGACCCCACCCACAGCCCTGCCCTGCAGGCGTGGGCAGTCCCTCTCACCAGGACTCCCCCATTGCCAAGGGACCCTGCACCCATCCTTGCCTCTCCCTTATGTGACCTTCGCAAAGCAGACAGTGCGAGCCTCAGGAGCCACCCAATGGATTGTATCACTCCCCTGCTGGAGTCACTGGGCGGTGGTGGTCACTCCGGCAAGAAACTCAAAATCCATAGCTCGACCTGCAGCTCCCGCCTCACATCCTCCTTCAAGAAGCCAGAACCCCGCCGGCCTTGCTCATTTTTCTGACCCTGCCTGGATGACTTTGCGTCCACCCTTCTCGCTGATGGAGACACATGCCCCTCCCTCGTCTGGTAAGTCTCTACCTCCCCTGGGTCTCAGGGAATCATGACTCCTTCACGGAAACCTTACCTCTCTGTGGGGCCAAAAGTGGCAGTCCCTGTTGCCCTGTCTTTGTCCCTGATAGCTTCTATAGTGTTTTGCTGTTATCGTCATACACTTCTCTCTGCAGTGACATGGTGGGTATCTCTCCCTCCAGGAGGATGGAGGTTCTGAGAGGGCAGGTTCCTAGCACAGGGCCTGGAAAGCACATAGGGGTTGTCTCAGATGTTTGCCAAAGAGAAAGAGCTACCCATGAGACCATGCACTGTCGTGATCTCAGAGGAGGGGCGTGCAAGACCCTGGGGCAACAGTGGTCCATGGCCAGGAAGAGTGGGAGGAAGCCCGGGAGGAAGAGTGGGAGGTGCCTGGGAAGCAGGAAGGAAACGGAGGGTCACAGGGATGAGAACAGAGACACGTCTGGGAACTCGTGGGGCTGCGATAGGAACCCTGGGTTTCCACCCCACAGAGATAGCAAGCAGTGGGAGGGAAGGCCAGGTCCTGCCTCAGCGTTTAGGGGATCCCCCATGGGGGGGAGCAGTGGACAGGGAGCTGATAGGAAGCCATCTGCTAAAGTCCAGGACAAATGAAGCTCAAGGCAGCCTCGCAGATGACAAGAAGCAATTGGATTTAGTCTTTCAGTGTCTTTTTGGTTCCGTGATGTAAAGCTGTGGCCTGACAAGTCCAACATTGGGGCTCCCTCAAGGGCCTTTGGCTGCTTGTCTCGTCTCCTACGTCGGAGCCAGGTTTCCCTCTTTCTCTTTGTGTCCATAATATCTGTTGAAAAATGGGACATGTTAGATGGAAGAATGCAGCAACCCTGGAAATCTGTGTCTGGCCCAGGGTTTGTGCTTGCAGGTGTCTGTCTGATTCTGGAAGATCTGAGCGTCCTGTCAGCCTCATTAGTGCTCCCGGAATGTCAGGGCCTACAAGTCCTCCGGGACCTTCGTCACCCTTCATGGGTGTTGGGGAGGCGCCGAGCATTCAGGCCATTCTTAAGTCTTCCTTAGACTCCTCTGCAATCTGTGCAGGGTCCCCAGGTTGGCCTGGGGACCCCTTATGTCTTTTCTAAGCATGAAGAAGGCCCTATTCAGGCAGACGGCCTACCAACTCCCCAGAAATAAGCCAGAGTTTTCCAAACCCCTATGGACATCTTGTTCCCCAGATGTTCCGGATATTTTTTAAAAAGTTATAGGTGGGCTCTTCTTTGCCCTAACTGGTATTGCAATTTTAGGCAGGTGTGATATAACAAAAAATTAAAAATAAAAAAATAACCTGCGGCTAGTTATTTTTGACCAATGCCCTGGAGATGGGATCTTTCCATGGAGCTCAGAGTCAGGTCAAAGAACCGCCATGGCCTCTGAGTAAGGGCTGTTCTAGGGAGCTCTAAGCAGACAGAACAGTGGTAATACTTTGGGGGTGGACCTTTCTTGGGACCCCCAAGGCCACAGGACCCCCAAGGCCTCAGGCCCCCTGCAGCCAGCCGCCACCTTTCACAGATGCTGGGAACGCAGCATGCCGGTCTTTGAGGCTCCCGCAGCCTGGAGCAAGGGTGGTGGGGGCATCAGCGCACCCCAGCCCTGCTGTCCTTACTCCACGTCAGCAGGTTCTCAGGAAGAAATGCTTTCCAGATTGGTGTAAGTCTTCTGCCCATTTCCAGAGTTCTGGACAAGGGAGCTGAGGATTATTTTGCCAGGATTTCCATTCCTTTCACGGGTATATGGAATATGGAAGGCCTCGCACTAGCATTTTGAAAGCCACACCCAAGAAGTGATTCCATTTTGAGGATTTATTTGAAGCCGAGTCCAAGGGATCATCCATAAATCTGGACGAGGGAAATAAGACAAAGAAAGAAGGTAGGGTAATTTCAAGGTCTGGGCTCTAAAAACAATAGAAAATCGAAGTTGCCACTGACTGAGATGGACCCAAGCGGGAGGAAAGCAGATCGGTAGAAGGACACAGGGAGCTGATTTGGGGGTGTTTTGTATGTTAGATGCAAGCCAGGCCTTCAGGTGGAGCAGGGAGCAGCCACTGCAACGGGTCTGGCCAGAGACAGTAAAGGGGAAGGTGTCACCCGTAAATGATTTTCACAGCAGTGGGAGTTGCGACCTAGAGGGAATGAGTGTGCTCCACTGGGGACCCAGAACTCAGCCCTTGGGCCCTGTGACACTGTGGGGGGCGGGGCGTCAGAGACGAGAAGAACACAGCAGAGGCAGGTCGGAGACAACGAAAAGGAAGCGATGCAGAATGAGTACAAAGAGAAGAAAGTCATCACCATGTTAGAGCTTGAGTGGGATGAAGCCAAGAAATGGCCGTCAGATTTAGCAAAGCTATTTTCAGTCTTCCTGAGAAGAGTAGTTTCAGGGGAGCAGTGGGGAGAAGCCTCCCCGTGGACCCCACGGACCCAGCTTTGTAAGAAGTTACTCAGCAGGTGGGCAGGGGTGGGGGGGCACCCTGCAGGGGCTCCAAGTGGGCCGTGGGTGGCCGTCGCCGAGGCAGGGCACAGCGGGTTCTTTCCAGAAGCCTCCTGGAACTGTCACACTTGGTTCGCGCGGAAACCCCAGTCAGATAACGACTCTTCCTGCAGCGCATGTGACCCCCCCGCGTCACTGATCTGGACACAAGCATCTGCGAAGGAGAACGCCCTCCAGGCAGGCACACACAGGCGGCAAGGAATTAGAAGAAAGCCTGCAGGACCTTAGGGGACTGGAGGGTGACACGTGCTCAGAACCTGGACGCGCAGCCTGAGGTGACTCCGGTCTCGGTACCCCCCGCCATGGCAGAGCCCCCCCGCCCAGTGTCACGTAGGTGGCCGTCCCCCGCGGCAGGCATGGCAGCAGATGCAGCGGAAAGGACTCGGGCTGACCCATGAGAGAAGCCGCCCCCACAGTCCTGTCCTTGGCGGAAAGGGACGGAAACACGCGTGGGGCCCGTGAGAGGCCCAGCTCAGCCTTGAGGGCTGCACGCGTGTGTGGTTAAGCTCGGAAGCGTGATGGGAAGATGACCCGCACCAGAGCGGCGAGCTCCAGCCTCTGATGCTCCCACACCCCTCTGGGAAGGGCGGCTGTGAACGCGGGTGCAGGCTGACCCCACGAGCGCAGTCCGATTCCTGCTCCCGCCTCCTGCCGAGAGGGATTGCGGCCCCTCCAGCTGCTGTCTGCTTCCGAGTAGGCCACACCGCCTGGGCCCTCCTCGGACCCAGCCTCCTGAAAGGGAACGATGACACGTTGGCAAACTGGCATTCCCCAAATGCATTTCCTGCGCTGATCTTTAAGATTTCTTTCTCATGTCAGATACTCGTAAGGGCTTTTTAAATTTCTCTCATCTCAGAAATCGCTGCAGAAATTCCCCTGTCTTTGCTCCTCTCCTGCAGACAGACAGAACTGGTGCTTTTAAACACATGAGAGCCAGCAGGGGGGCTGGGATGCACCCCCTCCCCGTTTCTGAATCCCCGACACACCTCCTGCACGGCCCAGCCTAACCCTGGGGCGGCGGATCCCAAGGATCCTGCAGCGTTCTGATCCCTCCTACAATATATATGGTTAGTCTTAATAAATAAATGGCTTGGACCATGCGTTATATATCACTCAAATCCACGAGGACACAAATTATGTATAATACATCGGCTGTGTAATTTATTTATTAAGCAAAACGTGGATTTTGCACGCCTGTGTTTGGAGGCACGGTCTGTCACACGCAGCTAAACGATGTGTTCCTATTAGTCCCACTCAATTACCAAGTCATCCCTCTGCGCGCCCGGGTTTGATAATGATGGCGTCGCCGCGCTGCGCCCACGGTACCTGTGATTTTCGTGATTCATAACCGCGCTCTGAAACTGTGAAAATGACAAATCGAGTGCCGTTGATTAAATGCCGCCAACAGTATGCTCCGTGTGTGTTTGTTGCGGTTAGGAGTTAGAGAAACAGCATTGCTCAGAATCATTTGAATATCTAATGAAGCCGAAGCCTCGCTGGATAGAAAGGACTCATGAGAACACAGGAGTGAAGAATAAAGAGCCTCGGGGAGACGAGGGAGGCGACCTGACGCTCCGCATCTGGGCCTCGTTGGTGGTAAGAAGAGAGTCATCGTGGCCGTTGAGAAGGGACGACACCCACAGTTAGAGAGCAGCGTCCGGCCCTCCGCTCACCAGCACGGCCATCGGCTGTCCTTGTCTTGTCTTTGGGGTGATTCGTGGACATCAGTGGGTTTCAATCACGTGCAAGAAGCCCTGGGTGACAGCCTTTGAAACAGAGCAAATGCACCGAGGCTTGGCCGGAGCAAGGTGTGGGGGAAGGAACGGGGAGGCAGTATTTTCAAGCAGCTCCAAATGGTGTCCTTTTGGCATCCACTACAGAGAAAGGGTTTTTAATGCTTCCGCATGAAATGCTTCCGCATGACAAATGGTAGCAGAAAGGAAAATATCATTTCAAACAAAGATTAATTATCTTTATGGCTTCAGCTAACTTTTTCTCCCCTTAGATGAATCCGTATAGAGCTCTTATAGCTAATATTCAAAGCAGGCCGGAGCAGACCCGAGCACAGAGGATGTTCCCGTGCCAACGCTCCAGCTGCTAATTTAGGCTGCTAGAGTGAGTACACAGGATAATAAAAATAGATACCCAGTGAAGCTTGGTAATCTTATTAAGAGCAACCAGGAGGTGTTTATTTTCCCTTTTTTTGCAGTTTTGAAATCAATTGAGAAATGTAAGCAGAAAATGATTTCTTTTGGAAATCAGTCTCCCTAAATTAGACCGTGTGTCTGAATGTTCGAAGCACAGAATAACATAAAAGGGGGGGGGGGGGAGCAGACTATTTTAAATTTCAGAATTGGTGTCTCTTTCATCTGTGCTGAAAACACTAAAAAAAATCCCTATACAAAGCTAAACTTTGCACAAGTTCCCCATGGTGGCTTTACCATAAAGTATTGTTTTGAAATTGAGGTGGAACATTGATTATTAGCAGCACAGATCTATAACTGACCATGAAGAAATCTCTATGTTTTATATTGCCTTTGCAAAAGCCAATTTCACTCTTAAAACTCTACAGAGGAGGTTACGCCGAAATCAGCCTTGTGAATGGCTCAAGGTGACCGTCATGGTGTGAACCCTCATGCGCATAACAGAGGCTGTGCGCAGATTCCCGGACAGAACCCAAGCCCGAACACATATGCATCGATTCAAACATTTTAGTCTTGAAAGACGGGATGCTTTTCTTTATGTCAAAAGCTCTGGTGTACTTTTAATGGCATTTAAAGATTTTATTCCCACATCTGAAAGCAATTCCGTGGTGTCTTGACAACAAGGATCTCAAGAATCTGCTTGAACCCTTGCTCGTTACTTGATCCTTGAGTAAAACGCCTCACGTCACAGTCACACGGAGCCGCTGACCGCTTCCGAGGGGCTGGGCTGGCCTGGGTGTCTTTGTTTCCGTTTCCTTGCCCTGCAGCCGCAGAGTGAAGACTGCGGACTCGCCCTCTGAGGAGAGAGACGCCTGTCATGCGTGTTCCCGGGACGGTGGGAAGACACCCAGCTGCGGAAGGGCTTCTCCAAAGGGACGCTCCCTCTGAGGGAAGCGCTGGAAGGATCCAGTGTCCTCACATTTCCTCCTAGTTAGTGCAGGACGTTGGGCAAAGCACTCGTTGTGTGGACCCCAGATTCAGCATTCCCAAGGCGACAGCATGGGCTGGACGGCGGTCGGGGTTTCCACCCTTATGTGGCCCTCCAGGCTCTTCCCGCCTGCCCGAGCAGCCCCAGGACCCCGGGCACGTCCATCCTCGGAGTGGTTCCCGGTGCGGCACGGCCACCCGCACTTTGTCAGCGGGTGCTGGGGCACCCCGAGGCGGCGTCCCAAACAAGGGTCGCTTCTCGGACCCCTAATCCTGTGTGATTCGTTCTTCGCCCACTGGAACACAGGCGTGATTTGCTACCCCCGGGGCCTCGCCTGCATGATCCCTGCCTGCACACTCGCGTGCGGTTTGCAGGGTAAAACCTCGCTCCCTTTGTCCGTGTTCTTTGAATAACCAACTCCCCTACCATGTACTGTGCTATTCTGACCAAAAGACAACAGACATGGCACGCTGACGTTCTCACAGGGAAGAGACTCTGGAAACACGAAGGCTCCTGATAGTCTCTCTCAGCCATCATTAGAGACGTCGCCACATAGGCATTTTTCCAGAAACTTCTTCAGCTGCGATGCCATGCGCCAATCCTCTTGTCTGCTGCTTTCCTTACCAAACGTGAAAAAAGCGTTTAAATATAAAGCAGATTGGGGGGGGGACCCTGAATTCTATTAAACAAATACCCCCAAAGCACGAAGTAATGACATACAAGAGTGCTGTCGCTTTCCACAAATAAAGTTGTGAAGCAGACTTCCGGTGAGACAACTGATACAGTGGACTGGAAATGGAAAGTTTCTTCAAAGATTTTTGAGCTGTAAAGACTAAACCTGTGAAAAAAAATCCTTTTTTAACAGTGGTGATAGCTTTACAATTAGAATGTGTCTGTTTTACCTACCAGCTGCACAGATAAGCAAACAAAGAGATAACAAGCTCCTGGAATTACAAGCTGACGTTATAATAATGATACATTTTTTTAAAAAAGTCCTTGGGAACAATCATTTCATTAGTCCTGTGGTGAAGTCTCAAGGCAAAATTTTTGAGACAAGTTTTCGCTGGAGATCTCGGGTTTCAAATTTAAGGGCAGGGAGCTGGAATGTTTTATTACTTCCCAAGAGCCTAGCGATGCACCCGACGGGTGGGATTTCCTTCCTGAGGGTCTGGGGCACGCCGTGCGCGGGGCCGTCCATGCGACCTGTGGCCACGACCCCGCACAGGTGCCGCGGAAGCCCAAGCTCAGGGTCTGGGAGGGCATCCTGGCCGCGGCCTGAGGTCACCCGGGCACCGGTGCGCAGTGCTCAGCCCCTCTGCCCGCCCAGGGGAGGCCAACGCCACCTGCAGGGTGGGGGTACCCGGAAAATCTATCGCTTTTCTTTTTTCTTTGTTTTGGGATAAAGTGGGATAGGGTTTCGCACCAACAATATGAAAACAAGCTCGAGGCATGAAAACCCTTTAGAGAAAGCACTCACCTGTATAGTCAAAGTTTTCTCTTCCCCCAGGTCCTGTGACGAGAGGCAGGGTGCCTGGAGCCCTCGGAGGTCAGCCACAGGGATGGCCTCATCTTTTCCCGATGGGGCAATAGAGTCGGGTGCGCGCAGTGGGCTCAGTGGGGTTGAACAATTAAGTGAGACAGAGGAAAGCTCGCCCCTGCTTGGCTCCCGAGGCCCACAGACGCCTGTTCCGGTGGAAACTAGACTGTCGGCTGCAAAACAAGCAGAAGTCACGATCACTAATGCGGGGAGAGGGTCCTCACTCCAGTGCGTTGAGAACCGGACGTGCCTCCAGCTGCGGAGCCGGGAGACACTTGCGGGCAGAGGGGGAACGTGCAGCCCCAGCACCCGGGACTCTCAGCGTGGTGCGCTCGCCTCCCACAGAGAGAGGAGCCCCTCCGCGGCGCCCAGAGCAGGTCCTGGGAGCTAAGTCCTCCTGAGGGTCGCAGACAGACCCGAGCACCCACCACCTGGAAGGGGCCTGAGTCCAGACCTCGGGCAGGTGGGAGCAGAAAGGGGAGGGCGGAGAACTGAAGGGGAGGGCGTGGTCGGGGAGAGGTTTGGTCCGGGGGCAGGAAAGTAGAGCTGAGGAAGAGAGACAGCTCTGAGAGGAGGCCCAGGGCTTGGGGAGGGATCGGAACAGAGATGCTCCCTGTCCCCGCCCCGCATCCGAGGCACACCTTCCCAGGACACTGAAGGGCACAGAGATACAAGGTAGGGGGTTTGTGGTGGCCCGGGTAAGATGACGCGGGCACTGGAGGTAAGACCCAAAGTAAAAGGATACAAAGCAGCTTCCTTCCATGAGTCCTTGAGGCCCGGGGCTTCCTGGACCACACAGAGGAAGCCTGGAGCTTTCATTCCCCACCACTCGGGGGCCAGGTTCACTCTCATTTCTCCTGGTTGGTCATGGGCCATGAGTCTGTCCCCCCTCAGAGCATGCCTAGCCCTACAGTGTGGTTTCTGAGGGCCTGGGCCAGAAATGAAAGGCGTTCCCCAAATTTCGGGGCTCTGCTCCCCAAGCACAGGCCTTGCTAAGCCCCCACTTTGGACTGGCGAGGGAAAGCCAACTGCTCCACTTACAAGGAAAGAGAAACACAAAATGGCGACTGTTGAGGTGCCTGTGGGTATAGGGGCTCTGGTCCCTGTATTCTGGAAAGTGTTTAGCTGCCAGGAAAAACACACTTGCCGCCCAAGGCAGCAGGGAAGGACAGGGTTGTGCCAAGGCCCTCCGGAGGGTGACCCACACTCGGCTGTCCACCCCACCTAGACTGGAACGACACTCTGAGTTCCAGGTGAAGACCTCGGTGCCGACATCCTCACACAGCAGCGCTAGGCCCTTTAACATTAGGGAAGGAAAATGACGTCAGGCCTGACATCCCTCTTAGGTGACCGTGGCAAAAATACAGGAGGGACCAGGTCCCTGAGGGTGCCTGCCAGGGCCCAAGGGAATGGGGGAAGCAGGATCTAGGCCACCGGGGTCTGAAGCACAGGAGACCGAAGAGATTGAAAAGCCCCGAGTGAGAGTGGCTGCTGCTGCTGCTTCTTCTTAGATTTTATTTATTTACCTGACAGACAAGGACCACAAGTAGGCAGAGAGGCAGAGAGAGAGAGAGAGAGAGAGAGAGAGAGAGGAGGAAGCAGGCTCCTCGCTGAGCAGAGCCCGATGCGGGGCTCGATCCCAGGACTCTGGCATCACGACCTGAGCCAAAGACAGAGGCTTAACCCATTGAGCCACCCAGGCGCCCCAGAGTAACCTACTTCTACAAACGGTTAGGCTTCCTTCCAGACTTCGGAGGAATGCCCAGCCGGGAGCCAACAGCAGCTGCCTGTCTCCTACCGTCCGGCAGCGGTCAGTGCCCAACCCCCGCCAACAGGAAGGAGCCGCACAACCAGGAAAAGGGAGATGGTGGCCACGATCCCCCGATCAGCCCCACAAGAATCGTGAGGAAAGATCCTGCTGTACCCTGCCCAGCTGTCTGAGGCGTGTCCTCAAAATGTCCAGCTCCCGTCCCCAGGGCCACCCTCTGAAACACGCATCGAGGCTCTGCCAGTGCGGTCAGCATTGGTCCGACCGAGGTACGGTGACAAAACAGCTCAACCCTGAGAGTCCTCGGGCTGGAAAACACGGCAAATGGGCAGAGGGGAGCATCAGAGAGGCGACGGGTTCCTCACAACAGGTCACAGGAATCTTCTGAAGATGCGCTGGGTGTCAACCAGGTCTGTCGCATCGCCCTGGGGATCTCTCGTGATTCAACCCTCCGCGACGCCAGGCTGGACCCTGTGAACGTGGTCACAGATAGTCCAGAGTCAGAAACGGTGTCACAGACAGACACTGCTGTTCCAGGGACCCCCACACCGCGGAGCGGGACGCGAGGAGCTGCTGGGAGGGTGGAGATTGAACGTGTTTGGAAACACGTCACGGGCGGGTTCTGAATTTTGCCATCATCGTCCCCGGAAAGGAACGGCCACAGCCTCACGTTCCCCAAACACCGGCTCTGTGCACCGGCTCTGTGCGGTCGGCGCGCGGAGTCCTGACCTGGTGCCCGGAGAGCGCGCAGCCCGGCACCGTGGCTGGGACAAGTGGAGACACTGAGGTTCAGCAGAGCCTGTGAAGACGCGTCGTTCCGTTTAGTCCTGCCGCTGACAGGTGACTCTCTGGTGTGTTCCCAGCTCCGTCGGACTCCTGCACCCGAGCTTTAAGTCACTACTTCATACTGCCCAGGATTCGAATCAAATCATTTTTCACGAAGCCGAGTCTAGGCAAAGTCACCGGTACAAGCCGGTCTTGTCCAGAACGACACGCCCGCCCACGCGTCTTCCATCCTCCCTGGTCGGCAGAAGCAGGGTCGGGGTGAGGTGTAGACCAGGCAGAAGACAGGCACGGGTCACTAGACATTTCCCCGCTCCAGACCAGCTGCCCGGCGTGGAGGTCTGGCCGTGGGTGGAGCGGGGCAGGGGTGGGCGGCGGGGCTCTGACCTGCAGCGCCGCACCCTGACGCTGCCTCACAGCTCGTTCCCTCATCCCAACGTTTGGTGATGTTCTTCTCTGCCCCTCATTTGATAACTGGCCTCTTTGATAGATGACCTTGGGTCTTTGAGCGATCACAGAAACAGAGCAGCCGCGGCGATAAATGGCTCCTGAGCATTGTCGGAAGCATGTTCTGACCAAGGGCGAGCCTCGTCACTCCCGGGCTCTCCTGTCACCGCAGCTGGGGGCTCGCACCTCTCCCGCAGGGTCTGCGGGTGCGTTCCTGGACACCAGCAACCTGTGAGACTCACGCACCAGCCCGCCCTTTCCGGAAGCAGGTGTGAGGAAGCACCGCCAGGGGCTGGGGAGGGGGAGCCCTAACCGGGACCCTCAGGGGACACACGGGGACAAGGGGCAGCCCGGTGAACGCCCGGCTCCCAGACCCCTGCTCCCGACAGAGGCGGTCAGGCTGGGGAGCCAGCTCAGTGTCCCCCGCCTCCCTTCCGTCTCCCCCCCACGGTTTCCTGCCTCCTCAGAAAGGCCTAAAAAGGAAGAGAAAAGGAGCAGCAGCACGAGGCGCACTCCCTGTGAGAGCCCTGGGCGTCCGCGTGGCCTGTCCTCGCAGTGTCCTTCCCCAGGCCCCGAGTCACACATCACTCATGTTGTCACATTGAACTCCAGATGCTCCGACCCTAGAGAATGCTCTGACTCTGGCCATTTTTCTTCATTCTCACTAACAATTTGGTAATGAAATATTGATTTTTAGTTAGATTCATATTGATGCTATTAGGTTTGCATTGATAAATCACGCCGGCCTCCTGTCTGGGCGGCTGGAGAGTGCTACACTGAGCCCAGGAGATTACAATCAACTCATTGATGTGTTAATTTGATGGATTTTTCCCTTCTCTTAGAAGGAGTGGGATGGGAGAGGAAGATTTTTCAGTGCCTCCGCTGCAAAGTTTTCACAGTGAAATCAGGGATAGTAATTGCAGGCTTCGCGGGGCACACTCGCGTGCACAGCCCCGGCGGGCTCCTCCGCGACCGCCTCCGGCAGCAGGGGTGCGGCTGCCTCAGGGAGGGCAGCTCCTGGATGTCCCACACCTTGTAAACACTGGCCTAGGTCCCCCCGCCTTGGGACGGACATGTTTTTGGCTAAATCCTAAGGAAGCCATTTAGGGCCCATCGGCAGAACCCATTTCCCACCAGCTCCAGAGGCTTCTGCACACAAACACTGCCCCCAGGACAGGGGAGGTGGGCCCTGGGGGAGGAGGCTCAGCCGCCCCCCTCCCGGCCTGTGGCACGCAGCCTCCAGATTTGATTTACGGTGCCCTGCAGTGGTGATGCCGGTCATCAAGGGACAAGACTTGGCTGCTCCTGAGGACCAGGCTGTGATCTCCCTCCAAAACCCGGGGTTTGGTGGGGGTGCTGCCGGACGCTCCCAAAGGAAAGGGTCTTGAAAATGCTTAGGGAGGGAAGCATTTTGCCGTGTTTTGTTTCGTTCTTAAAGCAAAACTACGTCACGTTGACGTCCGGCGTGTTTCCTTCCGCGAGCTCTCCAGGCCCTCGCAGAGACGAGCACAGAGGAGCAACTGCACATCAGCCCTGACCGTCCAGTTAAATCCGTGTGTGCACGCGCGCGTGTGTGTGTGTGTGTGTGTCAGACAAACGTGGGGGCTTCCTCTGAAACAGATACATCTGGCCACGCCCAGACAGCAGGAGCCCCGCAGGGCCTGGCCCAGGGGCAGGGGAAGAGCGGAGAGAACCGTGTGTCAGCCCTTCTCACCTCCTGCATCTCCAGGAGCTCTAGCGACCGGCCAAGCCAATCCCCAGGCCACCAGCACCAGGCAAGGGGCTGCGGACCAGCCCGGCCCCAGGGCAAACCCGCGCCCTTCGGAGGACTGAGGAGGGCCAGGCGCTTAGAGCAGGGACATGAGCCCAGAGCTGGCCGCTCCGCCAGGTCTCCTCCTGCCTGGGGCCTCCCGTGTCTGTCTACCATGCAGAGTGGGGTGGGGCGAGATGGCTGGGCTTGGCGCTTCCTTGCCCCTTCAAGGATATTCTTGGTGACAGCCGGTAAGACCTGGGACAGAAGAACTGGATGAGCCTCAAATCCGCTCAGGATCACCAGTAAATAACCACCTGTCTTCTAGCCTGTTCTCCACTCCTGACCTCCCAGGGGTCCGTTGCCAACCGTTTCCTTCTGACGGAGAGGTTCACATTGTGTCACTCAGGAAGGAACCTACTCTAGCCGTGGGGACAAACCCCAGGATCCCAGAGCCCACAACCCCAGGTTCCAGGCTCTGACTCCGGCCCCAGGGCCCGAGCACAAGGACAGAAAGGAATCCTATCCAGGCATTCATTTGCTCACTGCTGTCAGCTCCGAGGCATCTCCGTGTCTTGGACCTCCCTCATCCTAGATGTGAATCTTGACTTTGTGATTTGTTCTGCCATGGGGCCCTATGTCCACCCACGAGGAAACGGAGATTCAAAGGAAATATTTGCAAACCGTGCATGCCTTGCTGTGTTCCAGAAAGCACTGACACAGATCCTGTATGTAAACTGTCTGCAGAGGTATCCCATTAGCAAGCCCCAAAGAAACCTTCTCTGAGGCTTCTCTGAGCACAGTCACCCCCAAAGAAATATTCTTTTTCTCTCAGGTGAGACAAACCTCTCCCAACCCATCCGTCCAAGAACCTGTCCTACCGTTGCCCTCCAGCTCACACAGGGCACGGGCTTCTCCAGGCTCTCCTTTCCCTGGGCAAAGGCAGGGTCGTGGGGAGCACAGAGAGCACGGGGCCAGCCTCTGTGTGCACATGTGGTGCCAGCCCCCGGCAGGTGCATGGACTCCCCTACGGACCGACACTAGTGATGGGGGCCATGGCGGCAGCCCAGGGCTCGGGGACGTCACAGGGCCCGCCGTGCTCGGTTTCACCTCTTAATCTGAATTACTGAACAATTTTCAAAATTGGTTAGATTTCTCATAAATACGCATACATATTATCTCAGAAAGAAAGTTCTCTTAGACTTCTTTTAGAAAGCTGGAGGGAGGGGCGCCTGGGTGTTGTGGTCCCTGGAGCGTCTGCCTCTCAGTCTGTGCTTAGGTCCAGAGATGGGGTCCGGCACCGAGCCCCACATAAGGCTTTGCACTCAGCGGGGAGCCCGCTTGAGTTTTGTCTCTCCCTCTCCCTCCTCCCTGCACGCTGTCCTGTGCACTCTCTCTTTCTCTAAAAAACAAAAAAGGAGAGAAAAAAGCAAGCCTGGGGGAGTGTCAGGCCCAGAAGCCCACGCTCCATAGCTAGAGTGCCTGCATTCAGTCCACCACTGCGTGAATTTGCTGTGTGATCTGAGGTGAGTTCCTTAGCTTCTCTGTGCTTTCTTTATAGATAGCATAGAAGATCACAAAAATACATACCTTACCGTGCTGTCCTCCGCCGCAAAGGAGTGAATATACATTAAGTACACAGGATAGTCCCTACAACATAAAAAGCGTCCTGGGCACATTAACTTTGTGTTAAGTGGGGTTTTTTTGTTTTGTTTTGGTTTGGTTTGGTTTGTTTCTGGCAAATTGGACTCCATTCTTACTTGGGGGAAATTTTGGAGCCACAGACAATGCTTCCTTTAGACCCATCACACCCACACCTGTTAAACCCGGCCACAGTCACGTTCCTGTATTATTTACCTGGCCATCGTGGGTACCGGCCATCCTCCACGAGGCCCCAGGTGCTGCGGAAACCTGGGATTCGGGCTGGGACGATCTCGCAGGTAAGGGAAGCGGGGAGCTTGATACCGTCCCAGGCAGGAAGGGGAGAGGTCAGGCCATAGAAATGTAGGCAGAGATCCAGAATCAGGATAGAAGACAAAGCAACCAGGGAAAGAAGGACCAGCATGTGGCCACCCCAGGCACGAAGGAACCGAGAACTGAGACCCACACATCAGCTCAGAAGACACATGTGAGTAAAACCCAGGGAGGTCAGCCTCGTGGTTGACGGTTGACGGTTGACCACCGACCACAGAGCAGGGGCAACCTGCCGTCCCCTGAGGTTAGGATCGCCGCTGCCGTGTGCCAGCCCAGAGCAGAGGCCACCCCTGGGATTACCGGCTATGCTCGGGGCCTCAGGACTCAGGCTTACAAAGATTCATAAAAGCTTGTGTCCATGGCAGACGTCACCCAGATTAATTCAGGCATCTGAGCGACTTCTTAATCAGCCACAAACAATCCCCCAGGTCTGGAATAAGACTCTGTGTGTAACGTAGAAACAACTCGCTTCGATTTCTCTTTAAAAATCTAACAATGATCATCAAAGAAAATACAAATTGCTACTCAAGTCTCAGGGCTACAGAATAGTCGCGGAAATAACCGAATGGGAACTCCGAGTTCCGGAAAGTTAATAAACAGCAGGGTACTGTTTTCGTGGGGAGGCAGTGTTCACGGTCTTCCTTACTTTTGGCTTTACCCATAACACATGAAGTTTTTAACTAGGTGGAAAAGGACCAAGTACCTCCAATAAAACTTCTTAATTGAAAATCATCACCAACAGCTTTTCTCTAGGACAAGCAGGCTTCGGCTCTCGGATCTCCTGCCCTTCTCAATTGTGTCTCTTTGTAACATTGACTGGCAGGGGCAGGTCAAGGCGACCGACAATGGGGTTTGACTTCAAGGACCCGCTTACAATTCCCGACCCGACAAAAATAACTTCTTTCACGGGGAATCGGAGAATCTAAAAATTAGCGGGCGAGCCTTCTCTGTGGGAGACAGGCACAAAGCAGGGACAGAATCTGTAGGCACCTTCTTAGGAGGCCATAAAACTTAAGAAACCCCTTTGGATGTTTCTGTCCCCACCTTGGTGCCATTCTTTGGTGATCACAACAAAAGGGCTTTGTCACGGAGAACAAGGTATCTCCCCAGCAGCCCCTTCCTGCGTTTCACCCAGGTGTGCACCTGTCAGCATGTTGACACCATTTCTAGTGAGGCTTTCTCCTAATGCGTTCCCTCCCCTGGAGAGGACCCTTTCCTTGACATCTGTGACAGCCCCTTGGGGGAATCATTCCGTGAAAGCAGCCCTTCAGAGTGAAGTTTTCTCTCTGATCTTGACCTCCCTTAATCGTCTCTGTCTTCAAACGTCTCGGTTACGTCGGGGCCATAGTGGCACGTGAAGGCCCCCCGTGAACACCCGAGGGCTCCAGGTTATTCCTCAAGCTGGAGACTTTCAACACGTTTCTTTGCCTCTTAGGACTGAAATTCAAGATGGCGGCGAGCAATTCCAATCCCCACGCAATCCAGATCCCGGCCGGCTCTGCAGACAGCTCGTTACTTCGTTAATTAAACAGCAAACGGCGTGTTCCATCCTCTAGAAAAGTTCCGGGAGTTCAGATTTGGAAGTCAGTGTCAGAACTCTGTAATGTCACAGATCAAGAGGAGAAAGGAAAGGGAAGCATAAAGTCCAGCGTCCTCTGAAGGAGCCAACACTTGCCCACGGTTGGTGCTCAGTGGCCGCCACCGCCCGCCTCCGCGCGAGCATCAGCGTCACACGTCTGCGTGCCGGTCCTGGCGTACACTGTCCCCAGGACATGTGCTCACACGCACGGTCTGTCCTTCCCAGTGTTCTCTCTCTTCTTGCCCACCTGGTATCCTGCTACCAGTGCCTAAGGACTTGGACCAAAGGCCTCCTGCTGTCTCCGTCGCCAGGGAGTGGCTTGTCTGCGCTCGGGGCTCGCACCCTGCGTGGTCCCTGTTTGCCAGCCCACTTCCTTCTCCCCCAGCCTCTCTACGTCCCTCCAACCACACTTCCGCGTTACCACGCCTCCCCAGCGGCTGGTGCGGGTCACTAACGCCTGACCGTTGAGGAAGCCAATGGTCCCTCTCAGTCACATCCCCCTCCACCTGTGGGCAGCAGTGGGCGTACTGGCCCCTTGTTAACTGGCCGCCTCTCAGCCTCTCCCTTGAGATCCGTCTCCTCCCTCACAGCCACTCCCCTGCAGTCTCCCTGCTGGATTCCCGGTCTCCTGGAATTCCTGGTGTTGAGGTTCACTGGAGCGTGGACCTTCCTTCTCCCACGTCTTCACCACGCCCTTGACCATCTTCCCCTTCACTGCTTTAAACACCATCGAAATGCCATGGGTTCTCACATCTACATCTCCAGCCCCGACATCTCTCCTTAATTCTAGACTATTGGCCGGCCGCCTACTTGCCATCTCAACCTCAGTCGATGTTGCAAACAGAACAAGTCCAAGCTGAACCCACTCTTCACACAGACTTCCCTCTCTGAGCTGGAAGAAATGTAATGAAGTTGCTCAAGAGGAAAGAATAAGCTGTGCAGGATCTTTGGCTCCGGTTTTCCTTGGGGGAGAAACGTGCATCCATAAGCAGTCAGATGGGCTCTGCCTTCAACAGACACCCAACCTGTTCTCGCAAAGTCCACTGTCAACACCCTGGACATTCCCCCACTTCTCACCGGGCTTTCTGCTTGCACACCAGCCATGTGCTTAATCTACACCCAACACAGCAGGAAACGGCTTCTTACTACCTAAGTCACATCTTATCTCCACTCTGCTCAATGACTTTCCGGTGGCTGTGATACGAAAAAAAAAAAAAAAAAAAAAAAGCCAAAGTCCTTCCAAAAAAGCCAACAAAACCCTACTTGATATGAACTCGTGTTATCTTTCAGCCCATCTTCCATTTCACCTGCCTCACTCCCTGAGCACCATCCAACTCGAGCTCCGTGGGTCTTTGAACATAGTAGGGCTATTCCCGCTACCTGGAATGCCCTCCCCAACCTCACTCTGTCCCCAGCCAGTTATTCTCATGGTCCTTCCCTTTCTCCCTTCCTTCCTTCTTTCCGGTCTCAGAAACCTGTGTGTCCACCCCATCAACATATGGTGATCTCGAGCCCCTTACCCTGCTCTATGTCTCTTCTCCATAGGCTTAATGCCTCTCAACACACTACAACGCACCTGGTTTTTGCACTGAATATTCACAGACTATCTCCCTCCACTAGAATTGAGGTGGACCCATGAGAAAGGGTCTTGGTTCTTTGCATCTACAGATACACCACAAGCACCCTGAAGAGGCTTGACACAGAGTAGGTGCTTAACAGCGACTCGTTGAATGAGTTAATACCTTTTATTCTTTAGGGGTTGACCTCTTCTGTGTCCCCTGCCTTTGGTATGGTGCCTGCTTCAGAACAGGGGGCCCGTCCATGGTGGAGAAAAGAAGAGACGAGTAAACAAAGGAATCAACATGCACACACTCTGCCCGGTGTTGACACCTTCTCCTGCCTTTTCTCCAGGACAAGGACCTGCTCTGCTTCCCATTCTCTTCTCGCCGATGAGCACCAGAAGTCACACGTTGTTTCTATTGACTGGAATATACTATTTCTTACATTGTATTTTTAACTGAAGTATAGCTGGCACACGAATTATACGAGTTTCAGGGGTACGACATGGAGATTCGATGATTACATACGTGACGCAGTGCTCACCGCCACATGTGTAGATACCGTCTGCCTCCACACAAGGCTATTACAGCATTGGGAACTGTATTTCCTATGCCGTACTTTTTGGAATCCAATTATTTGCAATGGGTTATGGACACAAACATCCATTTCCTTCTTAATACTATGGTGGTGAGAACAGAATATAAAATAGTGCACTCTAGTGCAGTTCTACAGGTCTTACTTATGGACAGTTGGAATGGGTTAGGGGATAATCCAACCCCCCCCCCACCCACCGAATCCATACATTGAGGTCTTAATCCCCAGTATCTCAGAATTGGACCTTATTTGGAAAAAGGATCCTCAAAGGGATGATTAAGTTAAAATGAGTTTACTAGGATGGGCCCTACTCCAATGACCGGTGTCCTAAAAAACGGGGATCAGGACACAGACACACACAGAGGGAGGACCATGTGAGGACACCAGGAGAAGGGGCTGCATGCGAGCCAAGGAGAGGGGCCGGGAAAACCAGGCCCTCCAGTGCCTCAGTCTTGGACTTCTAACCTCCAAAATTGTGAGAAAATAAATCTCTAGAGTCTGACTCACCCAGCTGGTGGTACTTCATGACAGCGGCCCTCGCAAATTAACCCACGTTGATAACCACACTGTCCACCAGAGCATGAGGTTTTAAAATTAAACCACCAATACCTACCTGATGGCCCAGAAGTCAGAGGGGTTCCCTGTCACCTTCCTGGTGAAATTGTTGTGAGAGGGACACAAACCCTGCTGGTAAAAGACATCTGTTCATTCTAAACCCAAATCAAAATACCGACCGCAGCTGCTATTCTGATCCTATAGCAGATCATTTGTTTCAATAATCTGTTCTCCCATAAAATGAATTTATCATAAATGGCAATTTCTCATCATAATTAATTAATCATTAGACAACATTTTACACTGTACTGATTCTAAATTTATTTTTCATTTATTTACTTAGTCTTTCCTTCATTGCATTTTTTATCCATAGAAAAGCCTGGGACATTTTTTGAGTTAAATCTCTGACCTTTATATGACCCTTGCCAACTATTCAAACACAAAAAGCCATAAAAAAATTATTATGGGTCAATTTAACAGAAATCCAAAATTCTCTCTCTTTTTTTTTCCTAGCTACTGAAGAAATATCAGAAATGACATATATAAATTGGAAATCATTTCCCGCTTGCCAGCATATCCTAAATTGATGTGGCCAAGAATATTCCTTGTAATTGTTAAATTAATTTAGATATTCTTGATGTATTGTTCTTCACATGAAAATCGCTCATCATTCTTCCTTGGCTATTTGCCTTTTTTTTTTTTCTAAGAACAGAAAAAGTTCCACGGGACAGACCAAAAAACCGCCTCCTGTTCACAGGCATCTGGCTGAGCCACCTGCACACACATTCCGACGCGTGTGCTTTTATGGCGAAGACGGCAGCACGCCGGGAGCCCGGCGTTAAGATTGGCCATCCGAGTCTTAAAGTACAGGAGAGAGATTGAATTTTCCTTAAAGGAAAATAAAGATAAATAATTGTGCCTTTTGGGGGTAGACCTCCTACAAAACCTCCGTGAAGACTCAATACCAGCCGTCTCCCTGCTTGGTGGGCACATGATGTGGGAAGCAATATTAACTAAATGTCAAGGCAACCTACAAATATTCTAAAAACCTAATAAATCATCTCCTGATTAGTTTTAGCTGAAAGTGTAGAATCATGTTGGGCTGGGCTTAAATGTTATAAGAAAACTAGAACGATTCCAGAGGAATCCAACACTGCAGACTTTTCCCCATTTAAGAACTACACAGTCGAAGACCGCTGGGAGCGACATCGTTTTCTGTTTGCTCCATTGCTCAACGGCGCCCGTGGATTTCACGTGACCTGTTGCCTTCTCCGTGTCATAAGGGTCGAAATAGGGGAAGGTAAATTTTCACAACTCTTATCTGAAGTACAGCTGTTATTTGCCAAAATAGCATACGGGTTTACACTTGTAAGCAATTCGATTCTGACAGATTTTTATTTTTTGAACAAAATGGGGTTTCTATTAAATGCTTCATGCAAATTATAAATAAACCTTGTTCCCTCTTTTGTATTCCAATGCACCTGTGCATGAGCTGTTAGTAACTGGGCACTGGATCTTCGGGGCCTGCTGAGTCATCCAGCCCGGGAAGACCACACCAGCAGCTGACGGGGTGGGCAGGATGCCTCCAAGCTGTCTCCTGCACCATCAGGAGTGGAGAACTCCATCCCTGTATGTGTGTGTGTAACACACGGTGCGCAGATGTTACAACTGTGCACTTACGAGACGTGCCCTTTATTATGGGCTGACGTCCTCACATCCCTCCGCCCACGTGTTTGTGTCCATCGGGCTTGGTTCCTCACACGCCAGACTGCCCACCAGTGGTCCCCCAACCACACTGGCTTTTGACTTACCACATTGGGATGCTGGACATGCCCCACCTCCAGGTGACGGGTCTCAGGGTGGATTAGGGCAGAGGTCCCATTCATCCACATTCATGGTCCTACTGAGACAGAGCTACGCTGTCTGGCCTTTCGATATGGGTATGGCAAAGGTTCTCTCATGAAGGAGAACCTCCACGTGAGACCCCAGAGATACTGAGGAAACCCCAGTGAAGAGCAGTATTTTTACTTCAAACCAGGTGCTTTGCAACAAAGCCTTGATGACAAATGGGCAAGTTTCATGGTGGGATAAAGATGGCCAAGCCCATAGGAAGGACCAAATCCTGGGAAAGCCTCCTGAAGTTAGGGAATCCAGTGAGAAGTGAACGCCTCATCTCAACATCTCATCCTCGGGGCATCAGGCCTCACAGTTACACCCACACTACATGCCTCTATGGAAATTTTGCACATATTTAATATACATATTTGAGTATGGCTTCCCATGGAAGAATTCGAATGGGCCCAGCTAATTGTTTATGCTTACTTTAAAAATGAAATAATGTCCCTTTTCCTTTCCATGGACTTTTTCTATCACCTTCACTCTTCACAATACAGTACAAATATATATATATAATTATTATTAAACCTATATGTACTTATAAAACATATATTTATATGTACGGTAAATGTATATGCTATAAATAATTTATAGATATATGCCTTTACTAATGGTCCAAGGATGATCAGAAACACCTTTTTCATTCAGTACATATTTAATGATATTCACATGAAAATGTGCAAATCTCTGGCTAGACTCTTAAATTAATTTTTCTTTTAAATTGCATTCCATTGGCAATATACTTCTTCTTTAATTCAAATCTCATCTTCCCATCACCTTTCTATTCAACCACAGTTCCAGCATTACGAGCAAGTATTAGGAACTTCCCCTAAGCACGGTTTTAAAGGGCCACCCTAGATTGTCACCAGATTGTGTCATTCTGGAGGCCATCATTCACTCCAAAATGGACGAAGTCAACACCTGTTTTCAGTTCTGCACGCAGGGAGCATAGTAGTTGTCACTGCATCCTAACAACAGGTAAGAGCTAAACACACTGAAGTGTCAACAAGCTTTCTTGGATGTGGAAGTGAGGGAGGACGTAGAGCTGACCACAGCCCGTGACTGGAGACGCCAAAAAAGAGCGACAGCTTATCAGGTACCGGGCTCGCAGTGAAACCGCTATGTGAGCAGGTGCCAGACTGGGGATGCGCACTGTGAACGGCACTGACAGCCCCATGTGGACACGTCTCAGTGGTAACAACGCCAGGGAGACCCAGTTACGAGGCCTCAACACGCTAAGAGATACCAGGTTCTCACATCAATATCAGAGAAAAGTCTCTTCGTGTTTCCTACAATGGAGGTGGGGGGAGAGGGGAACTACCCTGACATGCACCAGAGCACGCTTTTCTTCTTCACCAGGCCTTAGCACGGGGGAAACTAGACACCCAGAGCCTAACCCACTAGGGAATTATCAGAGCCTAACTGGCCTGAGGAAGCGAAGTACCCAATTTCATATCTCTCTAGCCTTCGGGGAGAGAAGAACTTAGAAGCACGTGTGAAATCCACAGTCCAGAGGTGCAGGCTCACTGCAGAAGAGCCCGGATTCCAGAACCAACTAGAGAAGTTCTCCCCATTCACTCGCCACCACACCATGAGGGCCGAGTTACAGCAGTTCCTGTACCAGCACATGCTGCTCAGCTGGCAGGAAAAAAAAAAAAATTACAAGGCATACCAAAAGGCAAAAAGCAATTTTGAAGAGACAGAACAAGCATTGGAAGCAACATGGTCAAGATATTGGAATTATCCGATGGGGAATTTAAAACGGCTCTGATGAATATGTTGAGGGTTCCGTTGGCTGGAGCAGACGGTGCACAAGGGCGGATGGGCGGTGTGATCAGAAAATGGAAACCCTCAGGGAGGACCTGAGCAGGTTCTAGAGATCACACGCCATGTGACAGAAATAAGGAAACTCTTCAATGGTCGTCTGGACCTGGCCAAGGAAGGAATCTCTCAGCTACAGGATGTACCAAAAGAATCCTTCAAAACCAAAAGCAGAGACCAAAACTGAAGGAGTGCAATGCTGTGTGCGGGAGTTGGGGGATGACAACCACAGGTGTCGTGGGCTTGTCTGGGAACACCAGATGGAGAAGAAGGAGAGAGAGGAAGTGGAGGAACATTTGGAACGATGGTTGAAAAGAACTAATGACTGGTGAATGGACAGACACGCAGATCGATAGAACAGAGCGGAGAGCCCAGAAGTAGACCCTGTGAGTGTGCTCACCTGACCGGTGACCAAGGAGCAACGACAGCACAAAGGAGCAAAGACTGCCTCATCCATGGCCACTGCTGGAGCAGCTGGACATCCGCACGCGGAATGCATGAACCAGACGCAGATCTCACACACCTCACAAAACCTGACTCAGGAGGCAGCGCAGACCTCAGTGTAAAATGCAAAACTATAAAACTCCTAGAGATCTCATGGGAGAAAACCTAGCCTGGGCGCAATGATGACTCTTTAGGTATATCACCAAAGATACAGTCCATGAAGGAAAAACGAGTACACTGGAATTCGTTACAATTAAAAACTCTGCCCTGTGAAAGGCAAGGTCAGGGGAATGAGAAAACAAGCCACAGACTGGGAGAACACATTGGCAATGATAAGGATATGTTAAAGAAATCAGATAAAGGAATGCCATCCAAAATAAACCCTCAAACTCAACAATAAGAAAGACCCCCCAGCAAAGAAGACACACAGTCGGCAAGTAAGCACAGGAACGGATGCTCCGTGTCCTATGTCAGCAGGGAAATACAAATCGAAACGAGACGCCACTGCACACCTATCAGAATGGCCAAAATCCAGGACGCTGTCCACACCAGATGCTGGCAAAGATGTGGCCCATCTAGTATTTGTGTTTCCTGGTATTCATCCAGAGGAGTTGAAGACGAATGTCCACACAAAAACCTGTGTGCACTCGAAGTTTACAGCAGCTCTTTCATAATGTCAAAACTTGGAAGCCATGAGACATCCTTTGGGAGGTAACCAGATAAATGAATGGGGGTCCATCCAGACCATACACTATTATTCAGCACTAAAAAGAATGAGCTATCAAACCATGGGAAGACATGGAGGAACCTTAGTGAAACTAAGTGAACACGTTAACTAAGTGAAAGAAACCAATCTGAGAAAGCCTACATATTTTGCAATTCCAACAACATTACATTCTGGAAAAGGTCAAACTAAGGTAGAACTATGGAGACAGTAAAAAGATCAGGCTTCCAGAGTAGGGTTCAGGAGTGGGGAGAAGAACAGACAGAGTACTGAGGCTTTTTAGAGCAGGGAAATACTTTGTAGGCTGTTATACTGAGTAGATGTCATCGTATAGTTGTCTAAACACACTGAATGTACACCAAGAATGAACTGGTAAGGCAAACTATGGACTTTTGGTGATTATGTTTCAATATAGGTTCATCCTTGGAAGACATGTCCCTCTCTGCTGGGGGCTATTGATAGTGTAGGGAGCTCTGCATGGGTAGGGGCAGGGGGTCTACAGGAAGTCTCTGTACCTTCTTAGTTTCCTTGTGAACCTAAAACTACCCTAAAATATTGTCTGAAAAAAAGAGAAGTGGGGGGCTGGGGGTGGTGGTGCCAGAAGGGCTCTGTCAGTTGAGCGTTTGATTCTTGATTTCAACTTCAGGTCATGACTCAGGATCATGGGATCTAGCCCTGTGTCAGGCTCCATGCTGAGTGGGGAGTCTGCTTGGGATTCCCTCCCTCTCCCCTCTTCCTCTGGATCTCTACCCACTCCCACTCTCCCACTAAGGGAAAAAAAGAAAAGCAAAAAGTCATTAAAGTTTATCAAATTGGGGTGGAAATTACTGTCTCATAAAAGCAGAACAGAACTCTCATTGTCAACTAAGTATTTTATTTAGGTTTAATTATAAAGTGAAACAAAAATATATGCTTATTTGAAGAAGAAGAGATGAGTGGCAGTAAACAGTCTACTAACTGTTGAAATCTGATTGGTATCTGACTGTCTTGTGTTATAGTACAATATTGTGATGGTATTTTTTTTTTCATGGATGCGACAAACACAGTTCAAAATAAAATGTAGAACTACATTAAGTCTATCCGAGTGCTCTTTTATTGGAAGTTATGAGCAGAATAAAGTGATTTTTAGTTCTATGCTCATAAAATAAGAGGAATAGTTACCACCTACCAGTGCTTCTGCAGTCTGTACACAGCACGCATGGGTCCAAAGTATGAAATCCTCAGAAGAATCACATAAGCTTAGTGCTCTTCTTGCTCCCATTATACAGATGGTGGGAACAGAACAGATGTGACTCGCTCAAGCTTGCACAGCAAGGCAGTAATGGGGAAGGGATTTGAACTCAGGACGTTTGATCCCATATCCTTCCTCTGACCACTTCATGACATTCAGCCAGAAACCATCTCAGCTGTGGCAGCATTGTCCATACAACTGTGCTAAGATGTACACACCAGCGGCCCTTATTTCAATTATTTCTGACTCCAGATTAGTCATTGGAGAATAGCTACTCCCATCTGGTAGTGGAAGGCAGATGAAGACTCTCTCCTTGACAAAGCAATCAATAATAGACTCTACCTCACAAAACTAGTTGGTGAATTATATAAGGAAGTAGCTTCAAAATCAGCCATTATTCACATATATCTAAAACAATCAGGGCTCTATATCCTGTTTTTCCTTTTTATTACATATAAGTTTGTTTTTTGTTTTTTATTTTTTCAAATTTATAATTTTATTTATTTATTTTTAATTTTCTTTTATTTTATTATTAATTTATTTATTTTCAGCATAACAGTATTCATTATTTTTTCACCACACCTGGTGCTCCATGCAATCTGTGCCCTCTACAATACCCACCACCTGGTACCCCAACCTCCCACCCCCCTGCCACTTGTTTAAAGTGAAGGAAACAACATGTGTTGGAGAGGATGTGGAGAAAGGGGAATCCTCTTACACTGTTAGTGGGAATGCAGGTTGGTGCAGCCACTTTGGAGAATGGTGTGGAGACTCTTCAAGAAATTAAAAACAGAGCTTCCCTATGACCCTGCCATTGCACTCCTGGGTATTTACCCCAAAGATACAGATGTAGTGAAAAGAAGGGCCATCTGTACCCCAATGTTTATAGCAGCAATGCCCACGGTCGCCAAACTGTGGAAAGAACCAAGATGCCCTTCAATGGACGAATGGATAAGGAAGATGTGGTCCATATACACTATGGAGTATGATGCCTCCATCAGAAAGGACGAATACCCAACTTTTGTAGCAACATGGATGGAACTGGAAGAGATTATGCTGAGTGAAATAAGTCAAGCAGAGAGAGTCAATTATCATATGGTTTCACTTATTTGTGGAGCATAACATATAGCATGGAGGACATGGGGAGATGGAGAGGAGAAGGGAGTTGAGGGAAATTGGAAGGGGAGGTGAACCATGAGAGACTATGGACTCTGAAAAACAATCTGAGGGTTTTGAAGGGGCGGGTGGGGGGGCAGGGAGGTTGGGGTACCAGGTGGTGGGTATTAGAGAGGGCACGGATTGCATGGAGCACTGGATGTGGTGCAAAAACAATGAATACTGTTACGCTGAAAAAAAATTAATTAATTTAAAAAAAAACAGTTAGCCAAGTCAAATATGCAAGTTCTTCCCTAAATCAACCCCATAGGGCTCCAGATAACAAACACATTAATATGGGTCTTTGCCTGCACAAACATGGAATATTTGTTGACCATGAACACTGCATGCCAAGTGTCTGTACAGGTATTTTCTGTTTTGGTCTTCACATCATCTCTTCAGAGAAGATACTATTACTCCATATGACAGATTCATTCATTCTTCTGTTCAACAATTTTCTTCCCTTCTTAAGCCTTGGGGAGGCTGTGTGACTTGCCCAGGACCACACAGTTCAGTAGGTAACAGTGTTCTTTAAACATTATTTTGACTCTCAAAATGGCACCATTTATAGTCCATCTGTGTTTTCTAGATCTTGTATTGTTATCAAGACAGAGACAACAGAACTCCTCCAGGAGAAGGTGTAGACCGGGGTCCATAGAATACATCACAGTAATTCAACAGGGCTCTTTGTGGACATTTACCCATCTGTGTGTCCCCTTCCAAGGAGCATTCCTTGATTGCCCTGTACCCACTAACCCATGGCTTATGGAGGTGCCCTAACACAACACATTACACTCCCTGAGGATCCAACAGACCCGCTGTTAAGAATAGTGGTGCAAAGCATTTACTTAATCCTCTATGTAAGGGACAGCACTCCAAGTGCTATATTGGCCAGGACAGGCTATAGTCTGCAGTGATAAGCAAGCTCCTCCAAACCCTCAGAGGTTTAAAAAAAGTGAAGATTTGATTTTGCCTGTGTCACAATCCACCGTGAATCACACAGCGCTCCCTGACAGCTCACCTCCAACCCCCTGCATCTTCAGTGATGGCATCTGATGTTGCTGGGCCTGTTATCACTACCAAAAGGTGAATGGAGGGGGACAAAGGAGCAGATGTCTTCGTGGCCAATCCGGAAGTGGCTTCTGTAACTTTTCCCATGCTGTACTGAATAAAAACAGTAACCTAGTCCCAACCTAACTCCAAATGCAGCAAGAAAATATGACCCTCCCATGGGCTCAGGAGAAGAATATATAACTGCTAAGTGTATAATTCATCTTCGTGATGAGTGTCTGTTTGACTACAGCATTACTGGGAATGTTATGCTCCCCACATTTAGTGCTTCTTATCTATGGGTAAGTCAAGCAGTGAAAAAGAAAGCTTTCTCATAAAAACTTTTATGAGAAAGGTGGTTGGTGTTTGGGGCAACTATGCCAGAGTCTAAGAGTTCAGGAGGGCTTCCTGCAAGAAGGGACATACCTGGAGTCCCAAAACATAGAGAGGGTTTAGTGAAATGAGTACGGAAGGAAAGCTGTTCTAAGGATAAGGAAGATCCTGGATGGCAGGTCCGAAATGAGTACTAAGGACTGAGAAAATGTTGGTGCACTGGAGCAGAAAGCAGTACCAAGGGAGGCTGACAAATTACTGCCAGAGCCATTACCATTGTTCAAGTCACAAGTGACAGCAACCAGTCATCATTTGAATAGACCTGCGAAGCTCTCTGTCCCAGAAGACTTGCTGAAGGCACTGCATATGTATAATTGGATCAAGACTCCCTTCCTTAATTAGATCTGAAGTTCTTCATCTGTTTTCCTCTGAGTAGAAGCCCATTTTCAGCTTCAAGTGCAATGGCAACCTTCTTTTATGAAATGTTGAAGTTCTTCATGGAATACTTTGGGAAAACCTGTGGCCAATTCCCTCCTCTGATGACATGCCTGCCTGGCCTCTGACTGCGTTCTGAAGTGGCTTGTGTGTGCATTCCCTGTAGGGATCAGGAGGTGAGCTAAGCTCACCTCAAAGCATGTCCATAGCTTCTCCTTTCTGTGCTTTGTGCTCTGAAAGAAATTTGGGCCCCCCAAAATCTTTGGCCCAAATCTGCAAAACCACCAGCAAGTGTCGTTCTCTTAATTGAAAAATTTAAATATTAGAACACTTGCTTTACTAGTGGAAATGTACCTTCAAGAGACCCATGGTCACCCATTGCTCAGGCCACAGTGCAGCATCTCCTGGGCCACACAGTCAGTCAATGGCCTTGGACGTTTCTGCTAATGTGTCAAGATATGACCATAGCCCTTGAATACATATCAGTTCAGGAAAGATAACATTTACTTAGAATCCTGAGTGAAACTGCATCCACGTGCGGCATAAGGATCTGAAATGAGTCTTGTTGACGGCTCTTTTCTTGTTAAAGGACCCACCCTGCCCAAGAAGAGTGGGCTGGCAGGTGAGCACACCTCCACGCTAGCACGCCGCATCTTCAGTGAAAGAGACATTCCTATATTTTCAATGTGCATTTGCACCAACTGGTTTAAATGGAGTTCGACAGGAAACGAGCAGGAGGAAGGCGCAGTTAGAGAAAACGCGGAGAGGAAACCGGCTGCTGGGTTTGGCCTGTTTCACTGGTGAAGGAGCTGCATTTTCTATTTCTTTTCTTAGATTTACACGGTGTTTCTCTTCAGGGAATGCTTGGTGGCTCATCAGTTAAGCTTCTCAGCTCAGGTCTTCATGGGGTCATGAGTTCAAGCCCCGCACTGGGCTCCACAACCCAAAAAGAAATCAGAAATAACTTTCATGTTCATCGATAAGAAAATGGACACATGGCGCTCCTCTTCAAAGAGCCCCTGTTCTAAGTGTCCACGGACTGATTGTCTTCTAAACAGAAGAGACGTGACTCGATGGCGGAGTGGCCCTGAGGGGAAGGATGATGGTCAGGCCTGTCAGGCAAGGGGGCCTGGGTTCTGTGTACCTGCTTTGAAAGAGCATCAGCAGATGCAAGAGAGGATCATTCAAGGATGTTTATTGGATTTTCTTCATCCCGTTTATCTGCAGGGTGGAAAGAGAAGTCATTTTTGAGATCAGAGGAAAATGGCAGCTTTGACCACGGGCACCAGAATGCTTGAGAGCTGGGTGCAATGTCAGCCCACCCCAGAAGGGCTGCAGATCCGAGTGACTGCCAGACGTACACCCACACTCCTCTCTGTCCTGTGACTTGGGTGACAAGCACAGATACTGATTCGCCAAGTAAAAGATTATTGAGGATGAAGCACAGCCCAGGCCAGGAGCAGGGATGGACAGAGGTACAAGACACTGTCTGCTTCCAGAAGCTCCTCACAGTCAAATGGGAGATCCTGCAGGATAATTAAGCAATTCAGAGACCCTCCCAAACTTTCAGGGAAATGAAGACCTAAGAGCAAAATACTATTTGAAAAAGGTAATATCAGGATATTAGATCGACGACGGTAAATCTTGAGTCTTACGTACTTGATGAACACTCATGAGCTGTCATGTTGAGGCATCGGGATAAGAGGACCCCCTTTCAAAAAACAAACAAAACAAACAACGGAACAGTAGGGACAACAAACAGGTCCTGCCCCCATGCAGGGAAGCTCGATCCCCTGAGACAGGGCGCCACGGGACAGGCTGGAAAGCCCGTGACCCCTTCCTGCAGGGCCTGCCGCAGGAGCCCGCCCATCGCTGAGTCAGGACGTGGGGCAGGTGTGAGCTGCTTACCTGTTGGCACAATTTGTGCTGTTCTTGACCTCGGGAGGGAAGGCAAGGACAGTGGGAGCCCACGTGGACGGACGGGCCTCACGGGACCGGCTGCCTGCAGGGGTGGTGGCTTCTTGCACCAGGCTGGGCGTGCATCTGGCGGAGCACTTGGAGACGCGGCACATGGAGCCCCTGAGGGTTGGGGAACCAGAAGCCTGGCTGCTCGCCCAGCACCCTGGCGAGCCAGTGAGCTGCAGGTCCCGTCTGAGCACGTGGCCACCTCAATAGCACGAGAGCACCTGCTGTTGTCCCCATCCCCCCAGAACTACAGGCTCAAGGGACCTGCAGGCAAAGCCATCCTAGCTTAGTGGAGAAGGTCTGGCACAAGCCGCCATGTCTAACGTGAGGCCCAAGTATGCGGAGCCCTCATGAGCATCTCCTCCCGTGCCCCAGCACGTGCCCCGTTCCAGTTCCCAATATTACCCCAAAGCAGGGACAGGACGCGCCAGCAGATGGCCTCTCCCAGGAGCACGGGTGAAGAAGAATGTTTAGACATGGTCCAGGAAGTTTTTCTAATCTGTGTACACATGTAGTATATACGAAAGTGACTTTAAAGTTCTCATGGATTTTGGTTTCATTTGTTCCTGCAAATTTTTTAATATCCATGTGCTCCCAGATCAGTTACATAACTTCCTTCAGATATCCACTGGGCTATTGATATAAACAGAAATAACTGTCATTTAAAAAATAACCGTTTCTGGGGGCGCCTGGGTGGCTCAGTGGATTAAGCCTCTGCCTTCAGCTCAGGTCCTGATCTCGGGGTCCTGGCATCGAGCCTCGCGTCGGGCTCTCTGCAAAAGCAGGGAGCCTGTTTCCCCCTCTCTCTCTGCCTGCTTCTCTGCCTACTTGTGATCTCTGTAAAATAAATAAATAAAATCTTCTTTTAAAATAAATAAGTAAATAAAATAACCATTTCTGTTCTTAAAAAAATTAAGGAGACTTTTCAAATAAAAGGAAATAAAATTAAGAGCTTCTTAAAGCCAAGACCCTGTTTTCTACCCCAGTGATTCTCAAATTCTGCCGCCTGGGAATCATCAGAGGAGGCTAATTAAAGCAGCGTATCTGCATTTTTTTCAAGCCTTCCAAGTGAGCCTGGTATGCAGCCACATGAGAACCAGCGTGCCCCGGTCCCTCATTTCGACTGGCTTGAACGGGGGCATCAGAACGTCTTCGGTGAAGTGACAATGCCAGCTGTGGGCTTTGTTCACTTTGCTCTGGTTTGGCCGTTTTGTGGCAGCCGTGAGCCCACAGTTACAGACTCACGGACCCGCTGACTGAAAGTGCAAACCGCAGAGACTTCCCAGACAAGGAACGTTAAGAGGAAGGCAAATCGGATTAAGCCACATTTAAATCACATGAGTTCCATGTAGCAAAGTCATGGCAAGTATGCTGTCATTCCCTTTCCTCTGTGACATTCAACCTTGCCTTTCATTCCAGAATCTGGCTTCCCAAAAAGATTACTGAGGACTGCAACAGATTTGTAGGGAAAGTTCCACCCCCAAGTACCCCCGCACCTGAAACCAGCCAAGTACCCTGCCTATGAGAAGACCAACTTCATTATGATTCAAGAACAACAAAAAAAAAAAGAACAAAAGCTATGAATTTCAAACGTCCGCCTCTTCAATAACTTAACTCAGGCAATAAGCATCACGTAAAATTGATTCCTAATAAGGAAATGAATAAATACTACTTAATAGCTTTAGTAACTATGTAGATGTGGAGAAATTATGATCTAGTAAAATGATCGCCTCACCTCTCCCCTGCACATTTCCTGCTGTGGAGAACTTGGGGCCTCGAGTTGCTTGGGCTGCGTCTGGCAGAGCTCACGTGACCACCCCCTTCTGCCCTGTGCCACCGTGCGGGTCCCTCCCATGCATGGGGACAGTGCCGCCGGTCGCCAGCGCTGTGATCTTCCGCAGGGCTTTCTTCCCAGGCTCCATTCCTTCTCTGCAAAACGGGACTGGATCCCGCATCACAGAATCTCGAGGATTGAATGAGATCATGCATGTCAGACCCTGAAGGTCGGCATCAAACAGCAGCTGAATATGCCATCTGCCCTTTCCGGGCTGGACCAACGCGTTCTTTGGAAGGGGGACACGATTTCACACCTGGTTGGGTATTTTTTTATTGTTTCTTCGTGGGTGTTTTCATCACTTGTTTCCTCTGTGCCTCTGCCAAAGGGGGGGTCAACAGGTCTTCATGGCACTGGATCAGCCCTGAGGTTTTTCAAAAGCGTAGAGCTTATCGTGTTAAATGATACGCCATTTTTCTCCAAAAGACTCGAGCGCTCTCCTTCCAAATGCTTCATCAGGTCAGTTTTTGTACGCTTTGAAGTAAAAGTTATTAATGACGCAGCACGAAATGGATTAGCTCGCATCATCTCTGCCGATTGAGAATCAGAACATTCTGGTTTCATAACAGCAGGAGTCATCAAGAACGCCTCAAGCTCACGGAGACTCGTCCCTAAAGAGTCCCAAAGACACAAGGGATGGCTTCTCAGCATTGAGACGCGGAACACAACGGACGAATCCTGGAAATCAAGATGTTGAGAAAAAGTCAATCAGGAAGAGTAAAGTGAATGGAGAAGCTGCAACCGCTTACGTAAACAACGCCTAGAAAATAAACTAAAGCTTGTCGTGGACGTTCCTTCTCCCCAGGGATGGATGTGTGTACAGTAAAGGTCTCCAGAAGTGTCAGCCCATGGGCTTAGTAAACATGTTCTGACCAGGCTACTTTAAATTCTACGAGGCACGAGGATCGGACTAAAGTGATTTAAACTTTTCATTCCTGTTGTAAACGGGCATTCTACTTTCTGTGTAAGGTCATATGATTTTCCTAGATTTATAGCTGCATCAAAAGACAACAGTTAAAATTTATTAGTAAGATTTCTGGGGTGACATTTAAAATGTTAAGAATGTTAAGAATGTGCAAGTGTCAGGCTTGTCCTCTGACGATGGCCTTTCGTCTTGCTACGCGGACTTTCATCACGCAAATTGGGTATAATTGATCTAATGACGAGAGGATACAACCTGAATTACGGCCGACCTCCATTGATCAGGAGGGACCCAACTCGAGCCCAGAGAGGACGACGAGGCGGCCGTCCTGCGCGGGGCTCTGTGTGAAGCCTGGAGAGGATCTGGACTTGTCGGAGTGAGAGACGCGGCAGGCGTTGAGTGCGGAGTTGAGAAAGGGGAAGACATGTAAAAAGCAGTTGTCAGGAAGAATTAGGGAAAACAGGTGCTTTAGTTTTGTGCACGGATTTTACTTAGAAACTACTTATTTGATATTTATGTTTCGTAGTTTCACACTTGGAACTATGAAAAAAGTATTCATATTGAAGTTCCTGCCAAAATAAACCATTTTGTTGTCTTGGGTCTGAAACACCAACCCCTTTTCCAAAGGAAATTTCACTATATGGAGATCTGTATAGGGTTTTCTGAAGAAGGCAACTAATCAACTATAAAAATAAAAATTAAAATGCAGCAGATTTTACTACTTCCCATCCCAGTGGACGTCCTCATCTGGTTCAACAGGGCAAGCATTTTGCCACACAACTCTACGTGTGCCCGCCCGCCTTCCGAGTACTTGGCCACAGTATCTTCCCTTGGCTTTGGGTCGATCAAAATTTTTAATCTGCAACGGTGCCTGCTCCCCCCAAAATAACGAGCCCATTTTAGCTAATGATGTCCGACCCACAGCGGGCCCTGCGTGAGTTTCAATATCAAGATGAATGAAACCAAAGAACCTCCCTTCAGGTACATGGGAAGCATTGGCTCTCGTCAGCAGCTCTACGAAAAATTGATCCCAAGTCTCCAATCTGCGTGTCTGAGGAGAATGAATAATTTCGGGAAGGGTCTTGACAGAAGGTGGGAAACAGTCGCTTTCCTTTTGCAAGGACACCACCTGGAGATTGCGGCAAATGTCGTCTGATTTGTCCTTTTGGAAATATCCTGCCTCCACTGGTTCATTTGCTCCTGGTGACCCAGCATCACTTCCACGAATCCTGTGGCCCCGGGTCCCCTTTCTAGCACTCAGGTCTCCCCCGGCTCCATCGGGAAGGCTTGTCATAGCGGTCCTTACAGCGTGGGCAGCTACAGAGCTCATCCTCCTGTCCTATGTCTACGTGAGGCGTGAATTCTAGAGAAACCTCAACCACGAAGAGAACAAAGCCTTCCTTACTTGGTCAGTGACCGGAACTTAACACCAAATATCTTACTGGAACATCTTCAACAGAGGTGAGCCAGGACAAGATTTTAGCAAACAGGAGAACTGAAAGCCATCTACAGAGGTGACAAAGTCTCTTTTTCTGTCCCTGTTGCCTGAATTTGGCTGCGTCCTGCAGTCGCGCGAGGTGCTGGCAACTACTTGAAACACAGTCAGCGTGCGGGACGTCTCTGTGCGTTTAGGCGGGTTCCCTTGGAGGAGGCGTGTGGGCCTCTGTGTCTTCCCAGCACTTGTCATACACGACGGACCACAGTGACCCATGAACATCTCATGGACTCGGGCTGTTCTTTTCTTCCTCCGAAACGGTCACCGGATTCCGGGGAACATCCCAGCAGTCCCAGTCCTGCTGCTTCTTCCCTCTTTGATTTGGGGAAAGCCGTTTCACTTTTTTGGAGCATTGCCTTTCTCCGCTGTAAAATTGAGGAAATGATCTCATCCCCCAGGGCGCGGTAGGAAAGCGTCAGGTCACACGTGGAAGCCCCTGGCACGCAGCGGCTCTCCCTACACGGGGACTCTTGCTGTAGCTGGAACGAAGGAGCACTTCGTAAAGGAAGCGTGCTCTGCTCCCACGCTGGCCCGAGCGCGACTTCCTGGGAAGCGCTCTAAGTGCGTCGCCGCCGCTCACCCTCCTGAGCCCTGCATCCCCGTAGCTTTCAACACGACCTGCACCCGTCCAGACTGAGTTGACAGGCCTGCTTTCAAGTCAAGCCAAAGAAATGAGTGCCTAATTTCACAAAACTGTTCCTCTGTGGTCCTGGGTTTGGAACTAGAAACTCCCGCAAATGTTTCTCGGGGTAGAACGAATGGACAAATGCAGGGCGTCTGCGGTGGCTGCGGCCACGAGTCCGGGTAGCCCTGCGTGCGAACAAGCAGGAGGTCCGTGCAAAACCCAGAGAAGAGAACAGGGTTTGATCCTACACTTCAGGTTACCAGACTACAGGGAGATGCGGGAAATAGTCCAATATTCTCCCTCTTGTCTTGTCACGCGCACAGAAAGATGCCCGAGAAGCTGACTCTGCTGGCTCGGGTGTTTCTGAAAGCGCCAAGGTCAGGCCCGGGGTTTGTGGAGGCCGGGGCTGCCGTCCCTCGGTCCGTGGAAGGCGGGAGCAGGTGCTTGCCGTTACCGGCCGCCGATGACCAGCGCCGCGTGGACGCTGTGAACCGTTCGGTAGACCCACATGTGGGGAGTGAGGACGGGCCAGCGCGATGTGCCTCTGTTCCTCCCGACTCCCTGACGCTGCTGGACCTCCTGGACAAGACAGGGACAGTTACTAAACATGGCTGGATGCCAGGATTGCTCTAAGCAGTTGTCACGGACGAATTCATTCATTCCCCCTCACACTCTCATAGGACAGCTGCTGGCGCTTCACTTCACTAGTAGGTCAACGGGGCTCCGCAGGGCCGAGCTGTGCCCTCACACGCACACTCGCACACCCAACCACAGCGTCACACACGCTGACACACACACTCACACTCCATGAAGTCAGCCACTGAGAGGTATGGAAGCCTGCGGAGAGATCCAAGGGGACCAGCCCTGAGCCGAGCGGACCCCGCGGAGGGCTGCCCTCTACCCGGCGGGGATGGGCGTCCAGGAGGCAGACCCACGAAGGAGAAATACCCGCTGGCCGTCAGTACAAGTCCCAGAAGGCGAGGAGTGCCTGAGCACGTAGCTTCTCGGGCGGAACATTCCAGAGGCACCTGGAATCCTCAGGGTGGACAAGGAAAGCAAGTTTGCACAGAAGGAAGACACGGGACAGGTCTCTAAGAGGAGGTGCCTACCCAAGGCCGTTCAGCTGGGCAAGTTCTAGAAGACGAGCTGCCAGTCCACACAGGCACCTATGCAGCCCCCAGAACCGAGCAAACATCCAAATATGAAAATAAACACTGCGACACCTGCACAGTCTGCAGAGCGGCTGCAGACCGGGCAGTGTTCCAACCTGCTTCACCTCACCGGCTTCTCGGCCACACCCGCAGCTCAGGAAGTGGGAAATCAGTGCCATCACATGTGCTCCCTGAATCCGGCGACTGCAGCCCACGAGGCACGGATCAAAGTAGAGGAACAGTAAGTGAACATTCGGTCTTATGCTGCCTCTGCTCTTCAGGCACTCCCTCGGACTGCTGCAGGCCACACCAGGGTCCCACTTGCAGGACCACTGTGCTGGGTTTCCTCCCTCTCACGTGTGCATGTGCATGTGTGCATGTGTGTTCTAGTGCATGAGTGGCCCATGCACGGCTGTGTGTGTGTGTGTATGTGTGCGCGTGTGGGCACGTGTGTATGTGTAGATGCACGTGTGTCTGTGTTGTATGTGCATGTGTGTGTTATGTGTGTAGGTGGATATGTGCATGTATACATGAATGTGCGTGAGTCTATGTGCATCTCTGTATGTGTTGGTGTGTGTGGTGTGTGCACCTGCTCTGTTGTGTGTGCACACATGTGTGTATACATACATGTACCCCAGCATCACTCCTGGAAGGTTGGTGTTTCCCCCCACAGTGTGCCTTGGAGGACTCAGCTGCTATCCTGCTCTGAGCCTGTGATGAGGCCATTCAAGCCCACGCCTGTTTGAGGGCCCAGCCCATGCTCTAGTTCCACAAGGCAGTTGAGACCGAGGTGACTCGGAGTGGGGACAGGTGGAAAGTGCAGCCCAACGACCCACAGGCAGGTGCCATCAGCTTGGGGAAGAGACAACGCCCCGCCTGGATGGGGACTCCTGACACCCGGGAGAGACAGACAAGCAGGTTCACCCGCCCCACGGTGAGGTTACACCTCCTAACGCTTACGAGTCTGCACGCACACGCATGGGGTGTCTGATGAATCGTCCGTAGCCTACTCCCATCTACAGATGGAGCTCTTCCAAACCAAGGCTTGCATTCTTCACTACATCTAACAGCGAAATAACTTCTCTGGGAAACAAGGAGTGTGTTTGTATCTGCGTGTGCCCCCAGATACAACACCCAGGTGCGTGGGACATACCAGGAGAACATTCCTAATGCTTGAAGTTATTGTAGAATACCAAAAACATGAATACAAAATGTAGTAGAAAACTGCACACTAACAGACAATTCTCACACATCTATGCAAAATAAAGATCTAGTAAACTTATGAGAAAAAAATGATCCTCACTCATCATCAGGAAGGGAAAAAAATGAAATAATGTGTTTCATTTATCAAGCTGGGGTGTGAGAGCTGTTCGGTTCTCTGTTGTATGTTGCTGTATATTGAAGGGTTCCTACGACAATAATATGATTACGGCTGTCATCAGAAGACAGTGCTGTCACCGCGGGCAGGTTCGAAGAAGTTGCTTCTCCGGTGGTACAAGGCAGACCCACATGACGTCCCTAAGTCCCCGTCCATGCCCACGTGAGAAAAAGGCTGGTGAACCATGTTCCTCTAAGAGGCCTGTGGACTCCAAGTGCCCCTTGGTGGGCCCGTCCCGACCCACTTCGTAAAACAGCTAGAACTAAAGTCACGGTCGCTTCTGCCTCTGCGCACAGGTAGTGTCACCTCTGCTCTCCGTGTAGACAACGCAACAGTCTTTCACCAGGCTTCCTCAAGGGCTTTAACATACCGTTTCCTAAAGCAACCAGGATGGGAACCACCCTTACAAAATCCAGGAAATGTTCTGGCCTACACGCGATGCGCACCGTTTCTTCCTGGCTGGGCTCCACCAGCAGACACCAAAGTCAAGCACAGTTTCCTGCCTTCACCTAGAATTTCCGGGCTTTTTCGAGTTGAGTTCAAATGTTGCCACTCTTCACTTAAAAATATTTTGCCACAATTGAGTGGATTCAGCAGCCTTCTTTCAGGAAAACAAAACAAAAAAAAAAAAAAAAAAAAACGAGAGAGAGATTGAGAGACACCTCCCTACTTAAACCATGGACTCAGGCCAAACTCTTCACCCACCTGCCCAGCACCCAATAGCATAAACATGATGCTACCTTGTTCAGGCAGTGACTTCCGTGTGCTCACATCAAAGACCTGAGTGTCTCTGCAGAAGAATTCAGCCTTCCAGACCCTTTTGAGCTCACGCACATCCCTGGCCAGTGTGCGGGATGCTTCTGATCCAGCGAAAATTTCAACAGCTAGCGCACGTCCCTGGGTGTGTGACTCAGGAGACCTAGCGTACACTCACTTCCTGAAACACTCAGCATGCTGAGTGTAAGACACTTTCCATGTGAAGGCAGGGGCTTCCCGCTTTAGATGCTCCTAATTCAAATTCTGGTAAATGCAGAAATGTGCACCCTACTGGATTTAGAGTCCCTGAAGTAGGACCTAATTAACTAATGACCTCAAGGTCACCTCTGCATTATTCACAAAATCAAGAAGTATTGTTAAATTTTTACTGTGCCCAGGTTTGAAACCATTTAGGAAGAAGGAATAAAAAAGACCAAAAAAAAAAAAAAATGAGTAGAGGACAAGACTACGGGGAAAAGTAACACAGGAAAAGAAAAGGAGGGAGAGACGGCTGGAGGTGCCCCAAACTGAGGTCAGCGACCCGCCCCTCTACTGAGCACTTGATCTGGCACCATGTACACTGAAGACTCCCTCTGCTGTCCTCACATACACAACAAGATTGTGATAGACACTCAAATATAAACGTGAGGAATGTGTCCTTTCTACTGAATTCAAGATTTCCACAAAAACTTACAGACAGAATTTCCAATTTATCCAATAACATATCAGTATTTTTCTCTGAAATAATCTCTAAATCTTGCCTTAGTATAAGCTTTTAAGGTATCATTATGGTACATGAAGACTTTTAAAGCTTATTTTGTATCAGGGATTTTTTTTTGTTTTCTTTTTTTGTTTTGTTTTGTTTTTTACTTTCTATTGCTGTATTCCCCTCCAGAAACATACCTACTTATAGTCCTATCATTGTGTTTCACCTTTGCCGATATGGATATGAACAGTGTTTCAACTGTGAGGCCTTAGGTTATTATATTTAAAGACAATTTTTTTTTAGAAAGCCATTATTGTTCCTCAAGATCTGAATTTTGTGGGATTCATTTAATCCAAATGCACTTCCAGGAGAATGAATGTTATTATTCCCAATCTCATGATGGATATCTCAGTGAACATAGGATTTTCTAAAATTAAATATGGTCTAGAATGGATTGACTATAAACTCAATCCAAGGAAATCATGTTTTTAAAAGAGTTGAACAGCTTCTTGTACTACAGATTCATGGCTTACATGTAAAATTTTCATAAAGCTTATATGAAATATAATACATAATTTTGGCATTGATGAAAACAAAATCAACAAAATATTTAGTTGCATTTAATCCCGAAAAATCTGAATACTTTAAATTTTCCTCTATTCCAATGTTTTCACTCCCCTAACTTAGTAAGCCAACCACATTGAATCAATCTTATTCATAATTGATCCAATGTTATTTTTAATTGGGTATGTCTCTTCAGCCATGACTTCCCTAGAACTTGACTGACTTGGGATTCACAATCTTGAATTCTCAACCTCTTCTCCCTGGGGCGATATCTATGCTCACTCAATGACTTGTCCACACAAATCTGATGTAGCTACTTCAAATTCATAGTTCCAAGATATTTAAGAAAAATATTCTAAAGATCTTTAAACTTAGGGCACTAGGGTGGCTCAGTCATTAAGGGTCTGACTTCAGCTTCAGGTCATGATCCCAGCATCCTGAGATCAAGCCCTGCATCGGGCTCCCAGCTCCTTGGGAAGCCTGCTTCTCCCTCTCCTGCTACCCCTGCTCATATTCCCTCTCTCTCACTGTCTCTCTCTCTCTCTGAGAAATGAATAAATAACCTTTTTTTAAAAAAAAGATCCTTGAATTTAATTTGTTTAATAAGAGACTAACCATTTTATATTTGACTGCACTGCCCTCTGCTATTTCTTCAGTGCTGACCATCTTTGTTGATGGAACACTGATGGTTCACCTAACTTCTTCTTTCTTTGTCTCGTGTTTCTTGTTCATCTATCCTGTTCCTGACCTACCTTCTCCACCATGACTAAGTTGCCTTTTTTTATTTCCCTATTTCATTATTTTAAGATAGGTACTCTCATTCACTTCATCACCCTCACTGTGACATAGAGCAGCATGAGGAAGGGGAATCCTACCATAACAAGTGGCCAGACATGGGAAGTCTCTTTATCCCCACAGGTCAGTGACTCTTCTCCTCTCCCTAGAAATCCTAGGTGGCTCAGCCTGGGGAATTGTCATCTGCCTCCTCAGGCAGCACCAGAACTGTTTAGCAGACCAAAACAACACCACAGAGATTAAAATATAATTGTCATTGGATCCACAGTCTACAAAGACAGGCCAGAACCTAATGCAAACCCTAAATAGGGTGACTCTCTTCTAATGTAAAATATTTTAAAAGACTCAAAGACTCCTAAAATAATAGGGAATGTATCCAAGATTTAATAAAAAAATGCCCATCATACCAAAAATCAGAAAATTACAAGTTGAATGAGAAGTTAATCAACTGACACTAACACTAAGATGAATCAGATGTTAGAATTATCTGACAAGAATTTTAAAGTACGCAGCATAAAAATGCTCTGATAAGCAATCACAGCATATCTTGAAACAAATGAAAAAGGATAGGAATGGCAGCAGAGAAACAGAAGTCATACAAAAGAACCAAATGGAAATAATAGAACTTAAAGATACAATAACAGGATTTTTTTTTTAAATAGTAGAGTGTTCAATAGTAGAATGGAGAAGACAGAGTATAGAATCAGTGAAGAGAAGGACAGATCAATGAAACATATCTAGTCTGAACAACAGAGAGCAGACACAATATGAGTAAGTGAATTGACACCACAAACGGGGCTGATAAAAGACCATTCACATCATGTCCTTTCAGAAGGTGGGCAGAAGAACTGCAAGGCTACAAGAATATTTGAGAAAATTTTGTATGAAAACTTCTCAAATGTGGTAAATGCCCTAAACATACAGATTCAAGAAACTGTATAAAACCCAAATAGGGTAACAGCAAAGAAATTTATACTGAGTTACATCATAATTAAGCCACTGAAAACTAAGGAGAAATGATACCTTACCTAGAGGGGAACATGAATTTAAGTGACAAGAGATTTTCTCAGTGGAAATTATGGAAGCCAGAAAAAAGTAGCACTATGTTTTTCAAGTGCTAAAAGAATTGTCAACCAGTAAAACTATTCTTCAAGATGGAGAAATAAAAACATTCTTAGATGAAAAGGGAAAAAAACGAATTCCTCACTAGCAAATCAACTCTGAAAGCATGACTAAAGTTAATCCTTAAAGCATATAGAAAATATAAGAAAAAGAGGAAGAAGGAGGAGGTGGAGGAGGGGAAGAAGGAGAGGAAGAGGAGGAGGAGGAAGAAGAGGAGGAGGAGGAGGAAGAAGAGGAAGAAGAAGAAATATTTTTGGAGCATCAAAAAAGATAAAAGAACAATGCAAAGAGTGTAAGTATGAGAACATATCATAGACTATCCTTTTCCTTGTGATTTTTTAAAATAATATGTGATGATTGAAACAAGGATTATAAGATAATCAGACACTCCAGAAAGTTTCTCTTAAATGTGTAGAAGTAAAGAGACCGACATGGAAGTAAAGTGTCCACACTTTACTCAAAGTGGTAAAATGTTGATACCAATAGACTGTGATAAGTCATATAGGTACATTGTAACACTCAGAGTAAACCCCAAGAAAACTATACAAAGAGTTACATTCAAAAACACTATAAATAAATCAAGATGGAGTCCTAAGGACCCACAGGAAAGCAAGAAAATAAGAACAGAGGAACAAAAAAACAAAAGAAAGAAACAGAAAACAAATAATAAGATGGCAGACCTAACCCTTACTATATCAATAAATACTTTAAGTGTAAATGGTCTAAATACACAAAGTAAAAGGCAGAGATTGACACGGTGGAGAAAAAAAAAATCAGGACCCAACCATATGCTGCTTTAAAGAAATTTATTCTAAATTCAAACCCATAGATTGATTGAAAGTAAAAGGATGGAAAAATGATACCGTGCAAACATTTTCCCCAAAGAGCAGGAGTAGCAATATTAGTATCAGAAAAAGTACACTTGAGAGCAAAGAAAACCATTAGATAAGAAAGAAAAAAAGGACACGACCTAATGATAAAAGGATCCATCTGTCAGGAAGATATATATGTGAATGCATCAAACACAGAGACTCAAGAAATAGGAAACCAAGCCTGACAGAGCTAAAAGGAGAAATAGACAAACCTACAATTACAGTGAAGGACTTCAGCTCCACGCTCTGTATGAGTGACAGTACTATACTAGACAGAAAGTCAGCGTGGATATAGTTCTGAGCGAAAATTCAACAAACAGAACATACAGAACACTCCATTCAACAGCAGAATATTCATTTTTAGAATTTTTTTTCCCTAAAGATCCATGGGACAGTTACCAAGGGGGAAAAAAGAGCATATCCTGACATGCTGGACCATAAAACAAAAACCTTAAAAAATTGAAATAATGCATAGTACATGCTCTGGCACATGGAATCCATTCATGATTTAAAAAACAAAATGAAACATACAAAAGAAACATCCCAGAAAACTAGGAATACAAGGATAACTCAATTTGATAAAGAATATCTCCAAAAAAATCAGCATCTAACATTATACTTGATGATGGAAAACTGGGTGATACTCCCTTAAAACTGGAGACAAGGCTGAGATGACCACACATCCTACTGGAAATTCTAGCAACTTCAGTAAGGCCAGAAAATAATCAATACAAAGCATATAGAATAGAAAGGGAGAAACAAAACTCTCCCTACTTGCAAATGGCATTATTTCCTTCATTATTTCTACAGATTCCCAAAGAATCCATAGACGTGTTCAACAAGTTGAGTCCAGTAAGTTTTCAGGAAGAAGATCCACATGGAGAAGTTGACTACATTTGGCTGTATTCACAATGAGGGGAAAATCAAAATTAGAAACATAAGACCATAGGCAATCAATTAAAAAATGAACTACTTAGTGGGTAAACTTAACAAAACATATACGGGACCCATAAACTGAACAAATGACAGCACAGATGAAAAGATGAAAGAATTTGAGGAAACGTTGAGAGGAAGGAGCCCCTGGAGGGACAGAAACAGAAGAGAAGCAAGGCGGACCGCTCATGAAGGAGCTCGGGGCGGGAGGGGAGCTGGTGCAGGGCACACGGAGAGGGGAGGCCTCCCGCGCAAGGAGGCCAGAGGCAAATGGGCACGGCTCAGATACTGGAAGGTGCACACTTCAGGGCGTCTGACCCTCCGTGTTAGCAGTTGTTTATTTAAAGAGCAGCTGTAAGTGAGGCACAGTCTTCAGTGAGTTGACGGGGTTTGAAGGTGCAAGGAGTGTCACGAGAAGGCCGTTATCCAGCAGGGAAACGTGGTCATCTGGTGTCCCTGAGAGATGAGCTGACAGCCATCCGCAGTCTCCGCAGCGCCAGGCACCCCGTCAGGCAGAGGTCAAGGATCCCGGCACGGCAAGGGGGCTGGGGTGAGGGGCCTGAGTGCCTGGCAAAGTCTGCGGGATTGGCCCCACAAGCGTCCCCTGCCTCCTCCGACTCCCTCCTGTGTCTGTGCGTGCTTCTGGGCTCTTGGACGCCAGCCCAAATCTCGCCGGCCTCCACTTTGCTGTATTTCTGATTCTACACAACCACTGTTTCCTACAATGTTTCTGTAGTCTACTAACAAAGCGTATTCATTGTCCTAACAGCAGAAAAGATTCCAAAATTCATCTTCTCCATAATTCAGACCCAAGTCAGCACCACGGCAGGCTTGGGTAATTTGGCCAACTCGCCGGCCACGATTCCTCACGTTGTAATCCATCATCATTATGAGCTGCATTCACAACATTTCTTCCTTTGGCATCAAGTCTGAAATGCAAAGGATTGTTAGGACAGAGAGAGATGAACCAATGAGATACTGAGACCCAGATATGTGCTTTGTTAGAAATGAAAATGGAAATATGATTCCAGGGGAAAAAGGACTTTGTCGCAACATGGTCACACACTCCTTTCAAAACATGAAAAATAAATTCACCCTCAAGAAAAAGAAGAAAAATGGATCTGACAGGTTCATTCTCTCCTATCTTGAGGTTTCTCCTCTGAGCCTATGCATCAAGGATCCGCAGGAACAAGCAAGGCCGCGCCGTCAGGAAGACAGCCTGCACACTCGTTGTTACTGAGTGGGTCCTCTCCTCACTGGCCCATGGTTTTTAACCCAAATGTGATTAAGTGGCTTGTCCCAGAAATGAAAAAAGTCAGCTTCCAGCCGAAACGTAAATAGATTACATACCCAGTGAGTTTCACTCTCGCGCCCAACGCTCACTACAAATTTGAATGTCGGTACCTTTGATTGTATTTCTAATCCAGAAGGGACAAAATATCCTTCAGTAGCTCATTAATTACACATTCTTTCTTGTGGTCTTTTGATGTAGGGCAGAGCGGTGCACGTTGAGCAGAATGATGGAATGTGAGCAGAGACTCGGCAGATCTTCAGCCACTCCGTGATGTTGTGGATGAAGTGCCTGCAGATCAGGAAGGAAGGGGGCTTGCATGCCCAAGTTCTCTGGACTGGAGCCCCGTGTCCCACCACTCATTGGCTGTAATGCACAGACATACAAGGCCCTCAGTCTAGCTGGCACTTGCCCTTCTTTGCTTAGTGGGTAACTCTCCCCACAGCTAATCGTAGATGTCGATAAATCGTGCCTGAGACTCAGTAGATACCAACAGGTATGTTTTAAATATCCCCTGAAATCGAGGAAAACAAAAACCCCCTTTGATCTCATTGGAAGTCCCAACCACAAATGATTCTCAGATACCAGTAGACCCTTGACAATTTCCCTACCGAGAATAATACAGTTTGGCAATTTGTTATAGAATTAACATGACCATTTCTGAACCAAATTGTGGAATACTAAGTCTAACAATGGTCTTTTTTTCTGATTTATGAACTGATTTATAATTATTCATCACTTCATTATACCGTCAATTAATCACTTCACTGGAAAATTTGTAAATTACTTGAATTCAGAATTGTCTCAGAAAATCCAAAATAACTACATGGCAAGATCTAAAGATCCAATCACACACAGACCCAAACAACTTGGACTCTTTGATGCTCATTTTGAGTAAGTCTCATCTCCAAAGGCATAGGAAAATTTTACTGTTTCCAAATTTGCTACGTAATGTATAACTCCCCGTATAGGTCAGCTTAAAGGAAGATCAATGATCTAATATGCTTATGGTAAGCCTACCATAACCTGCCACAAACACACCATCTTCCTCTTATGAATGGGGGGAAACAAGCTCATTCAGAATCATGGTAACATTGTTTCATCTGTTCCTGTTAATAGTTAGTAGCCTGTGGATCCATTCCGAGTGTTTATCATGCAATCTGCCGGAGTGCACAAAGATGCTGTGGCTTTTCTGACAGACCTCTCTGCCACCTTCACACCTACTAAAATCAAGTGTCACGTTCTGCTGTTAATACTGAGCTGGAACACATAAAAACACCTTCACAACGTTAGATAGAGCCCCCAGTCAAGATTCTATCGAGACCATATAAAAAGTCTCAGGATGTTTAATTAAATCATGAAATCATGACATTCTCCTTACTTCTAAAGTACCCAAATCAGCCAATTCTTATGGTGTTAAACCAGTGGCCCAATAGGGTATATATATAAAAAAATAAACAAATAAAAACCAGTCACTATTGTCAGGAAGTTAGAGAAAGAACATCTCTAACTGGGGAGGAAGTGGAGAGACCCTTGCAAGCGCATCTTCCAGAGGAAATCAAGAGGAAGCATTTAGAAGGATCCCCCCACCCCAGCTTTGCTACAAACTTGGTACTAACTAGCCGCCTAAGTCAGACAACCCCACAGGGGTGGGATGTCAGACTCCCACGCAAAATGAAATTATTGGGACGTTCCAGCACCAATATTTTATTTACGTTTTGCTAAGTTTGGAATTTAATGTGCAGCTTGAAAATACTTTTAAAAGCAGATTTTCCAGAAGACAGAGTAATGACTGGCAAAGGAGGGGTTCTCAGTAAATAAACACTACTGAGTGCAGAAGAGTGTGGACCAGATAGGGCCGCTGGTGATGAGCGCACGCAGCTGCCACGAGCTGCCGTGTCCCCTTCCCTTCTGTATTCAGAGAAGACATAGAGTGTCTCTTCATATGGGCTAAACTGGCATGACAGAAGTGAGCCTTCACGTATGTTTTCAATCTTTATTAGGAACAGATTAGCCTAAAACACCGTGGGGACTTGCCACAGGATCCGTGTTTTTGCTGTCGAGCTCACACATTCTCTGTTTCCGATCTCGTCCTTCCTTCCTCTGTCCCCAGTCCCCCTTCTCTTAATGTAACGAGAGAAAATGGCACGTTAATTCCAGCTCCACCTCTGCTGGGTCATTCTCAGGTCAGCAGATCAGAGACACCAGCAGAAGAAAGAAGACAGCGCGCTCCCACTGCAGGGCAGAACGAGCCGGCCATCCGTCAGGCCCGCGCACGCGGGAACAATGACAGTCATCTGTCAGAAAGCAGGAGGTGGCGTCTCATTAACACGCTGCTCACCTGCCCTGAGCTACACCTCGCTTATAATAATATCGATCATTCACCTCCGAGGGGTTGCTTTTTTCTGCTGGATGAAATAACAACCACTCTATCTCCCCTCTTCTCCCCTTGGAGTGCCCACGGCAGGCTTGCTGGGAGAGGGAAGACGTGGTCGGCCCTGGGCAGGACCGGGCAGGTCCGGCGATGCCATCGGGAGCGCAAACAATGCGTCCCCCATGCGCTTCGGCGCAGGGATCAGTCCCCGCTCCCTGCGGGGGGAGCCGTGCCCTCGCGAGCCGGGGCCCGGAGGTGCAAGCGGGCAGCTGGGGGACTTGGTCCTGCTGCCCGCCATCGCCCCCACTGTCCTCAGGAAGGCTCCTGAAGATCTCACACTGGTTTTCCACTGTTTCCTGTGACTACAGATGTGACCATGAAGTCAGCAAACAGGGTTGGTTTTATGAGCACTGGGACCCACCACCACGCCTCTCTCCTCACTGCCTGCGATTTTCCCGATACCATCCGCCCCTGGTGAGCATTTAATGAACTCAGCCTAAGGAAACCCTGAAACTCTGGCCACAGAGGGAGTTCTTCTGGGGAAATTTTGTTGTGAAACCCTATTTAGTGATGTTCCCAAAAGGAGACTGTCGGGCTTTTGCTCTGCTGCAGCCTTCGTGGCCTGTGCAGTCCCAGGGTCTGGGTTTCTCTGATGGGCCATAAATAGATTCTTTTACAAAGTTCTAATGGAAAGCCCAGGATTGAAACTTACGCCCCCATCCGGAACTGTTCATAAATTATGAAAATGTGTTTCTCTTCCACCGTAAAGGGATTAAACACACACACACACGGCCTTTTTCAATTCTTAAAAAAAAGAAAATATAACATACCTTTTTTTCCCTGGGTGGAAAAGTAGACAAAAGCCCCTGCAGCTCAGAGGGGGTCCACGGACGAGAACACGGTGGCCCAGAGCAGCAGTGCGACCTTCATGAGACCAGGCGAGCCAGGCAGCCGCAGACCATGTCCTGGGCAGGAGGGGACATAAAACAAGTCAATGCAAACTTGGGAGAGTGGTCCTCGTGGTGTCAGGGACTAGGGCGTGTCACTTACAAGCACAGGACTGACCCACCTAGGACACAGGGAGGAAAGAAGCATCTGAGCTCTGGAGTCCTGAATGCTCGGGGCCAGGGGACGGACGAGTGTAGGTGTCTCTCCTGGGAACGGCAGGCCAGGGATAAGTCAAAGCGACAATGGGTCGCCTCACCATGTCGCAGGGTCCCCTCACCATGCCACAAAGCAACGCCTCCTTCCCGCCTTGTCACTCGGATACAGTTCACCAGTTGCGTTGAACTGTGGAGAAAACGTCAGCTGGTGGAGAAAATGTCTCGTGCAGAGCAACTCGGCCCTGCTGAGGTGCACTGTCCCCTGCGTGGGGAGCGGCCGCCTTCCTCGGGGTTCGCGGGTCTGCGTGAGGACGCATAGTTTTAGTGACGTTTTTCTATTAAGAGTCCAGGTATATACTGTCTTCTTTCTCTTATGATTACAATTTGCACAATAAAAACTGAGTGCCTGTGGGAAAAGAAAAAGTACGGGTGTATCATCCCTTATGTGCAATTACAAAAACCAAAAATGTTTGAACACTGAGAAGACTTTCATAACTACCTCTGCGACAAAATCTGACCTAACCTTCACTGGCGTGAACCTATTCCTAGTGTCTATTTTTTCCCATTTAGACTGAAGACTCCTACCTTGGACTCATGCACTTGAGAGTACTGCCCCTTCCCCGAGAAGTTACTGAGTATAAAATATACGTGCACGGTGGCACCTTTCTCAAATCAAAAAGACTGAGCACTAAAGCACACCTGGCTGGCTGGTTTCCGATCAGATCCTAAGGAGCTTCCCCCACATCCCCCTCAGATTTGAAGGGGTCTGCAAATCTCTGTGCAGACATCGTCCGGCATCCCATCATGCCTCGGAGACGACAAAAGAACGACCAAGGGAACACGGGGTTCGTTGTTTTTTCTGGGAACGTCCCCCCATGCTGAAGCCGTCCATCCATTCCTACTTCCCCTTCTTTTCCGGAGAGCAAGGAACGGTCTTGATTAGTAATAGTTCTGCCAGGAGCACTGAGCTCGCTCCCAACCACGCAGCCCTTTGATTTGAGGAAAGCCCTGGGGCCCTTCCTTGGGGCTACGTGGAGCCTGTGGGATCCAACAGGCAGTCTCCCCAGAGGAAAGGCCGGACACCTCACACACCTCCGCTTTGCCAAACCTTCACCCCTCCTTCTCTGATTTGCAAAAGCCATTACCACAGTTGCTCTAAGGGGGAAAAATAAAATATAGGCCTACCCAGTTCTAATTCCCAAGAACTTAATCTATATCACGCAGGATTAAAATATTGATTTTCCAGTAGGCTACTGGAAGACAGCAGGTGGATTTTGATGCAGGAGTCCTACGTGTGCCAGAAGCCAAATTTCGCTTCTACGACGGTCGTGTTTACCGTCGCGGCACTTCTCCCCGACAGTTGCCCTGTCCCCTTTGGTTCCACGCAAATTATTTTCAAAACTTCGTATTTTAAATCAACCACTGGATGTCTGCGTAGGATTTTTCCCAATCACTGGGGAATGACCCTTTCTAAAACCCAGTCCAGACTCATTATGCAGCTTTTTATGTGTTCTTTATTTATTCGGGACAGGGAAAACAAGCACATAATACAACATGTAATCTTTCACACAGATTCCTCTTCCTCCTCTCTCTCCCTCCTTCTCCCCCATCCTACCTCTCTCTCCCTCTCTCCCTCTCCCTCTCTCTCTCTCTCTCTCTCCTTAATTGCCCGGCCTTTACAAACCCAGGCCTGCGAAAGAAACACCCGTCTTTTCTCTGTCAGATGTGCCTGGCTGGGGAAGCTATTGGGTTTATAGAAGAGACAAACATTTCAGGCATGCCATTCTGGGGTAATGAAGCATGGCAACAAAATATACCTGTGCAACATTTGATAAAGATGAGCTGACACGCCAGTCCAAATAGGTTCTTTTGTGTGTCTGCACGTGTCTGCCATCACCGCTTCCATCTTAGAGCAGGAAGGCAGCGGCGGCGGCGGCGGCTGGCAGCGACCAGAAGGGAGAGCCACTCACACAATTAAACGTCGTTTACCTCTGGCCTGATTTCACTCCCACTACCCTTAATTTATTACATGTTTTCTCCCTTCATATATATATATATATATATATATATATATATATATATATAAAGTGGCTCAATTTTTCTTTCTTTCTGTTGCTTCCACTTGCTTTTACAGGGGCTCCAGAGAAGACAATAGGGAAAGTCCCCGGGTGGGTAGCACTGGGTCCTCAGTTAAAATGCCTCTTCGTGGGGTTTGTATGGCCTTTATTGTTGTTTGATTAATGTAAAGCAAAATTAAACCCTACAGTTACACATGGGTACAGCAGCCAGAGAGCGGGCCGACTGTACTTCCTCCTTCGGTTTACAGAAAACATCTTTTGTTGCTTAAGAATGAGAGCAGGACAGAGCGAGCTGGAGGCCAGCTGAAAAGCAAGACTGGGAGATGCAGAAAACCCCGTGACCCAAATACAAGCCAGAGAATGGTTTCTGATCACTCATCTAATCCGAGTTGCTTTCCTCGTGCTCCTCTGCCGACTTCTGGGTCCAACCTGCATGGGTTTCCTTTCTTCGGGATGGCCAAGGTGGCCGTCCCCCGGTGTCCCCTGGCGGGGGCCTCGGCTGGGACAGCGCCGTGACTGAGGGAGGGGGTCTGCCTTGCATCCCGCACTGCCCTCGCTAAACCTGACTTCACAAAGGCCTATGCAGTGGATTGCCTTAATGCTCTTTCTAGGCAAGCGCGGCCTATTTATAAAAGCAGTGCCGAGAAGCTGAAAGGCGTATAATAGCCGCTCTGTATTATGAAGCTCTTCTGTTGAAAGAGCTGGACAAAGTGCCTTGGGTTATTTGATTTCCTTCTTCTCCCCTCGATGGCAGTAGCCGTTTTGGTGGTGCGCGTGACGACAATGAGCGCTTTGTGGTCTGATGACCTCCCTGAGAGCCAGACACACACAGGTTTTGCTTTTGTTCACTCATCTAATTACCAACGCTCCACTGTATCTCTTCTCGCACATATAAACTCCAGTTAACCTTTCAATTCAAATAGGCTGGGCCTTCCATTTGCTTACATCGGAGTAAGGCTACTCTAAATTGTCATTTCCACGTGAAATAATGTAGGATAAGGGTCATTTCTCCTTCCCCTCAGACCTCGTGCCCTAGGAGTCTTTATCCGGTAAAGACCTTGAGGACAAGGATGAGGGACAAGCACGTGGGGTTCTGGTCTGAAAGGGCCCGGGTTCAAGCAATTGCCCTGTTGCTCATTAACTGGGAAAAGTCTTAATATCTTTGCGCTTCTGCTTCCTCTTCTATAAAGTTAGTATAGGAAGATTCTAGACCTAGCACGGGAGGGACTGGAGAAAATCAAGTGGGTATGAGAGCACTCTGGAAACAGCAAGCGCTACACCCAGGGTCACTTCTTTTTAAAAACATGTTAAAAGTCGTTTGTACAGATAAAAGAAAACTTCAAAAATAATCACAGAATATAGTCCTGTTAAATCTCAAAAACTTAGCGATGAGAAAGAAGGAAAAAAATCCAATAAACCCCCAGATTGTAATGCATCTGGCCTTACCGAGTCTATGTTCTATAAAATTCCCGGTTATTTAAGGCTGCGTCTTGTCAAAACCATTACATTGACTTCCTTCTTTTAATTTGCAAAGTAATGGTGAAAATATCCCTCGAGACCTACAGCAGCGAGCACTGTCTAATGGAAGTCATTCAGTAAGTTGGCTATTGTTTTATTGGTGATAGGAAACACACTCCTGACTAGAAGAGATGTATTTCGGAAGAAACTCTATAAATTTATCATAAAATCAGCCGTTTCTTAGCCACACAAAAATAGCGACATGAACAAAATTCCTAAGGTAAATGAAAAGGTTCCTTTATTTCCTTTTGTTTCAGATTTTAAGTCAAGTTGATTATCATTTGACAATTATCCATGTCAGCAAAGGCGTGCACCAGAATGAAGACATGAAACATTCCCGCCGCCCTCAGTCGCATCGGCAGCCAATCCCCCCACACCCGGTCTCTAGCAGCCACCGACCAGCTCGTGTCTCTGTAGGTCTCTCTTTTCCAAAGCTTCGAATACACAGAATCACAGAGTATGTCGCCTCCCGAACTTGGCCTCTTTCCCCAGCATAACGCACTTGCGCGTCCTCCGTGACTGCACACGAGCGGAGCGCTCCTTTCCTCGCAGGGAGTCCGCACTTGCTTGTCTACACTCGGTTTGCTTCCAGAGTTCGACAGTTATGAGGAAAACCACGTGCGCGTTTGTATAATCCCAGAGCATCCGTTGCTTGAAGGTGTATTCCGTCCTCGCAAATTCAGCATACACAGGTTTTTGTGCGGACATTTTATATTTTCATTTCTCTTTGATAAATATGTAGGCATGGATGGGATCCTGGGTAAGAGGGTGAGTGTATGTCTCATTTTACAAGGCTCTATTAAATTGTTTTCCAGAGTAGTGGCGCCATTTTGCATTCCTAGTGGCGGTGGATGAGACTTCATGACGGATGATGTCGTGGGGCTATTTTCTACCTGTGCGTCTGGTCTGAGGAGGCTCCTTCAGATCTTCTGCTCATGTTTTTTTATTGAGATGTTTTTCTTATTATCCTGAGAAACTTTAATCTAGTCTAGATACCAATATTCTACCAGATATGTGTGAGAAAGATATTCTCTCCCACTGCGTGGGTCATCTTCTCTCAACAGTGTCTTCTGAAGAGCAAAAGCTTTTAATTTGGAAGATCAACCCGTCGATTTTTTTTGCTATGTATTTCAGTATTTCAGTACTCCTGAGTACTGAAATTTTTCTCGTGTGTAACTTAATTAGAAAGACTCATCGACCAGTTGTAGGGTCCTCCTCAAACAAACAAAACTGGTCAGGACGACTCCTCGGTACAGCATCTTCCCTTCCTTCCCCTTCATGAACATGTGAGAAATTCCGAAGTCCGTACAAGGACCATGGTGTGTTCTGGCTCCAATCAGATAACAGGTGGCTCGGGGCCTGAGATTAATGAGGCGGGTGAGGGAGATCCTTGCCTAGTTATTAAGTCAAGCATTTGGCTTGGGTGAATTTAATGGTAAAATTACTATAGAGAATCTCAAAGTATGAGCTTGCTCTGCCTTTTCAGTTTTGGGGGGTTGTTTGTTTGTTTGTTTGTTTAGAGCTGAGAGGAGAGGCAGAGAGAGAATGAGAGGCAGAATCTTAAGCTGCACACACAGCTCAGAGCCCAACATGGGGCTCCATCTCACAACCCTGAGATCATGACCTGAGCCAAAGCCGGGAGTTGGCCAGTCAGCCAACGGAGCTGCCCAGGAGCCCCTCTGCTCTCCCCATTCTTGACTCACGTCTGTTCATGGACTTCAAAAAATGAATCAACTGATTAAGAAAAATTAAAAAGAAAGCCCTATGAATGGCCAATCCAGAGTTTAAAGAACCATTAACTCAGGCGCACATCAACTCCTAAATATGTACCTAAAAGCCCTTTCTCTTTACTTGTTGAGCCGCTCTTTCTGTGGTGGGGAACGGAGGACTCTGGGGTTCTCGGACAAGATGTGGGCGTCCTCTCTGAGGCCCACGCAGGCAGACGACCTCTTGACGGCCGTCTTGGGCCTCTTCCATTGCTCGGGTTCCCCTCTCTGATGCTGGAACTCTCTGGAACTTGCCGGCGGCCCCGTCCCGTCTCCGCTCCTGCAGTCCCCACGCTACAGCTCTTGGCATTTCCATCTGCTTCTTTCTGCTTCTGTGACACCTGTACGTGGACCCTTTCCTCGGACTATTCAGAAAGCAGCTGGAGCCTTATTTTCATCCATCTGCGCGTCTGCACCTTGCGCACCTCCGCGAGTCCCAGATTCCCCCCGCCGCGGTGACCCCTGTGCTCTGTGGCCCTGTGTTTCCTCCTGGCAGCTGGGTCCTTAGCTCCCTCTGGGCCAGCCTTCCAGGGCTTGTTCCCAGCAGGGACAGGCCTTCCTCTCATCCTGCAGGCTGACTCGGCCGCGTGCCTCCGCAGCTGCCCTCCCGGGCCCTGAGCATCACCGCATCTCCGGCTCCTCCTGGCTCGCACTCACCTGCTCTCCCCAGTGCCACCGAACATCACAGCACGTCAAAAAGACCCCAGAAGCCCCCAGTGTCTCTGTCTGTTGTGGAAACCCGCCATCTCCCCTTACCCCATCAGTGAGAGCCACAGCTCCGATGTGCTCCGCTAGACTCCTGTGGCTCCAGAGAAAAGGCAGCCTGGCTTCCTGTTCCCCTGTGAGGTCAAGACTGTGGTCAAGCAAAGGGGGTTAAAGATGCGCTGGGTCTAGGTGGGGCCGGTCGGGAACAAAGCAGGCAATCCGATGTGGCCAGGAGGGCTTCAGCACACGGACCTGGTCATCGCCCGCTTGGCAAGACTCATCCCAGCTACTCCAGTGGGAGGGGGCGGGGGACAACTGGAAATGTTCGGAATGATTGACCAAAACGGTTTAGCAATCTCTAGACCAAGGGCCATTAATCTGAAAATGGCTCTGAGTCTATTTGATTTCAATAGAAAGAAAAGACTCCTTTTGAAATGGATAGTGACAGCCAAGTTCAGAGATAACAGACTGGCAGTGACAAGCGGTACTTCTTAAAGCAAACAGAAACCCTTGCTGGCTGTGTTTGGTCAGTTGGTTTTTCAGGTCGTCAGGAGGGAGGCTCACGTCCCGTTCCCCACCTGCCCTCCCGCCATCAGAGCTCACAGATGCGCAGACCTTGCCGGGGAGCCAAGAGCGGAGGCACGAGGAGGACGGAGCAGAGCAGGGGGAGCGCTGGGAGCCCCCAAGCCCTCCTTCCTCTACCCCTTCACGGGCCACAGACAGGAGACCGGGGAGAGGCGCGGAGAGAGGCAGCGGGACCCTGCGGACGGGCCGGTGCGCTGGCCTCGGAGAGAAGACTCCGCGGGGCGGGTCGTAGGCGCACGCGGGCACACTCAGGCGCTCGTGTGGCCTCAGCACCAAGTCTTGGACCATCCCTGGAAGGACAGCAGGACAAGGTCATGGGAAAACACTCCTCTGAATCACTCTTAAGGAGGCAGAGGAATTAGGACTGATTTATGAATGTATTTCCACAATTTACTTGGAAATTTGTAATGTCTGTGCAGCCCAGCGAGAAAAAAAAAGAAAAGGCGACGGTTGTGTGAAGGAGCGTTTCTGTCCCACTTTATTGTAAAATTATCCCATGCTACCTGCTCTAATCCCGTGAAAACAAATTAAATCCTCACTAAGCTGACTTTAAATCAATAGTTTCATTTAAGAATACTGTGACTTAATAAAAATAAAAAACTAACTGGTCCAGCCAATTTAAGAGGGGAATAAATCATTGCCCGAGGAAAAATAGCAGATTTGACTTGTATATGGGCCCCAGGTCCGTTTAGGGGGGAGAGTCTGTGTCTAAATTAACTCCAGCCGAGAAGGAAGCCCACCGCCCCACTCCGGGATCTGCCGGGCTGTGCCAACCCCAAGAGCACGGGTGCTGGTCCCCCGAAAAGAGGGAGCAGCGTTTCAATGAGTATTTTGAAAAAAAAAATCACTAAAAAATACAGGATGACACTCCATGGGGGTCTCTCCTCAGCGACCCTGCGAACCACCCAGGGATTACCTGTGTGAACTGAGAAACATGCTGTTCACTGCCGCAGAGGCAGACGGGGCCTCGTGACGATGTGCCGGGCTCGGTAAGTGCTCCTCAGCCAGCCAGGACAAAGGCAAAATTAGGTGTGTGTGACTAACATCAGTAATTACAATAGATGCGTGATCTATCGGCAAACCTTTAAAAATCAAAGGGTTAGGCAGACTTTTTGTTGTATACTAGAGGTATGTTATCATTTTCTGAAAAATGAAAGTCATCTAGAAATAAAGATTACAATATTACTAAAGAGGTCCTCGCAAGGGCTTACAGAAGAAACCCTCCGACACCATCATTCTAAACTAGTACTTTGTCCCATTTAATGAAGTACTTGTTTATTAATCATATAAATTAGAAAAATCCTTAGAACCCCATGCTTGCCCGCTTACTTTATTATTATGTATTAGGGATACATAAACATTAAAGTGAGTGCCTCCAGACCGTGACGCATCAATATTATCAGTGTCACTCCTTACCACCAGGACATTTTTAAATTTTCTTAATTATAAAATGTCAATTCCAGTTACTCACCGATGTTCATGGCCAATCGGGTACTTTTATTCATCATGTTGACACTAACAAATAAGAAAGCATACCCTTTCTAATGTAAGATTTAACCTAAAAAAGCCAGACAAGACCACTTGTTCTTTCCCATTGGTCTCTCTCTTAGGGACTAAATTTAATTTCTTTAGTTGGCCAGAAAAACACTTGGCAAATACCTAGAGAATCAGTTATTAAGGCAGCGTAATTTTGTGGGGAACACTTTAGCTCTAGTCATGCTCTTATATTGATAATTCCGTGTCACCTACTTAATTATTTGATATTCTGGCCTCAGTTTTCTCATCCATAAAAGGTCAGTGTTCTAACCTTGGCTGGTCACTGAGTTACTAAGAGGTCTCACGGGGAAGGAATGACTGGGCCTCCTGTCTCTCCACAAATGAACATGGTAATTAATCCGAACACACACACACACACACACACACACACACACACACACACACTTGGCTTTTCTGTGGCACTCATATATATCTATCCAACATGGCAGAATGATCCTGGCCATCCTAAAGTGAGAGCTCTAGGAAGGACTATGGCAAAATATGGTCACTAAAGAGCCTATTCTCCTAGGGTTAGCCAAGGGCGTACACACTGCACCCATTTTAGACCATGTCCGGGGTTCAGAATGTAGGGTGATGGCCTCAAGAGACCTGGACAGAGTGTTTCCAAACTTGCTCCAACGTGACCAGTTGGTGAGATGAATCCATGGTTACTTCACCATGCCAGTCTCCGCCTGCTGCAAACAAGTGACCTGACAGCTACAAACTAGAAATGTGTTTGTTTCTATTTGTATGTTTTCCTTTACTGGAAGGTCAATCCTTTGTTTTCAATATCCACTCAAGCGAAAATCTTCACCGTTATGAAGCAATTCCCCAGCAGTCTCTCCTTGAAAAGTGCTCTAAAATCATTCTGTGAACAGCACCTCTCGATTACCCGGGAGGTAGGTGGGCATTTTACAAATGGAGAAACCAAGAATGAGCAGGAAGCCTGGAAAGATCGTGGGCCCACGATCATGTCGCCAAGAGAAGGGTTCGTAATCCCCTTGCTGGGTTCTTACCATCCGATCTTGTCCTGAAGTCTCCACAGTATGGACATTGCTCCCATCAGCCCAGAGTTTGAAGCATCAGTACAAGAGCTGTTGTCGGAAAGGGGGTCACCTGGTCGACAAGGGACATCCTGTGAAGCTTAATCCTGTGCACGCAACTGCCGATCCCCCCCAGCCCCTTGGCCCTTCAGAAGCTCTCCCCCAATTCTGACTGTTAGGCAGTGGTTCTAAGTCAAACCATTCAGAAGACACCCAGTGGGACAGGGAGTCCCCATCTTTGCCAGCCAGGCAGAGCCAACATCCGTAGTGATGCCAGGTCTACGATACCTACAGCCTCGGGTCACAAAGGACAGCTCAGGGAGTCCAGGCTCTTCCAGCCAGAACTCACACACCCCAGCCCAGCTACTTCCAAGGCCATTAGAAGAGTGTCCTACTCTACCTGCGCAGCCCAGGAATCCAGGGACGTGGCTTGAAGAAGCTTGCTTGGGTCCCCTGAAAGCTTGCCCCAGGCTCCCCAAACTTCCCAGATGACAGGAGTTCCTGGGCAGCTCATCAGACCCCAGATCACCCGGCGCCCTCCCTGGAGTCCTGTCCTAGGGCAGGCCGTGGGACTCTCTATCACAGGCACCCAGGAGATTCTTCTCATCAGAAATTTTCAGAACTAGTAAACAATAAGCCTGACTCAAGGTCAGTGTTCTAACCTTGGCAGGAACTAAGCAAGTCACCTGTGCCTCTTACCAAACCGGTTCAATTGCTGCACAGCTTAGTGCAAATGCAGTGCAGCCCACACGGGGATGCGGCGTTTCCAGAGCTGTGTGCAGATCCCTGAACACAAACCGCAGTGTCCTGAGAGGCCAGCGTCCCACACGCACGGCCGCGGTCCCAGAGTGCTGTGGGGCAGACACCTGGAGGGGGCGAGACTGCGGGTTCTTTCACAGGCAGGAGCTTCTGGGAGGCCGAGCCCCGGAGGAGGAGCAGATAGGAAAAGAACCGAGTCCTCCTTTCCAAACGGCCCAGCTGGCTGGCTCAGTAGTTCTAACACCTTAAGAAAACGTGTGTTCACTCACCTGAGTCCTGACCTTCCAAGACAGGAGATAGAACCAGGCAGAAGAATCAAGCCAGTCTCTGAGGGGGGGTTAGATGAGATGTTTCCAGCCAAGTCAGTGGGAACACAGACTCCCTTTCCCCAGTGAGCGCTGGCCCATACCTCATGCTGTTCGTCTCCAGCAGGAGCTGCCACAGGTTTTTGCTTCTTTTCTTTAACTTCATCTGCTAAAAGAGTTGCTTTGCAACCAATAAAACATCCAGAGACGAGTGGCCAGAAGCCTCAGGAACCGGGGAACAGGGGCACCTGGGTTTCCAGGGGCTTCCCGCCAGCTGCCAGGCAGGAGCCCCACCCGGTGCTGGTCCCCCCGCTGAAGAGGGGAGAGGGGAGCCCGGCCGGGCCGAGGCGGTCAGCCCGCCTGTCCTGCATTTGTTTTGTGTTTGCGGCTACAGACATTCTCTGCAAAATAACTTTAAAAGCCTCAGGATTGCATCAATAAATAAGTAAATAAGCCTGATGACTGCGGTATTTTTACCAAGCAGAAGAGCCGCAGCCAAACGCATAAGAGCGGCAGGTGGGCGTTCCCAGCTCCCTCACAGGGCCCGGCGTGCGGGTCCTCGAGCTGCCCAAGCAGGGGCTGAGCCCAGCGGCCCTCCCCACGGGCATGTCCCAGGATGGGGGCCACAGGCCCCCATGTCGTAGACTCTGCCAGGCAGGGCAACCCAATCTTCACATCTAAGAGAAGTTGGTGGAGGAGAGCAGGCAGAAACACTCAGGCTCCAACAATGAGTCTCCCCCAGGAGTCCACGGCACCGAGAGCACCCCAGGATGGGGGGGCGGGCTGTGAACATGGTGGGTCGCCTTCAAACAGGTTCCAGCCACTTCTTCAAGGCGATCCATCTGGGCCTTGGCTTGGTCCCATCAACACACAGCCCGGCCCTGCACTGAATACAGGTTGGCTTTGTAGGTTCTGTTGAATGAATGATTTCCTTGCCCCCAACAGATTCATCTTCTGTGAGCGTGAAAATGCTGCTGCACCCCCAGCCTGGGAAGATTTCCTAGAATCCGGGCCCACAGGAGGAGCTGTGCTCCAGCCTGAGTCCCCCAGAGCCGTGGTGGCGCCAACTTCCCCTCATCTCTCTCATGTCTTCTGGTCTGGAAACCACCTCTCAAAGCTCCTTCAGAAAGGAGCTCCTATCAGGACCAGGGAATGGAAGAAAATGGGCCACAGGTGGGTGACAGCTAGGCTGATGCCTTCCCCAGGGGATCCTGCAGGGCACCGTGCACACCCCACCCCGCATAGGACAGGACCCGGGGTGTCTCCCCCATTCTACACGGGCTCCCTGAGGGCCAAAGCGTGTGTTAGAACACACTGTTTCCTCAGGACCCGTCACAGCATCTGGCACCTGACAGGTGTTCCCTAAACATTGGTCACATGATTGATGATGGAGTCGTAGTGCGACACCTGTTTCCTCCAGCAGGGAAAGGTTTTGCGCACAGGGATCCTACTGTAGCATGAGCATTTCTGTCATAATCCTGGCCCTATAACAGACACCAAAAGAGGGCGGACTTCAGTTTTGTATCCTGTTGGCTCGTGAACCCCCCGCTTTATGAAATCACTGTCCCTGTTTCTCGTGCCCAGGTGCTGAGTGCTGGCTTTGCCCCATGAGGGGCCTCATACACACTCACTCCCAGCTCACCTGAAACCACGGGAGCTCCGTGGGGCTCTGAGAGTCTCTCAGGGAAACTCCTTCAAGACAACCAAAACACAGAAGCGCAGATCCCGGAAGACTTGCCTATGGAGAGACAAAGACCACGAGCTGGTATGGTCCCTGGTAACTCGCACATCCCTGTAGGGTAAAGAGGAGCGCCCCCCACAGGCGGGACAGAGGGTATCACAGGTTGGTAGGGACCTGCGTTTGCGGCTTCAACAAGCACTGTATCACATCCTGGAATCTCGTTGAGCCTCCAAAGGATCCCAGGAAAACCATGTGGACACTTCCTTTTATTGATGAACAACACGGGTGGTAAAATTCTGAGAATGCACGGATAACTCTGAAATAATACTAAGGCACCGTCATTACACGTATTTTCTCTACTTGAAAAATGTTTTCATGGAGCTTACCATAGCAAAATATGTATATGCATGAATTTTTTTTTTAAAGATTGTATTTATTTATTAGAGAAAGTGCATGAGTTGCGAGCAGAGGCAGAGGGAAAAGCTGTCTCCCCACTGAGCAGGGATCCTAATGTGAGGCCTGATCCCAGGACCCTGAGATCATGACCTCAGCCAAAGGCAGACGCTTAACCAACTGAGCCACCCAAGCGCCCCACACTTGAAGTTTTTGAAAAAGGTATTTAAGAAAAAGGTAACTGAAAAACGTAAAATAAATTAATTATACAAGCAGCCAGGGGCCAGATACTTAATGTAACTGAATTCTGAATTTGAGCTTCCTCGCAGTCATGTCAAAAAATGAAACCTACTGTTTTCTAAAGACAGTAGAGTTGTCAAAAGAGCAAACATTTGTCCTAATGTGATGTTCTACACTTAATTTAGGAAGCAAATACTTAAACATAAAAGATATTGCAAACATCACTAATAGTCTTTAAAAACACTTTAGAACATGAAGAAATGTGGATTACTTGAGCATCTCCTTTAAACTAAAATCAAAAGCCTAATTTCATTGTATTTGTAAATTCCAAAATTAATACGTTACTCTAAAAGATTCTTATGCTGAGAAAGTGAATAAAAAGCAGCTCTTTTCGAACACAGAATTGTGTCTTAGCTCATTAAAGATGAGCTCACGATGTTGCTTCTCAACGACCCCAGAAAATGAGAAGAACGGGTGTTGCCAAAGCCTTCAACCTGTCTCTCGAGTACCAGCCCCTGTGCAGGGGCTCCCTACGCTGGAAGTCGGAGGCCTCCACGTCGGCCCGGCGCGGCACCAATCACAGAGCCCCTGTTGGCACCCGCCGGCACAGCCACCGCCAGCCACGTGTGGCTCCGGAGCCCTTGAGGTGGACCAGCACGACCGAGGAACTAGATGCCATTCAGTTGTTCACTGTAAAATGGCTAAAATGGTAAATTTTAGGCTGGGTCTATTTTACCAGCAATAAAAACTAAATTGAGCGGATAGAGTGAGCTGTCGGAAGTTTGCAGAAAGATCTGGAAAGGAAGACAAATGTGTGTTAGGATTCTGCCAAATCTGGCTCTGTTCCGATAGGTTTGTGCATTAGATTTGCAGGAAAAAAAAAAAAAAGAGAGAGAGAGAGAGAGAGAGAGAGAGAGAAAGAGAGAGAGAGCGCTTATGGTTTCTCTGGAGCCAATTATTATAGTGACGCTAGACTAGAGTGTACAGTCCTTTCTGTGAAAAGGACCATCTTGGGGAGAGCTTGTACAGCTTTCTAAGGGAAATCTGCCCAAACAGCAGAGGCCCCGCCCGACCAGAGTGACTTCAATGCTCTGCCCCCAACCCTGCCAGGCCCTTGATGATTCTTCATAAAATACAAGAAACAACACATGTAAAATAGACGTATAAGACAAATAGATATGAAACCTAACTTACAATTCTAACCAAAGATTCAGCTCACCTTCCACATAGAAATGCATGCAAATTAGTACAGACCCAGAGTTTCACAGTTACATAAACCTAATAGATTTCCGGTACCCAAACATTTTGGTAAAAGTATAAAATAAAATTTGTCCCTCCTTGTTCGTATTGCTTTGAAACAAGTGTTCCAGGTACAGGACAATTTGCAGTTGGTACAACTTCTGAAGCTTTGTTTTTGTTTTGTTTTGTTTTTTTTTTTTTTTGAATCGAGCTAACCAAGGCACTGCCTCAATTTCCTATAGTCTGAAAACCCAAAGAGCTTGACTTCACAATACTGCCAAACCTTCATGCCTCTTTCACTCGCTCCTACATCATATGCCTGAATACCACATTTGGCATTGGCGGAACAGTATTTTTTTTTTTAAATAATGTCCTATTTCTTTCTTTTTTTTTTTAAAGATTTATTTATTTATTTATCTGACGGACAGAGATCACAGGTAGGTAGAGGCAGGCAGAGAGAGAGGAGGAAGCAGGCCCCCTGCCGAGCAGAGAGCCCGATGCGGGGCTCGATCCCAGGACCCTGGGATCATGACCTGAGCCAAAGGCAGCGGCTTAACCCACTGAGCCACCCAGGCGCCCTGTCCTATTTCTTTTTCTGATAATACCTTCCTTCCTTTGTTCTTACCCCGTTCGAGCACCTGTGCTGCTCTGCGCTTGGTGCCGTGTCAGGGAAAGAACTTGCAAAGGAGGAAGGGAAGCACCTGTGAGTGTCTTCTCGCTCGTGTGTTCCGGAACTGTATTCCCTCGGAGGAACAAGCCATCAGCCAAGACATGTAGGAGGCTTTGAGGCTAGATGGGCTTCTCCCCGCAGCCGTCTGCCCTAACATGTCCTCAGACGACGTAACCACCTCCTGGCTTACAGGGAAAGAGAGGGAAGAAAGGCGGAGAAGAAAAGGGGAGGGCGCACAGTTTCCGGAAGGTTCCTGGGAGCCTCACAGCATTTGTGAGATGGGAGCCCCCAGGGTCTGAGACGGCGCGCCCAGCAAGACACGGAGGGGGCGTCCGTGGGTGTAGGTGGGCAGTCTGGGTCAGCAAGCCTGCGACGGTCCGGAGAGTTCCATCCTCGTGTCTGCCGCAAAGGTGAGGCGCAGCGTGCTTCCACAGAGGAGGAGCAGAGCCGGCGGGGAGTGGGTGCTGAGAGAGAAACCTCTGCAAGCTCCCGCGCGGCCAGTGTGAGCAGCAGGAGGGGCAACAGCCAGAGCAGCTTCTCTGGGTCGGGCACGCGGCCCGCAGCAGAGGCTGGGCTCTCCACAGGCTTTCCTCAGCACCCCTGCCGTGCTGGGGGGGCGGACTTGAGGGGCCAAAAACCTCAGAGAAAGGGTGACTGGATCAGGTCACGTAAAACACAAGATTTTTATACTTGTGCACAAGAGTTTGGGAACTGAAAGTTGTACCTCCTCTAAGTGACATTCAGCAGTCTTAAAGCAGGTGTCAACTCACTGTCACAAACGAGCCTCGCCTTTTCATCTCCGGACACAACAGTCCCCAAATTAAAGTACACCTGGGCTGGCAGCACCGGTGCTCACGGACCGCAACGTCCCGTTCCTCACGGTTTACGCCGCAGACAGAAGCCATTATTCGTTCCTTGTGTGTGTCCTGGGCAGCGTCGCCAGAACGGGACGTGCAGACACGGAGGGCAGGGGTCACACCTGCGTCCGAGCGCTGGCTTCCCTCCGACGCCTGCTTGACTCCTCTCTAGCGCTCCTTTCCCCTCACAAATGGTTTTATTAATCGTCACCTCTGGGACTTAACCGGAGAATCACACAATGTCCCCGAGAGATCTCTGGGGAAGGACAGCTTCCCAACGATCTCCTCTCCAAGCCAAGAATTCTTGGAGACAGAAAAGGAAGCTCTTTCTCTCCTCCAAATGCACATTCTGCTCCAGCGGGGAAGCAGAGCCTTCCTGGGGATCCGCTTCCCGGGTGATGGACGGTGAGGCCATACCCAGGTAGGGATTGGGAGCTCCAAGCCAGTGTGATCTCTTAATCCACACTGAGAACCTTTCGCCCGCCCTTCTGAAAGCAGCACACGAGGTGTCCCCCAAGCACTGGGTTCAGGGTGGGGGTGGGGTGCGGGAAGCAAGGTCATGGGAACGTCCAGGGGAATCACTGCCAAAAACCAACTTGGAGCTGCCAGTCCTCACCAGTGCGTTCTTGAGAAAATGACTCAGACAAGCCAGGAAGCCAGAGCGTTTGGATTGATTTGGTTGTTGCTGTATTTTTGTTTTCATGTTCACGGCTATCCTTCAAGTTCATTTCCTGCTCATTTCCTCTTGCAGTGATAATTGTCTGCCTTGAATTGATCAGAAGGGAAGACCTGTTTCCGTCTCCCGGCCCATTGGGGACCGGTGGATGGTCTTCCTGCAGCTCCATCTGCTCTCCCGACCGAGTGCTGCCCCAGGCAGTGAGAAGGTCACGGTCTCAGGCCAGTGTTCCAGCCCCACCTCGGGACCACCGGCTCCTTGGTCAACTACCAGGTCCCTCTTCTCAAGCCGCTGCCTGTCCTCTGTCACTCGTGACCGCCCACTGCAGGTAGAGCCAGCTGTCTGTTCCATCATAAACTCTGCTCCAACCTGACAGGTCACCACGCTCTCTGTCGCACACAGAGAAGGCCAAGGGCTGGCAAACACCTGTCCCATGGTTCTCTTGGGGTGCCAGGTGGCTTGAGGCAAGTGCATATCCTCGTCGAGACCAGAAGTTCTCTAGGACTTCTTTCCTTTCCAAAACTGTGGACCCGAGCCCTGTGCCCCTGCTTCTGCATAGTCCCCCCTGCAGTGTTCCCCTGCTAGGTGCTCTGCCTCAGCTTCCTGACCTATGGAATGGGGGTCATCACAGCACCCATCCTGAAAAATGACAAAGCTCAAATAACACTATTCCTACTGAGCATTTAAAACAGTGCCTGGGTCATAGTAAGATCTCAGTAAATGAGATCTCTTTACTTCCATCAAACACCGGCCAACAGCCACCACCTCCAGGAAGCCTTCCAGGAGATATATCATCCATGGTCATCTCCCTCTTTCAGGAGCTTACAGCATCTCTTACACATTCCTCTTGCTTTAGACACCACACATATGCGCTCCAAATACCAACATGGCTTTCTCCTGGTGCCGCACATGTGATGTCATTGGTCTCACCGGATTATGGAGGGCACCCCGTGCTGCGTTTCTTTGTATGGTACCACGACGCTCTGTCTACGGCTGAGCAGCTGGAATTCCCGGGGGGGGGGGGGATGCCGAGGCTCCCAGTGTGCCCAGAAGAGAGCATGTCAGGTAAGCTGGGAGCCAATCACCTCTGGGGACCCAGAAATTCCCTTCAGAAAAGGTCACGATGGCCTTGATACGTCCACTTCCCAGGGACTGCTCCTGGCGGAGTAAATCTGAGGGCATCCCCTTGGCTGCTTGGTCCACCTCCACACTAAGAAAGCCACGGAAACTTACGGCTTAAGCTCTGCATGATATTCATGTTTACTGTCTCTAATCGGTGAATCCTGCCTCATTTACCAATAATGGCCCATCTCAGCACACCACGTGCCTGAAAGTCAAAAGGAGGGAGAGAGACCAGAGAGCGAGGGGGGCGTGGTTCGCGGAGTTCAGGCCCCCAGCAGGCCGCGCTCCCGTGCCATAACGGAAACGTCAGTCTTGAAAGAGTCACATCAGTGTCCAAAGGCGCCGTAGCCACGAAAGAGCACCGCACCGCAGAGGCACCCAGGGGGGCTGGTGCTACTACTCTCAGAAGATCAAACACTTGGAGCCCTGGAAGCTTCCACAGAGCGCTTCTGCTGAGCCGAGGCTCGCGCGGAGACAGACGAGGCAGCGCCCGATGCTGCTCATTGATGACAGCTGAGCAAGAGCAGGCAGCGACTTGACCTCGGCTCTCAACCTCGGTTCTGCGCCGGCAGGAAAACACTGGCCGGGTGTATTCCAGAAGCAGCCGAGATCATCTGCAAAGCTGGGCACAGAATGGAAGGAGCCATTGGCGTCCTGGGCTGTCCACGGAGCGACACCGCTGGGACAGTGAGGCGGGGGGAGCGTGCCGGCGAGCCCCCCAGGGCTGCTGCAGGAGAAAGGCTGCTGTATGCATGTCGTCCTTTTGGCCGGATTTGGGGCAGCTCTTCCCAGAATATGACATCGTTACTTTATAAGGATCTCGGGAAGTTGGAAGCATTAATATTTTAAAACAGGAAGAAATTTTCATCCCAGCCATGATACAGCATCACGATAGGTGGTCAGTTGTAGCCGTGCCCCATTGTACATGGGGTAAAAAGATGCTTTTCAACTACGGTGCTGGATTTTCTGAAGCCCTGTCAAGGAAAACAGTATCAACTTGTGATGTCGCTTCCTGGGGGAAAAGCCTTTGGCCATGGAGCAGAAGTAATTTTATGCTAAAACAACTCTTGGGAGTTCTCGTTAACCACCGGGGGTAAATAGGACCTTTCAAAGAGCCGACATAGATACTCTGAAGACAGAGTGTCCGCAGTGGTCCTGGCAGATTAAGTCCCTGACAGTGAGATCAATGACCTGCAAGGGAGCCCCTAAATCAGGACGCCTCAACCTTGGCACTATTGACGTTTCACGGGGGATAATCGCTGGTTGTGGTGGCTGTCCTCTGCATGGTAGGAGGCTTATCAGCACCCCAGGCTTCCACCTGCTAGACAGGGGTAGCCCCGCTTGTGGGACAATCAAAAACGTCCATCAGGACTCCCCAGTGTCCCCGGGGTGGGGGTAGAGGGACAAAATGTGCCTCCGTTGGGAACCCCTGCCCTAAGTTAACTAGAAGGTCTCCTTCGTTTGTGACATCACAGTGCAGTCTACACCTGTCCGCTGACTAAATGAACCGGCAGAGTCACCACTATCAAACCTCAGGGCTGGGGATGGGAAGGATAATCTCTTACACTCTTCCAAGAGATTCTCCAATAGGAGAACTTCCGGATGAACCAGGTGATCCCACGGGCCTGGGGTTTCTCATGTTTCATGCATGAGATGTGGCCCAATGGCGCCCACCTCCCGCCTTATGACGAACTGTTTCATCCTCCCCAGGGAACAAATCCTCTGGCTTTCGAAGGACACCCGGACAGGTTGCTTAATGATCATTGGGACATTGTGGCACCGATTTTTAAAATGAAACGCACATAAATATCCTGAGCCTGGGGGTGATTTCTCTCTAATCTTGATGGCCTCTCTCATCTTAAAATGATTCACAGGAGTGCTGTGATGACAGCGAGCCGAGGGCGACTCCTCCTTGCGTCACTTTGCGGAGACACTTATCAAATGCCCAAACAAGGCCCATAAATCGCTCACTTCCCTGGTCGGCTCACACCGTTCCCAGCCCCGTGTGGTCTATCAAAGGGTCGCTTGGTGAGAGGCCAAGCCGCCGGCCGTCTTCCCTCGGTGCTTTTTTAATTTCCTCTCTTCCTTCCTTTATTCTCCAAGATACTACATCTTTAAATAAAAGGCAATGCACAACTTAACAGGGAATTTCATTTTAAATAAAATGTTCTTGAATTCAAAAAAGAAGAAAAAGAAGCGCAGGGGGAGGGCGGAGAAGAAAGGAGAAGCTTTTCTTGATAAGTTGCCTGGAGCTCTTGGCTCGGGGCGCTGGCCGGCTTCCCACCGCGCCATTCCACACAATCGGTTACTTTGAGACAACCAGTCAATGGCTGCAAAGCCAAACAAAAAGGGACCAGGCTCGTTGACTATTTTTCCGAGGTCTCGCTATTTACGGGAGATGGGTGGCATCTGCCTTTTCTCGCGGCTTTCTCCGCTCGCTGGCCGGCTCCTTTCATGGACGATGCGTTCTCCCTGAGCCAGCTCTGTGTCAAGGCTTGCCTTGTGCATGCAGGTGGCCAGTGTCCCGCCTCCGTGATGTCCCCCCTTCCTCTTCAGAAGGGTCTCTGCCCAGCATGGGGCTGCCCAAGACCCAGAACATTCACCATGAACACCCAAAGGCCCATCAGTAGGAATCACATTCTGCCTGATGGACGAGGTCTACATTTTGTCCCCATTTTTGTGATTTATGAAAAATCACGCATCTCTTGACTTAATATGAAAGCAACATGGAAAAGCATCGTTTTCCTTGTGTTGACAAACGTTTCTGCTACGGAGACTCTTGGTCCTCTCACTTCCATGTGGCTTGAGGTTGTGAACTGGAGAGATGAAGAATCCATGGATGGTTGCCTGAAAGAGAACCCTTCGTTCTAAAACTGACTCATCCCATGTGTGTGCTTCTGTTTGGTTTGCATTCAAGGACAAGCACTTGCACGAAGCTCTTTCCCCTGGGTCACAGTGTTAATGCAGCACTGTCCCTTACGTTGGGGTGCAGGTGACAAGGTGCTCCATTCAGAGTATGGGTCAGTTCATGATGTACAATAGTCCCTAAATACATGGCCTTCACTGTGTATGCAGGACAGGTCCCACACACAGGCAGAAGACAAGCTGTCCCCAGTCATGGCTGTGACATGACACCACTGGAATGAAGAAGGGTTTTATGTTCAAAAAGAACATGGGCATCTCTCTACCTGCTTGCTAAGACATCTCACATAGTGTACACACTTTAGGCAGAGAGGATGCATTGACATAAGCTTGGGAAAAAAACAAGAGGGGAGGTGAACCATGAGAGACTAGGGACTCTGAAAAACAATCTGAGGGTTTTGAAGGGGTGGGGGGTGGGAGGTCGGGGTACCAGGTGGTGGGTATTATAGAGGGCACGGATTGCATGGAGCACTGGGTGTGGTGCAAAAATAGTGAATACTGTTATGCTGAAAATAAAAAATAAATTTAAAAAAAAACAAGAAAGCAATGATAATGTGACCAGGCAATTGAAGGAATAAAAATCTGTAGATCAGAGAAAGAAAAGAAAGCCCATCTCTTGAAATTCTCCTTGCCTAGCCTTCCTTATAACCTGGGATAAGCCCAGTCCCAACATCACTTCCTTCTACATTCAGCTGACCTTACCCCAGGGACAAACAAGTATGAATTCTGCATCTAAAAGCAGCTTATTTCCTCACAAGAAGGGAAATGTGACATGGAGAGAGACTATGCTTTACCATGGGCCACATGGATGAGGAGATGATTGAGAAAATGTTAAGGGGGAAAAGTCACCAGGACTGTAACACGGAAACCCAGGCCACCGACCATCATCAGAGACAACGATGCAAGTCCGCCTGAGCTAGAAGGTGATCATTTCGTCACATGTCTTCTCTCTCCTTTTATTTAGAGCTCTCCACCTCACATCAAGTAAGTATATTGTAGATCCACATTTCTTCCAAAGCATGGGAAGTACCTGGGATGAGAACTTGCACTGGATTTAGAAAAATGCAAATGTTTTTAATTTCCAAAAAAAAGTTTAACAGTTGTTTTAGTATCTTCTGTTTTTACCCATTTTAAAATCTTTTTCAAGAAAAAACTCAAAGGCAACTGAGGGACAGTGGTGAAGTAATGAGGGGAGGACAGAAGGGAGGGAGGGGGTTCTTTCTAGAGCTACAAGGACAGCATTGGGTTGACCTGGAAGCACTGGCAAGTCCAGCAGATACTATGATGCCATTTATCACTTTAAAAATTAGTCTAGAGACTTAAACTTCCAGAAAGATGTAATAGACGTGCCTTTCCTGTTCCTCTCACTAAGGTCAGCTAGTCACCTATAAAACAAACTGTACATTACCTATACAACAAGCACAAGGAGAGTAAAGGCTAGAGAGGAACAAGAAGACCATCAGGACACCGGGACACAAGGAAACACAGGATGGTATCCTCACCACCACCATCATCATCACCACCATCATCTTTTGTCTTGTATCTACTAGACTAGGTATTAGACTACAGAAGCCAGGAACCCAGCAACACAAAGTGACACACAGACAAAAAATTCGTGACAGAAAAAGCCTGTTCTCACTAAACAAAATTTAATAAGAATGAAAAGTTTTAACAGAACTCATTTTACTCAGCCAAACACTACAGAAAAACACTGTGGCCCACCCCATCCTTGTCAGTCAATGGAGAATTTAGATCTCCATCCTCACCGAGCTGTAACGAGGCATCCCAACCTCCTCATACAGTGTCATCAAAGGCAGCCATTTGGGGAGCCAAGACTTCCAGCCTACCCCAGGGTACTAGGCAACCCTCCTACACCAGGATGGTACCAGGAGTGAACAGGAAGAACAAGGCCACCCACCGCGATGTCACTGGCACCATGTGGGGAGCCCCTCTGAGCCAGGTGGTATTACCAAATTCTGAGTGGAAGTCCAGGCTCCCCCACACTATTCATCAGTGACAAGTGACCTGACCTCCCCATCTTCCCATGTCAGTAGAGGCCAAGTGAGGAGCATGGACTTTCATCCCTACTCTTCCACTCCCTAACAGAGCAAGGTCAGACAAGGCTTGCTAAACAGAAGAGCTTAATATGATCCAGAGACTCATGACATAATATGAAAAATGTCCAGGTTTTGATCAATAATCATTCATCATAGCAAGAACCAGGAAAATCCCCATTTCAATGAGAAAATACAATAAAAGACACTTACATTGAGATGATAGAAATGTTATAATTATTTAGTATGGATTTCAGAACAATCATCATAAAAATACTTCAATGAGAATTTATAAACAAGCATGAGAAAGATGAAAAGAATAGCAAGTTTCAAAAAGCAATAGAACATATAAAAAAAGAACCAAATAAAAATTTTAAAACTAAAAATCAATAACAACTGAAATAAAAAACTGAATGGATAGGCTCAACAGAAGAATGGAAAAGGAAGAAAGAATTTGTGAACTTGAAGGCAGGACGATAGAAATTATCCAGTGTGAAGAACAGAGAGAATGCAGATTAAAAAAGAAAAAGAAAAATCAGCAACAGTACCCAGTAACTGTTGACTGTGACAAAATATCTAATGTGCATGATATCAGAGTTTTGAAAGGAGAGAAGAAGGTAAGATTTTAAAAGTACTCAAAGACTAATAATTGAAAACGTCCCATATTTGGAAAAAGGCATTCATCTACATACATATTCAAGAAGCTCAGAAAACCCCAAACAAGATAACCTTGAAGAAACCCATGACAAGATACATCATAGTCAAATTCAAAATACTAATTAAAAAAAAAAAATCTTGAAGCAGCAAAGAGTGAAATGACATCTTACCTAAAGGAGAAAAACAATTAGAATGCTAGCAGATTTATGATAAGAAACTCAGGAGGCCAGGAGGAATTGCTATCACAGTTTTCATACTCTGAAAGACCAGAACTGTCAACCTATGATTCTATAGTTGGGAATAAAGGAGAAACCAAGTATTTCAAGATGAAGAAGCACTATGAGAATTTGTTGCCAACAAACCTGCTTTAAAAAAAAAAAAAATGCTGATAGAGCTCTCAGAAATAAAATACTAGAAGATGGATCCTGGAACATCGGAAGTAAGAAAAACAATTAAAGACACAAAAATATGGATAAATACAATAGACTTTGCTTCTCCTCTTGACTTAAATTATATGTTACTGCTGAAACAAAAATAATAACATTGATAATGTGTATGTAGAGGAAATATTTAAGACAATTGTAGTCTAAATCAGGAACAACAGAGGACATAGGGGGATATAATATCTACACGTCACCCAAGCTGGTAAAGTGACAGAAGAACAAGAAAGACCCAGGACATTTGGAAACTAATCAAAACTTCTAAATAATCAAAGAGCAAGTCTCAAGAAAATTTTTAAGAATACACTGAATGAATGTAATGGAAATGTATCAAAATTGGTGAGATGTAGCGATAGCAATGCTATTAGGGAAATGAATAGCACCAAATACTTACCTTTAAAAAGAAGAAACTTCTCAAATCCATAATCTTAATATTTAAGTCAAGAAACTAGAAAATCAAAGAGCAAGATAATCTAAATCAAGCAGAAGAAAAGAAACAATAAATACAAAGACAAAAATCAGTTCGTTTTTTAAAAATGGAAAAAAAATAAAACAAAAAAGCAAAAAACAATGAGGTATTTCTTGAAAAGACCAAGAAAAATGACAAACTTTTAGTGAGATTGAAAAAGAAGAAAGAAATTACTTATATTAAATTACTAACATTAGGAATGGAACAGGAGATATTACAGACCCTGCAGACACCGAAAGAATAAGGGAATATCACAAACAACTTATAACATAAACTTGACAACTCAGATGAAATGAACAATTCTTCAGAAAGTACAAACAACCAGAGCTCATCCAATATGAAACAGCTTTGAGCAGCCCAATAACCAACTGAGTTTCTTATTTGAAAACCCTTGGAAAAGATACCTCCAGGCCCAGATAATTTCACTAGCAAAGTCAGCCAAACATTTGAAGAAGAATTAAAACAAATACCACAAAATTTCTTACAGAACACTAAAGAAGAGGAATACCTCCTCATTCATTTTATGATGTCAGTATTGCCTTGATAAAATCAAAGACAGTATGAAAAAAAATTACACCCTTATATCTCTCATGAATATAGACATAAACATCTTTAACAAAATGTTAATAGAAGTCAACAATTTTATTATTTAGTAATATATTTTACTATTTTGTGTGTGTGTGTGTGTGTGTGTGTGTGTGTGTATCTCTGATGAGCAAGTGAAGTTTATTTTAGGGATATGAGATAGTTTCAATATTTGAAAATCAACCAATATAACCCACCATATTAACAGATTCAAAGAGAAAAGTCATATGGCCATATGAATTAATGCAGGAAAGACATTTGACAAAACTCAACTTATGGGTGCCTGGGTGGCTCAGTGGGTTAAGCCGCTGCCTTCGGCTCAGGTCATGATCTCAGGGTCCTGGGATCGAGCCCCGCATCGGGCTCTCTGCTCAGCAGGGAACCTGCTTCCTCCCTCTCTCTCTGCCTGCCTCTCTGCCTACTTGTGATCTCTCTCTGTCAAATAAATAAATAAAATCTTTAAAAAAAAAAAAAACTCAACTTATATTCATGATAAAACTCTCATAAAACTAGGAATAAAGGGGGGAACTTCCTCAACTTAATAAAAAAACACGTACAGAAAGGTGTTTAAGTATGAGCTAATCTCTTACTTAAGGGTGAGATGCTACTGAATGCTTTCTCACGTAAGACTGGAAACAGGGAAAAGATGGTTTGCTCACAGCATTGCTGTTCAATCAAGTACTGCAAGTTCTAACTGCACAGTAAGGCAGGAAAAAAATAAATAAGTAACAGACATGCCTACTGGAAAATAAGAAACAACACTACCCTATTTGCAGATTTTCTATGTAAAAATCTGGAATTAACAAAAAGAGCTGTTGAAACTAACAAGTAAGTTCAGGAAGTTCTCAAGTAGAAAAGCAGCATACAAAAATGAACTATATTTCTGTGATTTACCAATCAGCAAGGAGAAGCAAATTAAAAATGAAGTTACATTTATATCTATCAAAAAATACTTAGATGTAAGTCTAACAAAACACACACAGAACTCGTATGCCAAAAACTAGGAAACACTGATGTAGGAATTCAAATAACATCTAAATAAAAGAGATACATACCATATTCATGGATTGGAAGGCTCAGCAGTAAAGATATCAGTTCTCTCCTCATTGATATACACGTTTAACATCGTTTCTATCAAAATCCTAACCAGATTTTTTGCAAATGCTTAAAGATTATGCTAAACTTTATTTTTTATTTATTTTATTTCTTCTTTTAATTTGAATTCAATTTAAATATTTGAATTCAATTAACCAACGTATATACATCATCAGTTTCAGATGTAGTCTTCGATAATTTATCAGTTGTGTGTAACGCCCAGTGCTGTAGATGAAAAGTCTAAAAGCCACGGAATAGCTGAAGCAATCTTGAAAAATAAAATAGGATAAATCATACTACATGAGATCAAGACTACAGTCTAGCTACAGTGGTGCAGACTGGGTGGTATGGGCAGAGCGACAGACACACAGGTCAATAAAACAGAATTACCCATCACAGGTATGCAAACTGATTTCTAACAAAGGTGCAGATGCAGTTTAATGGAGGAATTGTCTTTATAACAAAAGGTGAGATTTGATGTCCACAGGCCAAAAAGGAAAAAGCAATTCAACCTAAACTTCAATTCTTCTACAAAAATTGAAATATAAGTGGAGGGGTGCCTGAGTGACAGATGAGCTGCTGCATTAGGCTCAGGCCATGATCTCTGGGTCCTGGGACTAAGCCCCGTGCTGGAACAGATGAGCTGCGCCCTGCTCTCCTCTCAGCTCCTGCTGGCTGGCTCCTGCGCTCTCTCTCAAATAAATAAATGAATAATCATTAAAGAAAGAAATGTAAACATGAAGCTATAAAAATTTGGAAGAAAACAGAACAAAATCTTCAGGATTTAGGTTTTCACAACAACTTCCTAGACATGATACCCTCACCATAAAAGAAACGCTTCTATGAGTTAGATTTGATCAAGATTAAAAACTCTTTCTCTGAAAACAACCCTATTAAAAGGACGAAAAGACAAGCTACTGACTGGGAGAAAATACTTGTGGACCACATATCTGAGGAGGAACACATATCTAGAATTATTTTTTTTAAAAAACTCTGAAAACTCAGCACTAGAAAGAAAAATCAAATAGAAAATGGGCAGAAGACAGTGCGAGGGAAGACTCGAAGAAGGATCTACAGATGGCAACGAAGCAAATATGTTGCACATCAATAACCAGTAGAAAGTGCAAACTGAGACCACGATGACCTCGTACAACGCTACCGTGAACACTAGTGAGAACACTGAGTGCTGGAGGATTCGGAGAAACTGCACCTCTCCTATACTACGTGGAATGAAACACGATGCCGTTACTCGGGAAAACGGTTTGACAGTTTCTTAAAAGCTAAGCATCTATCTACCTATAGTCCATTGTACTCCTGGGCACTTATCCCAGAGAAACGAAGACTTGCACACAACTGGTCCTGGCAGCTTTACTGGCACTCATCGGGAACTGGAGACAAGCGGAATGTCTCAGCGGGTGAACCAGTCGTCCTCTAGCCATACCATGGCAGCCGACCCAGCAGTAACCAGAACAGACGGTAGACACATGCCACCACCTTGATGGCTCTCAGGGGCATTTTGCTGCGTGAACAAAAACCAGTTTCAAAAGGTCACATGCTGGACGGTGCCACGTCTGTAACATTCCCAAAATGACAAAATTATAGAGACACAAAGAGATGAGTGCTTACCAGGGCTCAGGGCTGGTGAGGACAGATGCCATGACAAAGAGGAGGCATGAGGACTGTCTTTGAGGAGACAATAGTCCTGCTGCTTGGCTGGGGTGATGGTTGCGTGAATTTATGCCGTGATAAAATGGCATAATACCACACACACTCTACCAGAGTCCACTTGCTAATTTTGATCTTGTGCTACCGTTATGCCCCAGGCAACCGCTGGGGGAACCTGGGGGAAGTGTTCGTGGGACCTCTGCTCCATCGGCACAAATTCCCACGCACCTGTCACTATTAAATAGGATGGAGAGGCATAAAATGAAAATCTCCTTTTCCACATCTCTCCGCACACCCACCCCAGGCATCGGTGCGGGAAACAGGCTCTTCCACTTTCTCCCGGAAAATCTCTATGCATGTGCAACACACACTTGCTCATGCAAGTGAGAGCGTGCTATGCGTGTGTTCACACCGTGCTGTGGTTTTCCTGCTGATCTCTCTCAAAGTCCCTCAGCCTCTTCAAATCTAATGTAATGGTGGGAGAGCAGAACTTACTCCTCCAGTCTCTTCCCCGTGGATGTCAGAGCTGCTCCAGCTTCCGGCGGAACTTTTCTTTGTTGGATTTTTCTATTATAAACAACACTACAGCGCATAAATGAGCGCCAGACACACGTGACTTCACCTGGTGGTGAGTGGTGTGAGACCCATTTCATAAGAGTCTCGCCAGCACAGGTTTTTATCAAACTTTTGAAACGGTTGATGTTAGGGTATTTGGAAAATACCTTTGTCTTTCTTGACTGTCGCATCTTCGGCTTCAGCCACAGCCCACTGCTTGATCCTGGCTCTCCTGCCCCCGTCTCTGCACCCCACGCCCTGCCAGGTCCTGCTCCTTGACTCAGACGTGAACAGCTGAGATTCGCAGGGGCTGAGTCTTGGGTCCTCCCTCCTCTGCACACTGCTCCCCGCGTGAGCCGTCGCCTCAAGAACGCAAATACCACTCAGAAACAGGCAAGTCCCAGTGTCCTTAAAAGCAGCCAGCCCTGTCCATGCAGACCCTCTAAAAGTCCTCTGTCCCTCTGCTGGAACGCCCCGTCTCCACGTGGCTAGCTCCTTCCTTCCCTTCCCGTGTCAGCTCCAACACCGTCTCCTTGCCTGCGCTAAGCCAAGACTCAACCCCCAAGTGTTCCGCCCCTGCCTCCTGTCAGCTTCTGACCCGGACCGGATTCTGCCGTGAGTTACAGATGTTGATTTTCTACTTAGCACGCATCTGTCTGGAGCAGCGCTGACCAGGACACCCGTCTGTGAGGACCGACATGCCCTAGACGCCGACCCCTGCCCTCCAACCCCTGCCCACAGCCACATGTGACCACTGAGCTTTTTAAGATGTGGCCAGTGCCACTGAGGAACTCAATGTTTTGCTTTATTTAATTTATATTATCCTAAGTTTAAATTTAAATAGCCACCTATGGCTAATGGCTCTTGTGTTCTGGACAGGAGCGCTCGAGAGTCTCAGCTTCGGACCAACAAATGCGATGTCTGATTCATTAATGCTAGCACAGGGCAAGGGGTGATGCTGTCGTACAATAAATAAGTGAATGAAAATAAAATGTCACTTTTTATTTGCATTTTTTGTTATAATGAGTTGGATCACCATTTCAGACATTTATGGATCACGGTTTTAATTTTTTCCCCCCACGGACTGACCATTTTTCTCTTGATACGTTGAACCATTTTTATATAAAATATATTTTATATATTGACCCTTCGACTGTCAAATATGTTGCAAATATTTTCTGCGGGCCGTAGTTGGTATTTTTATTGGTATCTGTTGCTTTGTGGTGAGAAAGGGAAATGCCTTTAAGGAATTCTGTACAGCACGACAGGTGCTCAGTGCTATGGTCAAGAGTGGAAGACAAGTGCTCACACTGGACACCCAGCCACACGGGCAGCCTCTAGCACATGCACTGCAGACTTCAAGTGAAGGTCCAGCACACAACCTGCCTCGGTGGCAAGCAAGTCCCTTGATCTCATATTCCGGGGTCTTTGAGCAGCAAAGGAGAGCCTCGCAATGACCCATCCTGTAGGTCGTCAGCTCTACCTGACGGTGTGGGCATAAAGCCCAGGATCGGAAACCTCACGTCCAGTCCCAGGGGGGTGTGAGGATCACCGCTGCCTGGAGACCAGTGTCCAGACCCCTGTGCCTTGGACCACAGGGTGCTCCTGTGGGAGCGATGGAGTCTGCGGCAGAGGGCGTCCTTCATCAGCAAATGCCAGATGCCTTTCCCATCCTGCCCACAGCCTCCCAAGGACTGCATTTCTCGGTACAGTTGAGCGTCTCCCTGCCACTGGACACCGCCTGTGTCGGGAGGTGATCCACAGGGCAAGCACTTCCTGGTTGAGGCAACAAAAAGCGATCGATCGTAGACCGACGATTTCCATTTATGCTGAATTTCAGGAAAAAGGGATAAAGCCCCCTGTCCTAGGAAAGCATAAAAAGAAACAAGGAAATATTTGATATGCGCTTTTCAGGTTTGAATAAAACCTGAAGCTCGAACTTTCATATATCCCCCCAAAAGAAGAACAAGTAAAACAGAACTAACACGGTGTCAGGCCAATGGTCCCTCAGGTCTTCCCCTGGGAGGGGTCGGACCTACAAGCACGTACTACATATGTATGCGTGAACGGAGACTGCATCACATCAGAATGAAAAGAAACTAGATCTCATTACCGATAAAGTGAATTAAGAAAGTGTTTCTGGCTCCAAAAGTCTCTCCTTCTTAAAAGGAGCAAAATTAGAAGGGCCATAAACGTTTTAATCACTTCCTTGAATGTGTGCGGCGTGTACCTGGCGAACCTCTTCCGTAGGAAACACAAGGCGTCTCCCTAATGCAACATTTTCTTAATGGCTTTGCTGTTCCTGACTTCATTTCATGGCACTGTTACTTGTTACCTCCGACGCGAGTTAATATTGCACTTAAAAATATTGAAAGGCATTTCTCCACCACATCAACTCTCTCCACCCCCAGAGGAAAGGAAGCCCCCTGGCTCCAGGCCTCCTCGGGGCGCAGTTAGGAGTCAGACGGGAGGAAGAAGAGGAGGCGTCGGATGGCGCCGGAATATAGTCACCTCAGAACGCGGGTGACGAACCTCTCTCCCCCCGGGAACACGCTATGGGTAAGTAGAGAAACGAGATACCCACGTGCTGGATGGAGAGATGCATGCCACGATCCCGCAGGCGCGGCCTCCGGCGGCAGGCTGGGGGTCCCCTCGACAACCACCTCTCCCGGATGGAAGCCCAGCCCTGAGAAGCGCTTTGGATGCACAGCCCAACCATTGGGAACAAGCTCCACGAACACCCCTTTTTTCAGGAATAATCTCTCTCTCTCTCTCTCTCTTTTTTTTTTTTTTTTTTTTTTTTTTTTGCATGAGTAATCCGACCGTGTTGCTTATCACACGCTCACTAAGGACACATCCACCCACTCACGTGTCAGCAACGGACTCCTGGTCTTGGAAAAGTTCTGTAAAACTGACAGGCCTTGTAGGAGACACCCTCAGGGGTCATCTGCACCAACACCCAGGCTGCCCCAGATCTACAGATGACAAGCCAAGGTCCAGGGAAGGGACTTCCCACGTCAGCCTCCGTCAAAGCCAGCCCATCACCCAGGGTCCCCTAAACCAGCCAGGCCCTGTTCCAACTCTCGTTCGATGGAAAACAGAAATGTTTAGAAGGTCCTGCGAGGGCCTTATTTCTTGAATGGAGAGTGAGGACTTGACATTCGTTAAGAGTGCGGCCAGCTCCGGACAAGCCGCGCCAGATGACGACGCGGGGACCGGGCTGCGAGGAACCTCAGGGTGGAGGAAAGGGGCCTTTTGCTTTCTTAAACAAACTGCTATAGATTTCAAAGCACTTAGAGTTATTTTCCTTTCATATCCTCGGCTGCTTCTTGAATTCTGGGCCCTGTTCAAATGTTAGTTTTACTGGAGTGCTTTATGGAGGCCAAATTAACATCCGAACGGGTGACGCTCACCTTTGTTCCACAGATGCCACCGAGGTGCTGAACACATTTTAACACTCAAGAACGTTTCCCACCAGAAAAACACAGCAATTTGCCAAGAGGGGGGACCCGCCTCGAGCTCTTGAACCTGATCCGCAGAGGCTCCTAGACAAGGATTTCCCTCCCCCCGCCTCTCCCCCGGCTTGGGTATTCCTCCTGCTTGCGTTCCGCCGTGCGTCGGGACAGCTGGAGGCTGGACTCCTGCGTGCGGTTCTCTAATCCCTCCAACAGTGTTGCCTTCTTTGTGCTCGGCCCCAAGGCAGGAAGAGGGAGATAAATCCTGCTCCCTGTGGGTTGTCACATCGCCCGGCGTGCTGGGCCTTCCACTCAAGGTCTCCGGGCACGGGAGTGCCAAGATTCAACATGGCTGAATACGGGTCTGGTTTCGTCTTGGCAGAGGCACGGACTTTCCGCAGACAAATTAACATTGTTGCATCTCATTTTGACACCGTAATGCCTTTTCCGTACACCTGCTCTGACATTTTCATAAAATCATTGCCTCCCGATCAACTGAGCAGGGAGTTAGCCTTGTTACACCAACATGCTAGAGACTGTGGGCTCTTTTTCATATCTAAACATCTCATCCCATATGCCGCTTTGGAGAGATAAATTTGAAATCCAACACCCTGCAAATTTAAAAGTCTAAAATATGCATATTCGATTTTGCAGTCTCTCTAAGTACAACGTGTAAAGGCATAGCTGCATTCATGCCTGGGTAAATGGATAACTTTGATGAAGTATTAACCCCATCCAGAACTTTGATAAAAGAGGAAGTCTCCCATGTTTTGGCATGTTTAAATAAGAAATACTTCTGGATTGACGTTCCTGAAATTTCAGATAATAGTAATCATTATTGACGTGATAATGTTAATGATAATATTCTTCGGTTTTGAAAGCTTTCACATACATCCTACCGCGTAGGGCACAGAAAACTCCAGTATGATTCATTTATTATTGGCTTAAATTTACAGGTAGAAAACTAGCGCTCGGGAATGTTGCACGTGGTGGTTATGGCAAATCTAATTAATGGGGAGAAGGGGATGAAACTATAGGTTTTTTCCCTCAAAACCGTTATACCACAAAGCACACCATGGAGAGCGCAGTTCTTAGTGACTTCGCACGCTGCTGTTTGTGACGGCTGCCGAAATGAGTTTCTAGATCCTTGAGGCTTTGCTTTAGCTTTTGGTCTAAGAAACGGCAAAACTACACCGTCGGTGTGTGGACCATGGGCAGTTAATCAGAGGGTTGGGAGAGCCGCACCGGAGAGCTCTGCTGTGTGGTAGGATGGGGTGGGAAGGCTTTTCAAAAGTCTCAGACTGTGGTGCCCGACGTGTGCGTTGGCCAGGAAACCTCTCCGGTTTGCTGATAGAGAAAAATGTAGAGCAAACATAACAAAATTGTTCTCATCAGTACGAAATGGCAGGCACAGTTCCTCAGTCTGCCAGGGCAAAAACGCACATGTAACAAATTTGAAACAAGTGCTCTTCTGTCTAAAACGCCTAATTTCCACTTTTTCCTCCACCACCGCCAACACTTCGACTCTTCCGACAAGATGTTAGCCAAACGCCATTCGTTCTGTTTCCTCCTCCAGATAAAACTAATAATTATTAACTTCTTTACGCATCCATTTTCACCAAACACATTAAACTATGACACTTAATCCAATTAATTCATTCCTGTGTTCAGGCCAATTTCCCGTCCTCTCCACTCCCCAAATCGAGCTCGTACGATCCTACTGGGCAGGGATGGCATGCTGTCATTTTCAAATCTCCAGTTATTAGCGCATGAAAGCTTATTAAGCGAACAAATTTTATAGCAGCCTTCCAAAACAGAACATCGCCCGTCCACCCCCCGCCTTGCAAATGATCTCCCTAGCTATATACCATGCAGGTGGAAAAATTATTAAATCAATATATATTCAAATCAATTCAACAAATATTGATTTTCGCATCTAGTTTAGAGATGCGGAGTGATGCACAGACCCGCCGTTCACCCCCACCTTGTTCCCACTAATAGGATCCCTTTTATGCCATTTAGAGACAGTATTAGGATGTCTAACTCTTGAAAACTTGTCCACATGGGAGCATCGGCAATTTAGACACAAGAAATTCTGCAAAGAATCCGGAATTGAGAGGTAAATCCCTTCGTCAAAGATCAGTTTCTTCCCTGGCCCGGCGAGTGGCATTTCCTGGATTTCTGGCATCAGCACTCACAGGAGAACACGCATGGGACATTTCTTCACTTTGCATGTAACCCCATAAGGGTCTCTTTGTTCCACCAAGCTGTTAATTCCTCACACCTCTGGTCATTTTAATGGGTGCAAACTTGATGGAATGAATTAGTGACATTTTTGTGGCGGCTGCATATGGCTCGACCTTTCCAAAGTTGCCATAAACAGCAAGGGGCTGACGATCGATGATTTTTTTTTTTCTTCGAGCGCTAGGCTCCTTTGGGCAATGGGTGTTAAACACAAAGTATTTCCGTCACTGAGTATCACGGGTCGGGCACCCCAATCCCAGTGACATTATTTGTGTAGGCAGTGGATTTGGGGTTTCAGAAAGCACCTAGAAACCTTCAGCAAGACCTGTGTTTCCGTGGCACAGGGTGGGAAGGTTGATCTCTCCCAGATGTCACGCTTGACCTGGGGACATTGTGTATCATGGTGTCAACGGAAGTCCTAGTTCTGGCCCAGGTCACCCAAGGCCCAGGCATGGATGAGACTCTCCCCATCTCGGGCTCTACCCATCCCATACTCTGATGCCACAGAAGGAACAATGGGTGAATGTGTTCCCAGCAACGCACAAGGACCCTGCTCCGTGGCCCCATCGCCAGCAAAGCCTCTTTCCGAGTGTATCCCCTTCTGCTGGAACCTGGAACCCTGGAGGATGATTTTGCCAGAAGGAACCCAGCTACAAAGTGAAAGGTCCACCCTTGTCTCCAACCTAGAGCTCCCGCGCATAGAGTGAGCTGGGCACACCTTGGCGTGGCCCCAGCCCCGGCACCTGGGAGAGAACGGAGCCAGGCTACAAGGGGGCAGCATAGCAGCAGACAGACGACAGGCCACGGGTGACAGGGAGAACCGTAGCCTGATTTCCAAGTCACCGAGCAAACGATGCGTCAGGCCTTCCGTGGACTCGGGATTCCACCGTCATGAAACTGAGCAATAATTCAGATTTTTAGAATTCCAACAGGTGGGCGGGGTGGAGTTTGGCTTTTCCGCGGCGTGAGTCCCTCTGCCCACATCTGTAAGACACTGAGTGAGAATCACGCATGTGGAGACAGACAAACCCCGAAGCTGGGAAGGGCGCCCGTTCCCAGTGCTCTCTTGAACAGTGTTGCATTCAGGAATCTCGGTTCCCTGGCGCACGCCCCCGACCTCTTGCAAACCCACCCCGGCCCCACTGGAGAGGTTTCAGTGGTCGATACTGAGTGCAAGAAGTCGGCAGGGGTGGCAGGGCCGCGGGCGATCTCTGTCAGCGGGAGTGAGCCCCAGCAGGGCCGGAAGTGTGGCGCCCCAGCTCCCATCGGGCTTTCCCGGAGACACGTGGGAGAAGACACACGTCCTCTGCTGAGCCTGCCGTTCAGCCAGCATCTTCCCCGTCTGTTTTTCGGGACTCCAAAGCACCCACTCCAAGCACCCAAAGGCTCAATGAAAGTTGTACATTGGTTTGGTGTCGACTCGTTTGGGCCCAGTTCCTTATAAATGGAGGCAACATTTACGACTCGGGCTCCCCCGACCCACCCCAGACCACTGCTTCCTCCCAGGCATCCGACGGCGCAGTGGACATCCCCCTTCCATTCCGGCTGATGCATGAGTTCACGGCCATGGAGATGGGGCCTCCTGAAGACTGGCCACTTAGAACAGTGCTGTCCACAGTCAGGGTCCTTCCATCGTGAAAACTAGCAGCACGGGGTCTCCGCACTGGGATCGCTCTTCGAAAACCCGGCACTTGTCCACTATTTGTGTTTCTTATTGGTTGTTGCTCAGCCGAGAGCCTATTGGTTTGGGGATCAGAGAGAGACAGAGAGAGAGAGAAAGCCCAAGCCAGATCTGGGAGCCATCTGACTCCCTAAATGTGGACAGGTTTGCAGGAAGATATCTTAAAACTGTGCGAGGTAAACATGGTATAAATCCCCTGCTTTGGGAAGATAATTGCTCGGGGTTCTGTAAGCTAAAGGCGCAGTGCTGAAATTTGATTGAAAACTTTGTGACATGAACACCGAAAATCACAAGAAGGAGGCAGGCAGCTTTTAATCTTCTGTTGGATGACAATTCAAGATAAACTGATAGCGGTACCTGCCTCCTGATAAACCAGTCAATACTGCAGATGGGAGATACTGGCAGGAAATAGACCCTGGGAAAAGACTGGGGGATGGGGACCAAGGCATCTCTACGTCAGCCTCTGCTCTCAGCTCCGTGCTAAGCAAGGTGAGACCTACAACTTGCCACATTGTATTCTCATACTAAGGACCCAGAAACATCCAGACCCTTCCAGGTAGACCATCCAATACGTGCACATATATCCTTGGGCCGTGTCATTTGTCCATAACGGACAACGTATTTTACGAGGTCTTTGAAAGAAATCTGTCTGCCTCAAGAAAAGCCCAATTTTCAGGCAGAGAATTTCTAGTGAGTCCGTGTTATAAATTCTTTTTTACTATTTTCATGCACAGGCAGAAACACGCACAGCAACACAAAAGAACGAGAACCATCACTGTTTTAGCCAAAAGAATAGAAAATCCACACTGCTGGGGAATGAAACAAGGCAAGAGCAAGCCTAGAGTTTCTCATTGTGAGCGCCTGTGTGTGCCAGCATGCATGCACAAGTGCGTGTGAGCTCTCCAGGTTGTACATGTACATGTGTGTGCCAGCATGTGGGCACATGCGTGTGTGCCCCATCTTCAGACTCTACGCCCCTGTGTGTGCACCGACTACCCGTGGCACACTTGACTCCTCCACTTATTTGGAGGAAATTTGAGAAGATATCTTTGAATGTGGTTGTCTTAAAGGATTTTGTTTATTAAATAATTCACTAGGCTTTTCTTCTGGAAAAATTTCCAACTGTAACAGAAAGAAAGCCAAGAGAGAGGAATGTTTATAGCAAGGAGGGGCTCTGAAATATCTTGGCTCCGGATTCTGTATTAGGTAAAACTATGTGACACCACCATTCCTGTTGGAAACTGTTCATTTAATTTCCCTCTTTTGCAGATACTTTGTTTTCCCCTAAATGTCAGTGCGTGCTGGGGAAAAACATTTTGGGTTGTTCTTTTCAGAGCTTCTTGCAGTAGACGCCTCCACCTGCTGGGAGGATTTGGGCATCTTCGTTGAGCACGGCTGACGCGGACTCGGGGAGGTCTGTTTCCAGATCACTGAGGAGAACAGAAATCGTCAATACGTAGAAGAGATGTTTACTGAGCCACGTGATGTGTCAATTAAATATGTGTCCGCCTACCACGAAATTGTGCAATCAGGATATTTTAAATACAGTTTGGATTGGAAATAACTTCATTTTAGGGAAAAGAGAGTATATGTTGATGCAAGTAATACAGATATTTATCTTAATAGAGGCAATCAAAGGTGAAATATAAATCGTGGCATAAACTTCTGAATGTTAACAAATATTTCCACTTCCTGAGCGGCACTACATCATTTCTATCAGCGACTGGAAAAGAATCTGCATGTTGGTCTAGACAACCTGCCTGTTTTACACACTGGTACGTGGAGACAGGCATCCCGGTGCTATGGCATGTATATAAATTCTGAGAATTCGTATCATTTACCTGATAGATCAGGAGCCATTACAGCCGGCTGCGTAAATTCATATTTTGGCACTCTTTAAAAAGTGGATTATTAGTGACCCAATAGACCATAACAGTTCCAAAGAAGCCATTACTGTCTGTTGTGTAAATCCTTCATGGTGTGTGTTTCACTGACCCTTTAGAGCCATCAGGGCCTGGCTGGTCAGTCTCGCTGCCATGTCGGTGTACCCAACGCAGGGGCTAAAAGTTCTCCGAAATTGAAGCCGGAGTCAAAGGACGCTTGTTCCTTGCCCAAGAAGCCGCAGGGAAACCACACATCTCCACGGCAGGCTCTTCCTCCACCGGCAGAATCGCATTTCCTCGTACTTCTAAAGAGGTTGGAAATCTGCAATGTGGTTAAGCAACTCGTCACTTGATTTAAAAATTCAAAAAAAAAGAGAGAGAGAGAGAGAGAGAGCAGGGAGAGCGCGTCTCCGTGCACGAACAGACATCTCAAAGGCCGCGTGGATTTACCAGCTTCTGGGAGGCTGGCAACGACGTGGTGAGATTTCTCTAGTTTGGGCTTTTGGGAATCCCAATGAGATCTTTATTTGTCGACAGGCTTGTTTTGTATTTTCCACCTACCTGTCCTTTCCTCGCATTAAAAAAAAAAAAAAAAAAAAAAAAAAAAAGGCCACTGGAATATTTTGCCAGAAAAACCTCTAGTTATCTGCGCATTGGATAAAAATAAAATGGGACATCAGAGGCTGCCTGCTGTAGGGCTAGTGTCCCTTGTTCCGTGGGGCCGGTGAGGGCTCTGAGTCAGGCCATCCTCGCACGTGCACAAAGACGGGCGTGTCTGAGGCGACCGTGAGACTGTGTTCCTGTGCTTCCTGATACACCGAAACTATACAAATCAGCGTGGACTCCCCATCACCAGACATGGGATCTGTTCTAGAAATCACACTGTGAACACACCTACCGGCCGACCCTACCCACAGGAAGAGGAGGCCCGGTGCCGTGAGGTAGAGGCTCTTACTCTCTGGCATGAAGCAAATGGTTAGAACATTCTCGAAGCTCGGGAGAAAACGCTCATGGAATGATAGTTTCAAAACATTTAGTCAGCAAACAGATTGTAGGAGAGGCCGACATTCTTCCAAGTTACAGAACAGAGCGAGGACAGGAGGAGTGAAATTAACACAATAAAACTTTATTCTCTGCCCTAAGAAATAGTAAATACGAACCTTTTATAGTGTGTTATTTTGCTCTGTAATTGTGGTACTTGATAGTTTAAGAGCCTGACGTTCACGTGCCAAGTGGAGGACACAGCAAGTCAGAGAAACGGACAGAGAGGTAGAATCTGCAAATCCCTAAGGAAGCTTTGGGGGGATACTCTGGGGGAAATCTGTTTGTTTCCAGGCTGCAGGTACCCGCTAACCGGCGCACGGCTTCCTTCCGGGCGTAAGAGGAGGACACAAAGCACGGCTTCCCGATGCTGAGGCATAAAGCACGAGGAAACCCTTCACGGAGCCCTGGCATGACGAACCTCAACAGGTCATCTGCCTTCTTCCGGGAAGAATCCATCTGAACTCGTCCCAGTGAGCTGGCTTTGTACCCTGAGGTCTCTGGCGGCGACCGGGAGAGATGGCCATGTCACAGGAGCATTGATTCAAGTTGGCGGCCACCGCAGAGCTGCGTATCTGTGATTGTGCATCTCGGGAGGAAATCCCAGCCCTTGCTGGTGCCCACCGGGCCCATCCCCAGCTTGCAGCTTGGGCAGGAGGGGGTTAATGCTCAGCAGCTGCCTGGCAGGGGACAGATGAAGCGGATCAGCTGGGAACCCTCCAGGCCTCGCCTCTGCTGATCTTCCTTCGGAAAGGATCCAGAGACCCAGGACAGAGGACAGCCAGCCCTGCTGCATCCCTGATTCCTGTGTGCAGGACACACACGCGTGTGTACACACTCACAGGGCTCATTTGGCCTCACGATCCCTTTGCCTCTCGCTCTGATTGGAATAGGAAGTTGTATTTGCACGCACAGCGCTTGCTACCAGGGCTGCTTTCCTGCATGAGTACGCCAAGCTGCTGCCTGTTTGAAAAAATATTTGCACACTCACACGTGTCCCCAGCTCATGGGGCACCCTTACGCGCTGATCCTGCATCCTGCCAGAGGAACCCCTGGGCAGACACTCTGTCCTGAACGTGCAAACTGCCCCAGACTGAGAGTGTCCCGTTGGCCGGGCGGGGTGCGGTCCCAGAGGGGCCAGAGCGAAACCCTCAGGCGGCTGCTGGGCACCCGGGGCCTGTGTGATCAGGCTCACCCGCGCAGCCCGGGCCGGCGGTTCCCGGTGGGGACGGTAAAAGCTAACTCACTTAGTTACCAACAGAACACGAAATTCCGCTGCCTTTCTCTTCAAAAGAGGAGGGTGGAAACTGGAACTTCATTATTTGAAGGACGTCCTGGAGAATTAATATTTTTTAAGATCCCCTTTCTTCCCTGTTTTTATTTGCATTCTGGTCTAGCCCGCATGAAGGACATTGGGAGCCTCTGTCACCAACAAATGTCTGAATGTTTGGCAAAGGGCGAAGCAGGGTCTTCCTCCGGCAGCCGAATGAAAGAGTCACAGTCCCGGAAGCGAGAGAGACCCTGATCCACGTCGGAGGGGGACCCTGTGCCCGGCTGCTCTCTGCCACAGCCCAGCCCTTGGTGTGCGACTGGTGTGTCAGCGCCACCGGCAAACCCTGTTCCTAACACCCTGCTAATGACAAGAGTCCGCGCCGGCGGACTGTCTTCTGGGGGTTCTGCAGGGTTCGCCCCAATTTCTGACAGTGAAGACATCGATCCCGAACACGCCGTCAGCTGTGACGTCAGGCGTGGGCACGGCCCGCGGGGCTCAGAGCGGCGGCCTCCCTTCCATCCGTTCTGGCGGGATCCCACTGTTTTCTCTCAGTTTTATTTGTCACCGTATTTCAGCCTCAAAGTGCGAATTTGAGAACCAGAGAAACCGAACCTTGAAGGGAGGAATGCAGCCCCTGGGGCAGCCCCTCTTTCCTGCAGAGAGAAGCAGCAGCCTTGCAGAGATGTCTCTCACGAAGGAAGGCGTGGGTCCCGCCCCGGGTCTCACGGGCGGCTGTGCAAGCAGGTGCACGTGGCCGTCACCGCCAACTCGGCAGCGCGAGGCCAGCGCCCCCCACACACACCCCACTTGGCACAGCACCGCTCGGATCCAGCGGGACGGTGACGGGCAGGGCGTCCCAGAGCCCCGCAGCCCGCGGGCCGGCCACGGGCAAAGGCTGGCACTGCCTTCTCAGACCTGCAACCCTGGCGTGTGGTAGCAGGTGCTTTGTGAAGGGGAGCTACAGAGGCCTGGGACAGGACTCTTGTGTAAAAGGAATTTTAAAAGCCCCAAGACCCTAGAGATCTTAGATGAAAGGATCTTGATTTTTTTTTTTTTTCTCTCGCTTTCACATCTATTGGTCTATTAAAGTCTGCCCAGACTGCTGGGGGTTGGTCTTTGTGGGGAGCGGGGGAAGTTCTAAAGAAACAGAAGCAAAAACACGGTAGCCCGTGTGGGGCCTGTTTGGGAAGGAGCCCCCAGCAAACCAGTCTGCAGAGTGGCCGCGGGCCCGCCTGAGGGGAGCCACTCCGGGACGCGTTGCCTGTCTGCTCGTTGGGAAGGACGGACACCTCGTGGGGCACCGTTGGGGGCATCCCTGGTCAGGAACACAGAACAGCAGCCCAGTTTCTGGAATTCTGGGCATTTTGTAGGGGCTGTTGGAGCAGGGCGGGGACGGAGACAAAGCCAGCCAGGCGTCACAGGGAGGGAGAGCACATGCCCACACATCGCCCCGCACTTACCGTGGCTCAGATCCAGAAAATTCTAGAAGTGCTCTGTGAGCCCACTCAGCACAACAATGGTGGGGGCCAGGGGGTCTCCTAGGGCCAGTTCCGTAGTTGGCAAGGGGGAGCGAGACAGGAATCTCCGTGCCCACACACAGGGAGCCGCCAGGGAGCAGACCTGTGGCCTCTACTTACCTCTGTGTCCGTTGTGTTAGATCCAAAACGTAAAGGATCGAGTCGCAGGCATCCGTATTTTAAGTTCCTTTACTGGCCTGCCAGAATCAAAAAGGGTCTGAGGAGAACTCTAAAATCAGCTTGGTCTGTGCGGGGCCGAGGGTCTCCACCCCAGCCCAGGCGATGCAGCTGTCAAGGACCCGGGGCGGCGGAGGTTCCTCCGAGGTGGGGGGCTTGGGGAAGTTGCCCGCTCGCAGGCCCGAGCTGGCCGGCAACAGTCTGTGTCTCCAGGATGGACGACATCATTTATGACCCATTCTGTAATGACACGGGCGCTACAAATGGAAAAAGGTGTCCATCAACATTTCTGGGGTACCAGCCCCAGCCCAGGAAACACCAGGAGAGGGAGGATTCTCCGGCCGGCTCTGAGCTCTGTCTTTGCAGGAGGCCCTCGCCCTGCGGCCTGATTCGGAGCAAGACGGGGGACAAGAACAGGCAGCAGGAGGAAAGGGGAGTGTGCCCTGGGCGGCAGCCCCCACCCCAGCTCCTGCGCCAGGACAGGGTCGGCCGGACCAGACACAGGGGCAGATTCCAACGGTTCCCCCCACGGTTTTATCTCAAAGGTTCAAAACACTCTAATTACCCACTTGATCTCGTCCCCGGATGAAGATCCCAGACAGGCTCCCTCCTCGCGCCCGCTCTGGGCCCGTGAAGGCCGCCGTCAAACGGCACCATTTACAACGCGTCTGCCCCGATTCTGTGTGACTTCTCCCGCTTTTAACCTGAATCCCTAACCTATTTTAAACATGCCATTTCCCCCCATTAAGAGAAGGGGTCCTTTCTTCTCCTGGCGTCTTCTCCCTCAGCAGATGAACTTTCCGCGCAATCGGGCGCTCATCCCACAGACCCCCCGCCGGGCCCGATTGTCTCGGGGAGAATGGGAGCCGCTGCCAGCCTTTGTGGAGGGGGAGGGAGAAGACAGACATTATTATGATTTTGAATTCGAAGCTCTTCTCTTTTCTTCCCTTCCTTTTATTTTTTTTTCCGGGATCTAACAGCTGTTTCCCATCACAACTGGTGTTTGAAAGACATTGCAAAAATGAGTGTATCGCGGCCACAATTAACTTACTTGCCGTCCGGGCTGATTTCGTCAGGACGGACCCTGATTTATGATTCTTTGTCCCAGCGGCCAGGTGCGTGGGGAGGGCACCCCGCCGGCAGCACTCCCTTTGGGGTGCTGTGGTGGACCGGCCGCCCTCCTCCCCGGGGTGGGAGCCCCATCCCCCGGCCCCGGTGTCCGCCTCCTCCGGAGGCTCCCTCCTCACCCCATAAGGTCAAAGATACTTCAAAGCTTCACGTTAGTTCAGACAGGAGAGCACCAGCTTTGGGGGGAGGCCACTGTCCATGGTGCCAAATTATGCGTGTCCAGTTTTTGTGATGTGATCTACCACCGTTCATTAGGGACTGAGCTGAGACCATCGACTCATTTTTCTTAGGACCGAGAGCTGGTCTGCAGGGAGTCCCAGTGCTGAGAGGCCGATCAGTCCTTTGCTCACTCAGCAACTTTGCTCTTTGGATTTTTTTTTTAATGAAAATTTTTCATGCAAAATAGCAGAACCAGGCCTTCAATGCAGAAGCGAGTGGATCAGATCTTGCACAAATCGAGGGCCCAGATCGAGTGGAAAAGGGAACAACTTGGAGACATTTGGCAATCTGAGTGCAGGCCGGAAGCTGTCTGCTCCCGAGCGGGGAGGCCGGGCCGAAGGACAGCCGTCAGAATGAGGCGAGGGGGTGTGTCTCACTTCGGGACCTGGGGATTCATGGGATGTGGGACTTAGCACCTCAAAAAGGTATGCAGAACACAGTGAAACCTCAGGGCGCCTCGCCAGTAAGCAGACTCTACAAGACACATGCACCTCAGTAAAATCGTCTCTTTCCAAGCCACGATTTTAGGGCAGGATAGAGTGAAAGAGACTCAAGAAAACCCTGGAAATACCCTGGTGGTGTGCAGGCAAAGGAGATGAGAGACCGCCACCCCTGTCCCTTTCCCCCAGGGGCTTCACCCTCTCTCGGCAACTTTTGATGGCAGAGACTCGCAACCCTCAGGGCAGAAAAGGGGCCCAGGACACCCGGGAGGAGGTGACGTGGGTGTGGGCCCATCCAATGGGGTTCTGAAAGCTCCCCTGTCCACTTCTTACCCCACTGGGAGCTCCCCCCACAAGTCTGCACTGCTGGGGAGCAAATGGCCTGGCCCAGGATCGACAGAGTCCAGTACACAAGACCGCCAGTCTTCAGACAAGGACCGGGACAAACGGGGCTGTGCAGGGGTCCTGGAGAGCTGGAAGCCGGTCCCCTTCCAGAAACGCTTCCCATCACACCGCGGCCACACCTGCCCCAGATGGGGCCCAATAGCAACAGAGGTGAGAATCCACGTCCACGCAGAAGGCCCCATGTCCCCCACATGGCAGTTCCACCCCAGCCCCAGGAAGCTGCCAGCTAGTTCACAGATTTTAAAATAAAGGAAAGGAAGAAAACCTCCTGAAAACATCCCCTTGGATGGCAGCGGAGGCAGCCGGCGAACTTTGTGGCGAGGCCCCGTGCCGCACAGTCCCCTCCCACAGGAGCGCGGCCACCCAGGTGCCCAGCGGGGACAATCCTTGGCTGCGAACAGTATCGGGAATCTGTTTGTGACCAGCGGGGCAGGAGGAGACCTGAGAGCCATCCTGCACGTGTGGCGCGGCTCTTCGGTTCCTGTCTGTGGGGCTGGTCGCCCGTGTTTCTGGAGAAACCGTAAGAAAACCAGCGGAGGCTTCCGTCCCCTGTTGTTCTGAGTTCTTGCTGCTGCAGGTTTTCCTTTGCAGAGAGAGTCCGGCAACTTGGGACCAGGTTCCCGGTCCCCTTGGGAGGGACACCAGGCAGAAGAGCCTCGCGCAGTCCTCACCTAACAAAAATCACTTACAGAGGAAGAAAGCCAGACCGCCTTCGGCCGCCCGAGGAGGTGGGCATCTGCGGCGGCGTCACCTGGCTTCTTCCTGACTTTTCCGTGCGTGTCTCCCCTCCTGCAGGGCCCGGCCGGGCCGGCGGCAGGGGGCGCTGCCCCTGGAGGGCCGCACACTTCCTGAGTCCGAGAGGAGAGAGCGACAGAGCCGAGTGACAGTCCCTCCGTCTCACGCGGCATGTTTATAAGTCCTGTAACCAAAAAAATAAAAAAATCTGTTTACAAAGTGGAGTGTCAGGAACATTGTGTAACAGAACGCTCCTCTGGGCGGCTTTGATCTCTCGTGCTCCCTTAGGGAGACCGCAGGGGCCGTAGCTGGATGGCGGGGCCGAGGGGAGGAACGGAGTTTCCCAAGGAAAAAAACTGCTTGTACTTCCTCCTGGCTGCATCTAAAGCAAAAATCCTGTGAAATCCCTTGGAAGGAGCTGGCGCTGGGCCGCTGTCCCACCCCCCAGGCCCACGGCGTCGGGGACTTAGGAAGGCAGGGCCAGCAGCCAGCCCTCTCCCCGGGCGAGCGGGCATATCCACCCCGGGGCGGCAGGTCCAGGTACGCAGGACCACACCGCGCTCCAACCCTTTCCAGCCGGCCAGGAGGCACGGGACCCGTCCTGTCCTGAGGCTCCCGGGAGTTCTGAACTCCATCCAGGCCTCACAGAACAGGCACAAAAGGAGGACAGGCCGGCAGGGAGAGGAAGAAACATGTCCGTATTATTAGGATTCCCCTACCCAGTTCTAGTCTATCTTTTTATCTATAAGGGGACAAACAAAGCTGTACCTAAAGAGGGAATTCTACTTTGTACTGTGGGCCTTCAGGCTGGAAGGGTTCTAGGAAGAGCATCCAGGAGCTAGAGAGACTCAGAATTTGCGGGAAGGGTCTGTGGCCAGTTCAGGCAGACTCATGGATACAGAGAGAACATCACAGCACCACCCCCCCACCACCCGGGTTCCTCTTCCTAAAACACGTAATTGAAAAAGTAGAAGGAGCTAGTCTAGGTCTCCATGGGCTAGCCACGTAAAAATAGGGGGCGTAGTCACCGTCCGTAAAACAAAGCAAAAGAACATTCTAAAGAGAAAGACCAAAAAACCGTCAGGGACCCTTAGTGGAAGAAATAATGCAATACAATAAATTGCCCTAAATGCAGTACAGACCGTCAAGTGTGGGAGTCCGGGAACGTCAGCGGGAACGTTGAGCCTGCACAGGAGCTAGTGAGAGGAACTGTGGACCCTGGTGGGGACATTGGTGACGGGACGGTGCAAATCCTACAGGTGTCCTGTCCCGGACTATGAGTGGGCATAGTCCACGCTCGTGCATCCAAAGGCCTGGGACACCATAAAGCAAGGAAAATTAGGGGCCCACTGGAGACATAAACTCAGAGAACCACTCAGCACCGTTCAAGGCAGACGCGCTTACCTGTTGAAGGAAGACTTCTGCTATCCGCCGCAACGGGCACGGGAGCCCCTTCCTGCTGGCCGCACGGGGTGCTTCGGAGAGCCGCGGTGTGAGCGTAAAGCAGTTGCTGTTCAGGTACAATCGCTCCGAGTTCTCCTGAGAGTCGGGCTCCCCCACACCCCTGGGCTATTCCGACGACGCAGCGCGGTTGGCACTGGGGCCCCTGCTCCGCAAGGGACCTCATGGCCAAAGTCGCCGAGCTCCGGTGAGCCAAGGGCTGGAAGTCGCCCTGCGTGTGCGGACTCCCCGTTCTCTTACACGCGATTTCAGACGAGGCTGGAGCACGTGCTCACGCCCTGCAACGCTCCGAGTGGCGACTTGGGAAACCTGTGGTCCCGGCCCCTGCTCATCAGTGCCCCCCGCAGGCCACGAACAGGTGCGCTCCTCTTCCTCTTTCCCACCTGCCTGGGAGGTGCCCACGCCATCCTTTTAGAGAAGCCAAAATGACAGTAAATCGCCCAAAACTGCACACCCATGAGAATTCATGAGCTGGAATTCAGAAGCCGGTCATCAGCCCCCAGATGGTCTCTTCCTCTGCTCTGACGCTGCCGTGACCCTGGAGGACGCCTGAGGCTTGTCCCTAGGCTAGGCAGCAGGAAATCACAGCTGTGCGGCCTTGGACAGGGGACAGCTGCCCCCAGATTCCTCATCTATGAAATGGGGGCATGAAACCTGCCTATCAGAAGCTGTGTGAGAATGAAAGTGAAATGCTGATATTTAACTTTTTTAATATAAATAAAATTAAATTAAAGTTCAATCTGATTTAATTCAAATTAATTAAATTGGAATAAAATCAAATTAAGGTAAAATTAAAATACTACCTACCTAAAACTGTGTGTGAATTAAGGGGAATAATTTATGTAAAGCACTTAAAACACTGCCCGGCCCTTTTAAGTGCTTTTCAAACGCTCCTGGCTACGAGAACCGTGATCACTACCGGCATCACCATCATCATCATGATTCTTTCGCTCGTGGCCAGGGGAGGTCACTCAGATCCACACTTCTGGCCGAAAGAGTAATCCATGTAGACTTTACATCACAATCAGCAAGAACACGATTTTGAAACCACGTCTTCCCACGTCCTGTGACCGATTCCTGCATGTTACGTGGGTGAATATCTAATATTTAGCAGAATAATCAAAGTTATGGTCTGTGCTCAGTGCTGCCGACTGCTCAGCCACGTCCAACGCCAACCAGCACCAATAAATATATAAGAAAATGGAAAATGTTGCTTCAGGGTAGAAGAGACACCGGAGAACCCCCAAGCTTGTGCCCAGAGCACTCTCCCTTCCCCACGCCCCCGACGCCCCCTCATTTCTTCCTGGGCCGGGTGTCTTGGGTCTCAGCTGAGACTCAGCAGCCCTGGGAGCCTCCTGTGGTTCCACGGCGACAAGCCGGGTGCCTGGCTCTGTGCTCTGGGGACTCTGAGCACACGGTCACTGCCACACGCTCCACAGGCGACTAAACTGTCTGTCCCTCATCCCCTACTGGACCATAAAGTCCTCGAGGGTGGGAATGATAGTCATCTTAGCATGAGCACATCTCTACGTTCAGCAAACCCCACCCCACGCCAGCACCATGCCGGACGGTCTCCTCCTAGTGCTGCCCAGTAGGACCCAAGTAGAAGGGAGCCCGGAACTAAACAGATGCTCAATGAATGTTGCGAGAATCTTCGGAACTGGCAATTTCCAAATAGCCTGTCGATCTAGAATTAAACCATTTATTTTTGATTTAATAATATTTTGATAGTTTCCTACACGTAAGCTAGGTTGTATGCTTTAAGGAATATCAAAAATGGAAAATATATATGCTCTGCCCTCAAAGAGCTTTACATTTAGTAGAGAAAAGATAAAGGAAGAAAGAAAATACAGACACAAATGCTATCACAAAAGCTCAGTATCCTTCAAGAATTCCAGGAAGAGACATTCACCAGCCTGAGATCAGTGGAGGTGGTCGCGGTGGACCATGAACAGGGGGTAGGATTTCTACAGGAGTCGTGGGGCAGGCAGAAGGCGCCGGGTGGGAGGCTGGGAGCCCGGTCAGCCCGGGCAGGTCAGACATGGGTTTGGGAAGAGCCCATGTCTCCCTTGTTGGGCGTATCCATTCGCTGGAGCTGTGAAGCGCCCAGTACCAACCAGCAGCAGGCACCGCCAACATCCACTCCCTCCAAAGGCCCAGGGAGGACCCCACCTTCAGTTCCTCACCAGCGTCGGTGGATTGGGGAAGTCCTCAGAGCTCCGTGGCCAGTAGCTGCACCGCTCCGGTCTCTGCCTCTGTCTTCACATGGTCCCCTGGGCCTCTGTCTAAAGTGCCTCTTCGTAGGACACCAGCCCCTGGATCAGGACCCACCCTACTTGAGTATGACGTCATCTTTACTGTTTTTCTAAGCAAAGATGTAAGGGCGACTGGGTGGCTCAGCCGGGAAAGCATTGGACTTTCTGGGTTTCTGCTCAGGTCATGATCTCAGGGTCCTGAAATCCAGCTCCGGGTTGGGCTCGGAGCTCAGCAGACTCTGCTTGAGATGTTCGCTCTCCCTCTCCCCTGCTCCTCCCCTGCTCATGTTCTCTTGCTTTCTCTCACTCGCTCTCTCTCAAATAATAAATAAATAACTAAGATCTATGATAATTAGGGATATAATAGATTCATGACTTTTTGACTTTTACTGTTTTCACCGATGTATAACTGAGGTATTTAACTGCAGAACTAACAAATTGTTTCACAACGTACCTATTCTTCTTGAATCATTACGTTGTGTGCGTGACACTTGTGGAATGTTGTATGTCGATTATGTCATCTTAACTCGATGACATCTGCAAAGAACTTCTTTCCTAACAAGGTCACATCCATGGATACCGGGAGTCAGGGCTTCAACAAATCTCTCCTGGGCACGGCTCAACCCAGAGCGTGGACTCACAGGAACAGGGATGAAAAGGGCGCTTGGGCTCACACTGTGCAAGGGTGTGCAAACAGAGCGCTGTGGGCTGGCTTGTGGGGACATCACTCTGCACACGAGCCAGACGATCAGGACATCCCACTCCAACATGAGAAGAGAAACTCCCAACCCAGGATCGCCCACCACCCTCACAGAGAGGGCGGCCTGAAGAAGGGGCAGCATCGCCAAGCATCACATTCTCCTGGCACATGAACCCCTCTCTGGTTGTACATTAGGGACTCTGGGGACGGCTTCGAGGCCACCAGCACATTGTCTTGTCTTGTGAAGTGTAAACTATAGCATGACCCGGCGGTGGCCACGGGGAGCATGGAGGTCCTGTCAAGACGGTGAAGGAGGCGGGATCCGTGCCCACCGCGCCCTCGTCAGATCCCGGCAGCACAGCTGACAGCCCAGCTCCAAAGACGCGGAAGCGAGGCCCCGCACTATTATCTATTCCGTTTTTTATTCTACTCCTACTGCAGTCACCAGGTGACAGTTCCTCCATCAAAGTGCATGTACATTACGACTAAAAATATCTATTGTGATTTTTTTTTAACACTGTATAACTTCCACGCGAAATGAATCCCCATCAGTCTCTCCATAGGGCGGGGCCACTCATAACGGTTGATGTCCGGGGCTTAGGTCCCGCTGAGCGACCGCCACCTCCAGGTGCAGTAAAATCTTCAGGAAACACACACTACACACAAATGAATTTCTTACCCTGGGGTGAATTTTAGTAAGAATACCCCACTCAGGGCGCCTGGCTGGCTCAGTCAGTTAAGCGTCCTACTCTTGATCTCAGCTCAGGTCTTGATCTCAGGGTCATGAGTTCAAGCCCCGTGCAGGGGTCTACACTGGGTGCGGTGCTTATTTTAAAAAAGAAAAGAAGAAGAAGAAAAAGAATATACCGCTGTAGACCGAACCCTCAAAATATACAACTTTTTGCCAGTTAACATCTTCAAGGTACAATATTGTCTGTGGCACCTTAGCCCGGGCCTCCCCGGCCCGCATCCAGAAGGACCCGACGGCGCGGCTGCTGTCCTGCCCGCCCGCGCGGACCTACGTCAGCCCTAGGCCCCCTTTCCTGAAGGGAGATGCGGAGAAGCGTGCGGCCTTGGTCCCGAGAGTGAATGCGTTCTGCCACGGTGAACCGCTCCAGAGCCGGGCTGCGAAGGGCTGGCGGTCAGGGTGACGAGGCTGCGCCGCTGCAGGGGAGTGTGAGGTGCAGCGGCGGGGAGGGCGCCCCGAGGTGCAGCCTCGCCCGGTGCCTCCGCCGCGCGGCGCGTCCCCTGCGCCCAGAGGCGCGGCCGTCGGGCCTGGCCCGCGCATGGCGGCCGGACAGCAGGGAATGCGCTGCCGCACTTCGCGGGAGGCCGGGCTGGGAGCGACCCTTGTCCTTCCTGCGTGAGACCGACAGGACTGTCCGCTCCTTCTGCCGCCGCGACCCGGCGGGAAACAGCTGGACGCGGCGGGAAGCGCCACCGGCGCACGGGGGAGCGTCTCCCCGAGTCCGAGCCCTCGCGGGCGCGCGTGGCCCTGCTCTCACGGAGCTTGAGGGTCTGCGCCGAGACGGGGCCGCGGCTGTGACCCTCCGACGGGACGGGACGCTGAGCCTGGCGAATGCTCCCACCCCGGGGTCACCCCTAAGCCTGGAAACCCGGAGGGACGGCGGGCGGGCACCGGCCCAGCCACGGGGTCTGCGTCCGACGTCGGGCCGGGCTGGGACCGAGCGCCGAGACCCGCGCGTGGCGCGTCCGCCGGCCTCGGAGCGAGTCCCGTCGGCGCGTTCCGGTCCACACCGCGTCTCCACTGCCCGCTCCGGGGCGTCAGGGAACTCCGAAATGACTGTGATCTGCGCGGATCTGGACAAGAAGAGGACCCTCGGCCGCCGGTGCCGTCCCCTTCAATAAAGACGCGCAGGGCAGTGGATGAGGGCGGGAGGCGAGCCGCGGGGGCCCTGGGCACGGCGCTCCCGAGACCGCGGACACCGAGGGCGCCAGTGACACCTGGTGGCCGCAGCCGCGACAGCGCGCCGCTCACCCGCGCCGGGACGACTCGGGCTGTCCCGGCCTCCAGCCCTGACCCGCGTCACCACTCGGGTGTCGCAGAGACACCCTGGGGAGTGCACAGCCGCTGCGGGACCCACTCGTGCACCTGCCGGGACCTTCTTCCCCGACGATGGGCCCTTCCATGCCCGGATCTGCCGCTTCGTCCCCACCCAAAGCGTTGGAACGGGGGAATGATCGGTTGTGCTCTTTGTTCAATTCATACAAAGAGATTCTCTTTCTCATGTCGCCGAGGTCAGTACCTGTGGACTCTAAGCCCTCAGTGAGAGCATTGCAGAAGCAGCAGCAGGACCACTTAGAAGCAGCGTCCTCGGAGGGACACGGAGTCGGTGTGACCTGGGGTCCGCTGTTTCCCCCGGGCGACTTCCCAGCATCCATATTTTATTCAAATGAATTAAGAGTGTTTTGGGTTTTGTTTTGTTTTGTTTTGTTTTGTTTTGTTTTGTTTTTAGCAATGAGTTCTGGGTTTGGGTACTTTTTGAGTCATTGATGCTCAGAAAAAAGTAATGTTATTTAATCAAAGCAAATGATATAATGTATTTCTTTTAAAGAAACCACATTTCATGTTTAGAGCCCTCTGAGATACTGAATACAAATGAATTTGTTTTACTTTGAGTACATACTATCTTTTAAACGGAGTCTCTGAAACACACTGCCTTGGTGCTCGTTTGCTGAGCTAATTACTGTCGCCCACCACCCTGCCTGCGCCGGTCTGGGCATTCCGGGCATTTTCCTAACTACGGCACAATCTCCTTTCAGGACAGTCGTTCAAGGTATGATACGGAGGTACTGTCATACTCATTTTTTTCCCTCTAGAATAAATTGAAAACTAAAGGACTTTTCTCTAAAATTGCAGTATTAGTGATATATTAAGAAATAGCAGACTAGCACCACTTCCATAAACTCAAATTCTCTCTCAACAACCTAAGGGCCATCCTGTCCCCACTATTTGGCAGTAGCAGATCCTCTGGATCTAGAAAAGCATGAGCCAGAGCTTCTCAAGAGAAGGAAATTCAGAGCTTCTACAGAAGGAGTTCATCTGACCTTGGGTCCCTCGTACAGTGGTTCAATTTGTGCCCTGCGTAATGCAGGAGGCAGGGTCGCACCTGTCAACCAGGCAGAGAGGGCCTGTGATGTGGTGCAGTACACAAGTCCCACAGCCATCAACACTGGCTTCTGGGTATGTCTGACACTCTGAACTTCCGCCTGATGGCCTGGGAGAAGGGCATGGCAGGGCTGGGGTCAAGTCGAGCCTTCCTTCTATACTGGTACCTTCATGGCTGGCCAAAGACACCAGATCCCAAATGGAACAGTAAAGAAAATTTGCGAGCTGGTGCCTCAAGGGAATTGTCTTTCCTATTCAACTTTCAGAAGACAGTGAGAAACAAAAAGGCAGACATCTTCTCACTGAAAAGCATCCAATTAATGCCCTAGAATCTGAGAATTGTACAATATGAAATCTCTTAAGTGTTGAAGCCCTGCGTGTTCCCCTGGGTGTTACGCCAGCAAGCTCCAGCATAATACCCAGACTCACCCCGAACAGCCTGTGTCCTCACAGTTGGGATTTGCTCTCCTACAGGCAACTGGGTGTTTAATTGACGGGTCTGCTTTTAGCCCATTATGGGGCCATCTTATTGTCCAGTAACCAAATCAATTCTAATCCACATCCACAAAAGAAATTACAAAAATATTAGATGTGTTGGTGATCTACCCATGAGTTTCGTTCCCACGGCCCACTGGCCCACGGTCTTGACCCCAAACAGCCCCAAATGGGGTTGCAGCCTTCTCGTTCCAGAGCCCGGAGGGAGGCTGGCAGCCACACGGTCCTTCTGCTGTCCTCAGACTGGCTTTTTGCTTTGACCTTAGTCGCTTCTACATTGACCACAGGCCCTGAAGTTAGTCGGTGGTTTCATTTCTTCTCTGGATATAAATGTACCAGCACCCGGAACTACCCTGCGGCCGAGAGGGCTTCGGGAAGTGCCCATCATCGTTGGCTCTCTCTCGATGCAGCACCCTCACTGGCGCCCCTGATGCGGTAAGGGCTCCTCAGGCGCTCAACTCAGAAACCAGGGACCACCGTGCAGAGGCGGAGCCCTCCTGCGAGGAGGCTGAATGTTCCCTGTTCTGAACCCTTTCAGGACTGCATTCGGATGTCAGCTGAGTCACGTGCTGACGACTTACCATCCAACTCGTCCAAAGAAAAAGTTTCCAGTGAAATAACTTAAACTTCCTATTCTACTATCTATTCTAGTAAATACGGCAACTCAAGAGAAAAGATGCTTCACTCTTATACACCAGCTCCCTCTTCCCAGTGCTCCCTGCCACGGAGGAAGGAGCCACACTCCCTGCAGCACGCTGTCCTGGGACCTACGACGCTGGCCCACAGCCAGCCCACGCACTCGTTGCTCCAGAAAGGGAAGGCAATAAATATTGAACATGGTCGCCAGACCGATGGGAAGCAACACAACACTTCATCGTGACCAAACAGGGAGCACACGGCACGTCAGAGATCCGGAGAATGAACGCGCCCCACCCTCACCCCGGTCCCAACCTCACCAGAAGACGCTGATGTTCTCCGAGGGTACTTGCGAGAAGCGGGTGAGAAACTTGGGGAGAAGCTGGGGAGAAATGAAAAGGAAACATACAAACACAACCAGGCTCCTTATTTGCACATTTTGATAAAGGACCAATGCATTTCCTTCCGGTAAATCAAGGCAAGTGTGGGAAGAAATGATTTCTAAGTCGGATGCTGACCTCCCCCATCTCTCTGTGGCTTCGTTTCATAAAGCACAGCTAACCGAATGATCGATGGTGAAGTCACTTGGGCAGTCGCCAGTAGCTATCTCCTTCTGTTCTGAGACCTGCATCCAAATTTGAGCCTGTGAAATGGCTTGGGTGATCTTAATTTGACAGTTGTCAACATTTCAAAATCATTGCCAAGTTCAACCAAATGGAAGTCTTTGATCAGGCCTGGCTCTCTCTGTATGTGTGTGCGTGAGTGTGTGCGCCTGTGTTGTGTGTATCAGCGAGTTGCCAATCTGAGCCCGCATAACACACCTGTGCGCCCTTCTTCCATCATGTCTTGTTAGCATCTCTCGACGTGATGAGTTCTGTGGGAGGGGAGGGAAAAATGGCACTTCAACTCCAATAAGTTTGGTCCAAGAAGGAGCAAAATTTGCAGATGAAAATTTCTGGATAGTGGATTAAATTAATTAAACATTAAAATCTGAAAATATAAAAATCACTGCCCAGAATATAAACTTTTGCAAAAAAAGAAAGGACCTAATCGCCAACAAAACAGCTCACGGTAAGCATTACTTAGTGCTTATAGTTTTCGGCATGAACATCTCAGCCTCAGCGAAAATTAAAGACAATTTAACTGATCCAACATCCATAGAAAGGCAAGCATAAAAACAGTGAAAATAACCAGGAAAACGACGAGACTTTTCTGAAATCTGCCATGTACAGGATAACTTATTTGAAAATGAGACTCCAGGCACCGGAAATACAGAATCACCATAGGGAGGTCATTGAGACAAAAAAGCAAAAATACCTCATTCCTCCATGCAGGGAACATGGCTCTGACTTTGGGAAATGTTTCCTTAATCTGTAGAACATACAGGCCATTTCTCTTAGTGCCGAATATCATGAAAGCACAAACAGAAGACAGAGGACATGTTTTCGAGACGTGCTTTCCTTTTTTTCCTTGTTTCAGTATGTTGGGGTGACTATTCCCCAAAAGTTAAATATCACATCAAGGTATAGATGCGTACGTATAAGGCCTTGGGTCAGAAGAGCATGTTTTCAGTTCTAATAAATGTTTATGGGATAAGTAAATAAACAGACGGTTGATGGGCATAAACAAATATATATAGTTCCATGATGTGAGAAAATACTGTCTTGAAAAGCTGAGCTATGATTTATGGTTAATCTGTACTTTCAAAACTGTCAACAGCTAAATCACACTGAGTCCAAAAGCCATGCAGATATTGCCAAGTGACCTGATGTCCTATAATCAGCTCCTTGGAACAGTAATGGAGCAGAAGTCTCTGCAAGTTTCTTGATCTTATGAATAATCATACCCGAGCCCCGGGGGAGATCTGTCCTCTGCTCACACACTTTGTTGTGTGGATGTGTTGATGACACAGGTCCATCTGTCAAGACAACTTAGAATTTCCCCTGCTGCCTTTCATACATGGCCTCAGGGAGGTCAAGCCGGGGTGACCAGAAGCGTTTTCAAATCTCCCCATGATGGCCCTGCTTCCCTACCTGGTGTTTCCCCTGAAAAGGCCAAATTTGGTTTTGTGAATGAAAAGAATTCCATGAGTGGATCGATAGATTAGAGAAACAGACGTCTCTTCACAGCCACTGTCTCCTATTTCTACTGATGACCTGCCGTGATGGCGGGCTTTCGAGATGTCCATTGGCAACAAGAAAGGACTGTCCCCAGGCAGCCTGAGGACTCCAGTGCACAGAGACTACTGTCCCTGTGCTGCAAGCTCTGTGTGTTAGGAGAAGGGGCCTCAGACCTCCCACAACAAACCTTGCAAATTCACATCTTTGTTGTTGTTTTTAATTGAACATCTTATTTTGAGGTAACTGTAGATTTGCATGCAGTTGTACGAGATCACAGAGATCCCGTGGACCACTTACCCCGCTTCCCCAGTGGTAACATCTCATAGAACAATAGTGCAACAGCCCGAACAAGAGAGTGACCCTGATTCAGTCAAACATAGAGCACAGCCACCCGCCCGTGTTGGAATGGCCCGTCCCGCATCCTTCTGGCTCCATTCCCCCATACGCGCCGATCTCTCTACATTTATAGCTTAGCATATCCATACTGTCATGTAAATGAAAGCAAACCATATGCAACTTTTGGGACCAGCTTTTTTGACTCAACAGAATTCTCTGGAGACTCACCCAGGTTGCCCTACCACCAGCGTGTGTTCCTTGGGTGCATGGACCACACAGCTGGTTTAACCGCCCACCCGTTGATGGACATCTGGGATGTCCCTGATCTGGGATTTCCATGAATAAAGCTATTTGGAACATCCATGTACAGTGTTCGTGTGAAAATAAGTTTCAGTTCTCTGAAAATAAGTTTCAGCTCTCTGCACCCAAGGTGCAGTGGCTGTCATTACTGCTAGGTGGGTGAGGGGTTGGTCTGGGGCCCTGGCTCCATGAGTGATACTCCAAGGAGTATGATTTTTGGATTGTAGGGCAAGTGTATATCAGTTTTTTAAGAAACTGCCAAATTCTTTTCCAGCGCGGCTGCACCGTTTTACATCTAGTCAGCCACATGTGGAAGATCCAGTTCCGTCACGTCTTCACCACAATTTGATGTTGACACTATTCTTTTTTATTTTGATCATTATGATGAATGTGAATATTTCACTGTGGTGGTAGCTTGTGTTTCCCTAATGGCTCATGATGCTCAACATCTTTTCAGGCATTTTTCTGCCATCTGTATATTCTCTTGGGTGAACTGTCTGTTCATGACTTTTGCCCGTTTTCTAATTGGATTGTCTGTTTCCTTACTGTTGCGTTTATGTCCAGCTCACAGACCCTCCTCCTTCTCTTCACCCTGTTAACGCCCACCCGGCGAGTCGTTTCCTTCACGGATAGTAGTCCTCATCTGAAAACTTCCATCTGCTCCTTTATACCTTCGAGCATTTTGCTAAGACTTTCTACTTCTTGGCTGAGATGCTCTATTTTTTTTTTTACACTTCCTATTTTTTCCTTTGTTTCAAGTGTGTTCCTAATAGCTTACTGACACAATTTTGGGGAGGCTCCTTTTTAATCATTTTAGGTAATTCTAGCATCTCTGTCATTTGGTGTTGGCATCTACATACTGTCTCTTTTCATTCTGTTTGAGATCTCCCTGATTCTTTTTTTATTCTTCATTTAAATCCAATTTATTTAACGTACACTGAATTACTAGTTTTATGAGTAGAATCTAATAATTCATCACTTGCATACAACACCCAGTGCTCATTACATCAAGTGCTCTCCTTAATGCCCGTCACCCAATTACCCCTTCCTCACCCACCTCCCTAATTCTTGGTGTGACAAGTGATTTTCAAGGGAAGCCTGGACATTTGGGGTAACACCTTCGAAGGGTCAAGATCTTATCTAAACCTTGGGTTTTGGTTGATTTCCTTTGACCTTGCCCCACCACCTCATCACTACCAGAAGGGGGCAGAAGTGCAGGTCCCTCAACTGCACTCCATGGGCACCCAAGTGTGCAGTGGCTGTCATTACTGCTAGGTGGGTGAGGGCTAGGTCTGGGGCCCTGGCTCCATACCTTCCTGGCAAGGAGGGGCTGCATTACGTGATCACTGCTTCCTACGTGGCCTCAGCTGACACCTTCGGAGGAGGTGGCCCTGTTACCACTGGGCAGTGATGAATGTCTTGTCTTCCCACTAGACAGCTCTGCCACCAAACCAGTTGAGATTGTTGGGGGACCCACCCACATCACGTGACAGGGGTTGTCTTGGCTCAGGTTGTCTTACCATGATATCACACTCTGGGTGATTTAAACACCAGACATGATTTTCTCAAGGTTCTGGAGACCAAAAGTCCAAGATCATGGGGTCATCACTCAATGAGAACTCTCTCCTGGTATTGCAAACTCTCCCAATGTGGCCTTTCCTTGGTGCACATACTTGCAGGAAGAGATGTGTCTCTTTTCCTCTTCTTGTTGGGCCACCAATCCTGTCAGATAAGTATCCATCCTATGACTTATTTAATCTTAATCATTTCCATGAAGGCCCTTAAAAGATTTCAACATATGAATTTGAGGGACACAATTCAGGCCACGGTGGGGCTGGATATCCAGACTCTCATATGGTCTCCACTAACATGTCACCCTGCTCAGCAAAATGTGGGAGGCCTTCCTTACAGCCTCACCGACGCAGACAACTAGACACCCTGCTAGGCCTCTCCTGGTGGAAATAAAGGGGTGGGCAACACTGTTTGCTGCCATGTTTGGCTGGAGCCCAACAATTATTGTTTAAAGTTGTCTCTTTCGCCCAGCTGCCTCTTTCCTGCCCCTTCAGCCAGGGATAGCACTTCTCTTGGGTCTGAGATTTTGTCTGCAACATGTGGTTCCAGGTCACAAGCTTCTTCACCTCCAAGTGTGGGGCACATGAGGCAAAAGGAAAATCAGAGAATGCACCGCCCTGTCCTTGCATGGGTCCACAGTCCCCAGCCAGTCTCCCTACTCTGTCTGCCTTTGGCTGTCTTTCTTAAGCGTGCTTTCCATGTAATGTTTTTAGTTGTGTTCGACAGAGAAGAGTAGGTTTACCCAGAGATAGAAGTCTACTCTTTCTTTAAAAATTCCAAATAGGGGTAGCTGAGTGGGTCAGTCGATTAAGTATCTGCCTTCAGCTGAGGTCATGATCTTGAAGTCCTGGGATCAAGCCCCAGTTGGGCTCCCTGCTCGGCGGGTTGTCTGCTTCTCCCTCTGACGTTCACCCCACTCATGCTTGTGCGCGCTCTCTCTCTCTCTCAAATAAATACATAAAACCTTTTAAAAAAAACTTTTACATTTTAAAAAGAGCTCCAATTAGTTGTCAACATTAAAAAATTATCTATTAGTCTGTTCCTATATAATTTTTCTTTTTTTTCAAATCAAAGCTCCATTCAAAGCTCCATTCCCTGGGAACAGCAGCTGGTAAGACCTACATTTGGCCTGGTGTCGTTACTAACATTTCCTTCAGTTGCCAAATGAAACATTCACCCATTTATATCACCTGCCTGGTCCTGAGGAAAGAGAATTAGCCAAGCTTTAGGGAGGGGTCTGAGTTGTTGTTCAGTATTAGTCAGAGTTCACGTAGAAAGGATAAATAGATAGACAGATAGATGGCAGATGGGTAGATGGTAGATAGAGGGGGAGAGAGGATAGACAGATGACTGATCAATAGAGAGATCGAGAGAGACAGGATGATATAGACAAATGACGGAGAGACGATTGATAGACTGACGATAGAGAACTACAGAGAGTTGATAGATTGCTAGAGAGATACGTAGATACATAGATAGATAGATAGATAGATACCTTTGAGAAATTTATGACAAGACTCGCCTTACATGATTGTGGAGCTGGACAAACAGGTCCCAAATCTGTAGGGCGGGCAGTCAGGAAGGTATGACCTGACAAAGGAATTGCACGTGTGAACTTAGCTGCTTTTTGGAGTTTGGCTCAAGGAATGCCCGGGCCTTATTTTACATGAATTCCACTAGTACTGGTTCAGCCAACCCCTCACCCCCCAGGATAATCTTTACTTATTATTTTTTTAACTGATGAGGGACCTCAAATGCATCTGCAAAGTCTCTTCACAGTAGACCTACCCTGCACCATCTAAGTGGGCAAGGGGCACATGTACAAAATGGCCACTTGCGCTTCCCATCTGTCCACACTTAGCCAAGGTTACACGATGCATCCAAAACCTATTATGGTGGGTGGAGTGCTTTTCTTTTCATCACAGACATAAAAAGCATCAGGCCAACCTATTCTCACTCAAGGGATTGTTCAAAACACATCACTTGATCCACTCCTAGGTATCTATTCCAAAGAACTGAAAGCAGGTCCTCATATAAGTCTGTGCACGCACATAGCCTCACTATTCCCAACAGGCAAAGGTGTGAGCAGCACAAACATACACTGATGGATGGCTGGATAAACCACTGTAGTAGACCCATACGATGGGAGGCACCCAGCTCAGAGAAGGATGAAGCACTCATTCATGCTAAGGTATGAATGACCCTTGAAAACATTACATGAAATTTGAAATGTCAGAGACAAAACACCACAAATTGTATGATTCCATTTATACAAAACATCCAGAATAAGTAAATCCACAGAGAGAAAAACATAGATCATTTGTTCCTGGTCGGAGGAAGGCAGGAAGAGAGAGACTGCTTAATGGGTTTGGGGAATCCTTCTGAAGTGATAAAATTGTTTTCCGACGAGTGAGAGGTAGCAGTTGTACAACACTGTGAGTGAGCCAAATGACTGAATTGCTCACTTCAAAATAGTTAATTTTATATTATCTGAGGTTGACCTCTATTTTAAAAAGGCCTCGCTGGACAAGGACGTGTTCAGAAGGGTAAGTTCTCCTCTATGCTCCCCTATGTGCGAGTCTGAAATATACAGAAGGAAGGTCAGATCTTGGGCACTGTGAGGACGGGACCACTGGCTTCAGGTCAAACAGACAGTTAGACAAAGGCAAGACAGGGATATCACCCTAACATATAGTACCTTTCAAAGATTGAAACTGCCTGTCTCTCAATCTCTCTCTCTCTCTCTCTCTCTCTCTCTCTCTTTGTTGGGTATGGTGAGTTTATTATGATGTTTATATGATTTCTGGTAATGGATAGGCTTTTAAAAGAAAATGAATGTCCCACAGATTTTGCCTTGTCATTTCACTCACTGCAACTTGATGCCCAGAAGTTAGGCAAATAAAGCTTCAAGTCAGAAAAACCCAGAGAAACCACAGTACATAAAGTATGAGAGGAAGTCAAAGTGAACCAGATGACACAGCAAGCTCATTTCTTATTTTTCTTACAGAGTCCTCTTTCCCTCAGGCTGACCCTCAGTCTCCTCTCTGCCGGGCAAGGTTGAGCAATGAGCGTCATGACATTGGGCAGCAAGCAGCAATGGCTGTCTCAAAAAGAAATCCTATCGGGGCCCAGAAGGTAGAGGAGGGAGCAGAGCTACTGAATGGCAAAGAGTGGAGACTTCCAGCAGAGGCCAGCCTGCCCCATCTGCCCCACCAATGCCCAGAACCTTCCAGAAGCACAGAAGTCTCAGACATAGACGAGCACAGACCACCACTGTCTTGTGCTGTGCCCATGACTGGTTTTACTCCCAGGCTGGTATAAAATGGGGGACAAGGTTTCCATACAAAACTGGCTGCTTTTGTGCAAGAATTGGCCAGTGTGCCACCCTCCCTGTCCTTCCCCGATATGTGAGGATCATTGGAAGATGCTAAAGGCTTGTTGAGCTTTTTACCAAAAACAAATGTTAGCACAGATCTTGGGGTTTCTCCCAAGGATGACAACCAGAGAATCAAAAGTGGGCAGAGGAAATGAAATGGCTGCGGGTAGCTGACATGGCTGACTTGGCACTCAGCATTTACCCTCAAAAGTTCTGGTTCTCTGCGGGCTGGCAGCACAAAGCCACATTGACCAGTCTGAGGTCACTGCTCACAGAATTGGTCGGGATGTGTATTCTGTGCCTCCTATCCCTGTTTCCAAATAGGACCATACTACAACTGGACCAATCTATCTCAGAGATATGGGAAGTTACTGTATTTTCAAAGGATCCTTGGAGAGGAGTGTTCTGTAATTTCCCTTGGTAGCTTGTTCCCAATCTTAATAACACTCAGTATTTCCACAATTGTTTTCCTGTGTCTCCTTTTTTAACAAATAGTGTTTGTTCGTTTGTTTATTTGTTCAATTTCTCAAGATTTTTGATTATTATGGGAAAACTTTGCAACTATTCCAGCCCGTTCACAAACTAAAGAGGTTACCTCAGGTTATTCTCAAAACTATTTCCCCTGTTGTCATCATAAACAGCTTTCATGCCAACAGCTCATGATCCTTTGTAGCTCATGATCCTTTCCTTAGAATGAAAATTATTTTCTTAATTCTGAGAAAAGAACTTCAGGAAATCTGTGCTGTATTAATAAAGGGTAGATCTCCTTTTTCTACAAATAACTGTTCGTGTACACAGCCTTCAAATAGCAGAAAAAGATGTGCAAATATTGCACCTGTGAGAGGTTATTTACAGAAAAACATTGGTGCTATGTGGGGTCAAGATACAGAAGGAAAGTTAATTCACTTCTTAGTGTTTATACAGAGCAAAAAACATCATTCCCCAAGCCTCTTACATTCTTATTCTATAGTTAATTCCATCATTAATTCTTAGTAATCTTACAAATTGGTCTGTTTTTATCCCATTTTACAGAGAAACTAAGGTTGAGAACCAGGTCACAATTGGTAATCCTTTCTTTGCCTAGTCATGTACATAAGTGACTCTTTGATTGACAGGGAAATGTCCCAATTAGCTGTGTCCCAGGGAGAACCACAGATTGATAATAGTGTCAATTACTGTATGTGAATCTGAAATTGTTAATATTATTTGTAATATGAGATGTCTCCTCTGCTCAAGACCAGAAATCCAAGGAGCCTAGAGCTAAGCTGTTATTAGTTTCAATTTTACATCTCTTTGTTTTGATCCCCAAACTAGCTGTATATTAGACTCACTTAAAGGTGCCCCTGAAAAACGCATCTCCTGGGCACCAACCCCAGAAATTTTAACTCCATATATGACAGTGTATAACTATATAGAGTAAAAAGGTGAAAGTTCTATTTAACCCCACACACACCATTGTCCAATAAAATCAGAACAAGGCAGATACCATTGCTACCATTATTCAGTGTTGCTTTTCAGTCCATGTAGTGAAACAGAAAAAGAGAGAGATATAAAGAAAGGCAGATAAACTCATAGTTGCCTTCATAGTAAATCCAAATGATAAATCAAAATTGTCATTGACTTGGTCCTGCTAAATGATGATACAAAAGTATACACACACATGCACACACACACACACACACACACACTAGCAAAATAAAAAGAAAAATGTAACTAAAAGGAAGAAGATTGACTTTTTTTTTTAGGGGGGTGGGCAGAGACAGGGAGAGAGAGAGATTTTTAAGCAGACTCCACGACCAGCATGGGGCCTGACACAAGGCTCCATCTCACAACCCTGAGATCACAACCTGAGCCCAAATCAAGAGTCAGACCCTTAACCGACTGAACCACCTAGGTGCCCCAAAGGAAGAAGATTAATGTCTTAATGCAAAAGAAACTACAAATTCCCAGGAATGGTAGTAACAGTAAATGTGCAACATCAACAAATACCAACATTAAAGAAAAATATAAATTTTAATGACAGACATAAAAGAGAATATAAATAAATGGAATATCATTTCTGATGAGATGACTCAAGTTTAAATATGTTATCTTTCTTTAAATAAATAATGAATCTCATAAAAATCCCAACTGATATCCCAAGATAATTTAATTAAATCTGGTTAGCTGACTCCAAAGTACATCTAACAGAGGGAAAGCACAAGACAACTATTGAATTTAAAGTGACCAATAAGAGACAACTTACCTCAGCAGACAATAAAAACATAACATACACAGTAATTGAAAAATATGTGGTGGGAAGAACTGACAATAGAAGAAACAGAAGCTTTTTCTGAAGCAATGGCATACGTAATAAATATTGTTCAGAATCAGTAGGGAAAGATTAATTGTTCAACAAATGGACTAGAATAACTGTCTATCTTTGTGAGAAAAAGTTAAGTTATGACTCAATCTCACTTCCCACAGTAAATTCAGGATGGCTGTCTTATATTAATGTGAAATATGATGTTATTTTTATAATCCCAGCTGGAGGTATTTTCATTAACCAATCATTAACCAGAAGCTATGAAGGAAAATATTAAAGTTATTCTCTATTTCTATAATTTCATTAGGGGACAGCATTATAAATAAAGATAAAGTGAAAAAATATTTAGTAGTTAAAACAGACCAAAAAAATCAATATTCATAAAATACAAGAAACTCTTTCAAATCTATGGGGAAAAAAATAAGCAAAACAGTAATGGATATAAATAAGCTTACAAAAGAGTTCAAGTGACACAAATTTCAGGAAAATATGCTTACTATTACCTATAATAAGGAAAATAAAAAACAAAATAAGATAATAAGTTCTACTCTGGTAATGAGAGAATAGCTTATATTAGACAAGCCTCCTGCATATAAAAATGCCTAGTCTGAAAAAAACATAAAAGTTAACTAATTAGAGAGTGATCCATAAAAGCATAAACTAGGTGAGAGTTGGTCCTCAATGGAGAGGAACTGCATAGAATGATATGTGTGATTAGGCAACTTTTTGTTGAGAACACACACCCAACTAAGTGAAATAAGGCAGCTGAGACTTGAACAGAAAGCCAAGCATTACTGTCATGAGGAGTCAGAGTACAAAATCTGGGGTGACAGGATTGCTAGGAAGTGAAGGGGGAAAACACAGAAAGGAGGATATACAGATGGAGAGCCCAAAATCCAAATATGAAGTCTGCTCAAGTCCATAGCTTATCCCTGATTTACAGATGCAAATGGAAACTGCAGAAGAATCAATGGAAAAGAAACTAAAGAAGAGAGATGTTAGCATCACAGAGAACAGGATTTAGAATCTGATTCTCATCAGGTTAGTTGACTACCGGAATACTCTTCAAAGGACTAATGAAATACAGAGTCTCTGCAATGTCATATGTACATTTTCAGTACAAAGTCAAAAATTAGTAGACAAGCATAAAAATTAATAACAATAAAAATATGACCAAGGTCAAGGGAAAAAAGAGTCAATAGAAGGCATCTCCAAGATGACCATTGATTTTGAAATTCATGGGAAATAATTTCAAATAAAATACAAATGTGTTCAAACTATTGAAGAAAAAATATCGTCATAATCAATGAAAAAAAAAGGGGAACCATAGCAGAGAAAGGGAAACCATTAGACAACCAAATAGAAATTACCAAACTGAAAGCTACAATAACTGAAATAAAAATTGTATTAAGTATGTTTAAAAAGCAAAAGACAAGTTTCAAAACCTGAAAATGAATTGATAAAATAACACAATCTGAATAACAGAGAGAGAAAGAAATAAAAAAAGGGAGGAGGAAGGAAGGAAGGAAGGAAGGAAGGAAGGAAGGAATAAAAAACCTGAGGAAGAATTTCAAGTCTAACATACATATAATTGGAGTCCCAGTGGGAAAAGCAAAAAGGAAAAAAAAAGTTAAGAAATAATGGGTAAAGTTTTCCCAATTTAGTGAAAAATATCAACTTAAAGATTCAAGACTTTCAGTGAACTCCTAGGAGTAAAATACAAAAGAAAAAGAAAATCATGAATGTAGCTTGAGAAAAATGACATGTTAGACATAAGAAAACACTATAATTGATATTTACCTTCTCATCAGAAAGAGTGGAGGCCAGAGGCAACAGAAAAACAACAGAACACTATTAGTGTCAAGGGGAAAAAAACTAGAAATTGAGAATACTTTATCAAGCAAAAATATTCTTCATAAGGGGTGCCTGGGTGGCTCAGTGGGTTAAATCCTCTGCCTTTGGCTCAGGTCATGATCCCAGGGTCCTGGGATCGAGCCCCGCATCAGGCTTTCTGCTCAGCGGGGAGCCTGCTTCCCCCTCTCTCTCTGCCTGCCTCTCTGCCTACTTGTGATCTCTATCAAATAAATAAATAAAATCTTTGAAAAAGATGAACTTAAAAGCATTTATTTCTTGTTCCATATACTTGCATAAGTAGAAGTGGGTACGAGAAGAATAAATGAAAGAAGATGGGATTGGGAGGGAGACAAACCATAAGTGACTCTTAATCTCACAAAACAAACTGAGGGTTGCTGGGGGGAGGGGGTTTGAGAGAAGGGGGTGGTATTATGGACATTGGGGAGGGTATGTGCTTTGGTGAGTGCTGTGAAGTGTGTAGACCTGGTGATTCACAGACCTGTACCCCTGGGGATAACAATATATGTTTATAAAAAATAAAAAATTATATTAAAAAAAAAAGAAGAAATCCAATTTTTTTTAGGCTGAAGATAAATAACTCTACATGGATCTATAACAAAGAAAGAAGAGCACTAGAAATAGTAATCATAAGGGCTGTTATTAAAAGTAATAATTTTTTATTAATTCATTTAAGACATGACAGTTAAAAAAAATATATTTAAGAGAAGGAGAGAGATTCTCAAGCAGGGGGGCAGCAGAGGCAGAGGGAGAAGCAGACTCCCCACTGAGCAGGAAGCCCCAAGCAGGACTTGACCCCAGGACCCTAGGATCATCTGCTGAGCCTAAGGCAGACACCTCACCAACTGAACCACCCAGGCACTCCTAAAACATATGACTATTTAAAGCAAATATTATAGCAAATATTGTAGGTAAATGTAGTTGTAATATATATAACAGTAGCACAAAGGATGAGGGGAAGATAACTATACTGTCATAACTTATCTATTACTAAAATAATACAATACTAACCCTAAGCAGAGTGTTATTAAAGATGCTATGTGCTGGCTACTGAGATACCATAGATATTATATATATATATATATATATATATATATATATATATATATATATATAAATTATTTTATATATATATATCATCAACCTAGAAGTTGAAAGAAAAAGATGGAATACATATTTTATGTATTTATCAAAATAAGCTTCAGCGACTATATTAATGTCAGAAAAATAGACTTTGAAACAAAAACTCTTATCAGAGACAAAGAGGGAAATATTTCATCATGGTAGAAGAGTTGATTTATCAGGAAGACAACACAACCCTACATATGCATGCACTGAATAAAAGAGCGTCAACACACCTGAAGAAAAACTGGCAGAACTAAAGGGAGATACAGACACCTGTATAATCAGAGTTGGAGATTTTGACACTACTTTCATGATAATTTACTGGACAATTAGATAACACTATTAACCACACAACAACTATAATCTACACATACTTTCAAGTGCACCTGGATGGTTCATCAGGATGGATTAAATCTTTAAAAACTGTATTCTTTGTAGTAAGTGACCAATGAAGTCTCTGCTTGGTTAGCTTAGAGTCAGCTAATGATTGGTGAGATATTTTTAAATGCCTTCATCCGGTAAGTCATTTGCCTTTTGACAAAGAGTTCTGTGTATGTTGGGGCATAATTTCAATACTTAGGGTACATATGAGCCTGCCTTAGCCTGCACTCCCTACTTCCCTACAGACTCTAGGTCTTTCAGAGATAAAAGATGGGGTCCTTCTTAGGTCTTTCCTGGCTGGGCATACAGTACTGCATGCATGTGGTCTTGGTCTTAACAAGAATAGAGCAGAGCTCGGGGCGCCTGGGTGGCTCAGTGGGTTAAATCCTCTGCCTTCGGCTCAGGTCATGATCTCAGGGTCCTGGGATCGAGCCCCACATCGGGCTCTCTGCTCAGCAGGGAGCCTGCTTCCCTCTCTCTCTCTCTCTGCCTGCCTCTCTGCCTACTTGTGATCTCTGTCAAATAAATAAATAAAATCTTTAAAAAAAAAAAAAAAAAAAAAAAAAGAATAGAGCAGAGCTTTTCAAACCTTCAATGGGCATTTCATTCTCCAGATCTTGCTTTCAGATTTTTGGTCAGGCTCTTGTTTGCACTGAAAGAGATCAGTCCCAGGCAACCATGTCCTTAAACAGTTATAGCTGATTGTTTTCAACAAATGCCTTGGAGACAGAGGTTTTCTAGCAGAGTGACCTCTGAGTGAAGTCCAACTACAATACCCTGTTAATGCAGCTCTTCCACGGAGTTGGTCAGGTGGTGACAATACTCTGGGGATGGAGCTTTTTGAACTCCAAATGTGTTCCTCTTCATTTGGTAGCTGCAAGGCTGTTGGTTTCCACAGTAATCATGGTTGCAAGGCCATTGGTGTTCAAGGCTACTGCAGAGCTTGGGAGGCTTCTGAGAGTCGACATGTTAAAACACCACAAACCTCACCACTGAGCATCTCTTCTTTAATAAATACTTCTTAGATTGTTGCAAGCTTTTGGCTAATTTCTGGAATTCTGAAAAAGTTGATTTTAACAAATTTGCCTATATTTTTTTCTCGTTTTTATAGAGCAGCAGTATATTACTTTCCATTGTTGCTATAACAACTTACCACAGATGTGGCTTAAAAACAAGCATATATATTATCTTAGTTCTGGAAACCAAAAGTCTGAAATGAGTCTTACATGGCTAAAAGCAATATATTACAGAGCTCCATTTAACCTGGAGACTCTAGGGGAAAATCTGTTTTCTTGTCTCTTCCAACTCCTAGAGGCTACCCACACTCCTTGGCTGGTGGTTCCTTCCATCTTCACAGCCAGCAATCACACTCCTCTGACCTCTGCTTCCATTGTCATACATCCGTCTCTAACTCTGTTTCTCTTGCCTCCGTATTCCACATTTAAAGGACCCTTGTGATTACACTGGGCCCACGCAGAGAAGCAGGATAATCTCCTCACCTCAAGAGCCTTGACTTAATCATACCTGCAAAGTCCCTTTCACCACTTTACCAGGTAAGGTAACATAGTCACAGTTTCTAGGGATTAGGACACAAACATCTTTGGGGAGCCATTGTCCTGCCCACCACAAACAAATTTAAGGAGTTCCTCGCTCTGTCTTTCCAGAAGTCCTGCCCCTGGCCTCCTCCATTCATAACCACTTAATTCTGTAGAGTTGACTCTGTCCTCTGGCACATGGAAAGAGCATGTCTCTTGGGCGTGTGCTGACTACTTACATCCATAAGCTCTTCTGGGTTATTCTTCATAACAAACAACCCAAAGATCTTGGGGGCTTACAACAACAGTGGTTTATTCTTTGCTTCTCTGTGTGTCACTGTGGATCTACTGCAGTTGTACTGATCTCTGCTCAACTCTCTTCTTTATCCTGGGGTTCCAGCTAAAAAGATTTGCCCACCTGGGATGGGTCATGTCAGAAATGTCTAAGGTCTAAAAGAATGGTTCTCAATCAGAAGTTGTTTGGTCACCGAAATCCAAATTCAACTAGAGGTGTGAAGGGAGGACACTTTGCATCTCTGAATAAAATTATAGTTTGCTTCTGCTTCTAGAGGATAGCTTTAGCAAACCTTAATGACCAAAATAAAGTTTCTTCCCAATTAACCAGTTAGCATTTTGTTCATATGACTGAGGACTCCCAGCATCACAACATAAGTAGATGCGCTTAGAGGGAAAAAGAGTTGAAGGGAGAATACAAATCTGAAACTTCTAGTGTCTCCCCTTCCTTAGTTACTTATATGAAAATAAACTATATGAATGTTTGAATTGAGGAGGAACAAGGAACATAATAGAACAAATATGGGCACTGGAGAATTAATAGGTTATTTGCACAGGATATTCTAAATGTCCTATGAGAAAAGAATTTAGCAAGCCAGTATACTTGATTGGCTCGTGGCTTCTTCAAACAGTTAAAAAGATCCATGTGCATAATCCCAAACTATTTGTCCTGAGATTGTATTTTACTGATTTTGTAGCAGATTCACCAACAAAATGAAGCTTTATTCAAGCTAATGGTAAAGCTGGCTTGTGTCATTCTGGAACAAAGCAGGCAGGAATACAGACTGTGCTATGTCAGGCCCACAGAAAAATTATCCACACACAGACATAGAATCTGATTGTTACTTACTTTCTCAAAACAGAGTCTCAAGTTGAAATTTCTAACAGTCCCAAACATGGAAGTTCGGGATATTGTGTATCATCATGTTCCACGCATGAATTCCAGTAAGTTTAAACATAAAACTAATAAAATCAGAAATCACCCTGAAAGACTGAGGGAAAATCAGGATGTAAACATTTTTGTAGCGTCAGTTTGATGATGACTATTTTCCTCCACCCAAAACATCAAGAAGCAGTGATCTGGCTTCACAGGGACAAGCAGCTCATTCCTCGGCCCCTGCAAGATGCCTGGTCCGATGGCAGCTCGGCTCGAGTCACGGGAACTTGCACAGGAGGCAAGAGGTTCGCTTCTCCCCGAGGACACAGGTTGGGAATGACTGAAGCCAACACGACCATTAAGTTGTCCTGCACGTGTCTAGCAGAGAAGTCTTGTCTGTGGAGTACAAAGCGACAACGCCGAGCTACCTCTGTTCCTCGCTCCTAATCCGACCAAAGGAAAGGTCTTCCCTCGCCTTCCTTACCTATGCTTCAAGCTATTGGTCCAAAAAAGGGAAAAGTGAGATTTTTGGCTTATGGCTTTACAAGGAGCAAAGTTCAGTTAAGTATTTAAGCTGCCGTATCTTACTCTGTGTAGGCTGAGATGACAGCAGAGCCTGGGATCTTGTCTTTGTTTTGGTGTTGATTTTCTTTCCCACTCGACCACTTTGTGCTGGGAAATTTTCCTGAGACCTCAGACTCAAAAACTAAAATTTAAATAAATGGAAGAGGGGAATGGTTTATTTTTGTTTGCATTTTTCCGGGTCTGGTTGCTGAGAAAAATGGGTGGTAAGAAAACCTACCAAGATTTGCTTCGAGAGGTGGGAGTGTCACCAGACTTTGGCCGGCCACGAAAATGGAACCTAATGCCTGAGGCACAAAGGAAGTGGGAAAAGCTGAAGGAAAAAGAAGAATTAGAGAGGCTGCAGAGACCTGAAACCACGTGGCTCGTCCCGAGGAAAGGAAACATGCTCTTCGATCTTACGGTTGTCCCACAGCTGTCTTATTTTCAGGGTGAACTCTGTGGCTCCAAATCTTGTGATTCTGAGTATCTTATTTCAGGACAGGGTTGGATGGCCCCGTTCGCGGCACAGCCAAATGCAAAGAGACGGGTTCTGGAGTAAGGCGTGCCCCCTTGGTTGAGGAAACAGCCGAAGGGCAGGGTTGAAGACCAACGCCATCCCAGTCCCCCACTGAACGAGAGGCATCTCCGTAGGAAGCCTGCAGGGATGGAGCTCATGAGAGCAAGAAATTCTTAGCGACACGGCGTGGCCTGCTCAGCGCGTGGGTTCTTAGCGACACGGTGTGGCCTGTCCAGTGCACGATGGCTTCCTCCTCCCCATGCCCAAAGCTACAGATGCTCACTTAAAATCCTACAGCAGCCCTCCTTGGCCAGAACTTCTTCAAGAACGGGCCCCCACTGTTCGCCCGAGACCCCCCAGGCCAACACCACAGCTGCATCCCCCTCTAGCTCGGGTCTATTCAAACTAAAGATCAAGGGGGGACTGAGTTCCAGTTCCTTCCAAGATGCTGCCTCAAGTCCTATCTTTCAGTCCCCTGGAAAGATGTGCCCCCGCTTCCATTTCTTACCAAAACTCCTATGGCCCAGGGTCCTGCGCCCGGGCTCGGGTTCCCAGTGCACACTGCGGGAGCACAGGGCACAGCTCCCGGGACGGGGTCAGTACCCGGAGCGGAGTCAGGGCAGGGCGCCATGCGTCACGACAGGCCCCACAGGACGGCCAGCTCTGCGTCTCTGCCGGTGTCTCCCCAGCGTTCGGCAGGGGCTGGGTAGATGCTGCTGGAAGCGGCAGCTTCGGCAGGTCCGTCTGGCTCCACGGCCAACAGATCTGAGAGGTTTTCCGGTGTTTGGTGACAGGTAGGACACCGTGGCCTGGAGACGAAAGTCGTGGTGCTGACCTTCGCGGCTGCAGACTGTGGTGAAGCAGGTGCCAGGCCGAGACTGCAGGAGGGCGGCGGCTTCCCGGCTGGACCAAAGGTTCCCTCGCTGAGCAGCTCAGCACCACTGTTGCCGAGACGGTCCCAGAGGGCAGCATGGTCTGCTTCTCCAGCCTCCCAGCAACCCAGCAGGTGTCTGATGCCCTGTGGGGAGCGCCCGCTGCCTGGGGCCGAGAGCCCTGGTCGTTCTGTCCACTGAGCCTCCCGAGCTGGCGCTGCTGTCCAACGTGATTGCTGTGGGGCTGGCTGCTGGGGATGGATATGGAACTGACCGGCACTGGAGGTGGGGCTTCTGGGGGTCTCCCTCTGCTTCAGGACCACCTGTGCTCACCTGGAATGGAGCTAGCGGACTGTCCATGAGCAGGTGCAATTCTGGAAACTCTCGCGACTGGACCTGAAGTGAACTGGAGACTTGGAAGATCATATTCCAGACTCTTCCCAAGCTCCCATGGAAGGGGTGACATTGAGAACCCTTGGCAGCCCATCGTCCCAAGAGGCAGACTTTTCTTCCTTCCTCCCATGGGCACGGATGGGGTCCCGGCCTGTGCCAGTCATCAAAGACATAAATATGAATAAAACAGAAAACCCGATCCCCCAGATCGATAACGTGCAGAGAGAACTGGAAATATCTACGTGATGCTGTGGGCTGTCAGGGCCACATCTTGGGGTTGGCATTGGAGCTGGGTTGGGGATCTGGAGATGGATCAGGTCATGGTGTCAGCATGCTCCCTGCTGAGATGGTGGCATCTGCCTGAGCCATTGAAGAGAAGCAGGAGTGTCCTGTCAGCAAATGGAACAATAGACCGTACAGGCCAGCAGATGAGTTCTGGGACAGGGCACCAGCCGGGGCACAGCCGGATCCCGGCTTTCACCGGGCAGAGCAGAGGGAGCGCCATCTGGGAGCGTAAGCAGGGGCCGTCGGTGCTGTTCTGCGTTATGAGGAGGGGACCTCCGCGTGCGGCAGGCCGGCGGTAGGGAAAGCCTCTCTCAGGTAATCGGGGTAATCGGGTGGCTCTCGGTGGTCACAGGCAGGGGCGGGCAGGTCACCCACGCAGGACAGGGAACGAATGCAGGGCCTGAACGGTGCTGGCGGGCTCTAAGCCAGGAAGGGACTCCGCGGAGGCAAGAGCCCGAACCCCAGAGGTGTGACCCAGTGCGACCCTCTCTCCACTGATTTCCAGCCCGTCCGCCCCTCCCCTCCAGATCTTCTGTCCTGGTTGAAATCCACATGGAAAGGCCTTGTGCCACCACCGACGGCCAGTGCCCATCACTGCCAACCCCGATGCCTCCTCCCAAAGCCACAGAGCCTGTGCCTGGAGGGGACGATTCAGGCAAGGAAAGCCCTACACCGTGCTTTTCTAAACACGCAAAAGAAGGCCATTCCATCTGCAGTGGTCCAAGGGCAGCTCAAAGCCAGCGTGCCGTGCGCAGGAGAGAGCGCGCAGATCAGGCTCGGCCAGAGGAAAGGGCCGAGCTGGGGACCGTCACGGATGTGCCGCGGCGAAGGGAAGGGCTTGTGGGGGGAGGACAGAAATGGGAGGTCCGACCATCGTCCCAAAACACCCAACTGGGACACGCGCCGGATCTGGAGAGAAATCGTGAAATAAAGTTCGAAGGCCTATTCTAATTGGGAAGAGTCTCATTTTCATTTGGTCAAGAAACACTGGGCCAGACACCATGAGGTTATTTCCTCGGACACCTCGGCCTGAGCATAACCACCGGGCAGGGTCGCCGCCTTAAATCCAGCAAGAGGGAACAAAGCTCTGCTCCAAGGTTTTGAGCAACAGAAGGCAAATAGGATAGACCCTTTCCTATTCTGGCTCTCAACAACATAATGCGGAAAGACACTCTCACATTGTAGGAGCAGGAGCGGGGAGCTCTCCGATATTTAAGGCGATAACGTTGCTTTTTTTGGTCCAGCTGGAATCTGGGAAAATCACAGAACTTTCTGTGCATGTGAAAGCAGCCCCAAAGAAAACACAGTCTCTTGGCAGGGCTTCTGAGCTGCTAAAACATCCCTATCCCGGGTGAGAGACACAGATCCGGCAGGCTGAAGGTCACGGGCTCTGAGCGAGAAGGGTTGAAGGTCACGGGCTCTGAGCCAGAGGGTTTTATCAGCATTCCAGGAGATTCTGTACATGCCCTCCGACGGAATGGATTCTTTAGGAAATGAAACACTCCTTTTAACAACTTTGCACGTGTTTGCACGTCTCTCTCTTCCTTGGAGCCTGTTGGGAAAAGCACAAACGTGAAAAAGAAAAGGTGGTTCTCTGTGGTGAACCCTGTACGCCTGCGCGTCCCGGCGTGGAAGCCAACACTAAGGCAAGACTTTCCTCTGTTTGGGTGTAAATAACGCTGGACGCGGAGGAGACTCCCCTTCCCAGTCATGACTGTCATGGGTTTGAAGAGAAAAAAGCAGAGGTCATTTATGATAGGTTATTTTTCATGCAAAACACCCCATGTTAGCCGTCATTCAAAAGGATTCCAGCGACGCCCTCACTCGTATATTAACAGGGCTTCAGGTCATAACCTTTTATGGCATTTGGAATTCCAGAACCTCTGATTAGTGCAGTATTTACATATCCTTCAGGAAAAGTGTTCCTCCATAGAAACGCATCAAGTGTTGTAAATTTGTTTGGCCTTTAGTCTAGACTATGCATGAACTCTGAATTCAAATCAGGGTGCATTAAACTCTATTACTTTGTCTCGTGATAGTGTTTCCATTAATGGGCCACCAGTTAACCCTTTAGAGAGGGGCTAGCCTTGCAAGCCAAGAACATCAATCGAGGGAGGTCTTTTCAATAAAATTAATAGTTGCCACTTACCCGAACTACCTTGACCATTTGATCCCATTTATATGTTTCTGGAGAAGAGAAATATTCATGTCCAAATCAGCCTTGATTTAATGGTCTCCATAGGATTTGAAATGGTGGAAATTTACTGGAAGTTTTAAGAACGTCACTGAATTACTGCATCATCACCTTATAGAAAGAGACACCCATCTTGACTCTGTGACCTTCCATAAAACGGGAGCACCTTCTGCTCCCTCTGCATGATCAATACGTACCCCCTCTTTTTTTTTTTTTTTTAATTTGCCAAATTCCATTGTTCCACTGGCTGAGACGGCTGTATCGAGCCTTCACCTGGCTTGCTGCTTTGGCCAACAGGCAGATTTGTTCCAGACTGCCACACTCCAGTATTAAAAGAGTGCCCCCCCCAAAGATCTATCGACTCAATGTTACTCAGCAGAGTGATTTCTTAAAAATAAAATTTAACCTAGAAAAGAGGTCCAGAGCTACAGCCGAGGTCCATCAAGAACCAGACATCCACTTTCTTACTAGCATTCCTCTACTCCCGAGAGCAAGGAATATACTGCATTTTTTCAGAAACGGAGTCCACAATTCCCCCTTGACCTGGGACTTAGACCTGCCCTGTGGTTTGGAAAAGACAGATGTGCTATTGTTACTTCCTTCCCAAAATATCCCCCATGAGGAACTTGCGTGTGCGCACACCTCGTGTTGACTTCACAATTCAGAGACATTTTCTCTCACTTGTCCCAATTCCCCTCTGAAACCTCGAGCGTCACTTAAAATATGTTGATGTTCAATGAAGAAAGAGCCATACTTTTTAAAAATTTTTTTTATTAATTTAACAGTATTCATTATTTTTTTCACCACACCCAGTGCTCCATGCAATCCGTGCCCTCTCTAATACCCACCACCTGGTACCCTAACCTCCCACCCCCGCCACTTCAAACCCTTCAGATTATTTTTCAGAGTCCATAGTCATTTTACTTCTAGGGTTTTAGGCTGCCTGCCGTGACCTGACACTATCTTCCCCAGGAAAAGGACAGGCTCACCAGTGCACAGCACGAGGAAGTGGGAAGGAGGCGGGAGACCAAAAGTGGGTGTGGCCTGCGGACATTAACGCGCTCAACCCAATTCATACCCCTTTAAAACTGCAGGAGGGCCGACATGCCTCTCGGGATTGCTCTCCCTCTCTCCCGCCATGCCCACACCTGCTTCCAGGCTTTCACCTGAGGCTCCTGCTTACATCCCATTTCCAACCGTGTTCTTCTCTTTTCCCAAAAATTCATTCCATCTTTCTGACTGGTGGTCCACCCCAAACCTTGTAAAACTGACAGGTATCTAACCGACACACATTTTCAAAACACCTGTGACAGCAAATACCAATTTTACACTTCAACCTGTCGAAAGAGAAAGAATGTTGTCTCTGCAATTTGTTAGACAAAAGAATATTTAAAAAAGTAGCCCATGCACCCCAGCCTCTAGGAAAATATGCTACATGTTAGCTTGCTTAGAGAAACAAGTATGGCTAAAGTAACACAAATTTCCTTGGAAACGAATCTTCACTTTGGAATAAGAAGCATTCAGACTTCTTCCGAGGCCTGCGATGCGACTCTGCTGCAGTCAGGAAGCTGGTTTGCCTGGTTTGCCAAGTAATGTCAGCCGCTGTCACTGGCAAGCCTTTACGCACTCCATGTCGGTATTGGGGCAAGGAACGTGCACCATATTATTACTGTTCCCTCCGATTACCTCCCCGGGGCTGGGATTTTGTTCTCACTTATGGACCTGAGCTTCTGAGAGACAAATTAACTTGTCTAAAATCGCAGGGAGGTTGGAGGTAGCAAGAAACGGATTCGAACATGGTTCTGACCTCACGCTCTTGACCACGAGCTTATTCCAGACGTGTGCGTCCTCTCTCTCCATGTGTTTCCTGCCCTGCACTCAGCTGCGATGGACGGGCCGAGGAGGTGACCGCCTCGTGGTGGACGGCTTGTTCCGAGAAAGAGCTGAACCAAAGGAGTCTAAAGCTGCCCCAGGCTTGAAAGGGGCAGTAAATCGTGTCTGGATGAGCAAATAAAATGAAAAAGCTCTATTCACGGGGCTTTCAGGAAGAGCCCGGCCATCGTCAGCTTTGTGGCCCGGGTTCGGTCCTCGTCCTGAAAACGTGGTCCAGACGCGCATTCCCAAAGCAGCTGCAGTGCCTGGAGGGTGAGCCGGCGTCTGGGATTACCTGCCCCGAGGCACATTTTTATTACCGCGGGGGTCACAGCATCGGCCGAAGTCCGATTTTCCTACAAGGAGAAACAGTAACTATCCGACCCAACGAGAAACCAAGATCCCGCAGCATGGACGCTGCTCCCGCCCCCGCCTGAGCATCTCCCGAGCACGTGCGCGCCGGGGAGCAGCTGCGACCCTTCCCTGAAGAACTCGGGCGTCGGGGAGAATCGTAGCTGAGCGCGCGTCGCCGGGTCGGGATGGGCGAGTCGCCGGGACTGGAAGGGCGCGTCGCCGGGTCGGGAAGCGCGCGTCGTCGGGTCGGGAAGGGCGCGTCGCCGGGTCGGGAAGGGCGCGTCGCCGGGTCGGGAAGGGCGCGTCGCCGGGTCGGGAAGCGCGCGTCGTCGGGTCGGGAAGGGCGCGTCGTCGGGTCGGGAAGCGCGCGTCGCCGGGTCGGGAAGGGCGCGTCGCCGGGTCGGGAAGCGCGCGTCGCCGGGTCGGGAAGGGCGCGTCGCCGGGTCGGGAAGCGCGCGTCGTCGGGTCGGGAAGGGCGCGTCGTCGGGTCGGGAAGCGCGCGTCGTCGGGTCGGGAAGGGCGCGTCGTCGGGTCGGGAAGCGCGCGTCGTCGGGTCGGGAAGGGCGCGTCGCCGGGTCGGGAAGGGCGCGTCGTCGGGTCGGGAAGCGCGCGTCGTCGGGACGGGAAGTGCGCGCAGACGCCCCGGGTCCCGCACCGCGCGAGCGGGTCGCCGCAGCCGGACCAGCGACCTGGAGGCCTGGAGGAGCCGCCCGCCCCGTGAAGGGTGTGAACAGGACTTCGGGAGGCGCGAACCCGACCTCGAGCGTGGACGGCAAGTCCCGCGCCCGCTCAGCGCCCACGGACCTGTTACTTGGTCCCCGTGTTCGAGCGCACGCAGTGGAACCGTAAGTCCCAGCGAGAAGGAAGCGGGCGTCCTGCCCCGCCTCCGCGGAAGGCGCTCGCGCCGGCTCGGCCGGTGACGTCCGTGTGACCCGAGAGGCTGCAGAGAGCCAGAGGGAGGCCGCCGTGCACAGGGGCTGCGGGACAGGGGTGCCCGGAGGAATTGGCGGCCGCGTGGTGGCCGCGTGGCCGCGTCCCCCGCGAAGCCCGGCCTGGGCGCTCTCGGCCTGCGGGGCTCGGGCGCCGGGCCGGCCCTTGTGCTCGCGCGGCCCGCTCCCTTCTCCTCCAGCAGCAGAGACCACGGCAGAGCCGCCGCTCCCCGCCCTCCCGCATCCTCTCGCTGTCCGAGGAAGAGGGGCTCCTTCGGGGAGGTGTCTGCGCTCCGCTAAAGGCGCCTGTGAGCCGAGGGAGCGAGGGGGGCGCGTGGATCTCACGCACCCGCCAGAGCTCCAGGCCCGGACAACACTCAGATACAAATCCAGCCCCGCGGCTCCGGGACGAAACCCCGCTCGCCGCAGGCAGGAATCAGTGCAGGCGAGGCTGAGGCCCGTGTTTTTCTCTTCGGCGGGAATATGTGCTTGACTGATCTCTGCCAGGTTCAGAACCAGATACAAATGCATCCGCTTAAGAAAACAAAAGCCCACACAAAGCCCACACTTGACTCATTAAGATGATTTAGCCTAGCTTTGGCGGAGGCGCTGGAAGAACTCTTGTATACAGACTTACATTTTATACCAATACTTTGTCTCCCATTCAAAATATTTCCCATCCAAGACCAGACTCCAAGTCCCTGGGGTGGCGGACAGGGTGCCAACGCAGAAATTACCCTGCCCGGACACATGTGCCTCACTGATTTTAAAAAGTAAGTGCAAATCAACATTATTTTATGTATGTGGTGGCTATGAGCTAAACAAGCAAGTGGAGGGGCAGCCCCCCACCCCTCACCCCCACCTCCATCTCCTCCTACATGCCCCCTGATGTCTGCTGAGCAAAGGTACCACAGAGCTCACAGTAACATGATTGTACCCAAGTGCACCCTTTTCCCCAGACATCTGCCTTCTTCCCCCGCCTCTCAAAAACACACACACCCAGTAAGAGTCACCATGGTGTTGAAGTTCGAAAAGATTATATAAATACTGTCTATTCTCCGAATACTTTCTGTCCCTCTCTCATTGCCCTTTTGTGCATAGAAGACATAAAATGGACCTTTAAGAGTTCCACAAAATAACTCTACTTAATGCTCCCACAGCTCGTGAAATGCACGATGAGAGGCATGAAAATAACTTTTATGCCCAAAGTGAATTTCTAGCCTAGACGAGTAGCTGTGTCTTGACCTATTGATCTGGACCTGTTATCTTGAGTTGACCATGAGGGGGCCCTGCCACGTTGACCAATGAACTTTGAATTCTTTGTAGCCACCAGCAGCTCACCTTATACCAGACAGCTTTCTTATCGATGGGTGTTTGTTGTCAGTCACAGAGCATGTGGGCAAGAAAACGAGGAGGAACGGCACCATGAGAGGCCCAGGAGGTCGGCCTTGGAGGACCGCTCGGTCGCATCTTGGAGCGCACGGTGGACGTGCAGGTGAAGGGGCTCTTGGGCACACCGATGCATAAGCTTTGAGAGGAGTGGGGTCACGCGATTGTAAGTTGCAATGAGAGACCGAATCGAGACTGGTAAGAACAGGACCAGACCATCGTTAGGACACCAACAATCTGAACCGGGGACATAAGTGCAAACCCTTCACTGAAGTCTGGGGGCTTTGTGATTAGATCGTGAACAGAAATGCTGCACCGATCTAGAAAATCAGAATTACGGGAGACTGTGAGCTGATCTTGACCCAACGCCCTCTTTCTACCTTCAAAAAAGCAAGGCCTGGGGTGCCTGGGCGGCTCAGTGGGTTAAAGCCGCTGCCTTCGACTCAAGTCATGATCCCAGGGTCTTGGGATCGAGCCCCACATCGGGCTCTCTGCTCATCAGGAAGCCTGCCTCCCCCTCTCCATCTCTGCCTGCCTCTCCCTTACTTGTGATCTCTGTCTGTCAAATAAATAAATACAATCTTTAAAAAAAAAAAAAAAAAGCAAGACCAAAAGAGCCATGGTTTGCCCAAAACGCTGAACAGCAGGCACCAGCCCCTTATTCCCCTCCCCACAACGTACCGAAGCTGTGTCCTAACAAAAAGCAGGAAGGCCTGTACAACATTTTACAAAAAGTGTCTTAAGTCAAAATTTTAAGGACAATAAAATCATAGCTAATCAACAGGAGTCGGTGTGTGTGTAAGAGGTACATTAATACACAAGGTGATACACATGAATTAGGCTTACATACGCTGTCGTCACGTAGACGTATCTGTATACCTTGTAGTAGACAGAATAGTGCACCCCCACAGGTGCCCACAACCTAATTCCCAGCACCTTCGACCATGTCACCTTCCGTGGCAAAATGGACTCTGCTAAATGATAACATCAAGGACCTTAGCGTGGGAAGATGGCCCTGGACTGTCCTAGTGGGGCCGACAGCATCACAAGGGCCTGCTACGGGTGAGAAGCAGCAGGAGGGGCAAGACGTGGGGACAGGGTCGGACGTTGGAGGCCTGAAGATAGCGGGCAGCCGGCCGAGAAGATGCCACAGGGGCCCCTTGCCAGAGAGAGGAGGGGCCTGCGGGCTGGGCGGCGGGACAGGCTCCTTGCTCGAGCCGGAGCTCCGTGTCAGACTTCTGACCACAAGTACAGCGTGTTCATCTGCTGCAGCAGCAGCACGGACGGGGGTGCGTGTGCTAGAATTTTTAGGTAGAAGTACGATGCAGAGGGGGTTCCTGTTGCCTCTCAGACCATTTCTTCCCTACATGCTCCTCTTACGTAGGAGATAAACCCAGTTTAACAAATCCTTCGCCCAACTCAGTTGTATTAACACGTTGTATTAGCACAACACAGAAGAGGCCTGAAGTTATATTTTAAAATTGTGCTTTATGCATCATCTCAGCCCATCAGATCCCATTCTAGATTTCTCTTTGGGGCTAGGAGGACCCGGGTGGCGTCCCAGAGGCAGCCACACTCCTGATTCAGGCAGGAAGCTGGGGTTTCTTCCAAACAATGGGCGTCCCGGTCCCAACGTCACGCAGTTGGGGGTGCTTCTCACGAAATGTGACCAGGGAGCAGGGAGGTCAGGGGTGAGATTAGGGGCGCCTGCTCCCTGACATCCTGACACTTTGACTGACAAGGTCACTGTTCCCACACCCAGCTTCATCCCATCCATGACCGTTTTGCCAACACCTACGTCTCCCCTATAAAGCCTTCCTCACTTCTCCCATCACCAAAGGCAAAACTACCCCTCTGCAGCATGCCCCCGTGGACGGAGAGCGTGCAGATTATGTGATGGCGGCAACTTCTTCGTCACCTCCATTGCTGCAGGTACGGCACGACTCACCTACAAGGTGCTCCGTAAATACCAGCGAAGACCCCTCGCATCCTTTGGGCCCTAAGACGGATAACCAGGGGTCATCTTTTCTGGAAAGGCAGCAGAAGACTTTGTCTTGGCCCCCGGTCATTCGGATTAGTTAGCTGCCACATTCTTGGCAAATTTCAGTACGTAGCTCTATGCAACCAATCCTCACTCTTCTGTGCACGGAGCGAGGCTTTCCCTGGGCGCTGATGAGCAGGACAAGGAGACACCAGCAGGCTCTCCCATAGCGCAGCCGTCCGCTCTTCTGCTCCTTGGTCAACACAACTCTCAGCTGCAAACTGGGGATAGAAATTTTAAAGACCCACTTTGGAGCATGCCATTCGGGTGACACACACACCTTCAGGATGGGTGCAGACGGCACGTGACAAAAATCACAGTCGGCGTGGAGTTCTTCTTTGTGGAGAGCGCACATCCGTGTGCCAAGAGAGCAAATCAGGTCAAGGAGTGGAAAAATATCCAGCCGGGCCCCCACAGCCGGGCCCCGAGGCCTCCACACAAGGAACATTCCTTGAGCAGCTGGGGTTACCAGAGGCTGACACAGCAGAGTCTGCAAACCGAGGTGATGGCTTGGCGTGGAGAGTGGGCCACACAGTGGAACGTCCCCCACAGAGAACCGGCACCTGCGAGGGGCCAGCGGAGACTGGCTCCGTCACCTCATATGTTTCTTAAAACTTCAGTATCTCCCAGCCCTCCATTCAAGAAAAGCCGCAAAGATTCTAAAACACATTCTCCTCCTTACTAGTTTGTTTGTTTGTTTGTTTGTTTGTTTTAAAGCAATTTTTTACAGCTCTGTTTTCCAGAGAAACGTGAGGAGTGAGCCACAGCGATGTGTGTAAACCCTCGCAGGAAAACACTTTTGTCGCTTAAACGTTCCCGCGGAAGGCACGCGAGGCGGCCGTCGTGGGACGTGTTGGCTGTGTCAGCATGCTTGTTTAACACATGATTCCGAGTCTGACAGGTTACTCAGCCTTTAAAGACTCAGGGAGTTCATAAAAACCCACGGAGAGAACCCCAAAACCTTCCCCGAGGCATATCTCTGTTTCTTCCAAGTCAGGCGATCGAATTCAGGCCCTTTCCCAGCCGCCCACATGAACTCGCGGCAGCCGGTGCTCGGGCTCTGGGAGCACCGCCGCCCCCCGGAGCCGGTTCCGACTCCGGCCCCAGCCGCAAAGCGCGTTCGCCACCTGCAACAGTGCTCTGGGTCAGGGCCGAGCGACTCTGCTGTCCTCGTGCGCCTCGTGACTCTTCTGCCACACACTGCCGCGAGATCACGGACAAAAGCTGCCGCTTTGATCCCCATTTGTTACAAGGAAAACGGAGAATTAAAGAAAAATGAGGAAAGTTGAATATTACAGGGAAAGTGATTGATAATATTGTGTCATATTCTGAGTTTTAATATTATAAACTGAGTTTTATGTTAATCTCTTATAATCGTGACATATTTAACATTTAAGATGGGATATAATAACCTTATGGGGTAAAATGGATATTATTCGATGATTATACCATAGTGCTTTGTCAAATTCTTGTATGTTAAGTATAAAAAAAAATACAATAAACACAAGAGGAAATTCTGCCTTCCCCCGACGGAGCAAAGACACTCCACGCTGAACAGGCCTCAGCGCTGTCTGGCCCGCCGCAGGGATGTGCGTCTTGTCCTGTCTGTGGCATCGGAGAAAAGCCGAGAGTTGTATTTTATCCCCATAATTAATGTGAAGCCATTTGTTGCGGCTGCCGTGGCCCTGCCTGCTTCATTCTCCAGCGCAGGAATAAAAACCGAAAACGAAACAGGGTCCTGCGACCCCACATCTCCCAGGAGCTTACGATGTGGCACAAGCTTCGGGCTTGGCAGGGACAGGCCCCAAGAAGTAAGCGGAGCTGTGTTATCACAGGGTGGCGGCCCTTGGTTCACTTGGATGAAGGCACTGAGAAGTCCTGCTTGCCATCACCTCAGGAAGGAGCAGGGCTGGGCCATGGGACGATGCAAACAGAGAATCGCAGAGGTCTTCCACACCCAGAATTCACAGAACATCCAGAGTTCACAGTTGTCAATCCTGAATCCAGTAAAAGGGAAATGCGACAATGTACCTTCCCTTTCGGATGCGTCCTAACCATCTTGTTACTTTTCTCCTCATTTTCTTCTATTGTCAAACGTACGTTCCATATCTGTGTCGCATGGATACAGAGGGACACAGGCTCAGGTCCAGACACAAGAACAAGTCCCCGTGCAGACAGAGATGCAGGCTGTACGCAGGCGTGGGCCGATGCTCTGTTGGCTGCAAGCTTTAGGCATCTGCGGCCACAGTGGCAGCCTAGTAAAGAGACGATCCCGCAGAAATCTGTCCGACACTAAGCACACCCACCTTGGGGCTGCTTGGGTCACGTTACGTTTCCTGGGACCGTTTCAGAAGGAAAGTAGGCCCAGCGATGGGCCAGGAACGGCCTGTTGGGCTGTTCGCCCCATAACGCACAGCGCCGACACGCAGCCACGGTCAAGTCTACACGACGAAATTCACATCAGCAGCTGGACACGTTGACCCTCATTTCAGGTGCAAATGATAGATTTTGAGTGTGATTTATTACTTTGATAATTCAAGTTCTCTCATTCACCTCACTAGAACTTAAAGGAAACCCAGGCAGCCTCACGGGACTCATGCCCAGAGCCTCGTGAAAATCCAACACTGAAATTAAAAGATGGTATGCGACCCCCTCGCCTTTTCTCTGTCGTATTTTATTTCGATGAGGTCATGCCGGAGTGGTCCACATCACCCCTCAAGACGGGCGTCTTTCTCCTGTTGGGGTGACGGTAGGAAGTGTGAGCTCAGAGGCAGGCATTCGCCTCCACTGCACACTCAGGATCGAAGGGTAACCAGCGGGGATCGAACCTGACCCAGGGCAGCAAAACATCCGCACAGCAGCCTTCCTTGAAAATTGTTTGGAAGGCTGTACGTCTGTGTTTTACACCCTAAAGTTTTGCCAGTGGAGAACTCTTCTCTTACTATTATGGGAAAAGGGTAACCAGGATGGAGCCAGCTCAAGGATCCTATATTAATGCCAGAGTTTTGACCACAGCATCAAGAAAGACGTGGGCTTGATGAAGACTGTATTCCCAGGGCTCCCTTGTTGAAGAGGAGCCTTCGGTCCACCAGACAAAGACAGACGTGGACTCAGAACTTTGCATACTGTCCCCCTAACTCGGGAGCAGCCAAATGCATAAATCGATTAATAACAAAATTGAAGCAACTCATTGATAATGGCACGAAAACAGCAGGGGACTTAAAGACCCTACCCCCTGCACCGGACAGATCATCCCAGCAGAAGATCAGCAAGCAAGCAAGGGCTCTGGGGGAACGTGTCGGGCCAGGGGACCACACAGACACATGCAGAGCATTTCCTCTTAAAGCAACAGAGCACAGCTCTTCTCGGGAGCACACAGAACATTCTCCAAAATAGATCCCATTCTGGGCCACAAATCAGGTCTCAACCTTTGCTCAAATACTTCTGTTGATATTTTCTAAAGATTCAAACCGTCGGACCTCTTAGTTATCCAGGCCTACTCGAAGTAGAATGATTTAAAGCTTATAAATGGCTACATTTAGTCATATGAGTAAATGATTTTGCATTTGTGCACTGGCTTAGGATTTTCAGAAAATGCCCCGTCAGATGCTCAGACCCACCTTTTGGGAGGGGTAGGTTCTACAAGGCGACCCTCATTTTCTCTTCTTTCCTTTTTCTGTTTTTATGGTTTTCCGAAATCATGGAGCTAGTCGGAAAGAGCTGGAGAGCCCCATACGGAACCCTTCCTCTGGTCCTGCTCTGCCCAACTTCGTCAGGACCCCTTGCACCCAGCTTTCTGGGACCACTTTTCAGGAAGCCCCATTAGGCAGGCTTCCCTCCCCTCCACCTTCCACCTTCCCAACCATTCCAGGGTCACGGCATGGACGAAGGACAGGTCCGCCTGTCCCTACTGGTCTGGGCTCTGGGTTCCTTGAGTCAGAAGCCACAGCTGTCTTGTCTCTGTGCCAGCATCTTACGGGATGGTGAGGCCACCTGCACGTACCCGACGCCCTGTGTCCACGTGACGCTCCACATGTAGCGGGTGGCAGGTGCGCAGAGCCCACCAGTAAAACGAACGGTAAAGTGACAAGGCTAATGATGTTGCATTGATTAACAACGCCTTTGATTTCCAAAAAAGCAATACTCACATTGTTGGCAACGGTTCCCTGTGAGCAGCCAGGCACCCTACAACACTGGCAAGACCGAGGTCTCTAAGCTCTTGTCCAGCCTGGGGCACCCGGAGCATCACAGCTGCAAAGTGCTTCCGTGAAGACAATTCAGACAGACCCAAGTTCAAGTTCTGTTTCTGCCCCTTGTTAAATTGGGTAAATTTTGGCACATTTGCTAACCTCTCTAAACCTCAGAGTGGTGATGCTAGAATCTCTGAATCTCCTAAGTGTAAGTAATAAAATCATGCTCAAGAGGTAGATAAAAGCAAGATGGGTATACGAAGTGCACAACAACATGTTTAAGACCAAAATAGCTCATTAAAATGCCACAAGCAGCACGGGTGAGTGGGAAGAAGACAGAATGAAAAGCCAACTCCGAACTTGGTGAGAAAAAAAAATATCAGAAGACGTTTAGTGATCTAACTGCACTATTATTAATGTTATTATTTATAAAGCATGTTAAGTGAGTAAGACATTCTACCAAACAGACATTAATATGGTCTCTATTTTTACTTAACAATTTCAAAGACATAAAACAAGCCTCCCGATGGTTTGGCCGAGTCCGATGCTTTGATGGCGCTTTAAAGCCAATGAAGAGCCCCATTCCTGCGGTTCGCGTGCCACGGGTGTGTGTCCGCGAAGTCGGTGAGTTTCCACACCCCTCCGAAGCCCCGGAGCCTGTGGGGGGGCGAAGAGGGTAGGGAGACTTGTGGTTAGCTGAGCCTTCGTCCCCTGACTTCAAAAACAATACTGCAACCAAAGCTAGAAAGGAACCTGAAATGTCAACAAATAGGAAAAAGAATTACTATTCTGGAAGAAATTGGTAGAAATGCGAGTAAGTGTATAGTGCGGATATAAAACCAAGTTGTGGCCACCGTATGGTGGGTGCAGAGCCTCAAAGCCTTGCTCCCCGCTGAGCCCATGGGAGGATGGGTCCCCCGACCCTCCTTGGCCAGGCGACCCCATGGGCCCTCACGGACCTTGGGTGCTGTCCTGTCGGACCCATTGTCCCCTCTGCGAGGCCGTCACCTCCACAGCCCGCTGCAGACAGACACCGGCGACTGATCTCGGCTCCTGCCTGTGCTGAAACCTGAAAATATCCATGTCATAAAGGAGGGTGTTTATAGGGAGCACTCGGGTTGAGTTCCGAATTCTCCGAGATGACAAGGTAGCCGTCGCGACGTCGTAGTACCTCCGAGCTAATTGCAGGGACCGTTTTATATTGTGTCGCGTTCGTGCCACAGTGTGATGGTGGCACCCGGACCTGTCAAAACAAATAAACTTTCTTTTACTGAACTCTGTTGCACAAAGCACTAAAACAAATCATGGGGTAGAGGCGGGTGTCTACCACACTGTCAGCATTTAATGCCTGGAGACAAACAGCAGAGACTTCTAGGAATTTGATTGAAAATGAATTGAATGCGAACGAAAGTCTTGATCAGGGAGACGAGGTTTTGCGAGAGGGTAGCCCACGCCGCACGCTCCCGTACAGTTGGGACATCTGGAGTGGCACAGACCATCAGCACACAATTTGCAGCTCGGATGGCCAATGACTCTGGGCAGAGCCTCGGAAGAAATGTCCAGGCCCCGGGTGACAAAGAGAAGGGAAGGGGGCTAAGTGTCGGATTGTTGGGCTGGATTCACTCGTCACTAGAATGCAAACATTGCTAGAACATTTGAGCTGGTGCCTTCTACGTTTCAACCAACGATGAGAGAACTGGCCCTAAACCAGGGCGGCAATTAGTACTTGTCGTGGTCAATAAAACCCCAATGTCAAAGGGCGGACACGAATGACGGTGTTTGGGGAGAGAGAAGGCGCAGGCATCCAGATGGGCCCGAGACACACGACCCGAGCAGACGGGGCACGGGAGAGCCTTGCTGATGGACCACCTGACAGGATGTTTCGGCAGCACTTTAAAAACAAGGTCGCCGTTTTGTACCCAGGGAACCTCCCAGAGAGAGGACAGAATGGTGCACGGATAGGAGAGCGTAGGTTCTCCTCGGGGCTCTGCTGAGATTAATCATTTTAAGTCAGATTCAATCTCGAGGCCCTTCAAAACAGAAGTGGGTGCGTGGATAATAGATCCACGACACAAACAGCTTTGCCACGACCAAAAACGATCCTGTAGAGAAAAATCTCTAAGCGTGGGAGACGTTGACATAATAGATGAAATAAACAGGTTGTAAACCCGTATGTAAAATGTCTCCTTTCGGAGAATACAGTATGTTATATCCCACTGCAGCAGTTACCACATCACACACAAACAGCACCTAGAGTCACGCGGCTGGAAATGCTATCGGCAGTCGTCTCTTCCGTAGGGGCTCTCGGGCTGTTACCTTTTCTCTGCCTTACCTGTCTTTTCTCGTTTTTTTAAACAGTAACCGTTTAGCCTGATACGAAAGGGAAGCCATTTGGAATAAAAAGTAAACTGGAAAGGAAAACTGGACACTGAAAAAAAAATTAAATTAAGTTTTTTAAAAAAGAAAGAAAAAGAAAGTGAAAGCTGAAAAAATAAGCAGAAGCAGCAGCAGAGAAAACCAAACCAGCCAACCCCCAGCACACAGCGGAGGAGGTAAGAGGCAGGCAGGCCGCGGGGGTGGCTCGAGCGGGCCGTCCTCGTCAGCCTGGGATGGCCCTGGTCCACTTGTTTCCAGAGCCTGACGGTGAGCTCCATTCCTGAACCAAACAGAAAAAAGCCTGTCTGTCTGTCTGTCCATCAGCCGCTGGGGGACGGGAGAACGTGCCTGGCTTTGGGAAGCGCATCGCAAGGCTTTCAGAGTTCATCGTCGGCCGGGGACAGAGCATACGTAATACTCCACCCACTGGTTATCTTGTTCCCACCAGCTCATCTAGGAGAATACTGTTACTCCGTCTACACTGGGAGGCGACACCACCTGGACTGGAGTTACTCACTGGTCCCGCGGGCACTGGCTGTGGTGACGTGTCCTGAAATAATCAGGAGGATGGAGGAGTGGCGTGGGACTACAAGACGGCCGCTGGCCGACCCGGGGGATGTCCTGGTACCGGAGGCCAGACAGCTCAGTGTCAGAGAGACACTGAGTCACTTCAGTGGCTCGGGGTGACAGGGAGGCACTCGCGATGGTGGCCTCTCCAAAGACGCAGGGTGCCCATCTCCCGGGGACCTGGTGGCATCTTGGGAGGAACAGCAGAGGCTCAGAGCCCGCCGGCCCAGAGACAGCGGCCACCCCTGGAACACCTCGCCTGCCGGCCAAGCTTCCTCTGGTCACTGTTGGACCCCATCAGTGTGAGCGCCATTTCCAAGACATTTCTCCTTGCAAAAAGGATTTCTTTCATTGACCTCATTTCTCCGTGGATCAAGTCCCCTGAGAGCAGGCGGGTGTGGCGGTGCTTTCGGCACCGGATTCCTGCAAATGTCCTTTTATTTTTTTTCCAAATCACTTGCATAGTTTTGGTGTTGCTGCCAAGACAAACCTATAAAAGGATCATTTTTCAAGAGAGAAAGGACTTGAATGGATGTAGCAGGGACTCGGCTGTGTTCCTGGGTGAGGTCCCTGGAAGCAGGCACCCGCTCCAACCGCTGGGCTGGGGGTCGGCTCTCGCCTTACACACTGGTTGTGCAGATACACATCCCCGTGTCACTCTGTACAACCTGCCTGTGCTCTCATGCACGTTAGCCAGCACCCCCAGCACCCCAGGAAGAATTGGCCTGGCTTCCTCCTGACCCTCACGCCAGGCACTGTTCCTGCCACAAACATGGCACCAAACCTTTTTCATGCAGAGAAACAAACACCACACAACTTAGGACATCATGTAACGGGCACGTACCCTCCAATACAGAGAGCAGAAGGGTTGTATCCATTGCTTTACCCCTGACTTTTTACTTATCTAGAGTGTGTATCGGTGAATGCCTCACAAGGAAGGACACACTATCTCAAAAGAATCGCAGACGTCATGCAACGGCTTCTGGACAGCATGGCTTTCTATGGCGTGCCACCTCTCTCCCTGCGGAGGCACAGGGGACAGCATATCTGTGGGTAGAGGGCGACCTGAGCGCGAACTGCAGGTGGACACGTGTCCGCTTCCGGGTGGGGGCTGCAGCCTGCAGACTCCTCCCTCCTCCCTGAGTCTCTCTGCCCCGGCGTCTGTAAGGCCCCAGATGCGGGCGGAGGCTCCCAGCCCGCCCTGGAATCCCAGGGGAATGGCAGATCGGTGACACTCGTGGGCTGGAACCTGCGGCAGGAATGAACCGGCTGCGCCAGGAGCAAGGTGCTTGTCCTCCAGGTGCTTGCCGTTGGGATCTTTGGCATTTCTTTGGACATTTGCTGCCTAAAAATCTGACTTCCGTGTCTTTACATAAGAACACAGAGCCCAGGAGAGCCCAGTGTCACTGTCGGCCCACCCCCTGCGCACCCCGGCTGAGGCGCACCCGGCAGCTTCCTCCTTCGGGGACCCCCTGCTCGGAAAGTGGCCCTTTGAGGAGTCAGCCTCACACGTCCCTCAGCCAGGTCCCCATCTCGTCCCATCCGTTACAGAATCTTGCCGTATCTGCCTCCCGAACGCATGGCCATACTGGCTGCCTCCTGCTCCTTCACAGTCTCCTCTTACGCTAACGTGCCGTGCCCCTCCGCCCTACTCAGGGCTCTGCTCCTTCCAAACCACCTCCACCCAGCAAGCAGCATGATGAGCTTTTGAAAAATGTCATTCAGATTATGTCATAATCTGCTGTTAAAAAACAAACAAAAACAAAAACAAACAAACAAACAAACAGCATCTGTGTCTCGTGTTTTCACTTAGCGTGAAGACCAGCAGTCCTGGCCTTGACGATCACCGTGTTTCTGGTGTCTCCATGTCTGGCTCTACCCCCCTGTTCTCTCCCGCACACGCAGCCTTTCCTCTCCTCCCTCTGGAGTGCTCTTCCCGGGCCCGATGTACGCTTCTGGGCTCAGCTTCGACACGCCTTCAGGGAAGGGTTCCTCCTCTGCTGAATCAGGGGCCCCGTTTCGAAAGTGTGTTTGCAGAGGTGTTTCTGAAATACCTTTTGGGGGTGCCTGGCTGGCTCAGTGAATAGAGCATGAGACTCTTGACTCTGGGGTGGTGGGTTCAAGCCCCACGTTGGGTACAGAGATTGCTTTAAAAGAATAAAATCATTGGGGCGGCGGGGTGGCTCAGTGGGTTAAAGCCTCTGCTTTCGGCTCAGATCATGGTCCCAGGGTCCTGGGATCGAGCCCCGCATCAGCTCTCTGCTCTGCAGGGAGCCTGCTTCCTCCTCTCTCTCTGCCTCTCTGCAGGCTTTTGATCTCTCTGTGTGTCAAATAAATAAATAAAATCTTTAAAAAAAGCCTATTCTGTATGAACAAATATGTAACACACGAAGAGGTCTCAGTCCTCCTAACGTCCAGCTCAGAGAGGCCAGATGCCTTCCTGCCGTCCCGATATATAATTCCTCACCATTCTCCCTTGATTAATTTTTTAAGTTTTCAAAGGGGGAAAAGCAGTTAGACTCACGATGCTTGTTTCAACAGTTTTAGTTACTCATCAGCCATGTCCAGAATCCCGGTCATAGGGCAGCTCCAGCGGTGAGGTGGAGAAATGGAGGGGCTGTGACGTCGCTCCTCGCAAACTGCCTCCTGTCTCGGGCTCGCAGGCCATTTCTTTAATTCCGTCTTCCAGAAGGCGACTCAAGTGTGTGCTCGGTGTGGATCTCCTTCCTCATTATTTTTGAAAACCCGGAGCAACATTGATCCCTTTCCTGGTTCCTCAATTTTCCCCACCCCGCTGAGATCACCGACAGTACTCTGGTCAGCAGGGTGTGCCCGCGTCTCCAGACGGAATCCATCTGGTGTAGGGCACGTGAGCACATTTCAAACATCTTCGAGACACGACAATTTCATTTCCCTCCTTCCTCCCGCCCCCCCACTCCTCCATCCTTCCCCAGAGAGCCCGTCTGCTGGGACGTATCAGACACACACGGCCCTGCCCTCCAGAAGCTTTTCCCGCCATACTAGCTCATGGTCCTATAACCTGTAATTTATCCACAAATAATAAACAAGCTTATCGATGCCGGCCATTTGATATTACAACCACTCACCTACTTGCCTTGCAATGATTTCAGTGACATCTTTCAGCGACAATATACAATCACCGCAGCGCAGCAGGGTACATTGTCCCTTGCTTTATTGCGCCGGACAGACAGTGTGTTTTTCCACAAACTGAAGGTTTGTGGCAACCGTGCACTGAGCAAGTCTACTGGCGCCTCATCTTCTAAGAGCGCTTGCTCACTTGGTGTCTCTGTGTCACGGTTTGGTAATTCTTGCAATATTTCAAATGTTTTCTTTTTTTAATTAATTAATTATTTGACAGAAAGAGATCACAAGTAGATCACAAGTAGGCAGAGAAGCAGGTAGAGAGAGAGGGGGAAGCAGGCTCCCCGCAGAGCAGAGAGCCAGACACGGGCTCGATCCCAGGACCCTGAGATCATGACCTGAGCCGACGGCAGAGGCTCAGCCCACTGAGCCACCCAGGCGCCCCATTCATACCATTATATGTGTAATGAATGGTATGACCCACAGAAAGCGAGGATGATGGTTAGCACTTTTTTAGTAACAAAGTATTTTTAATTAAGGTATACATACTATTTTTTAGTCACGATGCTGTTGGACAGTATACTAGTAGACTAGTATACTGTAAAAGTAACTTTTATAAGTTCTGGGAAACCAGAAAGTTAATGGGACTCATTTTATTGCAATATTCACTTGACTGCAGCAGTCTGCGACAGTATCTCCCAGGTTCGCCTCTGGTTCTTGCAATGAGGTCATACACCCCCTGCAATCTTACACTGTAACAGATGCTTCTGGGTCGTTTCCTAAAGTAGTACATACTCTGGAAATCTCCGATGGCAAGATACTGCCAAGAGACCATTTACAAATCACAGAACTGATTTAAGTGGCTCTAAATGCATCCCTTTAACCGCACAGGTTTACGTTCTAAGTTTCCAGCAAACATTGCAGAAGGGGCTCCTTACTTTGGTTCATTACAAGCTCTCAGACGTCCTGCCGAGGGCCTGATGTCCAGGCACTGCATGGAGGCACAAAGGCAGTTGCGTGGAGGACATTCTACCACATCTGGGCTGCAGTAGCTGCGCTCCACCTAAGGGCTCGGTCCCCACTGGCCCGCACGATCCCCACCCTCACATCGATGCAGATGGGTCTCCTTGAAAGCAGCAGGGCGTCATGGGAGTGAATGTTTGCCCAGGTGTCAGTTCAGCAGGTAATGCTCCCCTCCCTGGCAGCTCTGTCGGAACCTGTTGCCGGCTGCCTTCCTTCACTCCTGTAGGAGAATGGACACCTACTGATACTTTGACCACTTTTTTACTTTTGTCTTTTTCCTTAGGGAGCTCCCACATTTTCCTGGCCTCAGCCGTGAGGACTCACACACAAAGCTTTAGTTTCAATCTTACCTCCTCCCTGAATCTGAGTTCTAATGTTCCAGCTATTTTATTTTATTTTAGGACACTCGTTTACATAGGAGGATGACGGCAGTGATGAGAATGATGGTGGTCATGGTGACGACGGTGATATGGTGACGGTGTTGTTGGTGATGATGGCCATAGTGGTGATGGTGGTGATGGTGGTGGTGGTGATAATGGTGGTGATGGTGGTGGTGATATGGTGATGGTGGTGATGGTGGTGGTGATATGGTGATGGTGGTGATGGTGGTGATGGTGGTGGTGATATGGTGATGGTGGTGATGGTGGTGGTGATACGGTGATAGTGGTGATGGTGGTGATGGTGATGGTGATATGGTGATGGTGGTAGACGTGGTGATGATAATAGTGGTGGTGGTGATGATGGTGATGATGATGGTGATAATAGGGCAACGGGGATGACAGATAGTGGTGACGGTAACAGAGATGACGATGGTGACGGTGGTGATGACGAACGTGATCATGATGATGGTGGTGATGGCAGTGACGGCAATGACAATGGTGATGATCAGGACGGTGGTGAGGGCGGTAGTGGATACTGACGGTGGCAGGGGTGAGCATGGTGATGACAATGGTGAAGATAACGAGGACGGTGGTGACGGTGATGGCGAGGGTGGGGGTACCACTAGGACCGCTCTCTCGTGGGAGTGCCTCTGAAGGGGGCATCAGGCCAGGAGCTGACGGACATGAGGACACATGCTGAGAAAGGTCTAAGGAAAGAAGTTTCCAGAAGCACAAATGTTTCGTCAAGGATAATGTTTATCCACCACAAACAGGTAACATACTTCCCAGGGTATAGATGATGTTGCAATGTTTACTGACGAGGATACAGAAAATAGAGGATTTGCGTTGGGTTACAGCAGGCTGCCCCGGCCAGGATCCTGGGTGTCGGCAGAGCCGAGGGCACAGAGCTGGCGGAGGGAGCGTCATGACCCTTGCCTGGCAAGAAGAGCCGACGACATGAGGCCCCGAGCCCCCAGCCTGGTGCCTGCTCCTCTTTGCGATCACTTGTCCTCCATGGCTGGCTCTCACCTTCCACCTTGAAGACAACCCATGAAGACAGGCCCGGCCACTGCCACCTGTGTCAACTCTGCATTCGGTCAAAGGCGCCCTCACCTGGCCACCGCAAGTCCTCACACCCCCCTTCGTAAGGCACCAAGAGCCTTTGGCAGAGCTGGTCCTCAGGAGGCCGACTCCAGGGAAGTGAGGGCCGCTGCTTCCGCCTCCCATTTCCCCCGCACCGCCCCTGGGCCAGAAGGTCTCACCCCAACTGTGACTGTACTTGGGACCTTTGCCTGCCTCCCCCACCGGCGGGGCTGAGCGGCCGAGCTCTCCCCAAGTGGCTGCCCCTCCAGCCCTTGGTCCTTCTCTCCCTCGGCCTTGACCCCCTTCGCGGGGCCCGTCTGATGTCTTCTCATGGACGCCATCCTCCCAGACTCGGGGAAACCGAGGCCCTGACAACGCTCCTCTGTTCTCCTCCTCCCGACTCCTGGCCTTTCTCTGCTCGTGGCTGTCCTCTCCTTCTGGGGTATGCACGCCTTTGGCAACCGTGTTTCCCCAGAAGAACGTAAAAGCCCTGAAGGGCGAGAGCTAAGCCTCTGATGTGCCCCTGCAGCCCGGGAGCCTAGACCCAAGCGAGACACGCAGCGGGCGCTCATGGCAGACGAAGGCAGGAAGGAACGCCATCCGTGCTCACGGCCAAGGACCACGCAGCCGGAGCCCTTTCACCCGCCCTGACGTCGGAGCTGCCCGGCCAGCAGCCCGCCCGTGCTCCGGCACACGGCGCGCAGTACACGTTCGCTGCAACCCATGCTGAAGAAGGGATGGCTCTGAAATGGGATTAGTTTACGTTCATGTCTGACCACCGTCCACCACCTAGTGGTGGGAGACGGCAACTTCAGGGCGACGTGCTTCTGCAGGAGCACCAGGGAGAGGATGGAGGCAGGGCTGCGGCCGCTGGGGAAAGGCTGGGGGGTTCCAGCACTTGCTCTGTGACCACATCAATTCAGACTCCGGGGTTCGACCCCAGAGCTGCACCCTGCCTGGGACTGAGGGAGAGCAAAGGCCAGCCAGTGGGTCCGAAACCCCCGCGAGCCACGTGGATGAGAGCTTCCGGGGCCGTCCGCGTGTTCGCGGGACGTCGGATACGTCAGAGTGACAGTCCGGGGACTTGCATGTGGCTTCTGACGTCATCAGAGATCAGAACCACACAGAAGCTTTAACTGGAGAACACAGGAATGCTGTGTTTCCAATGGCCTCAGGACACCCCGAGATCCCTCGAGGGAAGTTAAAATAAACCGAGAAGAGTGAGCAATGCAAATCTGAGGGAGAGGCAGGGTGAAAGGCAGTAGAAATGACAAAGACCCCCGAAGCATGAAGCCAGAGAGACCAACACAACACTTACTGCCTAAGATCACAAAACCCAGTAAGACGGCAGACCCCCACGCTGGCAGTCCGCAACCCCTCCAGACCGCTCTCCAGCAGGATAAACAAGAACTTTGACAACACAGGAACTAAGAGGTTTTTCAACCTTCAAGTTCTTTAAGAGTCTTATTTTAAATTAACTTCAGGCAACTCCCCAACCCAAACCTGAATGTAGCCTCATTCGGCTTTTCACGGCGTCCTTGAATAAATGTTTGCTTTCTTGCTCTAGGGACCATCCCAAACCGGAGGGTAGTGACAGGGACGAGGTGGGACACAGTTCAGGAACGTGCCAGCCTGCACCGAGCTTCGTGAAGACCTAACAGAGCTTCCGCAAAGCTGGAAACACATGGGGATCCGGGCGGTGGGTGTCCGCGAGCAGGGCTGGCAGGCGACGGGCGGCGAGCCTTCCTGCACAAAGGCGGGCCAGGCCGCGCAAGGTGGCCGCCACGTTGCATCAGACAGACGCGGAGAAGCACTTTCCACAATGACCCACCCGCCTGTGCGTTCGTAAATCCCAGGAATCTACCGGACTTCAGGCCACGAAGACCACCATGGGACACGCACCACTTTTATTCTTTGGGAACTTAGCAGGAGGCAGTGGGGATTCTGAGCTGCCTGCCCTTCCCCCGCATGCCCAGGCCCACGCTCTCAAAGCTGGGCGATTGCTCACCTATGTCCTGGTGCTGGAGCCACAGAGCAGGGCCAACTCCTACAGGATCTCTGGACGGCCGACACTCAAAGCCTCCGAGGGCATGAACACAGCCCCTAAGGTCGCTGGGGCACCCTCGCCCCCTCGGCCCCTCGGACGGCCCGCGTCAGCTTGTACGGCCCACCTCGCCCCACAGCCGCTGCTCCCTCTACAGCCCACCCCTAGCAGAAGCACATCCAGAAAACAGCCCCACCTGATGCTCCACAGCCATGTGCACAGAGCCCCCCGGGGGCTGCACCCAGTCTCCCCTGGGACGGCCCAGCCCTTCCTGTCCTTGATAACGAACAAAGAAGCCTTTTCCCAGCGTCTACCACTGTAGCTGAATGACCAAGAACCATCGGAAGTGGTTTGGTTAACGTACAAGCCCTCGTAAGCGCTAGCTCACTTCCGTGTGAAATGTGCAGAAATTAGTTAACCTTCTCCCTTGAGCAGCCCTGTGAAGGGCCTGATGACGGACTGCCCCACAGCAACGGACCAGACGGTGGCCCGGCGGCCCGGTGGCCCTAAAACACGGATCGAAGCCCCGAGACTGTTCACTGGGTGTTCGTGGAGTGGTTTCTGTCTACAGAGAGCACAATCAGCTCTTCCTTTATTATCATTTCCGAATGTTACTAATAGAATACATTGTTTCATGAAGAGTGTGATCAGCTCGCTTTCACTGGTTGTTAACCTTTGTCGCTACAAGGAATCCAGCTATCTTTCGCTGGTCAAAAAACTTTGTGAGCGCGGGAAAGTGACCCACTTTTAAGTGTGTCAAATAAGCAGTGGAAATTTCCTGATTCACAAGGGCAATACCTGTTTTTTTTGAAAAGCTGGTACATAAAACCCATGTTACTTAATGACGATCTTACAGAACTGGAAAAACACTGCTATGTAAATTGCTTGGAAGTAATTCTGGCGCGTGTTTATGAGTCACATGAGAGGCTAGAGCATGCAGCCATCACGCCATTTGACGCGGCAGGAGTAGGAGGGAGACGGGACTGAGACGGGTCACCCTGCACAGCTGTGGGAACTGAGGCACGCCCTGTTGGGTACGGGCTGAAGAACCGGCCACTGGGGCTCCACCAGGGGACCTGGCTTTAAGGCAGCCCAACTTCTCTGCCTGCCAGCAACTCGGCTCATGGGGAGAGGCGGAGGGGACCTACTGACTCCCAGACGTCACGCTACCCGCGGTGAGCAGATCCCAGCATGCTGCAGGGGACCCGGAGGAGAAGCAGGTGCCCCGCCGGCGGAGGGTACGGGAGGTCCAGGACGCCAGGGTGGGCCCTGCACAGGCTTCCTCAGGGGTGGGGGGAGGAAAGCGCCAAGCATGCGCACCAGAGCCGGTGCCTTCAGGAAACGCTAGTCACTTGGTATTACAGGAGGCGTTGCATGACGGCACACAGAGGAATTCAGCCTCTTTCTCAAGGATATAGAAAATTACTGGTGAATTCAATCAGGAGAGTAGAAAGATCTAACGCGGATTCCAGAAGATTCCTATGGTGGCCACAGAGGGAGAGTAAATTGGAGGGGAGGTGATCCAAGGCAGAAAGACCAAGGTCATCGTCCCCAGAGCTCAGAGAATAGTGTGGGGGAGACGGTCTGTGGATTCGACAGGTGTGTGACAGAGAGAGAGAAAAGTCAGGACAACCCCCTTACTTTGGGCACGGTGACCAGCCGGCAGGTGGCTATGCCATTTACTGAGACGTATTTGTAGGAGGAAGGGCTGAGGGGAGAGAGGGAGCCTGTGAAGTCCCGGCACCCCATTGCCGGCTGAGCCCAGGGTGGCTGAGGCTCCCAGGGCACGACGCTCACCTTCACTGCCCAGGCAGGAGGCCTGTGTCCCAACCCTCGGTGGGTGCAGGGTAAGAGACGCACGTAGGAGCGGGATGCTGGCCAGGAAGACCAGGGTCGCCAGGTCGGGAAACCAAGGGCGGGGCTGGAGGGGATCGATGGAAGAGGAAATCCCACGGAAGCATCACGCAGTGCAAGGAACACAACATTCCTGTTTCGTTTGTTGAAAACACATCACTCGGAGATCAAGTATTCACAGTGCAAGTATCGGGATGTCTGGGAATGTCCTGAAATATTCCAAGAGAAAACAGCCATAATAACAAAGTAAAGTGTAGCAACAAACTTGGCAAAACGTACGTTTTATGAAAAATGTACATGTGTGTTTTTCAAAGGACATTTGAATAACACGTAGAATAAAAGGGGAAAAAAAACATGATTCTAACCAGAAAGGTCCTTTGTGATCTTAACAGGAGACAATGCAATGAAGTAAGTGAAGTAGGTGATGCTCTTCAAAGCTAGACTGGGGACTGGCAGAGGGACCGTGAAGCACCTTGTTTGGAAGACCGGCCTTAAAAGGCAGGACAGGACGTACGGGAGGGAAAGGAAGCAGAGGACCAGAGGACCAAAGGTGGTGGGGTTTTGGGGGGCGGTGGTGGGGAATAGGATGTCTCGATCATGAAGGAAAGAGCCAATAGAGAAGGAAAGACCAAATCTGGGAGAAACTGGCCAATGGATGCCTGTGTTCCACCTAGGACGTACCGCATGTCCTACCCAGGCTCTCAGAAATCCCAATCGGTGTTGTCCTCCCTCCGTGTTCGTAACTTCCGGGAAGTCCATCGAGAGACTCTTCGACCCAGAAAGAAGAGCTCAGGAGTCCGGAGCGTCTGGTTCTGACCCGGTGGTCGCCTGCCCGCCTGCTGGACACAGGGGCTACTGTCTGCACCTTAGTTGCAGGATCGCCACCGTGGTCCGCGGGGTAATGGGGGTCTCAGAGCTCCGGAAAGCGGGAACAGGTCTCGCAGAGATCATCACTGTTACTCACCCAGCTTCCTTAGGGATGGGAGGCAGAACACGCCGAGGCAGAACAACAGTAGCTGGCGAGCCCACGGGCCCGAGCCCCAACGGTGTGTCCGCAAGCTACTGCTTGTGTCACTTTGAGCACGGTGCCCTTCCAGAACCTTCTGTGTTTTTGCCCTTAAACTAGACTTAATGATGCCGGCTTTGAAGGTGCAGGGAGACTTGCCATAAGGAATGGCCTTTCCCAACCCCAGAGCCTGTCCTCTCGAACGTCCGCTGTTCTTTGGTTCTGAATCTACCTCTCCAGACCGAACCAGATCCCACTGAGACCAGTCACAGTGCCAAAGTGCTGACCCAGGTCCTTCTCAACCCTGTTCTGCCTCGGGCTAAGGCCTCCCTCCGTCAACCGCTGGCTTCTCCGGTTCCTCAAACCCGCGCGGTGGCCCATCAGCGACTCGGCACAGACGTGCACTGTTGCTGGCCTGTCCCAGCACCTTGCCCACGGAGACCCCTGCTCTCTCTGCCCGACGGCTCACTTGGAGCTACTGTCCCCAGCGACCCCGGCCGTGTCATCGGCCCCTGTTCTCGATGCAATCTGACAACTTGAAGTACGTTCTGAAGGTGCGGTGGTTATTTCCCAGAATACTCCTCTCTGGATTGTCGTCACTGAAATCCCCGGGTCACCCTTCTCTCACGCATCGAAATCTGCTTGGAGGCTACCCAGGTCCACGAAGGTTTGAGATCAGATGCCCATTTTAACTCTAAATCATCACCTCCACCGTTTTATAAAATTGTTTCTGAAGTTTTAGGTCAGTGCCCCTGGGTCGTGGTAACACAGAAGCGTTTGGCTGGTTTAGAAGATCCTGGTCCCTCCTCCCCCGCCCAGCGGGCTCCTGCCTCCTCCACCCACGCCCCGCAGCCCTGACATGCCCAGCATCAGGTCAGCTCCAGGATGTCCCCGTCCTCCTGTGGGACACAGCCAAGGGCAGGCTCGCGTCGCCGGGCTCTCCCACCCAGCACCTGGGGCTGCGCTGTGCCGTGGCAGGGGCCCCGGACTTGGGGCATGGATTTATAAAGTCAGAAACGTCCTGTACCATTTCCACAATTGGGCCCAGGCCCGTGGGCTCGCCAGCTACTGTTGTTCTGCCTCAGCAGAGGCGTTTTCTGCCTCGGCGTGTTCTGCCTCCCACCCCTAAGGAAGCTGGGTGAGTAACAGTGATGATCTCTGCGAGACCTGTTCCCGCTTTCCAGAGCTCTGAGACCCCCATTACTCCCGGACAGTCTGAACTCTTGGGATGAGACGGGCACGCTCTTCTGGTTCCAATTTGCTTCGCCGTGCCTCCCGCCACTGAGAGCGGCTCCGAGGGGCGAAGTCCCCATAGGTCTTCACTTGCTCCTTCTCCTGTACATCTCCAAGACCTCACAACCACTCACCTGAGCTGCGTGAAGATTTTCTTCGTAAAAGACGCCCCTCTGTTTTCGATTCCTTGTCCCCTGTCCTGCACATGTTCGAGTTCACCACGCTTTAAAAGGTCATTTCCCGAACTGAAATGAGCCCATCAGGAGACAAAGTGAAGCCACAGGTCAGGTGGGGACACTTCTCCTGCCCTGAACACGCATCCTCCACTGACAAATCCGGGTCCAGAGAAAGGTGAGCTTCCTTGTCCCCTCTGAAACTCAGAATGTTGGCCACGCGCTCGGGGGTCAGTCTGAGCCCCCCCTGCAGAGACCCGGCCTCCCGTCAGGAGGCCTCCTTGGGAAGAGACTCCCATACTAGCTTCTTCCGTTGGAAGAAGGGAAAAAAGATGGCATTCTCATTACGATCTTTATTTCACTCTTTCCTCTTCCCTCAGAGGAACCCAGAGGGTGCGCCACCTGATGTCCCCTGCTGCCAGGTCCCCGTGGCCCTTCCCCAGCCACAAAGCCCTGCCACAGCCTCGTGTGTCCACGGGCAGGGACTCTCCAAGAACTCATCACATGGGCCGAGACCAGAGCACGTCCCGTTCTCCTTCAATTATTCTGCTCATCTCTTGAACGAGAACTCACCTTTTCAAAGTTCAGGCGGGGAACACGAACAGCCCAGATGAGACACACATCGTTTTCAAACGGCAAGAAATCAGACGCAGGGCAAGAAGGTGCCGTCACAAACAGCGGGATTTGTTTCTCAAGCGTGTGTGTTCTGTGTGGTGGGGGGGTGTGCGTGCACGCGTGTGTGTGAAGCATGGCCACGCCCAGTCCCTGCCTCCAAGGTGCTCCGTGGCCGACTAGAGCGCAGGAAACAGTCAGTGGCCATCTTACGCCATCTTCTCCCAGTGGCCAAGGAGCCCCCAGCCCGCGGCTGTCTGCTGTCTGGTGACCAGCAGGGAGACAGAAGGAACGCACCTTCCTGGAGAAAGGACTGTGGCCACCTGGAGAAAGCCCAGGGTCGGGGAAGGTGTCTGGGCATGAAGTTAGGAGCTCCCACGCCTGTGTCCTGTGAAAGGAAGTCCCTGCATCGGGGCACAGGGAGGTCTGGGCCAGGGTTTCTGCCGGGCACCAGCAGGACTGTCCGTTCCCACCTCTCTTACTGCCAGTGGAGACACAGTTATACCTTCTCACTTCAAAACACTTCTCAGCTTTTTAAGCTGAAGTCCCCTGAGGGCCTCAGACCTCATGTTCTTGATCCCGTCACTTCATGTGACTCGGGCTCGCTCTGCGTCCGTCCTGCGCACGCCGCGTGACTCGGGCGGCCAGAGTAGGGACGGTGTGTGCGTTTGGTGAGGGAACAGCGAGGGGCGCCGCGGGAGAAAACGAGTGCTGTACGGTCACCTTCCAAAACAAGAAACAGTGTGCATGCCCTGGAGTCGGCAAAAAAATAAAAAAACAAACAAAAACAAAAAGAAAACACTCTGGCCATCCTGACATGGTGTTAGATGAGTTATCTTGTGAGTCACGCTAAAACCCTTCTGCTTCTAGAAAGAACTCTACACTTGGCTTTGTGTTCTGCCAATGAAAACAGGAAACCACAGATCGAGACGAAGTTTAGGCACCTCCTGGGACCGGCGAAGAAGGTCTTAACGAGTCTCAGCAACTCCAAGATCTTTTTATTGATTTCAAAGTCCAATAGAATGAATATGTTTTATCTAAATATTTTTTCACATAACTGAAACACTGAATTATTTTTTCAGAAATAGAGTTAAATACATCCATCTAGTTACAAATCTAATATAAAGAGTACAAAATATAATGTTATAAACTGTATTTAAAAAAAAAAAAAAAAGAAATACAAACTCTATGGTCTTTTGCATTTGACTGCTTCAGAGTGTGATCAGCGCAGTGGATGAAGAATGAAGCCCCCTCGGTCCCGTCCCACGGGTGTGCAGGAGCCCGGCCCGCACCGAAACCACCTCCGGGAGCCCTGGCCGTGGTTCCCTTTCACTCCGGGGACAGAAGGCTCCACACCCGGAACTCAGCGACGAGAGACAAACACGGCCCCGCTCCTTCGGCGCCACTGACACCCTCAGGGCTTGGGAGTCAGCATGTTGGCTTTAAAGCAGAGGCTGGTAAAGGGAATCTGGGCACAAGAATCTTGGAGGCACAGTGTCTCTGGGGCACAGACCGACACGTGTCGTCACTGCAGGATCGAGGCGACACCCGTCCCGCGGGCTCCGAGCGCTCTGGCTGTCGTGCTCTCAGCCGGCGGCTCCCCGTCCGCGCCGCACTCGAGACTGCGCCCATCCGAAAGCGGGGCTCGCTTACCAACGGCTGTGTGCGGGCCCTTGTTCCGGATGTTTCCGGAATATTACGTGACCTGTGACAGAGTGGCCACGTCTGAACGTGGCTCGGGACACAGATGGCAAGAGCCACGTCCCTCACCCGGCGCAGCGGCCACGGGCCAGGACTACCGCGAGCAGCTTCCCGGGCGCGCTTCTTGGGAAACTGGTGTCTTTCTTGATTTCGAAAATAAATGAGTATCAGAGAAACCGCTCCGAGTATTTCATACTTTTCGAAACTAGAAAGGCAAAATCGCCGAGCCCTGCAGGTCTGTGCTGCGTTCGGACCGGCGGGAGACGGAGCCTTCGGAGAGGCCGAGGGACCCTCCCGGAGCAGGCGGCGGAGCGGCCGAGGCGGGCTGCGTCCTGGAAGGGGCCGGCGGCAGACGCTGCGGAGAACGGACGCGGCCTTCTTCGAGTTAAGGAGTGTGAGTGAGTGACCTGAAACGCTCCTCAGCTCGTCGTCATTCTGTGTGACCGGACGGGGACAAGGAGGAAAGACGTGAGCGGGGAGGGGAGGGGCGCGGACAGCCGGACCGACAGCCGCCCGGGGCAGCGAGGGCGCCGGCGGGCCGGGGAGACACACGGAGAAGCTGCGGTGTCCACAAGCAAACCCTTTATTGTCTAAGTTACATCAGACGCCAACACTGTAAAAATCCTGTTAGGAAACAAGGAAACAGCAGGTCGGTAGAGGTAGTAGAAAGAGTCTGTAACAGTCAGAAGACGACTTACAGGAGGGATCACGTGGAAATTATCGTTCGAAAAAAAGCAAATCAAAACATTGGCTAAATAAATAAGAAAACACAGATCATATTAAATACTATGGTCAAACAGACACCAACGCATGAACAGACCCAACCATACTGCTGACCAGTGACAGAAGGAAGCCACAGTCCAGCCCCAGACAGCGTGGCTGCTCCGTTCTGGGGCCGCCGCCTTCTGCGCTGGGCCAGGCACGCGCTCCCACAAGCGGACTTGGACTGCGCGCTTTGCCCGCGGGACCGGGGGTGCACCCCTCTCGCCATCAGGCCATTCCGGCCACTGGCGGGGCTCCGGGGTCGTTGGGGCGTGGGGGGGAGCTTCCAAAACAGGAAGAATGGACAAGACAGCTCCATGTCACTTTGGGGACAGAACTGCTTTTAATCGCTAGAACACAGAGAAAGACAGGACTGGGTCTGGAGCCCCTGTGCGCCCTGACCTGTCACTGTTCACTTTCAGCTGAGAAAATGAAAGCCGGAACTTATCACTGTGGGGAAACTATCGAAATGATCAAACAGAAGTCAAGAGAAAGGCATTCTGATTTCTAACAGAGGAATGTGTCTCTGCAACTTTGCTCAAAATACAGAAACAGTCGATCACAGCTGCTCGATACAATCGGCGTGAATGTTCCTAATTACGCCAACACAACAGATCATTCCGGAACAAACCTGGTGTACGAGGATCAGGAAAAAGTGAGTGAAAACATCGTGCACACAGGCATACGCGTGTGTACATCCATACGTAAAGAGGAGCTACCCAGTTACATCCCACTGTTTCCAAGTGTTGCAAAGTAACCGGAACCTCAAGTAATTTAAATTCAGTAACAAGTAGAATCCAGAACCAAACATTAACTAATAACAACATCAACAATAATAATAATATAATAATTCAACAAATCATTAGAACAGGAAAACCACACTTCAGGGTTTGTGTCTGTGCGCGCGCACGAGTTTAAACATATCTTTGTATCAGAAGCCCATTTTCTACAAAAAACTGCGCTGATCCATGACTGTATTAAGTAAACTGTTGCTCTCACCAGTATTAAAGGTTAGGATAATTTCTGTACAGGTAAAATTATTGCTTTTTTGAAAAATATATTTAGCATGCTTGTTTTTAATCTGTTTCCTGCCTTTACAAAATGTCACGATTAAAAAAAACCTAGTAAAGCTTTTGCAAAAAATTTCACAGAACATTGTCATTCAAGGCAGCAACCTTTGATAATGCATAAAATCATATGTGCAAAAATCTGAAACTCTCAGAAATATTACCATCGCACACAGTGCCACGGTAACAGGAAAAGAAAATATTTCTATCTGTGGAATACAATTTTAGCTGCGTACACTGCACGGTTTAAGATCCTTTGTTTTGGGCCTTAACCCCCCACCACAAAAACTTGCATTTGCGGGACTGAGGAAGAGGTATATGAAGCTGTCCCCACCCAGGAGCCAGGGGACCTCCACGCTCCGGGAATGAAGGGACTCATCCCATGGAGGTCCCCGGGCCCGAGAAGACACGACACCTACTAGCTGGGCCGGGCGGGGGCAGCTGGGAGGGAGAGGAGCACAGGTTTCCAGAGCACCAGGGCCCCCGGATCTGCTCAGGGATGCTCCTGCCATCACTGAAACGGGTCTAGACCGGGGCAGGGAGTTTCAGTGGCTAGAGAATTTACGGGCAGTCTTCCTTGGGGAGCAGTCCGCAGAGTGTAGCCCTGTTACAAAAAGGTCCTGAGAATAAACAAAGAAGCCTGCTTGTCTTAGTGTTCAACTAGCTCTTTCCCGAAGCAAATACACGCACTCCTGTGGGTGTGTGTCCCCTGCAGGCTCGCCGAGCACAAAGGACGGGAAGGTCGGGCAGAGCAAACGGGAAACACCCGCGGCCCCCAAAGGCCACCAGTTAGGACCACACCATGGCCCCAAGCCACCGGGCCTGCTTTCCGCAGTGACCAGTGCTCCCTCCTTCCTCTCTTGTGGACGACTTTAAACACCCGCTACGACACAGACGGCTGTGGCACTAACGCTCCACCAGCCGCCCCACCACGTGTCCTGGCGTTACCCGACTGTCCTCTGAGCGTCAGCAGCTCCCGCCGGCGCCCAGCTCTTCCGTCTCTCTGACACGCACAAGAATCTCTCTCCAGTGTCTCAGACGTGTGTCCAGCAACACAGAGGCCTGTGCTCTGAGCGTACCTGCCAATAGCACTGTTTATGATAAGAAAATAGGGGGCGGCGGTCGATGAGCCCAGAGCTGCCCAGAGTATGTACACGGGATCCTGGAGGAGACCATCTTCGTGTGCTCCAAACCGTTTCCCAAGGCGCAGAAGCATCTCCCTTTGGCCTGCGCTCCAGCACGGCCGCGCCCGGGTCAGGCCAGGGTCGGGCCATCCGGTCGGGGCTCCTGCAGCTTCTCCTCCACGGGGGGTCGGGGTCACTGCCGGGACGTCCATGGGGGGCTGTGAACGGCTGTCACGGGGCACCAGGGTACGCCGGCCACGAGTCTCTAGGTTCCCTTTCTGTGAGGCACTGCTGGACGGGATTGGGGTTAGAACGGTCTCTCCCCTAGATGAGAAAAAGCAGACAACAGAGAAGCTCATTTCTGCCTTTTGGTATCTAAGTGCATTTTCCCTATTAATTTTCTTATCAACCCCCAAGAGCAGGGCGACCTTGACGCAGCAACCCCGTCAGGTGGGTGGAGACCCCTGACTGCTGCAGGAAATCACTCTGCTCGAGCAGAAGAGATTTTAAATGGGCCTTCCTGCTCTGCGGGGGCAGCTTCAGACAATCATTCGCAAGGCTGCAGAGAGGATGGCCGGCCGCCTCCGTTTCACATCCAAGAAGGCGAACAAGCATCCAGACCAGCCCCGGAGGTGAAGTGACAAGATGGAATTGGGGGAGGATTCCCAAAAAAAGGAGAATTTTGTAGCACGACGCGGATTTACAGGTGAGTGACAGCTCCGCAAGGAGGCTGAATTTGGGGGTCAGACAGACAGTCAAAAAAGGACAGCTCCCACATCGATCCGTCGGAACCGAGTGCTTCCACCGATTCCCGTACATAATCACCACGTTGGGAAAACAGAAGGGGTTCTCTAAAGTCAAGTGCACGGCGAGATAAAAATGGGAAAACATGTGAGCCTGCGGCTTTCAGAGAAGGCTCTCCAGTGACATTCGAAGCATCGCTGTTGGAACAATGGAGTTTACCATCCGAGAACAAAAACAACAGGGCGAGATTAATCTTACTGAACTGCATGAACCTCCAGCTGACGTCCTGACGGAAAGAGACCGATCACTTGACATTAACACGCACACGACGCCACAGCACTCCCGCGCCGTTCTCACTGGTTTCCAGCCGTGCCTCCGGGAACCCCAGAAATCCTGGGGGGAGGGCTGGCTGACACCGTGCATTAAGCGCTTCTCTTTAGTCAAGTTTCTGAAAGCTCCTACTTAAAACCAGCCCCACGTGCATGACGTCCATCAGTCAACACTGACGGAGGCCCAGGAAGACACTGGACCAAAGTTCTGGGGGGGCTGGGGCGGGCACAGTGGCACAGGCAGGAACTTATCCGACGCGTAAGAGTAACTCCACGTCCTCGGGTAGACGGCGCATTCCCCGCAGCGAGCGGAGCGCGAGGTTTTACATTTTTGCACAGCGACCTCACACCACGGAGATTCATAACAGGGCACTTTCCAAACTGCTTCTAGATACATTCAAGAAAGGAAAATGGCCTTTGTGTTTGCCAAGAGAAAAATGAGTTATTGTCAGTGCTTAGGTGAATGGCCTGGAAGTCTCCCCAGAATGACTCGCCGGCGATTCTGAACAGTTTCCACTCTGCACACGCGACAGCGACGGCGCCCCTGACCGCCGCCTGCACCTTGTTTCCTTGGGGCCAGAATACACAAGCTTGCACAGGGCAGATTAGAGAGGGAACAAGAGGACGCGGCTCCCTCCATGAAGGACAGAAGTTTTGAATTGCAAAGCTCAGGAAGTTTTAAAAATGATTCGGAAGGACTGCAAAATCTGGTAACCCTAACCACCAGGTTGTTAAATTCAGTCCATAAATCTAGACACAGTAATGCCTATTTTTGCTTTGGAACTGAAGCAATATGTTCAGACAGCATCTCATTCTTTAAGGGAGTCATCAACATTTTATTCCTCAATACAGCGACCTACAGGCTTTTTAGGAAATGAAAGAAATTCATTTGAGAAATCGGCACATGGGAAATGCAGCCCGGGAAGAAAGGAGTCACAGAAATATGCACGTGCACACCTAGGATTTTGAGTGCACACATGCTGCTTTCTCCCGCTATGAGACAGAATACTCAGAAGACGAGAAACATGTTTTTAGAAAAATCTGTGGGTTTTCTGCTGCTCTGTGAATTATGGGCTTTTCAGTAACAGCAACACTAAAGAAAATAATTATCTTCCTTAATGCACTTCAATGTTCTAGGGATGGATACTGACTTCCGGAACTTCATGAGGTCTACTTTTTCTCCCTTTTGGCTTTATAAGGTAAGGGGATGTACGTGTACTCCTGTGGGGAGGGGTGAGGACACAAACACCCTCCCAGGACACACGCGAACCTGTCGGCCTTCAGAGGGAAGGGGACGCGACCAGCGTCTGACACACGCGGTGTGGTGCTCTAGGCCGGATGAGGTCACACGCAGCACCTTCCTGACTGCGACCTTCACTCACCGCGCCGCAGGCGAGGGGCGGCTCTCAGGACCGCGTGTCACTTTGGACAAACCACGCATCCTGTTCACAGCTTTTCATAGTACGTTCAACTCAAGAGAAAGGTGGAAAACGTGTTTTGAGGTGTCTGTTTGGTTTTACCAATACGGAAGCTGCTTGGAGACCTGAGCGGGACTTTGAAATCCGACGTGTGACACTGAGACCCCAACAGTGACCGGAAACTGGACTGGGCGGCTCCACGAGTCTCCATCACCTGCATCATAATATCCAGAGCTAAACCAGGCCCCCAGTTACTTTTTCATTTCCCCTTATTTTGATTAATGGAATTATTTCTCTGGCTTAACTACTTTAAAATAACATTTAGAATAATAAGAAATAAACTATTAATCATAGTCTTTAAATTTTGGCAAGGAATCCAAACACACTGGGAACACCAGATTTGCTATTTCAGCAAAAGTCAGTCTGGTCTTTTAAATCCAAAAGCCAGGATACAGCAGGGAGACAGGGTCCATTCTTCTTGGTTCTAAAACCATTTCAATTTCTAACGTTTAACCACATAACAGAAAAGACAATTTCTTCACAACACACAGACAAAGCCACCTAGAATTCTCCCCCCAAACACCACTAGGACAACAATACCCATATGTCAGCCTATTATTTTTTAAAAATCTTGCTGATGATGAATACTGGTGATTACTGGGAACTAAACGTTCACTCAGTCCTGCTGAATCTATGACAAAGCATCTTGGAAGGATGCCCTCCTTTCATTTAGAATTTAGCTTCGAGCATCAGCTACCCTCACGACTGGACTTGGGTGCACTTACGAGAAGCACAAAAGTGGGGCCTTCATTCCTGAGGGTGGGGACAGTACACCCAGAGCCGTGGCCAGGCCTCACGCGGGATGACACTCCTCCCCTCCAGCACCCACGCCCTGCGAGAGCAGACACTGCAGAACAGACACCATGACCACGAGTCTCCTTCTAGAAGCTCGACCACTAAATCCACGCCTGTAACTTGTAAGGGTTCAGCGACCCTGTCCACTCGAGCTGTGGGAGGAATGCCTGCTGACCAGCGCCCGTACGGAGAAGAGCACGCTGCCACAGCACACAACCAAAGAGAATCACTTCATTTCCCCAAGTTTCTTTCATTCTGACCTAACAGAAGCAGATTCATTTTGGCTCTGGGCCTGGACCCCGTGCCTCACTCGGAGACCGGGGACATCATGATCTGTCCGAATTAGCTAACACACAGACTCTGGATGCTAATTTGGCAAATCAGGGGGCTGCTGCGTGGTTGCCGGTGTGACACGGCAGAGAACTGGGGCCCCAGGTCTTGGCGACAAAAGGCACAGTGCCTGGCTCTGGCAGCACCAGGATGTCCAGAAAAAAGAACCGCCATCGGGGCTGGTTGGCTCATTCAATCTGGGAGCAGCATCCTGCCTCCGCATGTGCCTGGATCCCAGCGGTCACGGCGGGCAGCGGCAGACCCATCCCAGAGCACACCTGGATCCCAGCGGTCACGGCGGGCAGCGGCAGACCCATCCCAGAGCACACCTGGATCCCAGCGGTCACGGCGGGCAGCGGCAGACCCATCCCAGAGCACACCTGGATCCCAGCGGTCACGGCGGGCAGCGGCAGACCCATCCCAGAGCACACCTGGATCCCAGTGGTCACAGCGGGCAGCGGCAGACCCATCCCAGAGCGCGTATGCGGCCCACAGTGTCTTCAGGGCGAGGGTACGACGTGCTCCTGGGGTTACCACAGACACGGGGCACCGGCACAAAGTCCCACACCCCAGGCAGGGCGGGGGGCAGGGCAGCTTCCTACTCAGGACCCCAGGGTCTCAACAGTTCAAAAGTGGACCTCGCTCGCTCTCTCAAATAAATAAAACTTAAAAAAAAAAAGCCACTTTAAATGTGACAAAGGACAAGAGGCACAACCAGGGGCCGCGACCTCCCCCTAGGAATTAAGCAAACCAGCAGCTCCAGTGGGAGGGGCAGGTAATCCAGCACAAGGCCAGGGTCACAGGTCTGAGTGAACGTGTCCCACGGTTGGCCAGAAGGACAGCTGACCCACAGAGGGCCTGGCCCCGAGAGGGAACGGCGGCTTAGAGCACGTAATGTGCATCCCTGCGGACAGGAAGCCCACAGGTCAGTCGGTTAAGCACAAAACTGCAGAATTTGCGTCCACAAGCCCAGAGAAACATAAACCATCTTTTCTCGGTCACAGTCCAGCACGGGTACCAACCGTTACGAAACCCCAACTAAGTACCGCAGCAAAGACACAGCGTAAGACACAGGCTGTGACGAGGCTCGCTGACTCGCGTGTCGCTGTGACAGGGCACCCGTGACAGGAGGCGGGGCGGAAGGAGCGCAGCGCCCACACCGGACGCGCGACCCCGAAGAACCTCGCCAAGCTCCTGGTGGGTCCGCCGGGCCTCGGCCGCGACACCCAACACTCTCCGCGGAAAGCCACGCCCTAGGGAGATGCAACGGGTCGCCTGCGGGCCACGGACACTCTGCCCCGACGCCAGCTGTGACCTCCAGCGCACTCTCCAGCCCCGGTGCATCCGCGTTACGTCCCGCAAACACGCCGCGGTGAGTCCCGCCATGAGGGCGTCTGTCTACACCCGTGGGAAACGGCGGCGCCCAGGCCACGTCTGGGTGGGGATCTGTTAACTCCGCATCCGGAGAGACGTTAGTTACGTCCGAAACGGTCCCAGCACCGCCAAGTGCTTTCTTTCTATGCTAAAACAGCCCGTTTCATGGACAGACAGAAACTGCTGACTGGAAAACGCTACCACACAACAGGGTGTTCAGTCGGTGACGTGAAGAACAGGCTTTTTAGCAACCGGCAGACGTTCTAAAATCATAGTAAGACACAAGCACCAAGTGCAGGACAGGCCACTCCGGGCGAAGGTCCACCTGTGTGGCAGTGGACGCTCCCCTGACAGCTTTGCAGCGAAGCTTCCCTTCTTGAGACACACACCGGGAGGCCACCGTCACCGTCCCCACCCTCAGCAGCCCAGAGTCCCGGGGACGGTTACGCTGGTCAGACAGGACCCATGAGCGTGCGCTGACCCCGTGACAGGGCCCGAACACTTGCCCCGGCTGCCGAGACGCCGCTCCCTTCACAAAGGGGACAGCGAGCAGCTACAGAATCCCGTCAGAAAGCGAGAATGTCAGCGGAAAGTGCCCGTGGGAGGAGAGAGCACAGGGATGTTCTGTGCGGGGACAGGAGTGGGGAGAGCCCTTAGCCCAGGACGACCCACAAGGCCACTGAGGACGGTGCGCGCCCTGCGACAGGAGCTCACACTGAACCCCTCCGACGGCGTGGCACGCCGTGGGGATGCTGAGCGGTGAACACACGGAGGCCATCCAAAGCGGCAGCAGAAAAACGCAGCACTTCCATTCAGCCGACCACACGGCCTTGATCAAGTATGCGCCGGCGCGCACGCACCGACACACAGACACACGCTGTTCTCCTGTGCACTTTGCCGCATCGTTTTCTCTTTCCTCTCTGAGAAAGGACCGCTGCCCTTCATGGTCAGTAATGTCGTGCCCGAGCTACCCCGGAATTCGGAGCCCAACATGAAGGTTATAGACTTCATTTGAGCCGAAGACGGGCTGGGGACAAGCGCTCTAACACTCTGACCTGGACACTAGAGTTGCGCAGCAAGGAGGCCCGGTGAACGGCAGGCGCCTCCGCGAGGCAGGCGCAGACGCTCCCCAGCCCCGCACGCTAACGTGACCCGATCAAACACACTTGCCTGTCTGCAAGGGGAAGGGGAGCCTGGACGCCTGCGGGGACCCCTCACGGAGCCCGGCGAAGGAAGCACACACCTCGCATCACCGTCACATCAAGTGTCTGTGTGGCGGCAGCAGCGCTGGACGGGACACTCCCCGGCACGGCCCTGGACAAGTCTCAGGCTTGTCCTCGGACAAGGGACTCTGTCAAGTCCCAACAACAGAGACCTTACATCTCATTCTATCTAAAATCAGCTCGTCCTGTTACCCTCAAGTTTCATTCTAAAGTCCCTATTCTCACCTAACATAGGCTGACCACGAAGCGTGAAAACCCAGATAATGTATTATTTTTCTATTCTATCAACAGAACAGTCCTACTCTGCAGATGGAAGTTTCCAGACTCGCCAGCCACAGAGCAGACCCTGTGTTTCAGGCTTCAAGGGTGGTGGTCGGAGTCCCTCCAGGAAGCGACAGTCGTCACGCCACAGAACATCCTTCCTCCCCTGGCAGGGCCTCCCCACAAACATCATTCTGTCGCAACACGTGGGGAGACGGCCTCGGAGAACTCTCCGCCCCGATGTCTGGAAGGACCCGATGTCTCCGAGGCACCGCCCGATGGCACGGCCTCTGTGTGAGCAGAACACGAGCCCTGACAGAGTCACACTGGCCCCCACAAACACTGCACGTGGCACAGACGGCCGCTCTTCTCAGATGGTTCCCTTCAGCAGCCTCTGCCTCCCCCACAACAGCGGGAGGCCAGGAGGTGCATTCCTGCGGCCCGCGTGGAGGAGTTGAGACCTTTACTCTACACGGACACCCCCGAGAGGAGGCTCGCATCCGATCCGAGAGGAGGTGGATCTGACCACGGAATGGGAGCCGACCAGCACGGGCCGACCCATCAGTGGTGCAGGCCAGAAAGATGACTTGGAACCGAAAGAACTTAATTTTCTAGATTCATGATGTGAAATTCAACTGCGTAGCACACCAAAGCCACGGACGCCTGGCCAGCAGAAGACAAAAACCTCAGGAATCTGCGTCAGTGGCACCTTCAGAAATGCGTCAGGGCGGTGATCTAGGGGCCACTCGCATCTGCCGGCGGCACAATGACAGAGGGCCTCCCTACAAGAACCGTCAGCCCCCCACTCACCTCTCGGCCAGGCCACGCCTGCCACGTCTCCTTCCTATGCAACACCTCAAGGGCCATCCAGAAACATCCCAAGAAGGAGAAAGGAACCAGCAAAGGCCCCGGAGGGGCGACCACAGACGGGACACGTGGGCAGGGCGTGGACAAGCCGAGGAGTTCGAGGAGTCCACAGGTGTTCCCATGGGACAGCCCAGACCCGGCCCCAAAGTCGAGCCCAGAGCCCAAGGGGGGCCACAGAGGGGAGGGCCATGCAGGGGGCGTCCCGTCCGTGCACGGCCATCACACAGACACCAGCCAAGTGACGGAGAGAAACCGATCTCTGCTCTTCCCTAAACCCAGGAAACCATGGTTCTAGAAACACACTTAATATATTACAGCTGAAAAGTTTAGGATCTGCCCTTAAGGAACCCACGTCAGCGTGAATTTAAACGCCCTAAACGCCCTTAATCCACGGAGCTGTTATGTCCATGTGTACACGGGCAGAGGACCCAAGAGAAGCACGTGTGTGTGAGGCACGAGTCAGCGTTTCTCACATGTAGAAGGTCAGTGTGGAACCTCTCTTAAACCGCGCACACACGCATACACGCACATTAAACCCCGAGAACCATTTACAATTCTTAAGGAAAAGGAGAACATTTCTGGCTACTGCATACTTCCAAGCTGCCACGTGAAATTCTCAAAACCCGAACTTGAAACGGACTTCTACTTTTTGGGGGGAAAAGCAACAACAGCACCGTCGGACGGGCAGCACGACAGGCAGCGCGACGGGCCGGTACAGAGGAGGGTCGCACCATGACGCCCCAGGTCTGGGCGCTAAGCAGAAGCCACTGACACAGGGACAGGCTTCCCCGGTCTGGGCACCCGAGGCCACAGTCACTGGAAGGAGTGGACAGCGGGTCACGGCTGCTGGGCACACGGGTACCCACGGAAACTTGCCCACTGTCAGCGGCCTCTGACTTCTCAGCTTTGAGACCCACGGAAACCAAACCTAGAGCAATGGGGCTGCCCCCAGGTCTAAAGGGCGCCCACGCACTGTGACTCGTCTCCCAGCAAATAATCTGCATGCCTGGAAACGTCCCTGGGACGTGCAAAACTCACTGAATTAACTGAAACCTGAACATGTGAACACACCAGGCCACGGGCCGGCTGCCTTCTATCACCCGCCACAGCCTGGCGCCGCGCCCCTGACCCGAGGGGAGGCGTTGCGGACACAGGGCCTTCCAGCCTTGCCTCCCAGCACCTTGGTGATGGCGCGTCTCAGCGACCTCTGGGCTTCCGTGCCTTTAGCTTCATTCTAGAAAGTTCCCAGGAAGCGCGGGCTCTGAGCAAAAAGGACAGACGCCAGCCTCGAATGAGGACCCCACTGGCAAAACCTCCGAGACTGTGGGACCCGGAGTGCTTCCCACCTTAGTGTTCCCAGGAGCCAAAGGCACCGCGAGCCACGCCAGGACGGCTCCAGCGTGCCCAAGGAGCTGGCAGGTTCCAAAGTCCCTGCGAACGTCGGCCAAGACCCGCCTTCTCGGCGAGGCACCCGCAGCCACATCGTGGGTGTGGGACGCCTCGCCGTTCACCCAACTGCCACCAAACCATGAACCACATTCCCCAAAAGTGCCTCCACCTTGCTGGAATTTGAGGGGCCCGATCGCAAAGGTCACTGTTGATGGTGACCTGCGGTAACGACAGGTGCGCGAACACTTGAGATCAGAGAAGGGCCACGGACAGAGAGAGCGCCGCGGGGCCTCCAGCTGCTTGATCTTTGGTTTTTAACAGCAAATCCTTCACTCTCCTCGTGCTCTGTTAAGGGAGAGCCCCCCACAATTCACGCCCAAGGAGGAGGGCGCCCTATCCGGCGTGTGCCTTCCCTCGCGGTCCCCGCAACAAGGAGTCAGTACCCAGACACCGGCAGAAGAGGGCAAACGGCCACTAAGGTGTGTCTTTTCTCAAATCGCGGCACAAGCCAGTCCCCAGACGTCCTCCGGTACATTCATACTCCGCAGGGCTTGCTCACTACCACCACCGAACTACGCGCTTTTCGATTACGTACGTACAGAAACAAACGCTTGCTTCTTCAAATGGACGTTCCCACCTATTGAGAGAAAAGGGACCACGAACATCTACTGATTCTGTGTTTAAAATGACAAAGGAAAGCGCACCCAGCTGGCTCCGTCAGGAGAGGCTGTGACTCCTGATCTTGGGGCATGAGTTTGACCCCTATGCTGGGCAAAGAACTTACCTAAAAAATTAAAAAAAAATTTAAAAAGATAAAAAAACAAAGGACGTGAGGGGCGTCCAGGCTGCCCGCTCCCGTGAAACGTCAGCATTCCCGAATTAACAGCCCCAGGAGGGAAGGCCTGCGGGGCCAGCAGGCTCCCGCCCGGGCCCCAACCCTGGGCACCCGAACCCAGGCAGGCAAAGCTGGGGGGCAGGAGGGTGCACGGGCCCCGCGTTCTCTGCTTGGTGCTCAGAGGCACAGCCGGCCGCCGGCAGCTGCCCCACCCCGTGGGGAGAGGCTGCTCGTGGGGCCTGCAGAGGACCTTTGTGCCGGCGCTCGCAGGGCAGGGTGGGGGCTGCCCGTCTTACCTCTGTGCTCGAGTGCAGGGCCACTGGCACCCCAGCTCTGGTAGAGAGAAGCGAAGTCCTTTGGAATGTACGTCTTAAAGACACTGAGGATGTCCAGGCGTTTCTCGCGGCCATCCGCTGCGGGCTCTGGCTTGCTGGCCTGCACGGCCGAGCTCCCCCTGGGGCCCGCTCCGCAGCTGGTGGGCGGCCGCAGCTCCTGGCCGGCCTTGGAGTGGGGCTCGCGGGGAGGTAGAGGGGGGCCCCCATCGCCTTTCCCGTGAGGTGGACCCTGAGGCTGAGGGCTGAATTTGGCTTTCGGAGGGTCTGGGGCACTGTGCTTCTGTGGGGGGCCGAGGCTGGCCCCCGTGGGAGGGAGGACATACTTGTCCCCCGGCCTGCTACCTGTGGGGGGCTGGGCTCCTGCTCGGGCGATGACGGGGGGCGTGGGGGTGGCACACCGGCTGAAGCCACCGCCGCCTGCCGTGGGCCCCGCTCTCGGGCCAGCCTCCGGCCTGGGCTTCGGCAAGGACGGCGGTGCGGGGGCACCGTGGGGCTCGGGGCCGTGGCCGGCTTTGGCCTGGCGGGGCCCGTCAGGGCCGGCCACCCAAAGCGCACAAGGGCCCCCGGAGTGGCTGTCCTTGCTCTTAGGCAGGCTGGCGGCTTTCGTGGCCACGCCCAGGGGCGAGGGGCCGCCTTTGGGCCCCGGCACCCCACCTGGCACCTGAGTGCGTGTGAACCGGGCGATGGGCAGCGGCTGGCACTCTTTGCCCCCAAGGGCAGGCGGGGGGCCCGTGCGTCCGCTCCGGGCAAGGAAAACCAAGTTGTTCCTGATGCTCCTGTAGCCATTGGGCTGGATCCACTGGGGGGCCACGGAGCTGCAGCTGACCCTGTGCCAGACTCGCTCGTGCATCCACAGGACCTCGGGGTAGTAGGTCTTGTGGTTGCAGTAAGGACACGGGTGAACGGCCAGCGCGGCCTGCAGAGATGAGGCCAGCTCCTTGCGGCTGGGGTCGTCCCGGCTCGACCTCTCGCTGAGGTCCAGGGGGGCCAGGTCTGGGGCCGGCCCCCTCCGGCCCCCTGCAGCGTGCTCCTTCATGTGCAAGTCAGACGGCTTCTCCTTCAGGGGCTGAGCCGGGCCCGTGGACAAGAGCGGCAGGTCGGCTCCTTCGGGGAAAGTCTGATCTGAATGGAAAGGGGAGTCGGCGGCGTCCCTGGAGACCGCAACCTCCTGCTTCGGGTGAAACGCCGGCATTTTGACGCCCACGGAAAACCGGGGCTGCTCTGCTCTCTTGGAAGCGTCTCGGCTCCTGCTTCCGAGTGCGGACGCAGAGGCTGCGCTCCCCGCTCCGGGCTCCCCGGTGTCGGTGTGTGACGCGGCAGTCCGGGGCGCGCGACCCTGGTCTCCGCTGGCGAGCGCGGTCGAGGCTGCCTCTTCAGAAAAGCGGAAGTGGAGAGGCTTTCCCCCTGGAGGGTCAGAACGTAAAACGTGAAGTTACCACTTCTCATCAGAACAGAAGAGGCACAGCAGCACACCCCAAGGCACTGTGGTCCTCGCGCGCAGAGGGTGCACAGGTCCTCGGGAAACAACGGGGTCTCGCCACAACACTCTCAAAAGTGGGCCAGCTGTAAGGGCAAAAGGATGGTATTTGGGGTGGGGTTTCTTTCTTCGGTTGATTAACTCAACAGACTGTCGGGAGAAATAAAATCTAGCTGCCTGCAACCCTGCAGTTACTCGTGAACAGAGGGTAACTAGTTGTATCAGACACCAAGAAACACCTGCTCCGTACTAGCACAAGCTCCCCATGCCTTTCTGAGAACTCTCTAAATGCAGTCACAGTTAGGGACCCCGGGGACGTAAGCCAAGAGGACCCCAAGACCGTGACACGCAGCCCGTGGTCACACAGAGGACCCCAGGACCGTGACACGCTGCCCGTGGTCACACAGAGGACCCCAGGACCGTGACACGCTGCCCGTGGTCACACAGAGGCTGAGCCTGAAAATGGCTCACTTTGCCCAGGGAATCCCGTGGCTGCCGCAGAAGTGTCTGGGCTACAGGTCAGCTTCAGACTGATCCAGAAAGGGTCCCGAGTGACACTCTGTCTCAAGGTCCACTCCTCTGGTCCAAAGCCTTGACACGGGAAGATTCCCTTCAGAGGCACGGGAGGTAAGTGAAGCCACGCATCCCTGCCCTTCCCCAGAGGGGTGTCCGGGACGGGGACCCTGAACACTGCCCCTGCGGTTCCCACTTGCAGTGCTCCTGCAAGAGACACCGGGTGCACCCGGAGGCCCTGCCCCAGGGAGGCCGGCCTCTGCCCAGCCACGCTGCGTGGAGTGGTCAGTGGCCGGTGGAAGCGGGGCTCTCTGCCCTTCAGGCCCGATAGGTGAAAGCCTCCGCAGCCAGGCCAGACCACACCCCAAGGGGATGAGCACAACCTGAGAGAAAGTCCACTTCACACTCGCACTGATGAGCTCGGGTGCAGCGAGCCCAACAGCGGGAAGGTGTGCGGTCCTTTCTGGATGTCTCAGAACTTTCCAACACAGGTTCTTCATCGTGAACACCCGCTGGACGCCCCTGCGACCGCTGCTGGGTGCCCACTGACGGCAAGGCCCAGTACTGCTGGTCTTTAAGGATATTCACACCCTTAAATATCTGCAGTGAAACGTAGGTATCTATTTATAAAAAAATGTTCTTTAAAATTATTCTAAGTATATTTTGGGGGGTTAAGTCTCAGAAATCCCATCAAATGGGTATTTTTTTTAACGTATTCTAAAGGGATCTCCATTTAGGCAGGAGAGCATCCTTCAGAGAACGGGTTTGACAGAGATCAGAAGGAGCACAGTAACAAATGTGCAGTTTCCATTAGTAGGTAGTGAGCCGCTCCCACGCAATTTTAAGGGCTTGTGACTCACATGATACGTGACCAGCATGTAGTGATGGGGAGGATGGGTGAGGAGAGAAGAAGGCGCAGAAAGGATAACTATTCCTGTCTGCACCAAAATGCTAACATGTGAACCACTCTGGGGTATGTGTCTGTCCTAAGTACCATGTCCTGTTCCCCGGAAGGCACACTGAGCAACCCTGGGAACCTCTGCTGACAAGAGGGTACCTGATCTGGGACTAAACACGTGGAAACCTCGTGGCCTTTGTTCAATTCCCACTGATGCTTAGAATGTCATAGTCACTTTTAAATTATCCAGAGAGAGAAACACCGGGGGCTGGGGGCCTCGTCTTTCCTGTATTAAAGGAATATGGATTTATGAAAACACATGCCAGAGACTAGGAGTCGAATTCCAAAACTGAAAGAGAGAACCGCGTAACCTGACACTGCACATCTGTGGAGGTTTCAAAGCAATCTGTCCAAGGCCCCACATCTTATGCTCCCAGAAAGGATTTTAAAACATCACAGCGGGACTTCCAATACCCCTGACCACGACACTAAATCACAAGATGAGACATGCCACGGGGTCATCAGAGCCATCGATGGGGGCATGGCAGAGCTGGGGTCACGGGAAGCTGGTTGGGAGAAAAAGGAGGCACTCCTTCCCAGCTGCCGCCTGACTCCTGGAGGACAGCTCAGGAGGGGACGCCAACAATCCACCATCAGGCGGGACGGGGGAGCTGCTGAGGAACCAGGTGCTTCTTCAAACCCAGAGCCTACAGCTCTCACGCCCTGGAGCCCTTTCCTTGAGAGGTTCCCTACGACGGGTCTGAGGAACCCCAGTTCACCGCAGAGAAGCACCTCCAGCCCGTCCCACGAAGCCAGGGGGCTCACTCGAGGCCGCCAAGCTTCAGGGCAAGCAGGCCAAAGCAGGTGCGGAGGGGCCGCCCGGGGGCCCCATGCTCCTGGGTTCTTGAGTGCCATTTCCAACTTTGCAAGTCACCCACGGGGTGGACTTCTGGGGCGCTTCCCCCAGCCACCTGCTCCATGAGCACATGGGGAGCTCATTCCCAGCAACTGATGAGGCTTCAACAAAGGGGTTGCTTAAACCCAACACTGAGTTTGGGGCCTGAGTTACTCTCCAGCAACAAGTGTGGGTGACCCTGGCCACAAGGCTAAGTGTCTGCAGATGAGACACGGGCTCCGAGAGGCACAGTAAGTCAGCGTCCCTGCGGGAAGCAGCAGCCATGCGGTCTAGCCACAGCCCCTATCCCGGAGCCCGTGCCTGGTGCAGAGCAGCCAGACCCGCACGGCCCTGGGAACCACAGCTCAGTCACCACCCCACATCTGCACATCCAACAGGGTGATCACCACCACACACACGTGTGTTTGTGCACATGGGTGTGCACACAGGAACACACATGTATGCACACGAAAACATGCACGTGTGTGTGCACTGGAACATACACGTGGACACATGCACACACAGGAAGCGTGCATACACGTGTGCATGCACAGGTGTGTGAGCGCAAACACGTGTGTGCACTGGAATCATGTGTACACACATGGACACCTGTGTGCACTGGAACATGTGTGCACACATGGATGTGTGTGCACAGTGTATGCGTGTGAGGAGGTGTGTGCGTGTGAAAACATACCTGCACGTGCGTGTGAGCACACGAACGTGTGTGCGCGTATGGAACCATGCACGCGAGTGCACACATATGTGGGCACACACGTTTTCCAGGGCCTGCCGCTCCTTGGCCCGAAGGACAATGTGTGTGAAATCTGTTTCTCCCTCAACAGGACCATCCTGGCAGCGCTGGGAGCCGTGCCGCTCTGACACGGGCCCCACATCTGCAACCGCCCGGGTCACTGTGCATGCACACGTGCCGTCCACACACACACGCATGCGCACACAGCGCCCTGCAGACCCCCAGCCGCCCCAGAAGGCCGGTGGAGGAGGGGACATCACCGTTGGAAATCTCCACAGCAACCCCGTTACACACACACGCACACGCGCACACACACAACTACCCCGAAACAGGACACAGTGGAAGGGCACTCAGTAAGAAGAATCACTCCCCTTTGACTTTCTCTTTCTCGATGTTTTTACTGCGATAAGACCTCCGTCCGTCACAACAGATCCACCGTTTCACCATCCCGAGTGTCCGCTTTCGCCCTGATGACGGATCTGGTTTTCACCGCACATCCCTGTTTTCATTTTTATACCCACTTTAAGGCACTTAATTCTCTGTGCCTATCACTGCCTCTTCCCCCCTCCCTGCTCCAACCCACAACTGAAAAGCAGGCCTGTGTGCTGTTACGTGCCAGAGACGAGCAGGCTGTGGACACGCCCCATGGTGCCTCGGACTGGGGTGCCGTCCGTGCCCCGACGCAGGGGTGCTCGCCTGGGCCGTGGCGCACCCCACCCCTGCACACGGGCTCTCCAGCTCACACCCCAATGCACAGCTGCTCGCGTTCTCTCCACGAGGTGCCTGTCTGACTGGGTGCCCGGCCCACGGGCTCAGGGCAGGATGCTTCCACCCCACCCCCAGCACTGGCTTCATCACGGTCATTACCGATCCTGGGAGTGACCGCGATAACGCGTGCACCCGCCCACGTCAGAGCTTCCCTTGCCACCCCGTCTCCCCAGGACTCAAGAGTCCCTGCAGGTCCAGCCTGGTGACACGCAGGGCAGGGCTGCCAGGACCCAGCGACCGGCACGTGCGCAGGAGCCTTGGACCCACGTGCAGCCACGTTCGCCACCTCACGGGCTGGGCTCCCCCCACAGCAAGTGCACAACACAGACAACTACAAACCGGCATTCCGCGTCCGCCTGTGGTACCCGGGGCTGACGGGAGAACGAGGGGGCCTCTCTCAATCGTTAAGAAAGAGTAAAGCTTCCAGGCTGTGCAAATTACATGAGGAAGAAAATCTGAGGCCCACCGCCGGGATTCTCTAAAAGAAAAGTCGGTGGTGCAGCCCTGATTCCAGGGCATTTTGGACACAGACCTGTCTTCTGCCCAGCCCGGGACGGCTTCACCGGAAGCACCACCAAGAGCTCGCTCGGCAACTGCACTGCGGTCTCTTGCAAGGACTTTAGTTTCTTCCGACCCGGTAGCGCTGTAGTTTCCTTCTTAACAGATGAATCTGAAGTTGAATCTCTTCCTGTTTCCCGCTGTCAGTCCCTGCAAAACCATCACCCTCGCCCCCGTGGGACGCTGTATTGACACGAACACCTTCCACCTCTCCCGTCCTCGAGCAGCCGGAGCTCGCCGCTGCCCTGCCCAGGCGTCACGCCCTTCTGTCCCCACAGCAGAGGAGGACTGGGTGCCCAGGGCGGCGGGGCCGGGGGATTCTCATCCGGCTTCCCACCCAGGCTGTGCGCTGGAGGGGACCTGCCTTCTGCCGCTCACACAGCCCAGCTCCTGGGAGGGAAGGGGGTCTGCGGGGCGGCTCTGCTCTGGGTGGGGTGTCCGGGGCACCTGCAGGGCCAGAGGAGATGTGGCAGGACCCACACTGTGCAGTGCACTCAGCTTGGCCTCATCCATAAAGAAACGTGTCCTCCTCCAGGCCTCCATGATGACCAAAGACAGAGGCAGTAAATTCTATGTGCCTTGGTGTTCGGGTTTATAAAATAGGATGCATTTCAAAATATTTTATCCTAGGTTTGACGGGAAAAAAAAAAAACAAACAAACAAACACCCAGCACTGTAACAGCCCACAGATGGTCCAGCACAATTCCCTCTGCGACAAGGCTTTCAACACTGGTCACTCAGGGGACAGAGTGGCACATGGGCCTGACTCGCTGACAGTCCAGGGACTGGACGGAAGGAGGCTGCACGGAGGTCTCAGAGAGGCAGGGTGGGCTGAAACCGCGCCCGTGCCCAGGACCAACAGGAAGGAAGGCCTCTGAAGCGTGTTCAGTGTCTGTGCTCCCACCGTCATTTCCACCAGGGCCCTTGATGAAGAAATGGGACTAGACAAGTTTATCAGATCCGAGACTGACACTCAGCTAGGAGAAACAGCCAAAACCTTCAGTAACAAAACAAAGACTCAAAAGTTTTCAACAAGATATAACAAAGGCTGAAAAATAACGGGAAATCCCATGAGGAAAAACAGAAAGTGAAAGGTCTGGCTTAAGAGCTGTGTTGTGAAAAAGACTCCAGGATCCTAGGGGACCACAAGCCCAGTATGTTAGATCAAAAAAGCATCCTCAGGCAGACGTCTAGCTGGAAGAGCCCAGCCCCGGCTCTGAGCCACACACCAAGAGCAAAGAAGATGAATGGGAGCACGTCCAGAATAGGCCTCCTGAGGAGAAGCTTCTGGAAACCAAGCCATATGAAAAAGACTTGCAGGATCTTGGACTCCTCTACCTAGACAAGGGGACTGGAGGCTGTATACCTCGGACATTCCTTCACTCAGTGTGGGATGAACGAGGGGATGACTTCCTCATCAAGGGCAGGGTTCTGTCTACACCCTAGAATCACCCAGAAACATGCGAACCATCACGGGTGAGAAATTCCCAAGCCTGGACCAAGAGCCAGACTTTCAGGGGAGGGGCCTACCCTCAGCCTTTTCTCCAAAAACCTTGGGGTGATTCAAACTGCGGCCAAGACCAGGGAGCAGAAGAGTCAACACAGGACGAACACCTGGGAGTCACAGAGGACCTGGGACACTTGGAGTCACAGAGGACCTGGCGGCCAGGGAGGCCAAGGTGGACATACAGCCACTCCTCCTGGGGACAGCGGAAGCCCAAGTCGGCTCCCAGGAACCGAGTGACCAAGTGTCTGTGCGAGGCCAGGTGACCGGCACCCAGTGACCTGCACCCAACCCCGAGGCTCTATGGGACCCAGTGACAGGGGACCACAAGCTGCTGGTGTCCCGTGCTTCTCCGGCACCCCCGTTCCTCCGAATGAGCCCCTTTTCTGCACACTAAGTGTCAGCGAGGTTCAGGACAGAGCCCCACCTTTTAAAAATAGCTTTGTCACTGTGTGAGCTGCAACCTGAACCCCGGCGCGTGACGATTTCTCCCAGAGCAGCTCGGCAGCATGCACTCGGGGACGGCTGAGTGATGGGGACGCGGCGTCTGGGTGGGGCAGAGCCGTGACAGCCCTGACTTCTAGCCCCCAAATTCTCCTAGTGGCTGACTCGTGAGCTCGGGCTGCCGCACACTCCGCTGTCTGCTACGGGACTCTGACTCTTTCCTTCCTTGCAGGTTCTTCATCATTTCTACCTACCTACCTATTCCTTCCTTCCTTCCTTCCTTCCTTCCTTCTTTCTTTATTTATTTTCAGCGTAACAGAATTGGTTTTTGCACCACACCCAGTGCTCCATGCGATCAGTGCCCTCCTTAATACCCACCACCTGGTACCCCGACCTCCCACCCCCGCCCCTTCAAAACCCTCAGATTGTTTTTCAGAGTCCATAGTCTCTCATGATTCACCTCCCCTTCCAATTTCCCCCAACTCCCTTCTCCTCTCTAACACCCCTTGTCCTCCATGCTATGTGTTATGCTCCACAAATAAGCGAAACCATGTGATAATTGACTCTCTCTGCTTGACTTATCTCACTCAGCATCATCTCTTCCAGTCCCGTCCATGTTGATACAGAAGTTGGGTATTCGTCCTTTCTGATGGAGGCATCATACTCCATAGTGTATATAGACCATATCTTCCTTATCCATTCATCCATTGAAGGGCATCTTGGTTCTTTCCACAGTTTGGCGACAGTGGCTATTGCTGCTATAGAACATTGGGTACAGATGACCCTTCTTTTCACGACATCGGTATCTTTGGGGTAAATACCCAGTAGTGCAATTGCAGGGTCATAGGGAAGCTCCATTTTTAATTTCTTGAGGAATCTCCATACTGTTCTCCAAAGCGGCTGCACCAACTTGCATTCCCACCAACAGTGGAAGAGGGTTCCCCTTTCTCCACATCCTCTCCAACACATGTTGTTTCCTGTCTTGCTAATTTTGGCCATTCTAACTGGTGTAAGGTGGTATCTCAGTGTGGTTTTAATTTGAATCTCCCTGATGGCTAGTGATGATGAACATTTTTTTCATGTGTCTGATAGCCATTTGTATGTCTTCATTGGAGAAGTGTCTGTTCATGTCTTCTGCCCATTTTTTGATATGATTATCTGTTTTGTGTGTGTTGAGTTTGAGAAGTTCTTTATAGATCCTGGATATCAACCTTTTGTCTGTACTGTCATTTGCAAATAGCTTCTCCCATTCCGTGGGTTGCCTCTTTGTTTTGTTGACTGTTTCCTTTGCTGTGCAGAAGCTTTTGATCTTGATGAAGTCCCAAAAGTTCATTTTCGCTTTTGTTTCCTTTGCCTTTGGAGACATATCTTGAAAGAAGTTGCTGTGGCTGATATCGAAGAGATTACTGCCTATGTTCTCCTCTAGGATTCTGATGGATTCCTGTCTCAAGTTGAGATCTTTTATCCATTTCAAGTTTATCTTTGTGTATGGTGTAAGCAAATGGTCAAGTTTCATTCTTCTACATATAGCTGTCCAGTTTTCCCAGCACCATTTATTAAAGAGACTGTCTTTTTTCCACTGTATATTTTTTCCTGCTTTGTCGAAGATTATTTGACCACAGAGTTGAGGGTCCATATCTGGGCTCTCTACTCTGTTCCACTGGTCTATGTGTCTGTTTTTATGCCAGTACCATGCTGTCTTGGAGATCACAGCTTTGTAGTAAAGCTTGAAATCAGGTAACGTGATGCCCCAGTTTTGTTTTCTTCATAATTTCTTACGTTCCCACTCTTCTGGTTCAAACAAAATAGAAACTTTCACTAAGCACAAACCCAGGAAAACTCCCCCTGATGGTCGGCCTCCCTCTGCACAAAACAACCCTGACGGACCCTTCCTGGTGATGCTCTGGGCCCCGCAAGCAGCTGTGTGCTGAGGGCCTTGGCAGATCTCCTGCACACTGACTGGCCCCCATGATCCACAGTCTCCCCTGTGCCTCACCCGAGGGAGCGTGGCCATGAACCCGGAGGACTGGCTTGGAGCCCAACACCAGTGGATCTCACTGGACATTACCAGCTACCACCATCCATAACAGAAGCCCACAAATGGCAGTGTGGCTCCTCTGTCCATGTACCACGAAGCCACGTCACCCGTGTCGGGGAACCACTGGCAGCCAGGTCAGCTCCTCACGGGCCCCCAGCCATTCTGCCCTTGGGAACAGGACTAACGGCGCAGGAAGTGGGCGGTGCCACGACAGGGACACGACAGGGACACTCTACCTCATGACAGATTGTATGTGATCCTTTGCTCTTTGTCCCAGGAATGAGGAGCAGGACAGAGAAGCAGAGGGTGAAGAACTCCCAGGTCGAGAGGAGACAAAATTGCAGACCATGGGGAAAAGGTCTCGAATCTCTTGGTCAGCAAGACTCTGGGGGGACCCAGGGCTCTTCATGCAGAAGCCGACCTTCAACAGGTTCAAAGTGGGCTCTGGGGAAAGCAAGCTACCCTGGGGGCCGTGGAGCACAGGGAGAGCCTACAGCTCGGAGCAGAGAGCCACTGGTGTCCGGAGGGAGTGCTGATCCACACCTTCCCACGGTCCGACCACCACGCTTTCCCCCAACAGAGCTACGGGCCATTTGGGGGAACTGAGACTCTATTCCACGTTTTTGTGTCTGAAAGCCTCCCTCCCTCCCTTTAACACGTTTCTGCCCTAAAAAAACATGTGAACAAGTGCCTGGTCACCTAAGGCATGGCAGGAATATTTTAGAAAGTACGTAGCAAAGTCACTGAGACGGTCTGTAGAACACCTCCTTGGGCCATACTAGAACAAGCATTTGACCGTAGGAGTGAAGCTCTCATCCAGCACGTCCATCACCCGGCGGCGTGGGCTTCCCACACGCCCACAGCCACTGTCCCCCCAGGCCAGGCTCCTCCCCCTCCCCGAGGAGCACCTCCCTGACCACCCTCCATAAAATAACACCCCCTCACACATCCGTTCCCACCTCTTGCTCTGTCTGCTTCGGTGCTGCGTGTGGGGGCGCGTCCTCTCTGCCTCTCCCCAAAGCCTCTGAGCTCCAAAAACACAGTAACCAGACACTGTTCTCGCCAGCGTCTGGCACATCTGGCACGGGGCAGACGTTCCACGGACACACACCAAATTAACAAACAAGTAAGACAAGTCATTCAACGTGCACAGGTCATGTGTACAAGACGGAGCACAGGAAAGCACCCCAAAAAGTGTGAGGTGAATTATGACCCGGTCAGTTCAGCAGATGCTTCTCATGGGCTTGAGGGACCGAAAGTGAAGGCTGTGTGGTCAGTCGCGAGGCCCTGCGGTCCCCGCACTGTGCAGAACCGCCAACGCAGTTACCCACCTCGGTAGCAACCAGTTACCCAGCGCGGGTCCTGGAACTGCGGCGACCGCCGTGAGTGCCCAGTCACGGGAGTGGGGGCAGGCACGGTGCTGACACGGCTCACGGCGACGGGGTCCCCGCGCTGCTCAGACCTGAAGAGCTCCGAGGGGACCCGCACTCTGGACTCCTCGGCCCACGAGTGAAATCAGACGCCCGCTCGGACGCTGGCAGGACAGGCCCGGCTGCGGCAACGCCCTCCGTCTCACTCTCGCTAAAGCGTGAGAACGTCCCATTATTGCTGCCGCCTCCCACCGCCCGGTTCCCACAGCCCCGAGAACGGAACCCTCGCTTGCACCACGGGCCGCCACTCGCCTTGGGCCGGTCCCACTGCGAACTCCGTCAGCGTCCCCCTCGGGCGGCGAGAGGGCACGGGGCCGCCCCAGCCGTCCCCCAGCTCCGAGGGCCAACTGCTGAGCAAGCCACTGCCTGCGCCTCTGCTGGTCCCCAAGGCTGCCTCTTCGGAAAAATAAACACCATTTCTGCAGGGAACGTGAGCTGAACGCAGAAGAGGGAGCAAGAATCGTCTGTTTCCTGCGTCCGACAGCGGCCGAGGGCAGGTGCACAGCCCGCAGAGCGGCGTGCGGGACCGGGCCGCGCTCAGACGACGTGGCAGGGCGTCCCCGGCTGCCTCCTCGCTGTGGCTGTGCACCTGCTGGAGGAGCAGCAGAGAGACGCCACGCTGGGACAGCTCGGCGTGGCTTCTCCTGGGAAGGGACCCATCCAGGCCGGGTGCACTGAGGGCGAAGCACGGGCCTCACACGAGCAGCGAACCTCCACCGCTGTCTACACGGAACCCAGATGCTCTCCAGCCACGTGATTCTAGGAGAGGAACTTTGTCTCCAAGACAGGCAGCCTGAGCACAGGGCGGTCCAGGAGAACTAACAGTGATCCCACGGAAACGCAGGTCAGCCGCGACAGCCCCAGCCTGGGCGGCTGCAGCAAACGGCGGGGACGGCCCAGCGGGCCTCCAAGGGTCGGCGAGCTGCAGGGACAAGACCCCACGACAGCCAAAACCTCCCCAGCACCTCCCCAGCACCTCCCCAGCACCTCCCCAGCACCTCCCCAGCACCCCCCAGGGTCTGCGCCAGGCGGCCCGGAAAGCAGGAAGAGGCAGCTTCTCCAGGACCCGCGGGGAGCCCTGTGCCACCCGGGCATGGGATCCGATCAACAGCCCCACGCCCTTCGTTAAAATCCAGACGTACCATCTGCAGGGAGGACCCACCGGCGGCCGCGCTCGAGCGGACGGCAAGCGCACACGCAGGTGCCCAGCTGGCCCGTCCCAGCGGCTGTGACTTGGGAGAGCTTCACATCTCTCCTATTTGCTCCTCTTTCCTGAAAAGATCTGCAAACTAATTCCACATATGGAGGAATTAGGGGGCACATGGGGGAAGGTCGGTCACTTGAGACAGAAATAGCTTCTATCCTAAACTGTACTGTGATGTGAGCTTTCTACGGCACACGGCCCTCCTCTGAGGACATCCCGAGCGCTGTGAGCCTGAAGCAGTCTACTGACAACTACTGGATGAGAAGTACGTTTAGGGGCACCTGGGGCTCAGTCAGTGAAGTGTCTGCCTTCAGCTCCCAAGGGATCGAGCCCCAAATCTGGCTCCCTGCTCAGGGGAAGCCTGCTTTTCCCTTGGCACGGCTCCCTCAACCCGTGGGATCCTGTGTGTGTGTGTGTAACAAAATCTTTTTTTAAAAAAGGAAAAAAAAAGAAAAAGAAGTCCAACATATCAGCAGTTCATTTTAGTATTCCTGAGTTTCTAGTAACTTTTATAATAAACATCACCAGTTATAAAAACCTTGATGTGACAGCGAGAACGCTGCAGTTCGTAAACGTTTCTCGGCAGATTCTTCTCTTATCTTCTTTTTATGTGTCTTACAACAGGACAGCTGGTCGCCAAAGCCAGGCCAGAGGAAAGGTAACAGGTCTGGGGAACCACCAGACATGGGAGTCTCGCTGAAGCCTCGGACTTCCTTGACAACTGACACGCAAACATTAACAAAGAGAAAACAGCATGGTGTCTGCAAAAAAAAAAAAAAAAAAAAGTGCCCTGGAAAGATGTTTCCATGAGAAAAAGCTCCAACACAGACCACTGATTCTCGGTGAAACGTGATGACGTAATGACGATCTGGCACTGGGCCTGAGAGGAGATCTAAGAGCTAAAAGCTTCACGGCCGTCGAAGGTTTTAGGTCGGACCTACAGGACGCGCAAGATGGCTTTCAGCTCCATTCCCCATGGGGCTTTACCGTTAAAACACACAACTCCGGCGTCCTGTGCCAGCGAAGCCGAGGGAAGGCAGGAAAACACTGCCACGGGCTGATTTACCCCAGAAGCTCACCTTCCAGAAAGCGGGAAAATAACCAGGAGCCCGAGACAGAGCTGGAATGTGCGGTCAGCAGAGGGACGCAGGAGGGAGGAGCGGCGGGGCTGCCGGAGACGGGGCAGGACCGAACACAGACGCTGCGGAGACAGAGCAGGACTGATCACGGACGCTGCGGAGACGGGGCAGGACCGAACACGGACGCTGCGGAGACGGGGCAGGACCGATCACGGACGCTGCGGAGACGGGGCAGGACCGATCACGGACACTGTGAGGCCATCCAGGACCCTGGGCCCGGGACTGAGCACAGAGCACCAGCGGGGTCCCTCCACTCACCCTGAGACCTCAGTATGCCATCTAGCAGGTTTGGTCCAGGGGCCGGAAAACTTCTCCTAAGCGTTCTAAACTCTCTCACAAAGGTCATTACACCCACAACATAAACTACAAAAAGAAGAAGAAAGCCTAAAAGATAAGGAAAGTGCCAGTAGCTAAAATAATGGGTAACAGCTAATCATATTTTCCAATTCTTACAAAGAACATGTCAAGTTGCTCGGCTACTTTTTCTGTGTGAGTACAATATACGTTTTCATTTTATTTTTTTTAAAGATTTTATCTGAGTGAGTGAGAAAGATTGCACAGCCGAGGGGATGGGCAGAGGAAGAGGGAGAAGCAGGCTCCCCGCTGAGCAGGGAGCCCGATGGGGGACTGGATCCCAAGACCCTGGGATCATGAGCGGAGCCAAAGGCAGATGCTTAATCAACTGAGCGACCCAGGTGCCCCCAAGTTTTCATTTTAAACAACTGATCTATTAACATAAACAAACTGCAAAACTAATTTGCATTAATAGAAAAACAGTTAAGAACCTTCGTACTTTGGAAGCCGTACTTTGATTTCTGAAGAAAAAGGGTTACAAGTTAAATACTGGCTTTCTGACTGATCAAATTAACCAGCTCATACAAGAAAACCTAAAGCTTAATATCCGGAAAAGAACTTTTTCAAAAGTTCTCCTACTCCTCAACTACAAAACCCGGTTTCCGAGGCTAGTCAGACACCTTGAGTCTCCACGGAGCTTCAGCCACTCACCCGCAGTCTGTCCCACCGTGAACACAACTGCGTTCTCGAAATCTCAAACTCAGGAACTGCTTCCTGACTCAACCATGAAACACAACTCCCCGGTGGCTGCTGTGTATTTAACAAAAACCCCACTGCTGCTGGAGTGAACAGAATCCGGGTCTGTTTTCATAGTGGCGATCCATTTAACACACCCCCCTTCACTCCCAAAACCTAACTGCAAAGGACAACTCACCCATTTGAAAAAACACAAACAAATGCAAAAAGAAATCACGAAACAAAGATTTGCAAACCGTGCTCTGAGCAGCAACGAACATTCTCACCCAGCACAACCAGCGGGAAAGTAAATCAAATCTTCCACAAACGGTCAAAGGAACTGCCGGAAAGAAGGCCCTTCTACCACGTCTGGGTGTGGGAATGTCACCACGGGAGGAGAGGGGACAGAAAGGCACAGGACAGCTCAGCACCGGGCGCCCTTCCACGTCCCCCTCGGGTGGTCCCGACCTTGCTCACGGGACAGCAGCCTAGAGTCGCTGTCGGGGGCGACCGAGAAAATGCTCCTGAGCTCCCCTGCTCTGTCTCACACCAAGTGTTTCCGGACTCGGGAAGCGGGGAGCCCTGAGAAGGCGGTGGCGCTGCACAGCTCCCGCAAGAGAAGCGGGACGACACGCACAAGCTCGCAGGCACGCGGTTTAGAAGCTTCCCCCTGCTGCCTTACCCCAAAAATATAAAACCCAAATGCTGGGTATTTCCAAAGAAATTATAATGATCTTGTTTTTAAAAAATCAGATTATCTACTGGCATCGCCTTCAGACCTACAGACAGACCAGGGAGGCAGGCGCTATGCAGGCCGCCCGCCACTAGATGGCGGCTGCTCACAACCGATAGGCCCAGGCTCCTGCCGGCTCCCTGGGTGGTCCCCGGAGCCCAGAAATGGGACCTAGAGATAGAGACCTCTGAACAACGCCGTTTATTAGCAACAGATGCAAAACCAGGAGCGCGCTTTCAAGTCTGGTCAACATAATCGTGCCTGTTTCTTCTAAAAGGGCCTCATCAGCATTTGGAAGTAGTTCATCAAAAGGTCTTCAAGCATCTTCCATCTGTGGGTGTGTTTGCTCATCAGGACGGGCGGCAGTCAGAATGTGGAGGGCTTTCACCTGCTGATGCACTCAAACGATCTGGCAAACACGAAGTCAGACCAAGTAACGTTTTTCTCTGCCTTGGACTCTGGGGGACTGGACCTGTAAATGTCCAACTTGCTGGAACTTAATCTAGTGGCTGATTTGAACGACTTGGGTCCTTAAGAAAATGACTTGAAAATCTTCATCCGCAGATATTTTCACCCTGACTTTGAAGCAGTTCCTTTCCAAGTTAAAACAGAAGCAGTTTCTAGGGGTGCAAGTGCCAGATCGTCTAAGAAGGGGGAAGGGGCTGAGTCACGACCCTCTAGACTCAAGTCTGAAGGCCGAGCTCTAGTTGCAAGATCACGGTGTCTCCGAAAGAATGTTTCCTCATGCAGTGGGAGCCCACTCGGGCCACCGACCTCGTTCAGCAGGTAAGCTCTGCACACCTGTCCGTGTCCCACAGTCTGCTCCGTGCTGGACACAAGCTACCGGGGCTGCGAGCCGGAGAAGCAGGAATCATCATTTAACACTGTGTGTAGAAGGGAGGTGATGAACTGGAAGCATTTCTACAGCTGCTTCGTCCTAGTCGGGTCCCCCGATGGGGCTTTCCTGCACCTGCTCAGGTGACCACCACGGAGCACCCGGGAGAACCGTGACCGCACCCCGTGCCGTGTGGGACCGGAGCCAAGCCGCCAACTTTCTGGCCTTTCCGCACCCACACTCACTTTCCAGCAGCAGGAGGGCCGTGTGGGCAGCGCATGCAAGGCCGGGTTCCGGGGACTGGCCTGGGGCGGGGGTGGGGGGGCACCTGCCATAGGCACCTGGTAAGACGGAAACACTTCAAAGGACAGCATGGTCCCGGGATGCGTGGCGTGGTGGGATCTCCTATGTCCTTCCACAAACAGAATCTCTTGTCTAAATTAAAATCACTCCCTTCTTTGAGTGATGTCCTATGTATCTTCTGACAAGATGCGCCAATGAGACCTGGGCACGGCTTCTTCCGAGCACTTGCCAGGATTCGCCCTCAAAATGCCCACCAATTTCAAATGTCACTACTCGTGAAGGTAAATATATAAACTAAGTATGAAGCATTCCTTCTCTCACGGCTTGAGTGGATTCCCAACACGGACAGCCACTGCCGAGGACAAAGCAAGACCCACAAGCCAGGAGCAACGAGGCGGCCGTCAGGAAAGTTAACAAACCGGCCAGAGCCTGTGTGGCCGGCGGTCTCGTCTACATGGGGACGCTCAGCCTGTGACCCAAAGCCGTTCATGGTTACAAATGCATACCTGACAGCGAAACACATACAGTGGTTCTAGCTCACCCCGAGAGCTCCAACCGTTACGTAAATACTGCATCTCAACAGTCTCACTTCACCAAAGATACTTCGTGGCCAGAACTGTTTCGTGTTTCACTTCATGATTTAAGCAACTCTTCTCCAAGTCCGTCACTGAAGTTTTCTGGGGTCTCAGGCAGGCCGTCGAAGCCCCGTGATGAGTCGTGACCATGGGGTCGTCAGGAGAATGTTCTTCGTTAAAATGCAAAAAGGAACAAAAGAGCTCATGCACATTCCTCCTTTGTCAACTTCTCCATCCCCGACTTTTCGTGTTTTCTCGTTTCTGGTGACAGGCGGGAACTACGCCCCCTCCTATGGCTCTTCAGTTTCGCTCCCGAATGGCGGCTCTCGCCAACCTGCACAGTTTTTGAGTCAAGACGGAGTCCCAAGCTCGAGGGAGCAACGCCGCTCAGAGGATCTCGGAAAAGCCCCGATTACTCCATGTATTCTCCTCTACCATTTCAGTCCTACTGCTATTTTGAGAAGAAGTTGCAAAATAGGATTTCTGAGATTGTTTACTAGGAGCTGGGTGACTAAGCCAGCGGCCCGAATCCATGAATTAAAACTTTCTTAAAGCTAAGGAAAGCTTTGCCATCAAATTCTGCTGGCTGAACCCAAAAGGACAAGCCCTGAGCTCCGCCTGTCCCCCACTCTGCCTGGCGTCCCCCCGCAGAGAAGGCCCCGCAGCGGCAGGCTCACACGGGGGCCAGCCCGGACCGTGGCCCAGCGCGGACGCCTGCTACTGGGGCCAAGGGGAGGGGCAAGCAGGCCAAGACACAGAATAGGCTCCGGCTTCTCACCCAGTCAACAGCACACCGCCACCGAGCTGCTCCCACATTCAGGAACGTGGCCAGCTCTGCACGGGCGCCCAGAAAAGCAGTATTTTGGAGCCCTGCCTCTGTGCAGGCAATTTCCAGACATCGACCACGGCACGCGTGCAGGTGCATGTGCATGTGTGTGTTGTGTGCACGTGTGGGAGCAGAAGGACAACCGGGGGCTTCTCCGAGGATATCCATTGTGGGCACGGGTCACCCCTCAGCCACGTGCTCCCATTTGCTAGAGACACCGTGGAAGTCAATACTAAGTAACTAATTTATCTGCTCTTTAAATATGCAGCTCAGGACTCCCCAGAGATCCCCCACGGACTCAGGAGTGAGCCAAGCACACACCACTGTCCCTACACAGGCGATGGGAGCCGATCGGAACAAACGGGAACTAGCAGCGTAGACGCTGCCTTGATCGGCCGTGATCTCTCTGAGTGGCCCTCCAGAGCATGGAAGGTTCTACTAGCTCCCTGCACTTCACGTGTCCCACGATGTCTATGACCCATGGTTAGGGTCCCAAGTGACCCCCGATGCCCCCACGGGGCCACAGATGCAGCAGAACCAGACCCTCCCCAGGGCACGGCGAGCTGCCAACTGCAAACGCGAACGGACACGAGCATCCCCATCCCGCTGTAGGTCCCCCGAGAACAGCGAGCTCCCACCCCGTCGGCCGCTGGGTCTCCCTGGCCTGGAAAACACCTTTCTCTGGCTACCATGCCCCTACCCCATTTATAAGCTCCTTCTCTTTCAAAATGCTGGCAGCTCACTGTTCCATGCAGGCCCGAAAAAGATCCACTGGTCGTGATGGCAGAGTTGAAGCCATAGGGTTGAGAGCCATAAGCCACATCTAAAAATAGACTGTGCTCACGGACGTTAATTACCCGCAGGCCTGCTGAGTCATCCCTTCGCGACCCTGGAGATCTCCAGGCTCTATAGGCCCAGCCGGAGCCGACCGCCCCACGGTGTCTGCGTCTGCCTGTCTGTCCTCACCCTGAGCTCCCCACACACATGGTCACAGGGCGACTCACACACCGCGTGCGCACGCACACACACACACACACACACACACACGACTTCCCACGGCAGAACCACAGCGTGCCCGGGTCAGGACCACAGGGGCCAGCAACTACCCAACCTGATGATTACACCTGTGACCCTGAGTCCTGCGAACGTGGCCATGTCCCCACAATTACAAAGTCCAAAACTGAAAACCCCACCATTCTTTAAAAGGAAAAAACGTGTGTTGAAGCCATTTTTTTAAAAACTGAGAGCATCGATCCAGCCCCTTAAGGCCATCAGGAGACCGGCTGACCTTCTGCGCTACCAGGACCTAAGGGCCCCAAATACAAGGTCGTCTCTTCCCACCTTCGTTCACAGACTCTGTCCACTTAATGTTTTACAGAACACACCACACCACAACTAAAACACGCAACTGCAGAAAATGAAATGCTTACTTTTAGCATCCGGCTAAAACTCCACTAGTCACATGCAATTGTCCTGTTGCTTTAAAACCACAGCTCCCCCCCGGCCGGCATCCGGACGGGTCCCGCGCGGCCCTCTGCGCCCTCCCTGGATGGCTTCCACTCCGCGGCGCTGACTGGCCACCGGCTCGCAAGTTCCCACACAGGAGCTCACCAGCCCTGGGACAGAAATCACAATGTTTCCACTCTGTGGTCACATTACCGAGGGCCTTGGCCTTCCACGCCACCAACCCCCAGGGGCTTCTGCAAAGCACCCAGGGGCCAGATACCAATTTTTGGCGCTGAAGGGAAGTTACTGAAAAGCAGCTGAGCAGATGCAGGGAGCGAGGTAAGGGCCACTGAGGCAAGCCGCCCTCCTCCGTCACCACAGAGCCAAGAGCGACGAAGACAGTTTTGGCGGGGCCGGGCCCCCCGTCCTGACTCACCTCCCTCCAAACACCAAACACATACCCATGTCTTTGATCACTGCAGTGTGAGTGTGCGTGCATGCGTGCGTGTGCGTGTGTGTGTGCGCGCGTGTGTGCATGGCGGGGGGTGTCCGCGCACAGACATGACGGCGTCCAGCAGAGCACAGTCTGGTGAGCCACAGGGAACGCTGCACCTACCCTCCCAGTGCCCGGGTGGCAAATCCCGGGTCTCTGTGCAGCAAGGAAACACACCGGGCCCTGCAAAGGTTCCACACTCAGGTTGGAAGGTCCCTGGATGCCTGGGCGTCCAGGGCAGGAAACATATCCAACAATCCTGACTTTCCTTCAAAGGACTTCGCGAAGTGGCTTCCCTGCACCACGGCACGACACAAGCCAGCAGCTCCCAGGGGACACGGGTCCCACAGAACAGGGTCTGCAGAGACACAACAGGCCAAAGGACACCTCAAGGCCCGACCCCCACTTGCCGGACAGCCTTTCAGCACGTTCCAACGGGGTCTCGGCGCTGCTGAAACGTGAGCAGGGACCAAAAGGCTCACTCCATCTGTTGAAGGAGTGTGTGCGCGCGGGCGCTGCCTAATCACGGGACACTCTCGGGTTTGGGTAAAACTACGAGGTGCTCAAACAGTCTACAAAGCGGCAAATGAGATACCTTCCAAGGGAAGAAAGAGCACAGCACAGCGTCCCTTTACTCCACCTCCTGCCGCACGGTCTGTCTTAAGCTACTATATCCACATGGTGGGTCTCAAAGATGACCCAGCCCCCAGGAGCCATCCGGCAACATCTGGAGACAGTCTGATTTGTCTCTGGGGTTGAGGGCTGCTGGTCTCTAGGGCTGGAGACCAGAGACACTGCAGAACACTCCTCAGAGCCCAGGACAGCCACCATCTCAGAAGTCAACAGCATGAGGCTGAGAAGCACTCGGCTGGAGCCCAGATCCCCGGGCCAGCGCCTGGGCAGCCCCAACACTCCCTGCGGAACAGGAGCCCCAGAAAAGGCTCAAGCGGTCCCAGGCAGGATGGCCTGCTGATGGGGGACAGGGGGCCCACGAGGCCTCCAAGAGTGGTGAGACACTCTCCAAGCATCCAAGAGGGTGGGCCAACAGCAGACCAGAAGGGGACAGTCCCCAGAGGCGTGGAGACCAGGAGGGGAGGCGTGAGGACCGAGGAGGCCGGCAGCCGCACTGAGAGCAGGGCAGGCGAGGTGTCCCGACGCGTGGGGTGGGGTCAGCTAGAGGAGCCGGGACAGCCTGACGTCCACGGGCTCTCGGTCCCCTTTTATCTTCCAGACACTCAAGCATGTTGTGATAATCCAACAGCAGGTCTGGGTCTGCACAAAGTGGATGTAAAAACCACGGGGAAGGCTTCCTCTGTAACACAGACAAGCCCAGGCATAAAACCCTTGTGTTTTCACAGAAATCCCGTGTTGGTGTGTGACTCACGCATGTCTTACTTCAGTGCCTCGTCCTCACCCGGGCAGGGGATGATGGCGGACCCTCTCCCTGCTCAGCTAGGCTCACAGGACAACGGCCTGTGGTTTGGATGCCCAGCTGTAATCCCAGCGGGGGACGGGCAGCGGAGGGCCGTGTCCGTCTGATGGGCTTGGGATCCATCCAGATGAGTGGCGTCCACTCGAGCTGGACAGCATCACGCACTGGAATCTGCTTAGCAGCCCAGTCTTGTGAGAAGCAGCCAGTGGGAGGTCACCTCTAGCGTAAGCCTACCGGATGCAGGACACTCCTGTCCCTCTGTGCTGGCCCCTCTGTCGGGGCGGGCATCACCTGCACACGTGCAGGAATGATGACAGCGTCTGTGCCCGCGGATGCCGTCACCGCTGCCACCTAACTCGAAGCTGTTGCATCCTCCGAAGCCTCCAAGGCATGCCAGAAGCCTGTGCAGACGGCTCTCCCGGCTTGGCTAGCCTTTCCCTTCCGACATGACCCTGGCTAATTCCCAGGAGACAGTCACATTCCCCTTCACGCGAGTCCCAACAGTTTCACTGATGATCCAGGAACAAACGGGGTCTCCGTCTTAGAGACGGAGGCACAGCGCACACCTGGGAGCGTGCAGACGGCTGTCGGCACCTCCCCCCGCCCGGGTCTCGCACCTGCCCGGCGCAGGCTCGGGTGCAGAAGCCGGCGGTGGGGGTCTCCCGGCTGCAGACACACCCGCCAGAACCCTGGTGCTCTCGGGGCAAGCGAGGAGGGCGGGTTAGTGAACTCTGAGCCCCTCCAGACAGGTTACAGCCCGCTCTGCCGTGTCAAGAGTAAAACGCAACAGAGCGCCGGACCGCCAGCCCCGCACACAGCCCGGCCCCGTGAATGCCGCCGTCGGGCAGGAAAGGGCACCCCAGGCCGGCGGCTGTGCCCCCTTCACACTTGCGGCCTCTGGACGGTGAAACAAAGCATGGGTGGGCGCAGAAAATGAAACCAAAGCAGAGTCAAAGTCCTCTGAGGGAGCACTCCTGAGACCCCGCTCAGGTCGGGCAGGCGCCAGCGGCCGAGCCAGGGGCAAAGCAGCACGTCCCCCCGACCCTGGTCCGCACCAACGCACATCCTGGGACCCGTCATTGTGCGTGCCACCCGCCGCCAGGGACAACCGAGAGTCCGAGCGCAGCCTCGCTCCGCGCGGCCACGCAGCCCCGGCAGCAAGGAGCGGACCTGCAGGACACCCCATGGCGGGAAGCGCGCCCGCTCCTGGGCACAAGCAGGAAGCGGCGGCACGCTGCCCCCCAGGGTGTGCCCAGCGGTGCCCCCGTGACTCCGGGAGAGCGAGACAGCGGGGTCAGGACACACAGGACGTGGAAGTGGGGCCTTTCGAGACTGGCAAATGCACGGGAGTCCCTGGGGACGGTTCTCTGTTCTCTCTCGCTCCCAGGAAGCCACCGCACGCCGCACCGGGATTTCCCGTGAGGCACCAGCGGTGCAAACGTTCCTGACAGGTGTAGGGCTGACATCTACAACGCTTTGAAGCGACGTCAGCCTAAGCTCTGGGCCTCCAGGTGCTCCGGGCCAGCTCAGTCCGTGGCACGTGCGACCCTCCATCTCGGGGTCATGAGTTCAAGCCCCAGGCCAGATGCGGAGCTGCTCACAAACCCCAACAAAACTGCGGGCCCGGAGACACCGGACAGAGCCCGGCTCAGAGAGGGCTCACCTCCCGGCCACCGGCCAAAGCCAAACTCACGAGCTCAACATACTGGGCCCACCTCGCTTCAGACGGGAGAGAGAGCTGCGTGACCTGAAGCTGACAGAAGGTATCATCTGCGGGACGCACACAGCCAGTGGACGTGTGTACACGTACACGCTCCCAACACACACACGTGCACACACACACACACACACGTATGCACACGCACACACACACACGGCCAGGAGACGGCAGCCCAGAAAAACGAGTCCACGAAAATAACGCCGTCCTTACGGTGATTGTTCCCTGCAGGAGTATGTACTGTAAATCCATGAAAACCCTATTTTTGTAAGGTCAGAAATCCCAGAATAAAACCCTTGGAAGACCAACATTCCACTGTCAAATTTAATTAATGATGAATATTTCATTATCAAAATTAATAAAATCCTACGACCTTCAACTTGTGCCCAAAAGACCGCAGGAAATCGTACTGCCCACACAACACTTCTACCAAGTGAAATTTCAAAGGAAAAAGTGAAGAAGACTATTTTGAAGCAAACAGTCAAAGCTAATTCTAAGAAACAAAACACGAGGCGCTTGAATTTCACCTTAGGAAAGATGACTGTGCCAGTAGGAACGCTGCCATTCATGCCCCAGAATTCATGACAGGGACAGGAGGACACAGCTGCTCCCAGCGGGGCAGAGACACCTGCTGCTTGCTGTACGGGGAGCAGCGGTCAGCCTCCGTCCACTCCGGGAACACCCAGGCAGCCCAGCGGTGGGGCCAGTGTGAGCCCCCCGTCCTCCAGTCAGGGGCCCCGTCTGGGTCTGGAGAGACAGCATGTGGCCGGCCCGTGGGCAGGCCGGCCGGTGAGGACGTGGCGCGTGGGCCCCCACAGCCGGCCCCTTGGCTGTCTCCGGAGTGGCCACAGTGGCAGAGTCCCCCGCTCTCAGATCCAGGCACCCATTCTCCTGCGTCCAGGGTTTCAAAAGCAGTTTTAGGACTGGGGATGCTGGCTTCTTTCTGCAGGGAGACAATTCTGGAATGTTCCAAGGGCCGCCCCAGGAAGCCTGGCCGGGCCACCCAAGATTCCATAAGCCCTGCTCTACATGTCCTGCCTGAGACGGGGACAGCAGCTCCTGGGGCCTGAAGCCTGGCAGGTCAAACTGCCTCGTCCGCAGGGGAGGAAAAGCCCGAGGCCTCGGAAAGCTCCAGCTTGCTTGGAGAGAAGGGAAGCTCTCCCGCTCCCGGCCACGGCAGTCACTCACCTGGGTGCCATGTGAGTCAGGACGGGCCGCGAGGAGGGGTTCTCCCCCCGGGGCTCCCGGGCAGGCTCGCTCAGCGCCCGGAGCCGGCCGACAGCGACGGTGCGGGGCTCACACCCACGCAGCAGGCCGGCGCCCAGACACCCCGCGCCAGCTCCCGCCCGCCTGGCCGCGCTCAGGCCACTGTCCAGCTGCACTCGCGGCCCTCCCAGTGGATCCGCCAGCGGAGCGTGCACGGCTTCTGGCGAACACGAGCTTTCAGGAGCCAAAGCCAGAAGAGCAGCTAGAACCCTAAAAGAGCACCAAGGCCGGCAAGGGGTCACTGCGATCAATCCGTCCACGGACTGAGAGGCAGATCCTAGGACCAGAGTTAAGAGAAAAGTCCCTTTTCCACACAACCACACGGGCACCGGTGAGCTAAGCTCACTTTTCAGGGTTGTGTGAACAAGACACAGGGCAAGTTTCTAAAAACCCGAACTGTAGGATGACGGGAATTTCTTTTTTTCTTTTTTCTTCTTTTCTTTTTTTCTTCTTCTTCTTTTTTTTTTTTTTTTTTTTTTGTATTTATGACGGTAATTTCTAACTGCCTTGAGGTTTCCTGTATTTCCTACCATTCTGGAGGCATTCCCAGGTTATTTATCCTTCCGTGTGACGCGGGTGTGATTTACCCACTCAAATACTCCACCCACCCACCCACGTCCCCCGTCCCCACCCTGCTGCCCCCAGACCGGTTTTATGCCCAGAGAGAAAACGCTTCCCCAACCTGACCCACTTCTGGCATGAGGTCCATGTGACCGGATAAAGCCAGAACCGAAACGGTCTTTAAAGAAGGACCCAAGCACACGGTACCGGTGCGCAAGCACGAGGCGTCCGGGAACCCCGGGAACAGAAATGTTCCGACACAATCTTGATGTACTGGGAACCACGGGAGTCGGGCTGTTCACAAGGCTTCATTACCCGGTTTCTCAGACTGATAAAATATTGAAGTTTACAGAACTACCAAATCGCTTAAAGAAGTTCACATCAACTTTTATTTCTGAAAACATAAACCACTGAAACCGAAGGTTTTTTTGAGAAACTCCCGATGCCGTCAAAACCATATTACCCTTGCCTTTTCTCCGAACAAATTCACTTTAAAATTATTTCTCCCAGGGTTGTAAAGACTCACGTGCACGTCGACACATATTGCTAAATATTTAAATTAAAGAAGGTAAATCATTCATTCCCTGCTGTCCGGCTGCCAGCACTACCGATCAGTGGCTTCCAACCTGCTGTGAAAATCCTACTTGTTCTGAAACCAGCTGTCGTGCCTCTTTCTGGGATCGCGCACTAGCACGTACTTAAGTGAGATTTCACTGAAAAATCACCTGATTTGAATACTAGCACACTACAGTGATTTTCCTCAGTTGGGGAATTTTTTTTAAAGTTTAAGAAAGGTTTTAAAAGTTGGCTGATCCCAGAGCCCACCCTCTCCCGCCCTGTCTACCTGCGGACGGCAGAGGCCCGGGGGAAGCGCGCCATCCGCCTTCGTGATCTGGTGACCTCGAGAGGGCACAGGGCTTGAGCCGCGCCCGACAGCCCAGACTGACCGAGTCCCGATGGCCCAGACTGACCGAGCCTGGGGCTTCTCCGACTTGTCTCACCTGTGAAGGGTCACCTACTTCACAGCACCGAAGCTTCTGAAGGACTTTCCTCTTGCCGAACTGGCTTACTCAGAGTACTTACGGAAAAGGTCAGAGGAGGGAGTGAAGTCTACGTCTGCTTTTAAATCACAACATTAATTTTTCACCGACGTGTGATGAACAGGACGCTGGGAACACAGGACTCTTGGTGTTCCCAGCAAATATTCTGTGCTAAACCACACCACGCATCAGGCCCTCAATTCAGTCTTCAAGTGAAATGACACGTACGCACACAAACATGTACGAACCTGCGTACACACATATATGGACAGATACACGTACACTTATATGGACAGATAATCACAATCATCCTCACCTGCTGCACATGCACATACACAGGCTCTCACACACACACACAGGTTCACACACACAGGCTCACGCATACACACAAGCACACACACACAGGCTCTCACACACACAGGCTCACACACACACAGGCTCTCTCACACACACAGGCTGACACACACACACAGGCTAACACATACAGGCTCTAACACACACACACGCACACACACACACACAGGCTCTGAAACGCTTCACCACCATGGACCACGTTGGTGACTGAGGACCACACGCACTTGAGCTTAGCTACGTGGGACTTGGACACAGCAAAACTGGCCCCGGGTGGTGAAGGCAGGAGTCTGAGCTGGGAGGGCGGGGCCGGCGCACCCCATGCTCACTGCCTCCGTGATGACAGCAAACCTGTCTGCGGAGGGTCCCATGGGTCCTGCGCCGCGGCTCCTGAGGTCTCAGACTCGGAGGAAGGTTCCCGTGGCAGGAGTCGGGCTGGTCAGGAAAGTCACTGTGAAAGGAAGAGTGTTCTGGACCCTCGGAGCCAGGGACCACCACCCGCCCGGGAAGGAGCGCCTCGGGGGCGTATCGGGAGCATACTTCTCTCGTTTCAACTGCACAGAGAACCTGGCTGAAAGGGCCATGGGAATATCCGTTCTCTGTCCCAAAGACCAAGTTCACTTCAGAGTCGCTGACTCGGCCTCCACACCTGAAGCGGAACCTGGTTCCTTGAGCAAAAGCGCTTCTGGGAAAGCCAGCATCCTTCCGCCCGAGAAGTATGCTTTTAGCAGCCGTTTGGGGACCAACCACCAACCGGGTCAGCTTGCAAACGAGTCAGTGACACACCAGCAGCGACCCTCTTCCAGAACCGTGAATTAAATTCACCGATTTATATGAACAGAACAGACTCCTTCCCACGCGACAGCCTTCCCCAGTCAATGTGGGATTATTCTGAATAAAGGTCACCTTCTAGCGTTGCACACTGAACCGCTACTCCTTCCCGAAAGGGAAGGACACACTCTGGAAAAAGACAAACGTCAATGCAGGAGAGTGAAAGGCAGCTCTGCAGGACGACCTTCCACGGAAGCAGCAAAAATGCCACAGTAGGAAGCCGCACCCGAGTCACGCAGAGGCGGCCGGTTTCCCAGGAATAACATGTTCTCGCGGATCACACCTTAGAAAAGAACCACGCCACTGCTTCTCTGTTTGGGCAAAGCTATGTGCTGACCCAGATCCATGGTCACGGGTCGGTGCGTCCATCCCTGGGCACGGCCATCGCGGGGTTCCCTGGGCACGGCTGTCACGGGGTTCCCTGGGCACGGCCGTTGTGGAGGGCTGTGCTTTACGTGACGTCAGGAGCCATAAACTTCCCTCTCGAAGACCACAGACCAGAACTGCCCATTATCCAAACTTCCTGCTTGCAGGCTTTGGGGTTTTAGTCCAATATTCAATCCTGTTTCAAATCCTCAAACATAACCAAGCCCCAATGCCAGGTGAGAACACGGCACATTCGTTCTCCTGTAGACCTCAAGAAAGAGAAACGGAGCGTTCCCGAATGTGGACCTCACAGATGTCACCTGAAACATCCCAACTCCTGAGCGGTAAACAGGAAGCTGTCTTTAATAAGCCATAACCACACACCTGAACCTCTACTGTAACCGAGAAGGAGGTTTAAAGTCTCATATGAACTAGAACTTTATCGCTGGGGGAGTGGGGACCTTTGCAAACATGCGTTTCCCTCCTTTTCTCAAATCCTGCCTCCTTCCTGGGTTGCCTGCAAACACACGTCCTGGGACCCCATGCGTCACCCTTCGTTCCTCCACGCCCCCTCCTCCAGAGTAAGGCGGGGTGGGCTGCCATCTCAGTTACGGCTGCCAGGAAATCTCCAGCCCTTTTCATGCTTAGCCAACAGCCCGAAAGACCCCATAAATAACTCAGAGAATACAGGCTCGGCACGGTCTGTGATACAGAGAAACACATAGATTCTCCCAGCACTGCTCAGCGGAAACCATTTGGCGGGACTTGGGACGTGCTCTCTGCGAGGCGCCTTGGATCTCAGGATGCGTCCCCATGGTACAAGGACCGTGTGGATCATCTGGTCCCCGTCCCCAATGTCAAAGAGCAGGCTCTCGTCCCCGAAGGGCACCAGTCTGGGGTCACAAATTTAGCCCTAAACCTTTCACGTGACGCTTCCAGCCCTTTCAACGTCTCATTAACCTGTGAAAACACGGAGACCAGAGCCATAGGGTGACTCCAGGCACCTCAAAAAACTTTCAAACTCTGAAAACTGTCTTCACAAAAGTCTGAAAACAGTCATGACTTTTTGTTGTTGCCAAGCAGATCTGCCAGCAAAATGTATCAATTTCTCCACCACGTTCTTTGTCCAAATAGTTTAAATACGTGCGTAAGAGGATGATTTCATTATCTTCAGCAATCATCTGAGGTTAGCTGCATTCTGTTTACCTCAAGGTTTATCACTGGATTTTTTTTGATGCTTTCAGCCAAGAAGTAATAAAACTGGAAATGACTGGGTTTTTTTTTTTTGATGTAACTAATTATATTAACTTGATAACCTTCAATTAGAGAGACTACTGCATTAAACAATTTATTAGCCCTAAAAAAAGTTCACAGTTCCTTTTATGGAATTACTGATGTCACTGATTTTCTGCAGAAGTATCAAAAACTCCTTGGTCAGAATGTGCACCAGCTCAACCTCTGAGAAGCAGTGACATATAAATACACAAAAGACAAAAGCGTGGTCACCTATTAAATGTGAAATCCTACAGTTTTGCTAGCTATCAAGATGCAAATCAGCCTAACAGTCAAATATGACTGAATTCTTAAAATCAAATTATAGACAGTTTCTTGGTAAAATACATGTATCAGTAAAATACAGTATTTTAAAATTTCTCTTCTCAGTGCTTTTGGGAGAGGGTTGTCCCCAGTATTTCAGCACAGGGCATGTGGTCTTTCACTAACAATAACTCACCCTGATCGCGGATTAAAATAAACTAAATTCAGATACGAAAAGAAAAGCAGAACAAGATTATGTTTCCCGGATGCACCTTGTATGTGGAACAAAACCAAGATGGAAACACAAATCTTGGAGCAACAGCTTCATCTGAAATGTAATCTGTCTCGGCTTTCCCCTTGGAAACCTACAGCACGGGCTGCGCAAGACAAAGACGCCAGCTGGGGAGTCCAAAGTGACCAAGCAATGGCAGACCGTTTGCTGGTGAGCGAGGACAGAAGTGCCTTCCTCCCGGCGAGGGACACTGTAAGCACGTGAGCGCGGCAGAGGATGGTGGGGACCCGGACACCCGCTTCCCCAGCCCCCAACCAAGCGCCTCCCTCAAGGCCTCACGATGAAAGCCCAGGAATCCTCTGGGAGAAGTGGCCACTCGGTCGCCGCCATCCTGCCCCGCAAACTCGGCCGCCACTCTGTCACACCGACAAGTGACGTCTCGGCTTCCCGAGACCGCGGGGGGCCAGTGTCCCGCGCTGCACTCTGGGCTGTGCACAGAAGCTCGTGACGCAGCGAGTTTGAGAAAGGTCTGTAAAACCGTCCCCCTCCAGATGCACGCAGGTGTGAGTGCAGACACAAGCCGCACGACAGGCGGACGAGACAGACCACGGAAAGGCCTAGGAAGGAACAGCCGGACCCGAACAGCGAGCCCGATCATCTCTGAGCTGCGGGAGCCTTTCTCCTTCCTCATCCACATCTCCCACACGACTACGGGTCACGGGACGTCCATGGGGCAAGCATGGTAAAACCGCCCGTCCTCCCATACACCCTGACCCATCCGCCGTCATTCCTGACCCCAATGCCGGGGCGTCACTGCTGGGCGTCAGGCCCGGTGCACAACGGAGCTGTCAGGGAAGGTCTGCCTGACTGGGGACCGGGGACGCGACCCGGCTCCAGGGGCTGCGACGGTCTCGTCCATCCTCTGTTCGACCCCTGAATGTGTGCAGCCCCCGCTTCTCCATGGTCAGTCTTCCTGCTCCCACGTCCTGACATGTGCATGGGTGGGCTAGAGCTGCCACACACGTGCTGGGAATGCGGGTCAGCAGCGGCACCCCTTAGCGGCCACGGAGCTCCTGCTGGAACCCCCGCACCATGGCCTGCCTGCTGCTGCACGGACACAGGCCACATGCCAGAGCTCCAGAAAGGTAGCCTGCTGAGCCTTGAGTGGCGGGAAAGTGCCAGACCCCTGCGGAAGGAACCCGCCCCGTCACGGCCACGCGTGGTTCTCAGTTTCCGTGCAGACGTACCTCTGCGGGGACTGGATGGGGGGCGGGGCACGAGCATTCCATCACATCCTGGAAATCCGCGGACACCTGCGGCAGTGTCCTGCCCCTGACAGAGGATGCCGAGAACCCGGCCCTGAAGTCAGCTCCTGCGCCTTCAAAGTCTCTGCTTCCGCTGCCTTTACAGCATCTCAGAAGGTGCGTGTAGTCGCGTCTCCTGAATGCGTTACGTTCTTTTCTCAAGAAAGCGTTTACAAGCTAGTTATGCAAAATAAAAATGTGTTTTTTTATTGGAAAATTTTATACCCTGCCGTTAAGTTCCCAGACAAGTCCGTAGACGGATACGTGACCACCCAAAAGTAAACCGACAGACGGCTCCACAGCTCCACAGCGGCAACCTTGTGAAAACCCCAGTCACGGTCACGACACGGTTCGTTTTACAAGTTGTGCAGGCCGGTGACCCAAAATGCCATACGCAGACGAGAACGAAGAGGCAAGACTACACGAGCGGTCCGTCGCTGGCTGGAGCAGCAGGACACAGAGGGCGTCTGACCGCCCCCAGTGCCCCTTCCCCGGACCCGCACGCATCGGCCCCGCTCTTCTCAGGGGCCCCACCCACATTCAGGGCCGACCTCGGATGCAGAAACGCTCCAGAAGGGAGGAGAGTCAGAAGCAGCTCAGGAGGGGGCGCCCGGGGGACTCGGTCAGGGGAGCGTCCAGCGCTCGCTTTTGGCTCCAGTCGGGGTCTCGGGGCGGTGGGATCAGCCAGCACTGGGCTCCGCACTCGGGGAGGCGTCTGCTTGAGATTCTCTCCCCTCCCTCCCCCCCCACTCCGAACCTCCTCTCACTCTAAGATAAATAAATAATATCTTTAAAAGAACAAAGCGCAGGAAAGGGAGCTGCAGTTATAGTCTGAGGTGACATTCAGGTCACCCCCACATGACAGAGGGGGGCCACAGACATGCCAACAAGACAGCTCTGGCCAGTCGCGGCCCTCCCAGCCAACCCCTACAGATGACCTGTCCCTGCGCCCAAGCAGAAAGTCGGGGGCCCCTGCGGGCAGTGGAGACAAAGCTGGTCCGTCCTGGGTCAGAGCTTTGGGGGGTGGTAAGAAGCAGGTCACGTGTCCCTGGACTCTGTCCTGGGCTGGCAGGCTGCAGCCTGAGCCCCAGCTAAGGTCTCCCTCGGCAAACCTCTGCCCCAAGAAGAACCTGCCGGACGGCCCAAGAGTTGGCCAGACGGGTGTGCTGGGCACACGGGCCCGCCCTCCATGCTGCCGACGTGTCCACAGCGCCGGCCGCCAGCACGGGACGGGGGCGAGCGACACCCTCCCTGGAGCTGCCGGGAACCCCAAGCACACTTTCTCACGGGCAGAGGAGCGACAAGAAGCTGCATGAAACACTGTTCATGTTGGGGCAACACTTCCCGTTTCTCTTATTTCACTCCCCGTCAGAACGCACACAGACTGCCGCACTTTCAGAGCAAGAAGGAGTTTCCAAGGACAAGACATGCCCATTGATCTCAGTTACACGAGAGTTCCACGGCTTTTCTGTGTCCTGCACGGGTCAAACTGTAGCGCTCGGGCCCTTTGGAGGCCTTTGGAATCGTGACAATTCATTAATACACCAGACCATTAGCGATTATCGGTGTCATTTTAAGTAAAGCTAAGACTACGTGAGCAATTTAAAGTAAATCCCAACAAAATTCAGCCAAAATACTAAAATGCAAGCAAAACACAGCCATACTGTACGTGCTGATAAAGCCACGTGGGTCTTCAGTGGCACAAACGCGGTGACTTACTGGAGGCACACAGAGCGTGCCCGAGAGGAGGCTCAGAGGGGGCTGCTCCTGGGGGTACACGAGAACAGAGCGCCAGACACAGCTTCGGCCCAGCTGCACTAAGAGCGCTCTTCTGCCTGCAGGGCTGTGGCCTAGCTCTTCCCCTGAAGCTACGTGCTCCCTGGCCGGCCCAGCTCGTGGGGCCCCGACCTTCCGCCCACGCCTTCAGACAGTGGGGAGCACACAGAAGCAGGGCCCGACCCGATAATGCATGGCCAGGGAGCCGCTTCTCTTGGAGACCTAGGATCCAGACGTGTAGGTCACTGCAAGGTTAAAACACACACGATCTCGAATTAAAGTAATGACTGGGGGACAGGCCAAGGCTGCAGGAGCTCCAGGCGTCCAAGGCGCACGGGACGGGGATACCCAGTGGACAAGCCAGACACGCGGAGGGCGCGGGGCCGGGGACCGAGAAGGACGCGCGGGCCGACCTCGCGGGGCGCAGAGAGGAGACGTGGTCCCAGCTCCGCCGAGGAAGGCACAAGCCACGACGGTTTCAGCCGCAGGCAGGGCAGGCGAGGAAGCAAGCTCGCCATGTGATACACGCCAAGTGACGAACTGAGAGACGTCAGAAAACCAGCTAAAGTGACTCTCCTCTGTGCGGATCCTTTTAACAAAGCAAAGATAATTCATTCCTGTGATTGGTTCACGGAGTCTTACCTACTGACAGAAGACAAGACGTCCTCTCACGATCCTACTGACTCCTACTACTAAATGCCGCACCGCCCGGCCGCCTGGAGCCTGCTTTCCGCCGCGAGCATGGGGGCTCGCGGGGAATCCTGGGGGTGGCAGGTGCCCGCCAGCACGCAGCACCAATGGGACTGGGATCGGTCACAACACGACGCCTGCGACCGCATTTCCACACGGTCATTCCAAGGGAGGAGATGCCTATGAGTCCCCAGAAGGAAAACAGCTGTGGGATTTTTTTTTTACAAGGTCCAAAGGGAAAAGTCACCCAGAGCAAATGCTGGGACGGCATGCACGTACGTCCCCACTAGTCCCTACTGGTGCGAAGCACAAGGACCTGGCCTCGGACCCCCGTGCGTGACACGGCGGGACAGGACACAGGGCAGCAGGCAAGACGGCTCGCCTGGAAGGGCCTTCAGGTGACGCAGGGAACAGCCGCCAGCCCACACAGCCCTTATCTCAAAGGAACACCAGCTTCCAGCACCTTCTATTTCAATGGCAGACCAACCTTGTAAAACCAACTCCAGATCTCTCTGCATATCCTGAGAGGCTGGAGGTGTACGAGGAGCCCCTGGTTTTCGCCAAGTTGCCTCTGTGCCCTGGAACCCACGGCTCGTGTCAGTCACTCGTCACAGTTCAACCAGGGACAAGGAATTCCCACGGGAACGGTGATTCGCCATAGATTTTTTTTCCACACATATTTACTTCGTGTTTGATTAAACCAAAACTAAGGAAGGACAGATCATACACAGATAAAGCCAACCGAGAACCAGAAGAAATATGTACCCTAAAAATGCCACAGCACGCGGATGTCCTCCGACGACACCAGGGGGACAGCGAGTCGATCCTGGACCGTCACTCCCTACTGTGAAGACCACAGCCCAGAGCGCAGGGACCGCTGTGACCACAGAGCAGCCCTCCATGGGTCAAGCACGATCTAAGGAAGGGATTCTCAGGTCTCTTTTTATTTTGAATTAATGTGAGAAGCCTGTCCACGTGACCTCAGGCTCAGCGTTTAGGGCTCGGGTCTTCCAGGAACAATGCACCCCGCACAGGGTTCGCCGACACCCTGAGTCAGGACAGGCTACAGCGTGTACGCCGCCCCAGGGACCCCGACATTCCCCACAACAGTGCTGACACGAGGTATGCCCGTGGGGCCCAGCTCCGAAATGTCACCTACAAAGTCCCCAACAGATCAGAACCTCCCAGCTGAGGACGGACGTCCATGCGGGAGGGGGAGGTGGCGGCACCAGGTCCTGCAGGGCAGCCCCGCATCCCAGCATACCACACGCCATACTCGGAAGCGGGGGCCTGTCCCAATTCGAGAAACTTGATACAATCGTGCTTGACAGAGACTGTGCGGTTCATCGAGCGACAGACGAAGGTAGTTTTATTTGGTCCCAAATCCCGTTCTCAGCAAGCACCGCTGTGACCCTCAAGAGTGTGAACACACGAGAAGTCACCGGCGAGCGGGAACAGTCGAGAGCGCACACCCCGCCGAGGGGGCCTCCCCTGTCCTCCGCAGCATGTGAGTCCTGGGTGCGCATGGAGGGGGTGAGCAGCGGCTGGGCCTCGAGGGCAGCAGCAGGGGCGCAGCCGAACGGCCTGACCCGCTGGCCGGGAGCCGGGACTTCTCCCGTGTGCTGAGGACAACATCCGCCCCAGGAGACTTAGCCCAGAGCCGCTCTCCAGGAGAAACACGGCGCATCAGGTAACCCTGACTTCAGATACACGGCAAGTCATTCTTAGCACAAGGGATTCTCCAGCACTACACGGGACACATGGAGACCGAAAATGTACCATTCACGGCTTCTCGCAAATGCACGTTGAACAGGTGACCCCTATTTTTACTCACTGAGTCTGGCGACTTGACTTTTTCTCTTATGCGAAACACATGATCTGAATAAATTACCTCAAAAGCAGCACAGAGCGAGTGAGACCCCTGGCCTGGAACACGTAAGTGATGCAAGAACACGTGAACATCACACATGGAGAGAAAAATTATTTTTCATTTATATGCAGCGTCATTAATTCACTGCCAAGTGGAGACTCTCCACAGCCAATGCAGGAGAAGCCCGTAATGGCAGGCGGTAACGGGACGGGGCCTCTGGGACCCTGCGCCACTGAAGGCCCCATGCATGCGAGCAACCGTCCACCTGCGGGACCCGGCCGGGCTCCCTTCATCCTCCCGGGGCAGGCTGCAGAGAGGTCCTCCCTGAGCCCTGCTCGAGGCCCTCCTGAGGCGGGTGAGGGGTGGGGAGTAGCTGGAGCACAGCGTGTGTATGAAGGGGAAGGTCAGGAATTCTCAGGACAGCCCGGGCGCCAGAGAGCCCAGCCGCTGCTCGAGGGTGCACAGCACACGCCCCCTTCTCTCCTCCTCTCCTCTCCCGGCTTCCTGCCCCGCCCGAACACTGCGACGGAACCAGCACTGCCCCTCCTGAATACTGCAACGGAACCAGCACTGCCCCGCCCAAACACTGCGACGGAACCAGCACTGACCCAGGACTCACGGGTTGGCTTTGACACGATTGTCAGCACGAAAGTCTCCTGAACCTCGGAACCTTGGAACCTCGTCTGGATGTGAAGAGGAACATCTGCAGCCTTCCGGCGCCCGGGGGACGACGCCGGCCCACGGCCTGTACGTGGCGAGGCTGCTGTTTCAAATCAGCAGAAATAAGACGCTGAAATAAAATGATGCTGGGAAAACGGGATAGCAATAGCGGAAACAATTAAAAACACCTCCCAGGATCTGCCAAAAGTGCCACGTGGGTTCATGCAACATCGGCTAAGCACACGGAATAAAGCAAACTCACTTCATTCGGTGAGAACATCCGAACGGTAGGGCCGGGAATGCCTAAGTCCTGGGTAAAAACCATGACGGAAAAATGAACAGTTCTGACTTTTTAGAGCTTATGTGCTAGAAGACTTCACACAGCACAGCACAAAGTGAGAAGAAAGTAAACCGAACAACAAGATTCATTCCCACGATGTACCGAGTTCCTGTTAATTAATAAGAAAAGGACAAACACCACATTATAAAAATGGACCGAGGGCATGAACAGGTGAATCCCTCGAGAAATGCCAACGGCCAGCGATCCTGCAAACACACTCACTCTCACAGGAGCCGGGAAGAGGTGAAGTCCGGCAGAAACACATGAAGAACATTCTCTGCCTTCCGCTGGGCGAGTGCAGGAGATTTATGATCCTGGCACCCTTGAAGGCGTGGGCCCACCGCCATACTCGCGAGCTGCTGGTGGACATGGGGACAGTCACGGCCCGCCTGGTGGTACCCACAGAAACAGAACAGATGCAAACCCCCAAACCAGCCGTCTGGTACCGAAACAGGTCTGGGCAAACTCCCAAGCGTTCTCAACGGTCCCTGTTACCGGCAGCTACAAGCAACGCTCTTTGTAACAATGCAACTTCAAGGTCCGTCAACAGGCAAATGAATTACGATCATACTTCACTTTCAGACGGCTCGAGAGGGAAGCAGATTCCTTTATCGACATGGACGATTTCCGAGACATTATATAGAAAAAGCAACTTTCAGAACAGAACAAACAGGATAATCTCATCAGGTGTCCAAACAAGAAAAATGCACAGACGCGGATCTACTGACACATGTAAACACACCTGAAGGGTCTGAAGCGGACAAGAACCCAAGTGTCTCCAGCCCACGAGGGAGGACGGTCGAGGAGGACGGTTTCTCACACGCACGTTCAGACACCGCGGATCAGCTGCACTTGGCGAGCGTTCGTGAGACCTGCCGACTTTCAGGAGGAGGGGGGGGCAGAAGTTTAAACTCAGCAGCATGGGCCTGGCACGGTCTGGCCCAGGCCGTGTGCTTGCTCCTCCTCCACCACCTCCCACTGCTGGGCCCGTGAGGCAGCCTCGGGAGGAGGGAGAGCCTGGGGAGTGTGGGGTGAGCGGTTCTAAGGCAAGAAAACCAGGTCCAGGGTCCCTGACCTTGCCCCAAAGATCTTCCTCCCCACCAAGGGCACCAGGAGGAGCAGAGACGTAAGGAGTTCATCTTGCATCCAGGGCAGAGGGACGGGCTCTCCCAGGAGGAGGCTCAAAGGGCGCTCCATTCCTGGAGTTTCTATGGCCAGTGGCCGCAACCTGGGATCCTGTCTCAGCCCCGGGACAGAAGAAAGAAGGCAAGCACAGGTGTCCTCCGTGATCAAACCCACAGCCCCAGGGTCCGCTGCTCCCCAGCACCATGACCTACCGGGTGGGGTACGTATTTGATGTTCTGTGATGCCCAGTTTCCACACGGCCCTTCACCCGCCTGACTGGAAGGGGAGGGAAGAAAGGAGCAAAGAGCTCGAAGGGAAGGAGACGAAAAGCGGCGGGCCGGTGGGCGACAGGAAGGTCCCCCCAGTGCCCCATCCCTACCCAGATGTGCTCTGCCCCTCACAGGTGTGCCACAGGTCTGAAAACTGCTGCAAGCAGCCACAGCAAACACCCCCCCTTAAAACTGGATCTCAAAATTCGAAGGAAAAAATCTTAAACTCAAGATTGGGGGAGAAGGAAGGAAGCAAGGCACGCAGGCAGGCAGGTTGGCTATTCTATCCTGACCTGGAATGGAAAAGAAATGTTCAGAGCACAGGCTATTGAGAAGGTACTAAGGTCTGCCAAGGGTGGCGGGCTCGCCAGGCAGTTCTGCAAAAGCAATTTTATCTATTCGTAACTAACTTGCAAGCATGATGCCCTTTTATAACTGGGTTTCGAAACAGTATCAAGAATTTGTTTCTAAGCTGTGTGTGTAGGCTTATCACCATGGAAACTGCAGATACTCTGCAGAGAACCTAACCAGAACCTTCCTGTTCAGAGTTCCCAAAATCTGTCAGAACTTCACAATTCCTTTAACACCTAAACTTCAGGAACCCTGCGAGTCGTCTCTTGGTGACACACAGAACTGCTCCCTGAGGCTCTCACTGATAACTTCACCACCCGTAAAGGAGGTTCACGATAAAAACGACTCCTCAGTGTTTACGCCTTGTTTCCAAGTGCCGACCCTTCTACCACACTGCATCATTTTTTAAAACACGGTACCTGACGTCTCCTTAAAGTGGAAATGTTCAAGCCACCCCACTATCAATTTCTAATCTGAGGCCAAAACCCTCTGCAGAAGTCCTATGCCATGAACTGTGTTGTTATCAATGTTTCAAAAACCAGCAATATCCTAAGCGAGTCTTATATCAAAGGAGCTACGGTAACCAGAAGGGACAACTGGAGATGATCATCCATTCCGTATCACAACGTTCTCCAGGTGTCCAATCCAATTAACAAGCTATGCCCACGCCGCTCACACGCCGAACGGCCTCATCTTGTGACCCGGGAGGAAGCTGACAGCCCCTGGGTCTGTGTCACGGGCACGCACGCGCCAGATCCTGGGAGGAGGGCCGACCCCCCAGAGGGGACCACTCAGTGACCCCTTTACATCGGGGATCTGAAGAACCGGTGAGGTCACAGACGGTGCTGGAAGTAAGTATTCTGAGTCAGAAGAAAGAACACGATTAAGACTCGGATGGGGCACACTTTTACAAGACTGGAACCCCAAATGCCTTACTAATCTCTGATAATACTCGTCTCAAATCAACGCCTGCCTTTGTAAATACAACTGGAGCCGAGACATCCTGAAAATGGAAAGGACTGCCCTCGCCTCCCGCGGAATCAGGTAGGACCCCAGGAAGGAAACTGTGACCTTCTGACCTTCATCCGGAGAAGACCATGCCTCACTTTTTAATTCTAGTAAAATACAGATCTTAAAAAAAAAAAAAAAAAATCTAAAACCGCAGTCTGCCTGAAGACCCAAAGGCTTATGCAAATCGGTTATGCAAATCCTGATGCTATCAGCAGCCCACAAAGGTTTCACTCAGAAATGGCCTCAGATTAGGTCCAGCACACAGGATATTAAGGAACATCAAAAAGAAAGAAAAAAACTAAACTTATAAATGAAATATTATGATTCTGTGCCAGAGAGGGGCACACAAAACAATCACCAAATGAAGGCTAAGTGCTTGGAGAAGGAGAGGCTAACTCACTGAGGAATTCAGCTTGCCCGCTGCGCTCAGACTGCCAAGGAGAAGGCTGAACGGGAGAACCCAGGGCCCAGGGGCAGGCTCCCCGCCACGGGCTCTGGGCCGTCCTCTTCCTGGGCCTTCCAGACAACCGTGGCTCCCTGGTGGAACCGTGGGGGAACGGGAGGGCCCTGCCTGTCCCGGGCCACACGGGTGAGCAGTGTTTTGACGAGTCACCACTTGCATTCACAGGATGGCCCCAGGAAGGGCCAGGCCAAGGGCGCTGTGCCCACCAACTGTGCTGACTGGCAACTGCTGGGGACACAAGCAGGGAGGTGGGAACCACATGGTGACCTCAGTCCCTGCTTCCTGAGATGCCGGGTCTGGGGGAGCATGGGCTGTCCCCTCCGGCACTGGGGATGGGACAGGCCCAGCCCACTTCTGCTCCCCTGCACACAAGCGACTCCCGGGAGTCCTGAGAAACACAAAGTCCCAAGCTGATCCCAAGTCTGGCACTGGCTGGGAAGTAGCTCCAGAAGCAGCCAACTCCTGCCGTGCCAAGAGGCCAGTGTGCTGGGCCATGTGCACAGGATTCCAAAGCTCAGGCACAGGATGGTATGAGTATCCGCTCTCATCCGAACCCCCACTGTCCGTCCACACCACCATCATGGGCCACAGGCCTCTTGAAGCTGGCAAGCACATGCTCCCCCACGGGGGACAGATCTCAGCGAGGCTCACTGTAAACCCGAGGTGCTCCTGCTCCGTCCAGGGCGGCTGGCAGCCACGGCCGGAGTCGTGCAGGCCATGGCGCAGCCGGGCTGAACGAGGCAAACCCTTACCCTCAGTGAGATCACAACAGCAGCAGGCGCAGGAGGTAAAGAGGACACGGGGCACGGGAGGGTCCTGGTACGGAGCGGGAGTGACGCACGCGGGCTCCGGGAGGACTGGCCACGGGGGCCAAGAGGGGCTTCCCAGGTCCAGGGCACACTCAGGCCACACAGAGGGCACATGGGGGTTCTGGACGAGGCATGCGGGGTGCGGCAAAGGAACAACAGCGGACCGTGGTCCCAGAAGGCCTGCACAAGAACAGCGGGCCTCCACTAGCTACCTGACGGGCGCCCGGCCTCCAACAAATACCTGGAAACCGTGTGAAGAAGGGGACGCGGTGACAGGTGCCACATCACCACCTCAGAGGATACGCAACTGGCCAGTGTGCTGATGCAGCAGGAATGCCTGGCCCACGTCTAGGATGGCCCTGCGACAGGCAACATCTTCAGGGCGATGCCACGCCAGCAGAAGCCGCCCCCACTGACTGGGTGACCCCCTCCTACAGAGCTGACCTGGAACTACCTTACCCCAATGAGCAAATGCGGATTGTCCAGAAGCAAAACCAGGTCAGCCTGCTCGGCAGACACTCCCAGATCGGGCACGATCCAGGCCTCCCCACGGACCCCCTGCGGACGCTCCCAGACCTGGTGAGACCCAGGCCTCCCCGCGGACCACCCCCCACAGGGCCTGGGTTGGAGAACCGGACGGACTTCTATCCCGTCGATGCACAGAATCCACAAGAGGGCCCCTTCCACTTCACGTCAGGAGGAACAAGCTCAAGTCGGAAGCGGAGAAGACCAAGAGCCCTTCTTCGTGACAAAATGACAAAGAGGACACTGAAACCCAGGATGGTGCCAGAAACCACGGCCAGCATCATGCCTACAGCAGAGCGAGAAAAACTGCATCCAGCAGGACAAGGACTAAAACAACAGAATTCAGGACGTGAACCAAAGGCAGAGGAAGTGGAAAAGTGGTTACACATCAGCTAAGGCTCTCTACAGACCCATCGTGTCCATGTTTATTTGAATGCAGGGACGCAGATCATTCTGCCGGGAGAGGATGCCCCCTGAGTGCCCCCCAAACAGGCTCCCGCGTGACAGACGCCCGGCCTCCACCCCACCCCACCCTCGGAGCCAGCCTCCAGGCAGAACTGGGGATCCAAAACCCCGCATGGGGTCCAGGCCACCTTGTGCCTCGAGCGACAGGGCAGCACAGGGACCCTCTCCAAGGCTGGAAACCGGACGCTGAGGCCCCAGCTCGGATCAAGAGCCGACAAGAGCCGTGCCCACAGGACGCCGACCACAGGCCAGGCACCCGAGGAGCACGGCAAGGACAGCCCGAGTGGGGACATCGCGGTCCCCCACGGCCACTGGGGGACTGGACACTTGTGGAGCTCCAGAGTGAACAGCACGCTGCCCCTCAGTGCAAAGGTGACTCGCAACCTGGCATCTGCCGACCGGGCTGCCCTCCGCAACACACGCTGCCCACTTCTGGAAAACCAGAATAATTCCTATAACCCAGTCCCTGCCCTGATGAAACCGAGACAGACTCCCTTCCAACTCTAAAATCCTGCGATCCTGTCTCCTACAACGAAGTAAAAGGAGAGAGATGAAACCGAGCGCGTGAATGATGCCAGCAAACCCAAACGTTCGCCGGGGCCGGGTGCACGGTTCTGGGTACCAGAGCCCATGCGTGTGTCTCGGGGAAAGGAAGAAAACCCCAGCATCTCGTCTCCAGAGTCTGACGCTGTTCACGCCGCAGTGAATTTGCTCTGGAGGTCAGGGGACGTGTCATTCTGCTCAAGCGGACATCAGCCTGCAGGCCATGCAGACACCCACATCGGAAAAATCAAAATACCAACAACCGTACTCTCGTCGTAACTCAATGTCCTCCAGTAATTCAGAGTGCGTAGCGGGGTGCTGGCTGCGCAGGGGCAGGCCCCCTCGTGGGTGGACGTGTCACCAGCACTGATGCACGCAGGCCCCAGCCGCTAACACGCGAACTGAGACCACAGGGCGCTCTGCTTCTGACGGCCAAGTACACCTGAGCCGCTTTTCCGAAGACCTGCCCGGCATGTTCCCACCAGACAGGACATGACGAGGAAGGTTTCCAGCTCCACCTCCGTTCTCTGACACCAACAATGAGAGCTGCCTCTGCTCCACAGAGCTGGAACGGCCGGGCGTTCCAGGACGCTCTTCTGGAACCCGCAACAGCCCGGCTCTGCCATCGTCTCCAGCTCCAGGGAGAAGGGAACGACCCGGCACTGCTGGGAACAGGGCCCGGCACCCGCCACGCGGCAGAGCGCGTCCCAGGTTTCCAGCCCGGCACCTGACACCCCCGGCGGGGCGTGCCCCTGGGCCCTCCCGACCGGGCATCGGCCCGTGTGGACATTTATTTGGTACTGCTGATGGCGACCCCCAGGTCGCCGGAGCGGCAGAGAACCTGGACAAGGCAAGCCGGAGCGACCTGCCCGCAGCTCAGGAGCCGGACCGGAGGAGTCCTGTCACCAGTTCCGCGGGCTCCCCCAGGACAGAGGGTGCCGACCAGCCAGGCCCCCGCTCAGAAGGACCACCTGCGGTAGCCCCGTCCGGCAAGGCTGTGCTGCTAGGATGGAAGCATCCCCAGACATACTGCTTCCCTCCCCGCAGAGGCAGACAAGAACCTGTCGCCGGTCTGCACCTGGGCCCCTCCTTTCTCCCTTTTCCCATGCACACCCCCACCCCGGACACGCCGGCTCACGCTCAGCCCCTGGGTGGGGCCGATGCCACGGTCCCTCCCGCTCACTCCGTCCGTGAGGTGGCCAGAAACCGCGGGGTCTGCTACGCGGGTCCCAGCTCCGCCGCTCAGGACACGCATCTCGAGTGGATCCGGCCAGAAGCGCAGTGCGTTCCTCCTGCTCTGCACTGAAGCAAACCCTGAGATAAGCGATCGTCAGAGCTCCCCGTCTCGGCAGGCCCAGCTGCCCCGGACCAGCACCGGTTAGCTAGGTTCTCCCGCAACCCCGGGACAACGGGTGGACGGCCGAGAACGTGCTCTCCCCGAGCCGTCCTGAGGACCGTCTGCGCTCTGAGAAGCGGAAAGAACGCCTGCTGCACCTCCGCGGCCCTGCCCCCGCACGGCAGGCCCTCCTCCCCCACCTCTGCCCCAGCACAGGGGGCCTCCTCCCCCGCCCCGGCAGCACCACGGCCGCCCGTCGCACAGTCTCGGGGCGTGCGTGCAGGAGAGACGGGGCATCCTCCTGCCGTAAGACGGAAAGGACAGAGCCGCGATGCACGAGGCTGTTGGCCTGCGGGGGGCAGGGGGACCAGCAGAGAGAGCCAGGCAACCGGGGCTTCCGGAAGGAAATCCTGTTCTTCTTTCAACTGTCTGTCCATTCCCTGATCCCGCTCAGTGCTGAGAACGCTCTCCTCCATTCTCCAAGCTGCGCATCACACTGTGGCCCTTGTTCTAAGACCCCGTTCCTCTCTCCGTGCAGCAGGTCTGACCCTTTAGTGGGCCAGAAGCCAGGATGTGCGATCTCACAGGACTTCATCTAGAACGCGTGGTTTTGCCATCCGTCCAGCTGCACCGAGTATGCGAAGACGTACCAAGAGGCAGGCTCACCAGAAGTGGGCTAGGTGTGACAGCCGTGTGGAGAACACCAAGTGGGCCACACCGAGGTAGTCACATAAGTCTTCGCAGAAACTATACGCAAATGGTGGGAATGGGGGTCCTTGGCATTTTGCCCGAAGGCAGGAAGATACACCGTGATGGCCCCAGATAAGGGAGGCCACCCAAAGGTGCTCCTCACGATGGCTCGGGCTGTGAACCAGCCTGTCCAAGACACGCTCAACAGTGGTCCCTCATTCTGGAGCTGTCCACAAACTCTTTGGGCAGAACCCACTTGGGTGTATTGTTCAGCACTCCTTCATCCCCAGAGTGACCTCAGAGTGCCCGGACTCTGCTTTGTGTTGGAAACGCTCATTTTATAAACCTGAACTGCATCCCCTCTGAACACTTCTCTCTTCCCTAACTCAAAGGCTTCTTTTTTTCATGAGCTCCAAAAGTGCCCCTTCTCTGCCAGGGCTACGCCACTGTCTCAGTGGAGGGCTGAGATCCAGCTCAGGAACACATTTGATACTTGATTTTTATTCACAGGTTGCTCTTCTACCATTTTTGGTCAGTAAGGAGGGCTGCCAGGACCCAGTGTTCCATGGAAATAAAGGGAATGTGACAGAGCTTTTCAAACAAGCACATGGATTTCATGGGGAGCACAGTTCTTTTAATTAATCTGATAATGCAAAGTTTCTCCAGGGCCAAAAGCAGCATTCAAATCCATTCCTGGTTGTCAAAAAAATCTCTGGGTAAAATTACGGCACAATGGGGGCTTGCTGCGAAGGGTCACGAAGACAGAATTGTAATGTTGACTTTGCTTCCACCAGAAGGCACATTCATCTTGTGGGACCTACTGTGTGCGGCTCTGATCTCACGCTCCACGTATTTCCTCTAACAATTTTGGCCGGCCACCCCACCAAAGTTCTTAAGAATGGTACGGTGCCTGTATGTGTAAGACGTAATTCCCCTGTTAGGAGTAGCAAAGGCACACTGCAGATCGAGAAACGGGATTCAAAATACTCGTTTGCTTTTCCGAAGTCTTTAGCCAAACCCCGAGAATGGGAGTGTCTGTGGGGTTCACGTGGACTGTAACGCACATTTCACTCCTCAAAGAACACCCATGAAGCTGTGGTTTACTGCCCACACTGGACCACCGAGGGCCTGCTGGGCTTGCCAAGTCTGTAGTCTTTGGAGGAAAGAGTCTGCTCCTCAGAGCCACAAAAGGTACCCATGCAGACCCACAATGTTCTTCAACACTTTATGCCACTGTCATGACCTAAATCTCCATTTCTGGTCTCTCAAGGAGCTAGAACATTCTGTTGATTCTACTGTCAACTTGTTGAACTAGGACATGAACACATGAACTTGTTACAGAAACATCTGATATATCAGGTTTCTCAAAAAAAAAAAAAAAAGATCACATATAGAAAATACATATAATGTCATTAGGAGGGAAACAATGATCTCAAAGTTAATGAATCTAAGATGAAAACAGTGAACTCCAATGTCGAGTGAAAATCACTCCATCTTTCCAACATTTTCAAAGGACGACTGAATTAGATTATTAATCATGTGACCAACGTCACCACAGATGAGGAAAGGCTCAAGAGCTTTTTTAAATATTAAAAATACCAACCTCCAGAAAAAGACTTAGTTCTAACCTAGTATTATCCAACGCACTCCAAAAACAGTTATAGTGCTATTGGAATATCATCAGTAAAATCTGTAATTTTCAAAACTTTTAAAAGAGAAAAACCAAGAATTAATCTTCAAAAACGCCAACCAAAGGTCGCAGCTGGGTGGCCCAGGTTTTAGGACGACTCGGAGAAGGAGCGGTGGTTTGTTTTCAGAGAGGAGGGTGTTCTGCTCCTCCCCACTGGTTAGTCAGAAATGAAACGGGACACAAGGGTCCGCGTGCAGCGTGCCACTGCTCGTCTCGGACGGATCCTTACGAGGTATATGCAGGGGTCAGCACGGGCTTCTCTACAGGACTCGAGAAACAACTCTCTTCCACACTGTTACTGACTCAGTACATCTGAGCAGCACACTCTCATATGACACACAGATAAACCTATAATGAACCCTGTGCCAGAGAACAGGCTAGGCCCCTCAAAAGGAAAAAGAGGACGCAGATTTTGCTTTGGAGGAATGCAGGCGTGTTGTTTTCTTCACTACCAATCGTAAAGAGCCCTCCTGAAGCTCCTGGGTTTCTACACCACAGGACTTTCAGGTAAAAGCAACATCCACGAGCCAGTCTCCAGGGAGAAGAGAAAAACACTCCCAGTGATGCAGGGAAAGTTACAAGTTCTGTCACTGGAACAACCCTTTCTACTAAAAAGAATTACCCAAAACAAAAAAATAATAATTAAAATATCAAAACGCTTAAGATGTCTAAAAAGTAGGAAAATGATGAAAACAAAGTCAGCAAAGCATCTTTAAATATTTACATAGCTGCTGTTTGGAAAGCCATCTGTTCCAATGAGCCGTCCCTAAACCCACAGGGTTACTTGAACCCGAGGAGATTAATTAGAAGAGCACACCGATTGGAAGTTACTCCTTTCCTCGGCTGCCTGGTGCAAAGGAGAAGAGCAGAGGCAGGGGTGTGTGTGTGTGTGTGTGTGTGTGCATGCGCACATGCGCGTGCCGCCTGGGGAGGGCACAGGCTCTGGGACTGCGGAGAAAGAGGAGGACACGCCCTGGACGTGTCCCATCACCTGTTCTTTGCTCAGAAATGACTGATGTCCCAGAGAAACCATGAATTCAGGAGACCAAAGTTGTTAATTAATGCAAACACATCTGAGCAAATTAGCGAGAAAGGAGCGTGAAGTGGTGTGGACAGGCACCTGTGCCTGCACCCACCAGCCTGAGCTCGATGTACCGGATGCCTGACACCTCGGGGGGCCACCCGGGCTGCAGGGTCTACCTGGGCCTGGGAAACCAGACCTCCAGGGTGCAGGGCTGAGCCTGGGCCTGGGTTATGTGGGTACTACCCGGACCCAAGGCCACCCCCCTGCTAGTCTGCTGGGCCTGGGCTGCCTGGGCTGAGGGCTACCGGTCAGAGGGCCACCAGGGCCCCTATGTAGGCACGGGTTCCCTGGGCACTGTTCAGGGATACTTTGGGTAGGGCTAAGGGCGCACAGAGCTACCTGGACCTGTGTTCCCTGGTGTGGGGCTCCCAGGGCTGGGATCCCTGGGCTCTGGGACATCCGGACATGGACCACTTGGGCACAGGGCTCCCCAGCCGGGGCTACCTGGGCGCCGGTCACCCAGGTACGGAGCTCCCGGGGCCCTCACTCTCTGAGCCCAGTGCACGTGCTCACCTGCCGCAGGGTCCGCCGCCCCGTCCTCTCCACTCTCGTCCGCAGCCTCGTCGGCCAGGCCCGAGCCCGGGGAGTCAGCGGCGGCCCCGCAGGCCGAGCCCGGGCTGCTGGGCTGCGAGGCCGAGTCGCCCTCGCTGAGCGAGCCGCAGCGCGCACGGGGCGCGCGCTCCCCAGGGCCGTGGCGGTCTCGGCGCGCGCGGCGGTGCACCCGCGAGTGCAGGACCATCTGGTGATACGTGCGGAAGATCTTGCCGCACTCGAAGCACTCGGACGACTTGCCGTGGCCCGCGGGGGCGGCGGCGCGGCGGCTGGGGCGGGCGGCCGGCCTGGGGTCCAGGGGCCCGGGCAGGGGCTCCCCGGGCACGCCCGCCCGCTTGCGCGGGGGCCCCTGCGCGCCCGGCTCCGGCTCGCGCTTGCGCTTCTCCTGGCTCACCAGGATGTACTCGCGCCGCTCCTTGTCGAAGGCCACGTCCCCGGCCAGCGCCTCCTCCCACGCCCCGTACTTGAGGTACTCGGCGGGCTCGGCCACCTTGCCCCGCGTGGCCAGCTGCCAGGCCTGGTAGCTGTTGACCGGGTCCAGCTCGGCCACCCGCCGCCCCGCCTGCCCGCGGGCGGGCGCGCCGGCCACCGCAGGCCGCAGGTTGAGGCACCGAAGGAAGAGCTGCTGGGGATCCGGGGCGTCGCCATGCACCGCGCCCTCCCCCGCCGGGGCCCGCGAGCGGCCGGCTTCCACCCTGCGGTGGATGGCGTTGTGCGCGTTCAAGCTGTCCAGGTTTGTAAACAGGTTCCCGCACTTGGTGCAGACTTCGTAGAGGGACAGGCCAGCCACGATCATCTCCTCCTGCACCACGTTGTTGATGGTGGCGATGGGGTCCGGCTCGCTCCTGGGTTTGTTCTTGCTCCCGGTCTTGGGCCCGTGCGCCTTCATGTGGTTCTTGAGGAACCACGGCTCCTTGAATCTCCGGCCACAGATGTGGCAGCCGTGGTCAAAGGAGCCCCTGTGCTTCTTCATGTGAGCCTTCAGGAACCAGGTCTGGCTGAAGGCCTGGCCGCACACCTCACAGGGGAACTCCCCGGGGGTCAGCTCGGGCTTGCCGTTCTCCACGTAGGCCTCGGCCCCGCTAGGCACCTGCGCGGTGATGTGGTCCTTCTCGATGTGGCTCAGCAGGGACTCCTCCCGCAACGTCATGTAGCTGCACAGCCGGCACCGGAAGGGCTTGTGGGCCTGGTGCACATGCTGCTCCAGGTCCTTCTTGCGCTCAAACTTGCACTTGCAGAAGGAGCACTGGGCGGCCGCCTTGCCCTCGTCCGGGGCGCTGGCGGCCCCCTCAGCCTCCTTCTTGCTGCTGCGCAGCAGGATCTTGCTGTCGTCCACCGGGGCGGCCCCGTTGAGGATCTTGTTGCAGGCGGAGGTGCTCTTGGTGGGGCTGGTGCAGCCGTCCAGGCCCTCGGACGCACGCAGCTCCCCGGCCTCAGGCTCGCGGCCCTGGGTCAGGGAGCCCGTGCGGTGGCTGCGGACGTGGATCTTGAGGTTGCCCTTCTGGGAAGCCCTGTGGTCACAGTAGGGACACTTGTAGGGCTTCTCCCCCGTGTGCTTGCGCATGTGCTGTGACAGGGAGCTCTGGAAGGGGAAGGTCTTGCCACAGATGCAGCAGCTGTGGCTCAGGGCCTTGTCTCCGTCCACCTCGGGGCTCCTGCTGGCCCCGGTGGGGCTCGGACCCCTTCTCAGCTCCACCTCGGCCGCACGGGTGCGATCCATCTCCAGGACCAGGGCTCCCCAGCCAGGGCAGGCACGGTGTTCTGTCACACGGGCCGGACCTCGTCTTATCTCTCCATTTTCAGATGAGGCTTCTGCTTCCCAGCTGCAGAGATGCACCTGCCAGGGCAACCTGCATGTCCTACCTGGAAGCCATGGCAGGCAGCGGAGAGCACCTAGAACAGAAAAGACACGAGAGATCTTAGGAACGAGGTTGCCTGTGCCCACGGGGACCCGGCAACATCCACGGAGAGTGACGGGCCCGCTCCTGAAAAAGAGCCAGCCAGTCCCAAAGGAGGCACCAACACAAATCCAAGTACGCATACCAGCAGCTGCTTTCCTCTGAAAGAGAGATAATTAAACAATTACTGATAACTGTATGCTAAATCGTTACAATAAATAACCTTATGCGATCGTATGCTAGAGTCATTCTTCTCAGAAAGGTCCCACATCTGTAGGGAGACCCTGAGAAGAGGTTGCGGCAGCGTGAGCAGCACAGACCCCGGGGGGCGGGTGCGAATGAGGAGCACGGGGAAGGGACCAGGAAGGGGGCGGCAAGGGACACAGAGACACAGCCCGTGCCCAGGACGTGCCCAGGACGCGCCCAGGATGCGTGAGCCCCAAAGGCAGCTGGCAAACATACTGCCGTGTGTAGCTGTTGGGGAAACAAGGCTTCGGGACAGAGGCAGACGCACCCCGAGCTCGTGCAAGGTCTGTGGCTGGAACCCGCTGCTCAGGACCGGCTGCCCAGCATGGAGGCCCCCGCGGACACCGCCTGCCGGCGCCCAGGGCCACAGAACCACCACCTCTTAGAAGAGCCCCAACCCTCCCGCCACCACCCGTCCCCGTCCCACGCTTTTGCTCCTGCAACACCACCGCAGCCCAACCCCCAAAGGGCACCGAGACTCCGGCTGGAGGGTCCCAGGGCAGAACAGCCTCTAGACCCCAGGTGTCATGCAGTCACCCCCAACCCCTCTGCACAGGTCACACACCCATGGGGCCTTCCCAGGGAGGCTGGCTACACCTCTCCCTGGCAACAGCAGGTGTCACAATGCACGTCACTGTCAGGTTCGTGCCCATCCCCCCTCCAGAGATGAGGGGCGGGCCCTGTCGGAGCCACTCCTCCAGGTGGCTGGCTGCTTCCGGCACCCTGTGCATAGGCAGAGACAAACCAGACAAGGGAGGTGCCCAGCGCCGAGCCCGGCACAGGCAGGCCATCACCCACGCGTCGGGAAAGCCAACCGCGATGCCTGGAAGCCGCCAGAGAGGCCCAAGACGATACACACCAGAAAGCAATTATCGGCAGTAAAAACAAGAATTTCCATCTGACTTGTGATAAGCAGAATAAGCAAAACAGCGAGCCCATGAGAAAGGAAGGGAAAGAGAGCATCCCCCGGAACAGCCTTCCGACGGGTCAGAAAGGGAGCAACGCGGCACCACAGCTTCCCTGGGACATGGTCTACTGAGCCTTCTTAACGCTGAGCATTAGAAACGGAGCCGGGATTGTGAAGGTCTTCCTGGGGGGGTGGGGGGGGAGGACTTCAGACTTGCACCGAGAGGCACCCAGATAGGCAGATTTTCTTTAAAAATAGCCCTGACATATATAAAGGAAGCCCTCTTTTTACAAACTCACAACCTCACACACATTTAGAACCTGTACTATAAAATTTATAAAACATGAAGAAGCTATAGGTTTCTGGTTTTGAAGCAGTGTACTAATACACATTTTCTGCTCCCAAATGAAAGGTTCTCTCCCAAAAGACCCTGGGCGGCAACTCCTTGTCTGCTCTGGGTTCTGCAGCCTGACATGCCTTCGCCGGAGGAGACACAGAGAAGGGTGCTGACAACGGGACAGGGGAGTGAACAACGCAGGAGAACCCGCCCTCCAGGAGGGGTTCAGAGGCAGGGGTGCGGAAGCCCTCTGTGACAGATGCCCTCTGGACAGACGACACACCTGCTTCCTCCAAATGCCATCTCCCGCAGAAGAAGAAATCTTGCTTAGTAGAAAGAAATCTAGAAGAAATCTTGTTTAGTAGAAATCTTATTTAAAATTATAAATTTTGGAACACCTTTTGATAAAGCCCCGTGGTCGTGGGGTTACGGGGCACCGGAGGAAACCAATACGATCAGAGCAGCCAAGTCTGGAAACGGGCCGAAAGCAGAGCCATGCGCAGGTAACCCTTCTTCTAGAGGCTAACAGGGGCACAGGGTATCCCCTGCCGAGAGAGCCCCCAAAACCAACGCCTCCAATAAAGTGCCTAAATAAAAACTGCCTGTGAAATTGCACAAATGAGGTTAACCAGAACACCTCCTGGTGACTGAAGCTAATTTAAATCATCTTTTCAAGGTGTTTTGGTCGTGGCACAGCTGTGGAAGGCTCTATGTGTTGCTATATACAGGTTACACGGCAAGTGATCCGCGTGCATCCCCTCTACCCCGGGTTGATGTCATCCCCTCAAGACGCTGAATGTGAAACACTGTAGAAAAGTCGGAACGAAACCTAGTATTCCTATTTCGCTCAAGGATCTAATCTGGGTATAAATATCTTAGAGTTCAAAGAATCATAAATACGAAGAAAAAAACACCGGAAATTGGAGGCTCTGGAGTAACCACAGCATCCACTGGCCTTCCCGGCGGTCGGCGAAGCCCGCCGGAGTTGGCAGCTCTGCAGCCCGAGGGGCTGAGACAGCCGCGAAGCCGCCACACAGGCAAGGGCCCACAGAGCGCCGGTGCTCCACCAGGTAGGGGCGGCAGGTGGCAGCTCACAGTCACCTGCAAACGAAGGCAGCCCCTCCAGGGGACACTCGTTCAGACCCCCTCAGTGCCCACTCCGCGGCCGCTGCACTCCTCGCGCTCCGCTACCGTGAGCTCAGCACCCCCGGGGTGCCAAGGGCGGGGCGGGGCAGGTCAGGGGTCTGCGCCCCAGCACGAGCCCGGGGTGACACCCCATTAGGAGCCTGGTCCCCCGTCAGCCAGCCAGGTGGTTCTCGGGGGGCGACCCTCCCAGCCCAGGCTCCTCTCCTCATACCCAGGAGGCCAGGGTCAGGCAAGCGGCCCGAGACCCGTGCGGCCGTCCGCACACCGCAAACCGCTGCCCGGTCCAGGCCTCGCGTGTGACACCAGCCGGCGCCATCCCTGTGGCCCGCGGGCGCCAGCGAGCTGCCCGGAGAGGAGCAGGCGTGTGCGCCGCCAGGGCCGCCAGCGCGGGCGGGCGGAAGGGGTTCGGCAGGTCCCGGGTGTGCAGAGCGCCGGGCCGCGAGGCTGCCGGTCCACGGAGAGGGGACCGCGCTCCCCTTTCTCTCGGGGGCTGCTCCGGCCTCTGCACACCGAGCAGGGCAGCCCTCCGGGCCGGCTGAGCAGGCCACGCGCCTGCTCCCAACCCGGACTCCCGGGGGCCCCGGTTCCCGCACTCCCCCGGCCCGGGCGCAGGCCTGGGCGCCGTCCCTCAAGAACCCAAAAACCAGACCATACAGGTCTCCGTCTCGGGCTCCCTCCGAAACCAGCAAAAAGCCTTCACCCAAGCCGACAGGGCCCGGCCGTGCCCATGCAGTTCGCAAGCCAGGACGCGAACAGGCGCTGCCGTCAGCAGAACAGGCTCCGCTTTCTCTTTTGTTTTCCACTTCTCGGCCCAGCCCCATCGTTCAAAACTCAGCACTGCTCCAGGTCCCGGGGAGAGCCACACAGCCATCACCAAGGAGAAAACACATCAACACAGAAACGGGGGAAATGCCCTAACAGTAGTAACTATCTAAGCCCTGAACGCCGCTATCTTAAGGAAATCCTAACGTCAACGAAACAGTCTCCACTTGAGAAAGTTCCACGAAGCGGCCCCTTCTGGGCGCCCACGGTCCACTAACGGGGTTTCCTGAGAACCTCTAAAGCCACGTTCCGAGAGCGAGTCCCAGCCACCGGCCCTCCTCCATCTGCGGCCCCATCACGGAGCTCTGTGATCTTCTTAGCTGCAGGCAGAAACTGCTATTTAAGACAGGGTCGTTGCTTCTCTTCCAAAAAAGAACAAGAATGCAGTCATCGCAGCTCTGAACTTAAAAATGCACCCCACACGGCCGCCCCAGTTGGAGGCTGGTGGAGCCGCGGGCGGCCCCCCGGCACCCCGGCTTGGCAATCGACTTGAAAAACCTCCGCCCACCCACGTCCCTGAGCCCAGAGGGTCTCAGCCGGTCTCTCCACACTCCTCTCGGTCCCCAGTGGGGAGCGGGTCACGTGCGGACACCACCGTGGGACAAGACGACAGACTGTTCTGCTCTAGGCAGATGCACTTTTGTCCCGAACTGCCTTTGACTCTCCCAGACAGACAAGCACATACCACATGGGATTCGCTGCTCCAGCTTTCCCTACAATAACACGTCCACCTAAAGATAACTAGTGTTGTAAAATGTGTGAATAAATGTCAGCTCTTTGTGCTGACCAGAGCATGTCGGGTCCCAGCAGCAGGAGCACGAAGCGGGCAGCGCGTGGAGGGGAAAGCAAACACACGTCTGTGCTTTTGCTGACCCAGCACAACACGCCACCCCCACGGACATCCGTACACGATGGCCCCATCTGAACGCAGTTTGCCCATAATGAACCCGTTTTGTTGTCACCGTATCCCAAACTTTGTCCAAGGCTGTAACTGGGAACTTGCCAGACAAGATTATAATTTAATTGTTTATGCATAAAAATGGCTTGCTGATGAGGGTTTTAAAATAGATTTCCAACGGAACACTCACTATGTGTGTGTGTTTCTCTAGAGAGAACAGTCTGAAGCTACTCTTTAAAAATGCCTTCTACATTTTTTGAGATGTGATTTTGTAAAAGGTAATTTGATCATATCGATAAAAAAGTGGTGAAGGTAAAATGTTTTTAAGAAAATAAAATCGCATATTCGTAATGTACAAAATGCATTACAGGGGATGTGGGGAAGGGTTTAAGAGGCGATATAAAAGCTGCGAAAATATAGTATGAAGCTAAACTTTACAAAGCAATCGTGGGAACACAGAAATAAATGACCCACGAGCTGTAAACACAGAGGTGCGGGGTTGCCGCCACACCTCTCAGACACTCCCTGTGCCTGCATGCCACAACTTACCGGATCTGTGACAAATTTACTCTGTGGGTCAATGCTCCAACTCACAAATCCCTTCTCTAAGTGAGGATCCTGGGGTCTGCATCTGTGACCGCATACAAAGCAGGACAGTCACTTCCGGAAGCGTGCCCTGCTGCAGCAGCTCCCTGTGAGGACCTAGGGGAGTGCAAGTCTCCTGCCCTAAGTGAGTCCCGTAGGGGCAAGACCTGGACACCTAACACCCAGGATGGAGAACCAGACTGCCGGACAGCCAGAAAGCTGGACAGCTGGATAGCCAGATAGCTGGACAGCTGGATAGCCAGATAGCTGGACAGTCGGACAGCTAGACAGCCGGACAGCTGGACAGCCAGGTAGCCAGAAGGGAGAGCACAGCCAAGGGATCTAGAAGAACCCACGTGCACCCCTGCATCTCTGCCGGGGAGAGCACCACACAGACAGCCTCACAGGCCAGCAGAGTCCCACTGAATACAGGTTTCACCCCAGTTCCTGAGAGCTTATGGGGCACCAGGCCACTTACTGGATCCTAACAACTCAAAGAAACGAAGCAGGCTTGGGCTAGAGAAACCCAGAAGTCACAACGGGAAACACGTCCACACACAGAAAACAATGTCCTGGCAGTGGACCAGCAGAGCAGGAGGATGCTTCCAGAAGCAAGGAGGCACGTGGTGACCTTCATTGACGAGAGCGGGCTCGGTGTTCTAGGGAGCTCGAGGCTCTGTCCGGAACACGGGGATGTGGCAGAACCCTCGGTCAGCGCGATTCCCCCCAGGGCGGGGACCCAGCCACAAATCCCACTGGTCTCACCCTCGACTCTCCCCTCCTCCTCCTCAACACCCAGCCCCTTCCCCCACACCCTCAATACACTCCTGAATCCACGCACCCCCTATCCCGAGCCAAAGTGGGCATTCCAGACAGAGACCTGGGCCAGCCTGAGACTTCCACCCTTCACAGCGATATAGCCCAAACTCCCCCTACAAGCGCCTGAGCCCCCGCACTGCTGCAGGCGAGTCTCCCGGGCCCCTTCTAGGACTGTGAGCTCTGCTCCATGCCCAGGCAGACACACACTCACTCTTATCTCGAGCCTCGCACATGCAGTTCCCACCCCACCCACACACAGGAGGTCTCACCTGACATCTCACCTGACCCCTAGGAGCTGTGCCAGCTCTCCGCATGGCCCTGGCCCTACTCTAGCCCACATCTGCACGGCTTCTTCACCTGCCCCTCCTGTGTTGGAGGACAAGCCTTCTCCCCACTGAGTCTCCACACTAGCACAGAGCTGAGCACATGTTGGGCATCACGGTGCTGTGGGAGGTGGTCTGGCCCATAAGCTTCCAGGTCAGACTCGCCAAGATCAAACCCAAGTTCTGGCCACTTGGCTCAGATCAGCCGTGTGACCCCAGTCTTCTCCTCTCTGGTCCCCAGCCCACTGCACTTTTTAAATGTAAATGACGGTTATGATAATTACAGCAGAGTAATTCTGTGAGGCTTAAAGTAACGCATTCTAGGTTCAATGTTTAACACACAGGAAATGTTGAAGACGTTATACATTATTATTATTAACTGCTGAATAAGTAAATGAAAGGTCAGTGTAGGACCCAAAGATACCTTACTCACTGAGAGGGACAGTAATTTGGTTAAATAAATTCAAAAGGACAAAATAATACAAGTTTAGGAAACTAAATGAGAAATCACTAGGGACCCTTGTGCGCTCCGTGGGCCCTCACAGGTCCACTACAAAAGGGCATTTAATACAACTATTAAGACTTCAGCAGCTACAAGCCTCCACAGCACACGTGCTCAAACACATTCTAGCTCCCAAACTCTTCACAAAAACTAAACTTTAACACAGGCTAAATATTAACTAATATTTGAGAACTGCTTATTTTGTTAGGTTGGCAATACAGGAGAATGGTCTTAGTTTTTGAAAATGTGAATGAAGTAATTTGGAGGTGGTTTAAAAAAAAGGAAAGGCAAAGATATCAACATGTCCACGACTGCTAGATGTAGACGGCAGATGCAGGTGTGTTTGCTTGTCTGAGACCAAAACCAGACAAGGACGCCACGAAAAAAACACAATTACAAGCCCATATCCTGGATGACCAGCGACCCAAAACTCTTCATCAAAATATTAGCAAACTGAATTCAACGATACACTGAAAGGTTCCTGCACCATGATCGGGTGGGGTTTATCCCAGGAATGCCAGGATGGTTCAACGTCCACAAGGCAGTCAGGGTGGTACACTACGTAGACCAAATGAAGGATAAAAATCACATGATCATCTCAACAGACGCAAAAAGAAGGTTTGACAAAATTCAACATCCATTTATGATAAGACAACAGCAGCCCTAGAGAGACCGTATTTCAACTTATTAAAGGTCACATATGACAAACCCACAACCAATATCACACTCAATGGGAAAAAAGCTAAGAGCTTTTCTCCTAAGATCAAGAACAAGACAAAGATATCCAGCCTCAACACCTTTATTCAACCTACTACTGGAAGGCCTTGCTAGAGCAGTTACAGAAAAAAACAGAAAATAAACCACTATTTGTAGATGACATGATATCATATACAGAAAACCCTAAACACTCATCGAGAAACTGTTAGAGTAAAAAAATTCAGGAGTCGTCAAAGGATACAAAATCAACATACAGAGATCTGTGGCATCTCTACACATTAGTCTCTACACATTAGTAACAAACTACCAGAATTTAAACTGAGAAAGCAATCCCAGGGGCTCCCGGGTGGCCAACTCTTGGTTTTGGCTCAGGTCACGCTCTCACGGGTCATGAGATCAAGCCCCATGTCGGGCCCCACACTCACCACAGAGTCTACTTGAGATTCTCTCCCTCTGCCCCCGATCTGTGCATGCGCACGCATGCGCTCCATAAATAAATGAATCTTTAAAAAAAGAAAAAAAAAAAACGCCATTTGTAATTGCATCAAAAAGAATAAAATACCTAGGAATACACTGAACCAAGAAGATGAAAGACCTGTACACTCAAAATTACAAATGTTTAGACACAAATAAATTAAAAGATATCCTGTGCTCACGCATTACAAGAATTAGTATTGCTACATCATCCATATTACCGAAAGCAACCTACAGATTCAACGCAATCCCTACCCAACATCCAGTGGCACTCTCCACAGAACTAGAACAAACAACTCTAAAATCTCTACGGCATCCAGAAGACCCCAAAGAGCCAAAGCAAGAAGAACTAGGCTGGAGTCATCAGGCTCTCTGATTTCAGGCTGTACCACAAAGCTACAGTCATCAAAACAGTATGCTGTTGGCATAAAAACAGACACACTGATCAAAGGAACAGAACTGAGAGTCTAATAATAAACCCACATGTATACAGACCATTAATTTACAACAAAGGGGCCAAGAACACACAATGGTGAAAGCAGTGTCTTCAGTAAATGATGTGGGGAAAACTAGGCAGCCACATGCAAGGGAATGGAACAAGCCTCTTATCTTACCATACACAAAACTAACTCACAATGGATGAAAGACTTGAGTGTGAGACATGAAACCATAAAACTCTTAGAAGAAAAAGTAGGTAGAAAGCCTGTGAGTCCTCGGTTTTAGCAGTATGTTTGAGCCCAACTCAAAAGGCAAGGGAAACAATAGCAAAAATAAACCAACGGGACTACATCAAACTAAGAAGCTTCTGCACAGTCAAGGAAACCACCATCAAAACAAAAAAGGTAACCTAGTAGGAGAAGATATTTGCAAATCCTATGTCCAATAAGGGGTTATTAATATCCAAAATACATAGAAGCTCCTACAGCTTGACAATTAAAAAAACAAGCCACCCGACTAAAAAATGGGAGAAGGATCTGAAGCAGCATTTTTCCAAAGACGTCCATGTGGACAACAAGCGCGGGAAGCAGGGCCCAACATCACAAATTACTAATAATTATAAATCAAAGCACAATAAGAGATCATCTCACACCAGTCAGAACAGCAATGATCAAAAAGACAAGAAATAACAAGCATTGATGGAATGTAAAACAGTACGGCGATTCCTCGAAAAACTAAGAACAGAATCACGATACGATGCCCCTGGTTCCACTTCTGGTATCTACCTAAAGAAAACAAAACACTGTAACACTATTTCCAAATGAGACCTGCACGCGCCCACCCCGTTCACGCAGCGTTCCTGACAGTCATCAAGATACGGAAGCAACCTAAGTGTCCACCAGAGGATGAACGGGCCAAGAGGACGAGGTGTGCAGACACAGACACACGCGGTGGAGTACTACACAGCCACGAAGAAGAACGGAATCTTGCCATACGCGATGACACAGAGGGACCCTGCCAGCATCAGGCCAAGTGAAGTCCGTCAGAGAGACAAAGCCAGATACTGTATGATTCCACTCATCTGTGGAATCTGGAAAAAAAAAAAATAGCAGTATTAAAACAAAGTCACAGATACAGATCAGTGGTTGCTCCAGGGGGAGAGGGTGAGCAAAATGGGGGTCCCTGTGCGCGGACAGGCGGTGTCTGGTCTTTGGTGGCGATCACGCAGTAGCGCATACAGATGGCATAGTACACTGTTGCACACCTGACGCCTGCAGAATGTTCTGTACCAAGTGCACCTCATTAAAAACAAAGCAGAATGTTGGTGTGTTATTCAGTCAAAAGGAAGTGAATAAAAATAAATTAATATAAATAAAACACCTCAACATTTTTTAATCTTCGTTGCTGAATCTAGATGGTGAGTGTATGTATGTCTATCATTCTTCCAATTTTTATGGATTTTGGAAGTCTTTTTACAAAACAAACGACAACAACAACAACAAACTCCCATCTGCAGCCTCAGGAAGGAACACAATTCAAAGCAGGGCCCTGGGGAGGCCTGGGGAAGCCTGGGGGGCCCCTCCCCCCACCTCCCCCTTCCCAACCCCTCCCCCCTCCCAGGCCTGGAGGAAGCTCCGAAGGCTCCCAGGAATGTGGTTCAAGAACATCATCTTTTGTTAATTCCAGTCTTCAAAATTCAGAAAAGAAAAGAAAAAAGAAAAATCATCTGAATAATAAACCGTTCACATGAGAAGCAGTATTTACGAGACTGCTCAATGCAGAAAAACCCCGGGATCCACTCAGAGCTTGGTCACAGCCGTGCCGCGGGCAGCAGGGGCCTTCTCCGGCCAGAGGAGCCCGCCCAGGCTAGCTCCTGGGGCTCAGGGGGACCCCACCCGCAGCTTTCCAAGGGAAAAAAACTCGGTCATGCAGTTGAGGTCTCTTTCCCACACTGCAAACAATCATTTTCTAATCAGTTAAATGCGGCCTCGCCAAGGGGAAAAGGGAAAACGTCCTGCGCTTTTGAGCAGTCAGCCTCTCTCTGCATCTAAGGGCAACCTCGCCGTCTTCTGCTCTGTGAAGGAAACCGACACTCTGCTCCTTTCCCCAAAACGGTCCAAGATCATTCTATCGACATCTGCTCCTGCACAAGGAATCCAGAGTAACTCTAATATTTTGAGCAATTTGCCTAACCAAACAAGTCTGCAAGTTTCTTCCAACAGACCCGAACCAGAGTGGGAGAGGCCAGGCCTCTCAGGCTCCTGGGGCTGCGGGAGCACTGGCGGGGGCATTTCCTGCTCCAAGCCCAGTTTTCGGTTTTAGGGAAGCAGAAGCTAAAGCCTGCCCTGTCTGTCAAACAACTCTCCCTGGGGTACTTTTGCAGTTCTGGCTCATTCATTAACCATCTCCCGCTACCAAGAAGTAGGTCTGCTTTCCTCAGCAGCTGGGGTGCCTCCTCCTGTGTCCCCTGGCCACCTCCTAGGGAGCCCCGGGCTTTGGGGAGGTGGCGGGAGCCGCAGGGGCTCCCCCCGCCTATTGTGCAAGGCTCTGGCAATGGGAGATCTGTGGAATCTGAAGTCTGGCAGGCCGGGAGGATCCCGTAGGAGACCACAGCTCTCCAGGACGGAGGCTCGGGCATTACGGGAGGGGTAGGGCTCCAACCCACAAGTCACAGAACAAAAACACTGAGTCTCCAGCAGGGCCTGGTGGGACACTTCCGAAAGCTTGTCCCCAGAGCAGAGGGGGCTGCCCCCCCCACGACAGGGCATGCCCAGGATCACAGGCCCCGTGGGTGCTGGGCTCGGGGGCGCAGTCACTGTCCGGCTGTCCGCCTGCAGACAATGAAATGGGCTTTGCTTGTTACACTGTAGTATTATGGGCCTGAATTAAAATACATCATTAAGATCCTGCACAGGCTTATCTACTGCGGAGACAAAAAGCCTATTCTTTTAACAAACGGGGAGAAATTCCTAACAACAATGAGGAGTTCCTCTCTGCACACAGCAATCTGCCCCAGATTAACAATCCCAGGCTTATAGTCCGCGGCCACCGAGTCACTCCGTGAACTGATGCTTTCACTGCTGGGCGGTTGCGGACCGAAGCTGACAAGGCCTCGAGGCTGCCTGGCTCGGGCCAATCAATAATCCATTATGAGCAAACTACATTTCCACTCTAATAAGAAGACATGAATAAAAGGCCACCAGAATCAGCAGCATTCACAAGAAACCCCACCCCACCGCCCCACTGCGCGGAGAAAGCACAGAAACCCACTATCCCAGGGAGGGAGGCGCACACAACCGCCCACGGGCGAGGCAGGCCCTATTTCCAAGCGGGAACACTGTGCTCGGACCATGGTGCGAGGGCACCCGCTTTAAAGGTAAGTCCAAAAATGCTTTGTTCAGAGCACGAAGTAGAAGAAAAAAACAGCAACGCAACAGCGACAAAATCCCACCTTCTCCAGCAAAGGTTTCCCTTAAGTTCTTCAGCACCCCACGCCCAAAACGTCAAGTGAGGGCCACCACTTTCATGGACCCCAAATGTAACCAACTGTCCCTAATACGGTTTCACTGCGCGAACGGCACGGTCTCCGGGCAGGGCTGGCGCAGACCCGCCGTCTGGCCTCCACCCACGGCCGAGGGCCCACGGGAGCAGGCGCCGCTGCGGGAGCTGCGGACCAGGCTCTGCCACACGCGCGCCTGAGCTCCTGGTCCCCGAAAGGACAGCCTCCATTTTCACCTCCAGAGAGACGGCGGAAATAGACCAACAGCAACAACTGTACGCCGATGTATTTCCAAGAGAAAATATGAATTAACATCAGTATCAAAGCCGCCTGCACGTCCTTGGACGAAAATAGAACGACCGGGAAGTCAAACCTGCCCCTGCGGGGGGATGAGCAGAGCAGACGAATGCGCCATCTCCTTATCGATCACATCCGAGAGCGACCAGGAGTGACGAGGGAAGACGTGGGACTTTTCCCTCCCCGGTCACTAATAACAGACCCAGAAAAATCCTAAGGAGGCCTGGAGACGTTCACCCAGAAGCCTCCACGTGCAAACAAACAGGGCCGGGTGTGTTCCATCCACAGGAAAGCAGCGTCCTGCCACTAGTTTTTCTTCCTTTGCTCTCCAAAATCAGTGCCTCACTCCTGCTGGCCCTTGACCGTTTCCAAGCCTTATACTACAAAGAGACGTTATCAATCTCTTTGTTCCTAAAAAAGTGAACTTCTCTCCGCTGGCGGGGAAAAGAAGAAGAATGAGACGGTAAGAGGGGAAAGAAGAAAAGCGAACAGAAGTCAGAGGCTGCTCTGGAATGTTCTGCGGCTAGATTTCCTGCCAGGGCTCCCGGCCGGCCACAAAGAGCGGGGGCCTGGGGGTCCACCCAGCGCCCCTGGAACCGCCAGCACAGTTCATGACCTAGTCAACATCTCCATTAAGAGCCCACGTCCCCCCAGCTGGGCCGCTGGGTGACGTCTGCAGCCCCCAGAGGCTGCCCAGCGTTTTACAAAGAGAGAGAGCAAGTCACTCGCTTCATTCCACGAGCCACAAAAGCGTCCGGTTTCACTCTGACAGTCTTCCCATGCTGCATGCAGAGGGGAAAGCCTAAGTTTCGAATAATCCAGAAATACTGACAACCCGGAGAACCCCAAAGAAAATCAAGACTCATAAATTTCTAGTTTTAAAACAGACATGGGAGATCCGAAGGCTCTAGATAAAGTGCAGGTAAAATCCCATTTACAAGTGGCTGGTAAGTTTTTATCCAGCTTGACCTCCAGAGTGTGCAAATTATCACCAATTCAGTGCCTAATATCAGTGTTTTTAAAGAAACTGTCAACAGTGAAAACAAAATAACCCTGTGTAGAAACTCGCCACATTTTCTCGCTGCGTCACACTCCCTGGTCTACTGGACGTACCTTGTTGAGATTTTATTAGTTGATCATAAAACATATTTCAACAGAAATTCATTTCTACAAATAAGCTCTTTTGCTCCAAGTAAACCAAGAACAAAGGATAGTATTTGCCCCTCAAACCACTAACAGTGACCTCTTTTCCAGACTTTTACCTAAAACCAATATATTTCTCCCCATGTAAGAATACAGACGGCCGTAAATACCTAGACCTGACATTATCACTTTCCTCTGTGCTTTTCATGAACAGCCTGGAAGTCCCCACCCTCAAATAAAGAACTGTGCCCAAGAATACAAAGAGAGATGATTCTGTGCGGCAAGCCATGAAACATTCTGTGAAACGTCACCTTCCGAGGTAGGACTGTTGAGCACAGAAGTCCGCCCCCCAAAAATCCCTTCACTAAGAGCACACGGGAAAAATAAACTTTGGTGATCAATTTTACTGAATTCTAAGTGACTGCACACAAAACATTTTCTGTAAAGATACCCTGAATGGAGTTTATTTTGGCAGGACAGTTGAAAAGCATATCATGTAAGAAATCATCGAAGACTTTCTTGGCCCCTGTACAAACACCAATCAATACTTTGAGAGGATCAAAATCAGAAAAGGACAGATCTTCCCCAAATGCTTTCTTTCGTATCTGAGCACATTCAGAATAACCAGTTTAAATGCTCCAGACCCATTACGGCCAGTAACTGCTGCAGCGTGACCCAGTTTACCACTCGCACACACAACACCTCCGAGGCCAGCTGGGTGCTGCAGCCTCTTACGGGAGGGCGACCTATCAGAGAATGTTTACAAAGAGCAATTCTTGACAAGAACATGATGTCACATCGCCCCAGGATTTATCCCGCATTGCTTGTCTAAAAATATATTTTCAACCACACTTAATGACACATCCCTGCAAGTCCTAACTTCTGCAGATAAAAGACCACGTCTACCTTCCTTGCAAAGAACAAAAACGGACAAACACGCGAAACTCCACTCTCATTCCCCGGAAGAACGTTATTGTGTATCCGGCTGCCAAAGTCAGGGAAACGCTGCATGTGAAGCGATCGTAAGTGATCTCACAGAAATGAGGGCGGGATGTTTCCTAAGCCAAAACGTCTCACCCGGCAACAGCTCTGAGGGAAAGTGACCACAAAATACAGCACAGCAGGTTTTGGGGTTTCAGAGCTCGCAGGCCCCGCACCCGCCCCCCAGGCCCGGGGAGGGATGGGAGATTGTGCATGCAAAAGTGCCCTCCTGCTTTGCTGAAGGAGCGCAGCATTGCCCGGGCTCCCAGAGACACAGCAGTAACACCGGCTGCTGCAAACGGAGTCCGAGAACCAGGAGACCCAGACGCGGAATCAGGGCCCACCTCCAGAGCCTCCTGCAAAGACACAGCGAAACCCAGAGTCAAACTGGCAGCGGGCTGGTGCGATCAGGTGTGTGTTAATTCCGTCAGCGCTGTCCCTCCCGCCACCTGGCACACGGCAGCAGAAAGCTCTAGAAGCTTCCTCCATGCGCTCAGCACAAGGCCCGCGAGCAGTCGGGCCGGCATGGCGAGGCGACAGACCAGGGTTCCCAAGGGCCGCATGGGCCTAGGTGGGAGCCCAGGGCATGCTCGGAGCAGGCGGAGCTCGGGCACCGAGGGCCTGGGGGGCTGCTCTGGAGTTCTGGGGACCGTGACATCCCAGCTGGGGCCGCTGGTTCCCGAACATCACTCGGGAGTCGGAGTTTACAGAGGCAAACTCCAGAAACGCCTCTTCGGTGAAAGAGGAACAGTTACTCGTAACCATACTGTCCAACAGCCACGCGACACCCACGGTTACAGGAGTCTGTCGCCAAGACGCCGGATGACGGTGCACAGGCCGGGTCTCTCGTGAGCACAGACCTCCGTGGGAGAGAGAAAACAGCGGAACCCCCCCAACCAACCACGTCCTGCAAAAACAAAACACAACCGGTCTGAAGTATGTTCCAAGTCAGCTACGGGAAGGAGCTCCTGCCCGTCGCGGGACGGTCCCTGTTAGCGGCTAGAGGCCTCCTTTACCTCCGCATCCCCCTGACTTCCCCCCGGAGGGCCCCACCCTGTCTGCGCCCACAGTTCCCTGCCGGAGGCAGGGCAGGGCCCGTCCAGCTGCGATGCCGTGACATGCACGTACTCGGAAAAGCCCACGCTCTGTCCCCACAGATAGGGACAGCGGGCTCTCCTCTCCCCTCACGGGAAACAGCAGATGCTCACTCTAGCTCTGCTGCCTACCACACTCCCTGGGCCGCTGACGCTGGGCAGGCACAACCCTCTGTGCCTTTCTGAACCCAGGGGGTACGCGCCCGCACCGCTGGGGGGAACCTGCATTACCGCTGGAGAAACGCAGGACAAGGAGTGAGCACAGCTGAGCCTTTCCTCCACTCAAGCCCCCCAAAGTGCGCCTCTCTGGACCCACAGGTAACTAAGAACATTCTGGTCATGCACAAAATTAAACAAGCTTCCCAGTGCAGAATCCCATCACCTGGCGCCTCCGGAGACAGCACCGCCCCCAGCAGGGGGGAACCGACCGGAAGCTTCTCGACGCTCACCACGTAGCCAGCAGACGTCATAATTCCAGGGGACGGCCCACGGCCCAGGAAAGTGCACACAGCACATTGTCGCCGGACGCGCGACCAAACCCTAACGCGCAGGTTTGCCCGTGTGCTGCAACGAAAAGGCACCATCCACTGATCCCCCGCGGGGGGTGCGCGACCCCAATCCTCAGTACAAATGCGGTTTCTCCGCTCTGCGCTTAAAGTCAGACCGAGCCACTCGCACACACACTCGCTGCAACCTACTTTTGATTTCCTTATATTTACACCGAGTTTTGTTTTTGACATTTTTTCCAAACTCGGTCTGTTGCCCGGAAGGTGCCCGGTCACAGCGCGGGGAGGCTGGGAGGGTCGTGCCCGTGGGGCCGGCTGCGGACTACCGCGACGCGAGCCACAGGAAGGGAGAACAGCCGCCCGGGGCTTCACCTCCGCCACGGCACCAAGTGAAGCTGGCAGAGGCCCTGCCAGGAAGACCGCACACACGGCAAACAAAACGATGCTTCCGAGGAAGCCCGTGTAGGTAAGCGTGCGTCCCAGCACGTGCGTGTGGCAGAGAACAGAGACCAGCCTGAGTTGCTTGAGTGTTAACCTCCCACCCAGGAAGTCCTCAGGCAGGAGACTGGTCTGCGGCCTTGGTCCTTTCTCCTTCACCTGAACCTGCCTGCACTTCAGAGTGGCACACGGGGACCGGCTTTCTCAGGGAGCGACAGCTTCCTCCAGCCAGTTCTAAAATCTCCTAAGGGAGACCCTTCAGAACTAGGACCAAGAGCCAGTGTTGCTTTCCGGAGAGACGCACACACAGGCTTTGACTCGGGGCCTGCAGTAGAGGCCCTGTGGATCGGTCTCGCCATCTAACAGGGTAATTCCCACCCGCGTCATACTCTGAAAACACAGCTCCATGAGGAAACACGTGGAAAACACTCCTGTCCTTCCAGGACGGTAAGCTCCACACCCACTCGGGGGGCTGGCCTGGGCCCGGCGCCGCGGCCTCCCGCGGGCACAGGACCGTTGCACGTTCAGCTCCGCTTGCAGTCCCAGCCGTGCCGTGACCGAGCTCTTCCAGAAAAGCCCTCTCGGGAGGAAAAACTGGCAGGAAGAGCCCCTGAGTCACGTTCTTCTAGAAGTTCATGGTTTTCCCACCAGTGCACAGACGGGCGACACGCTCCAGCTTCCAGGCACAGAGGCTCGGCCCGCACAGGCCAGCGCCCTGAGGAGCCTCTTCTCACGGAAGGGCTCCCCACGGAGACCCCAGCCCCAAGGACCCTCTGGAGGCGGAGGTGGCCATGGCCCGTGCATGGGTCACCAGACACTCGGGCTGGAGGCCGGGGCTTCGTGCACAGCAGGACAGCAAGCGGAACCAGACACCTGCTCCTGAGGCTGGTTCTCTGTCTTTATTTTTCTGGAAGGGACAGGAACCGATTTTTATAGCCCACTGAACCATCAGTGATGGCTCACCACAAGCACAGAGCCAGGGAGACGCAGCTTTCCCGGCAGGACAATAGCCCCCACCACCAGCAGGCCCCATCTCTGTACGCAACCGGCGAACCCTGACAGCATCCTCGGGGTCTGCCTTCGCGTCCCAGCTCTCCGTGCCCCAGCAAACCACCAGCAGGACATCCGCGGGGCCGAGCAGACGAGACCACAGGCAGCCTCCTCACCACCAAGGGGGCCAAGGGCACCTGGTGACCACACTGTTTGAGGGGCCCTGGATCACCCCATGTTCTTGCAGCCATGGGAGATTTAGGGGGAGTCACTGGCCACACACAGTCTCTACAGTTGTCAGAAACGCAGTCAGAGAATGCTTCCCCTTCTTGCATTCCAAACGTGGAGTGAGAAAATGTACATAAAGTCCTCAGGCCTGTGCTGGTCTCCGGTGGGCACTCAGCGAGGGAGGGTCCCTTCCCCGTGTGGCCCCAATTCCAAGATTCAGTAGTCATGTCAGGGACCACGGGGAACCCCGCCATGGGAGTCCCAGGCCCACATCCGAGGTCCAGTCCTGCACACGGTCAGCAGATGACCGCCAAGCGCCCCCCTCAGGCCGGGCGGCCCACATGCTGCTCACGGCTGGGCAGGTCTCTCGCTGACCTGGGCACCGGCGGCTGCGCAGGGAGGGCCTGGCCTCACCCGCTGGGTGGAGGTGCTGAGGAAAATCCCTCCTCCAACGCTCTGGCCAAAGGATTGTCCCCAGATCCAGAGATTAAAACCTACGGAGCTCTTTTTCTATGCTACGTAGCATCAAAATATGTTAAAATCACATTTCCTATTTTTCTTCGGGCTTTTAAAGTGATTTTCAAAGTGTTTTTGCCCCAGAAGAGCTTTTGGCGTTTCCGTGGTGGGCCTGGGGTCCCCACAGGGGTGGACCTCACAGGCTTCAGTTTTCCAAACCTGGAGGCACTTTCCAGCAAATTTAAATCAAACCATTTCACAACGTGAACCAAAGGACGACCCACAATCACCGGAGAAAGGAAAGAAGAATCTGTGCTGCACACGTCTCCTTATAAGGAAGGCGAGCCCAACACTCTCCGGCCTCCAGAACGTCCCGTAGGTAAAACACTGACACCGCGGGGCCGGAGTCCAGGCATGTCCCACCCACGGCAGGCAGACAGGACCGGGACGGGCACGGCGCGTGGCAGACCCGCCCCGGGAAAAGGAAACATCGCCCCCCACGGACACCGACAGCTGCTTCCTCCGCAAGAGCTGGAGGAAAGGGAGGACCGAGCGCAGAGTCCTCGACGCCCACAGCGGCGCCTCCCGGAAGGGCCCGCAGCCGCCCGCCGGCCCCACACGCGGCCCCGACCACCCGCAGCGGACGCAGTGCAGGCGCGGGCAGCGCTCCGTCCCGCTCCCGTCACGCGGCGTCCTCCGAGCATCACCGGCCCCGAGGGCGCGGCTGAGTGTCCTCCCCACAAGCCCCGCGCAGCGCGGGCGCCGGGAAAAGTCTGGCGAGCGCGCGCTCTGCCTCGCCCTGACCCCGTCTCCTGACCAACAGGGGCTCTTGTTCACTTACTTCCGATTTGCCCTCAAAGGCCCGTGACCATCTCCCTGCTGTGCAGGAAGAGCGACCCAACGCCGAGGTCAGAGGGAAACTACTGTTTTCTTAAGCACTTTCAACCCCAGGTCTGCAAAACACAAGTCCCGAGCATGGAACAGGAAGGTATCCGCGTCGACCCAAATCTGGCTTCGCTGAGACGGAGTCAGAGAAGCAACCAGACCCGCCCGACGCACCCCGTTCACCACAGCCCCCCAGGAAAGGAGCCCGAACCCCCCGCAGCCCCTCCCAGAGCCGGAACCCCTCCCCAAGCCCGTTTCAACGGATCACACGTTTCCCTTGGAGATGTTATTTTTTATTCTTCTCCAGTTTACTTACTGTTGGTTTTTCACTAAGTTTTTTTTTTCAAGTGACACTTTTTTAAAAGTTTGCTATTGCTTTTTAGAAAAACATTAACTGCTGCAAATGCACAAAGATGTTTTCATGAGACCCAATGGCACCCCGGGGCAGCTCGCGGGAGACGCCGGTGCGCGGACGGGAGGCTCCTCACAGCAGCCGTCGAACCGCGGGCCTGGCCGCCCTGGGCACCGGTCAGCCACATCGCCGAAGACCAGCCGCGGGGCTCTCCTGCCGGTGCTCTGCTCTGTCACGGCTCACGTTGCTGGCCACCGAGCGCCGGGCCCCATGGGCGGCTCTGTCTTCTGCCTGGACCATGGATCTGAGGGGCAGGACCTCCACCTCCGCCTGAATTCACGAAACAGACCCTCGGATCAGGGCTGACTGGGACCAGCAGACCGACCGGTCCCCCGTCCCGGGAGCAGCCGTGCCTAGCGCTGGAAGCCCATCATCTAAATCTCAGCTTCCTCGGTTCTCGAGCACTCAGCACGGGTGCCGCTGTGATCATCCAAGCGGAAAGGTATCCGTATGCTGGTGACAGTGAGACTTAAAATGACACTTAAAACATCTCTCCAAGCCTAAAATATAATGCATCTGCTGCACGAGCCACACACAGTGCATGGACGTCCTTCCTCTCCACCCCAGTGACATACACTTTTCTAAGAACGGGAAGACCCGGGCAGGGCTTCCCCCGAGTCAGAGCTCAGGCTGGAGCTCTGACAGAGCACAGGGTCACACGACGTGTCTTCACGTCCAGGCTCGGGTCCTAGAGCTCCTGCCGGCGTTACGGCACATTCGTGGAGCCCCTGGCCATGTCTCACGCTGGTAGCTGGGGGCTCTCGAGGAAGGCTAGGAGGTACCAGGTCACTGGGACCAGGAGTGCAGAGCCCCAGCAGGGACCCGGGGCCAGGGCTGGGGCACACAAGGCCTCTTCTGCACTCCACGCCCAGTCACTTCACTTACAGAAAGGTTCACAGATTTCCTTTTCTCTTTCCAATTTTTAAAAAACTATTCAGCAATGTGTCGTTTAAGGCCTGAGCTGCATCATGGATCCCTCAGGACCCTGGGGCAGGGCCGGGAGTGGACGGGTGGCCGGGCGTCAGGTGACCCCAGCACAGGCCCGGCCCCGGAGCTCTCCAGGCACGAGGCTCCCGGCAGACGCCACAGCCCCACGCACAACCTGGGCAACCTCGTGCAAACTGCTGCCGACCGCGGGTCTCCCGCGTTAGGGTTTGTTCACTGAAGCACTAATTTTTTTCTGACTTAGTTTTTCCTTGCCTGAAATGACATTTCACCGTGAGGGCGCTGAGAGGCCATTTCCTGCCTCTGGACACCTCGGGCAGAACGAGGAAGAAGAAACAGAAAAGATTTTATTCTTTGGCACCAGTTCCTCAGTGCAGGAAACTCAGAGGAGAAAGAAGCCTTTGAAAAACCCTAAGTACCATCCCCTGTGGGCCAAGGAGCCCGCGTCCGTCGGAGAAACGCTCTGATGGGGCCCCTTTCCAGACGGCGCACAGGAGAAACGTTCCAGAACAAACCGTGAGATGCGAGAGGAGACGGAACCCCAAGGGCAGCGCCTCGGAGAGAGCCGCCCCCACCTCCTCATCATGACATCACTGCAGTCACGAAAGACGGAGGAAGTGGCCCTGGAATGACCAACGCGCAGGTCAGCCAGCCCGAGAACTGCAGGGCGGAGCCGGCGAGCAGAGCCGCTCGCGTCCGTGCCTCCGTCCCACGGACACACGCACCACGGCAACCCGACCGGGGCTCCGCCGCGCATCCAGGGCAAGGGCAACAAGGGACGTCTGCGGGGACCACCCGGCCAGAGGGGCTGGGTCCCGGGACAGCAAGAAGCGCGGAGGGACACAGGCAAGGCCTGGGGCGCAGAGACGCTGCCGCACTCATGTCCACCTTTCCAGACCGGACAAACGCGCAGCTCGTGCAGGGGACGCGGCGCCGAGGGGCTGTGGGAACTCCATCCACGCAGACTGACTGCAAAACTGCAGTGAAAGGACACAGCCCCGCATCACCCAAACAATACGACGTCAGGGATCTGCTCCTCTAAGAGCTCTTTGCTGTCTTTAAATAAAACAGTGTTGGCCTGTGAGGAACAAGTCAACGAAGGGCGCCGGGGTGGCTCAGTCGGTTGAGCATCTGCCTTCGGCTCAGGTCGTGATCTCAGGGTCCTGGGATCGAGTCCCGCATCCAGCTCCCTGCTCATCGGGGAGCCTGCTTCTCCCTCTCCCTTTGCCCCCAACTTGTGCTCGCCGTCTCTCAAAAATAAATAAATAAATAGACAGATAGATAGATAGATAAATAAATAATATCTCTAAAAAAAAAAAAAAAGAATAAGTAAATGAAATAAAACTACAGAGACAGGCCAACATGTGAGAGGCAGAGAGCAGTCCCCAAACCAAGGTGCGTGATGCCGTGGAGCCGTCCAGACAAAGAGATGGAGGTGTCGCTGGCCTGAGGACATGCAGGCCCCGGTGGCCTCCCTCCATAACTCCCTGCTAACCCTGGCCCCCCTCCAGGCAGCTGTGGCTCAGACGCACAGGGAAGGGTGCCCCCCACCCCGCGTGCCAGGTGCGGTCCCAAACATATCTGTGAGCCACACGTTCAACGTGCCCCAGTCCCTGGTGCAGGAACCACACCCACCCTCTCCTCCTAACAAGGAAACGGGCACAGAGAGGCAGACGCACTGCTGAATGTCACACAGCACACTGGTGGCCGGGCAGCGGGGTTTAGGGCTCAGCCCCTCTGACCGATGATGTGGAGTCTGGGTGGGCTTTGGCATGGCTCCCTTGTCCAGCGAGGACGCAGGGTGGCGCACCACATGTGGGCGTTTCAACGCCACCCTGCAGAGGGGATGGAGCAGGGTGGGGAAACCCGGTGGCAGGCACAGGCCCCTGGACGATGAGCCGTACCAGAAACGCAGGGTCCTCAAGGAGGAGGAAGAGATGCAAAGCCCCCTCCCTCGGCTCACGCTCTCCTCTGCTCGCCGCACCACCCAACTCCCACCCGAGAAGGGCACAGGCAGGAACTCTGAGGGCCCAGGCCCTGCGCCCCAGCCCGTGTCCCCAGGGGACCGACTCCCCTTCTGGCTCTCCACAGTCCCGCTGACCAAGCCCTGCCGGAAACTCCCAAAGTCCCGCGGGAACGAACATTAACTCCAGCTCCTGAAATCCGTCTTCCCGAGGACGACAATCCTTTAGGCCTCATTGAGCTATCAGGGCCCCGCGGACACGCCGGCTCAGTCCCAAGGGCGCTGAAGAGGTCACAGGTGTCACCGCCCTCCCCCTGCCCGGATGCTGCTGGGTCACTTCAGGAGGCCATAAAAGCACACGTTAGCGCAGGCCCTTCCTCCCCTCGGGGTTCCGTGACCTGCTCCCAGGGAGGTCGCCCGTCGTGCAGCCCGGCTGCCCCATGGGACCGCGTCCGCTGTGGAGGCCTCTCTCCTGCCCGGAATCTGTCCCAGCGTAGGAGGGCGGGCACCGGACACGAACACGGTTCAGGACGCCAATCGCAGCCACACGGCAGCACCCTCAGAGGACCGCTCGGGATCACATGCAGCCACGCGGGGTTCCAGGGACAGGCAGAGGACAATCCACTTGGAGCGGGTTCCAGGACATCCAGGGACAGGCAGAGCGCAGGGAAGGCAGAGGGGACTCTGAATCGGGGGACAGGGCTGGCGTCCCTTGTCTCCCAGCAGGGACACACACCACCCCCTCCAAGCACGCAGGGAGGACGGAGTCACGACCGGTCTAGGGGACAGTCAAACCAGGTGAGCGTGAGGAAGGCCATCACTGCCGAGACCACCTGCCATCAGACTCAAAATGACACGGGAAGCCCCCAAAGTCTAGGCATGAGGAGGTGACAAAGAACCAGAAAGCCTGTCCCAGAGCCCCAGAGCAAAGACAGGGACAGGGAGACGTGAGGTGGGGCCGTGGACCTTAGGCCCTTCCAAGGGAAGCATTACGGACAGAGACTAAGTTCAGGGCCCATGGGACCCCTGACACTAGGGGCGTTGGGCAGAGGCCTGGAGCCGGGGCCCCGGGATGTGTGGTCAGCCAGCAGCAGCTCTGGGTCTGGGGATGACCATCTCCTCGAAGCTCAGAGCCGGGACGAACCGAAGGACAGCTGACCCCACTCCTCCCGCCTCAGAGCCCCAGCAAGGTGGCAAAAAGAGAGAGGCCACGGCCCAGTCAGGTGACTGCCTCCCTGGCCCCACTGAGACGGTCAGCACCGGAGGGGCAGGAACAGCAGGGTCCTCCCCGGCGGCCACAGGTGACCCCATGGCTCACAACACACAGGCTGGGAACTGGAGCCCAGGGTGCTGGCCCAAGGCTCGAGCACCCCTCACCATAATCTGGAGAAAGACACAGCTCATCGCATCAATTTAGAGTCTGAGCCCCAAAGCCCTTCTGCACCGTGCCCGGGCAGCCTCGGTTTTGTAGCAGAAGTCTGGCAACTTCCTGCATTTGCAGACGCGCTCCAACAGCAAGTACATTCAATTCCTGATTCTTCTGTTACCAGATAAATGCATTTCCAAGCAGGAAGGAACCACATGCCTCCTGGCCTCCCAGGGCGGCCTCGGGGAGGAAAGGCAGGCAGCAGGGGCAGATCTCGAACTCGCCCCACGGTGCCGGACAGCCATCCCAAGAGGACGGCAGGCGGCGCACCCCAAACTCCGGCCCGGAGGCAGCAGCAGCAGCGGGCCCGACGCACACCGCCGGGGGGCCCATGCGGACACACCTGGGACCCCACAGGGCAGCCATCACATCCTCGGACCACTGGGACGCTGCAGCCACGAGACCGGCTGGAGAACGCTCTGGCGGGCCGAACGCAGAAAGGTCCAGAAACTTGCACAGAAACAAAGTTTGTCTGAAGTAAGAGACGGCAGGATGAAGACTGGCAGTGGCCTTCGGCGTCTGGGACGTGGGGCAGGCCTGCGGTCCCTGAGCAAGAAATGCCATCCTGGGAGCCCCCGCTGCAGTGAGACCCTCACTCGAGGGGAGGAAGGAACGCGTGGACCCCCCGCCCCGGCCAGTTCTCTGGGGTGGTCCTCCATGAGCCGCCCTGGCTGAACCGATCGGGTCACCCCCCCACGCCCGTCAGACATCCCAGTGTCTCCCCGGCCATGGGGGTCCTGCAGCCACAGGGCAACGCCGACCGGAGGCGCAGAGGGAGAACATCGCCTCCCACTTCCCACAACGCGCACCGAGGCACTGAAGCTCCCTCTGGAACGTGGTTCTCGCTGAGGTCCGAGCGCTCCCACAGGTGCAGCCCTAGATACCCGAGTATAAATCCCGGACGTAGTCTGCGTCGGCTGTGCGGTGCTTCCAGGCTGTGCTGCAGAACGTCTCCGCCTTCTCCGAGCAAAACGTAAAATTAGGAAACCGTGCAGAGCGGCGAAGTCACTCGCCCAGAGCTACACCCCCACTTCCTATTATTACGGATCTGCCGTCCTGCTTTTCGTATGACCGAGAGCGCAACACTGTTCTATTTAGAGGGTTCTTTAAAAATAAATTTCAGGAAAGATCTATGAATGTGTGTATTGTACCCGGTGGACAGTTACAAGAGAGTACTCATGACTTTTGGTTACATATTTTCCCTTCTACACTGAAATAACCAAAAACCTAGTAATAGTTTCCACGACTGCATTTAGGGTAAAAGTGCGTTCTTTCAGTGTAGTAAGAAATTAAATAAAAATTACCGGGTTGGGCCAAGGGAGGACATTCACTCTTCAGATAAACGGAATGGTGGTGATGGGAGTCCTCTGACCAGAAACCCGTAATATTTTTAAAAACATAATTTAATGTTGCGATGACACAGAGACTTCACGGCCTATTTTTATCTTCTTCCACTTGAAAGCTCTGGAGTCTGACAGGTTAAGTCACGCTGTCCTCAGAAAACCAGACGTGGTCAACTTAGGTTTCTCTCAACTGATATTAATTATTAAAAACAAAACAAAACAAAACAAAAAACAATGTAGGCACTGAAGTGTACACTCAGTCATCACTCAAATGCCAATTTTTATATCGTATCTACTTGGCCACAATCAAAAGTGACAAATAAAAACACAGAGATCATCACATAAGCCTGAAGTCAGCGACAATGCCTTCATGTTCTATTCCCAGAAAATAAACCACAACACAGAACAGAAGACTATTTACAGGCACCTAATCTACAGTTATACGTGCGTGAATTATATTAATCTTGAAACACCATTATTCCAAATGATTAGCTCTGTAGACATCTGAGGTCATCACCAGAATCCTGAAAAGAGATTTTTTTCCCTACACGAGGTCAATTCTCGTGCGCCAGATGTGGAGCGGGCGGTCTGGGGGGCGCCGCGTCACCCTCCACGTGCTCTGTCGGCTCTCTGCGCCAGCAAGCTCACAGAAACCCATGGCTTTTTTTTTTTTGTTTCTCAACTTGCAGCTGAGCTCTAGAACACGCCAGGAGTCTCATGACACAGTTCTAGGGCACATACCGAACATAAAGGAGAGCTTCAGAGAGGACTCGTCTCCACCCGTCCACGTGTGTTCCCAGTGCCACACCCGCTGTCACCGCTTGGAAATTCCAAGTTAGTTCAGACGCAGAGTCTAAGCAGCTCCACGGCCTCCGGACCCGAGGAGCCCTGTTCTCGAGCGGCTTCGGAACGTCCCGCTTCTTCCTGCGAGAAATTCCATGTGGATCCTATCCTGTGCTTTCCAGCTGATTTGGAGAATTTTAATCCATTTCATTTTCTGCTACAAATATTTCACAGTCAACCGTGGCCAGAAGCGCTCCCGCTCTGACTGAGGTCACATGAAGAAAGTCTTAGCGATGATTTCCGATCAGTCCTGCGTACTGCCAGGCCGACTCTGCCCAGAAAGTGTTTCCGCAAAGCTCAAGAAACCTGATTTCAGAAGTTCCCTCTACTTCCCTTACTTTTCCGAGCAGTGTCCTTCTTTAAAAGTATTTTTGTAAGCTGGTGAATGAAAAGACAGCTTTCCAAAGCTGTGTCCACCCATGACAAAGATAACGATTTACATTATTCCTAATCAATCTATCGGCCAGAAGAAATAAGAAAGAAGAAAAAGAACACTATTAAAAACTCTCACTAAAGAAAAAGTTAGCAGAACACAGGACATATTGTCCGTGCAGACACTGTCACATTCACCAAATCCTCAACCCTCGGGACTGGGAAGGACGGAGCCCCGGCCGCCAGCCCGGGCCGCGACGAGCTGAGCTGCGTCTCTCCCGTCACGGCTGGCGGGAGCTCTCCCCGGCCCTTACTCCCACGCCCCGGGACTGGACATATGGCCTCGGACGTGTCCTCTGAATCCAAGGCCTGTACTGCTCCCGCGGGGACGTGAGCGCCTGGCAACAAAAGGCCTGCAAGGGCTTCCCTGGCTGGACAGCCGTTCCGTGGGGGCACACGCCAGGCCTCTTCCTGGAACGGCTCCGTGGCCTCAATTCTGTCATTGGACAGATGTTCAAAGCAGAGCCCCAAGTCCACCAGGGCTTCCCCGAGTTCTGGTCCAGCAGCCGGCACCCCTGCCAGGTGTTGGAGGCTGGACCGTAACCCCCGTCCAGGCACGGCCTCCACTGGGGCCAACCCAGAATGCCAGGCCCGCGTCTCCCAGCCCCACACTCGCCACACCTACAGAGCCCACAACTCGGCCCGTGGCCTCCTTCAACAGGGCCACCGACCTGGTGAGGGGATCACTGTCCCCACAGACACACATGGGAATCCGAGGTCCACCCGGCCTCCCCCAGCCTCACAGTATCTAGCACATGGCCAGCTTCCCAGAACCTCACCTTCCAATGGGAACCACTCGTTTTCACCCCTCTTCCCCCCACCTCTCAGTCTCTGGACTAGCCCCAAGCACCAGTCTCCTTGGATCGGTCCTGAACATGCCCCTCCTCCAGTCTCCGCACTGGGGAACCCCCTGCCGCAGCCACTGAGGGTCATGCAGAGCACGTCCCACTCACCAGCGACAGCGCCTCTAACTTCCACTGCCTTTCGCGCTGAGCCCAAAGTCTTCCAGACATGCACCCATGCTTACACACCTGTGTGCACCCAAGCTTGCACATGCATACACGCACGTGCACCCATGCTTACACACACGCATGCACACAGGTGCACACACAAGCACACCTCCAGGCTCCAGCAATACCAAACTTCTCCCACGCGTGGTTCCTGTCCAGCGCCCTTCCCTGCGCCGGGATGGAGCACCCTCATCAGCAGGTCCTTTACCATCTCCTCGGAAGGGCAACTAGGCCAAGTGAAAGATGACTCAAAGAACTCAGAAAAAAACAAGAATGAAAGAAGTCTGACAATTATCACTACACCCAGAAAGCGCGGAATTATCAATATAATCACCCGCGATCTACACAGAAAATAAACATGCAATGCTTGTGTTTCCTGCAGTAAAATATAACGTAAAAATCATAAATGTAGGCTAGACGAAAACAACCTCCCACAAAGGAATTGCAGGAGCGCCACGGGGAGAGGGAGGAGCTGGAGAAAGAGAAGAAGGTAACAGAAGTAACTCATTTCTTCACCGTCCTCCAAAGAGGAAGTCGAATTATATGGTTACTGAACCCGATAAATTGAGAAACATGGGTTTAAGAAAAAGCTATAAATATAACCACCAGCATAACTAAAACACTGGACTTTCCGCAGGCTATCTTCTGACTTCAAAACTTAAAGGACCATAATCCATAGATCAATAAACAGAAAATAAAGGGAAAAAGAAAGAAAGCGTAAAGAAAATAAAACGTATTTTTAATTAGGAAAGAGGACATCTGTTTCAGCAAAATTACAAAAGGAACAAATTTACCCAGGAAGACTCCATGATGGGGAAAAACAGACGTCTAGCTGTGGGCTCCCTATAAGAGACCCCGAAAGCTAAGGGACGCACAAAGTCGGGCACGGAGACAAGCTACACCAGGAAAATGCAAACAAAAGCAACAGGGAAAAGGAAAAGATCATTAAAAGTTTAATTCACAGTTTAAAAAGCACTACATGGCACAAAAGTCATATTTATTAAGGGTAAAAAAAAAAAAATCACAAAGAAAACAGTGGTTCTTAAAACTGTATGTCCAACCACACAGAACAAAACATGTAGAACACCCATCCCAGTGAGTGGACGGGAAGACCCGCGGGAGAAAACAGATGCAGGAGAGATGGCGAAACACTCTAAAACCCGGATCAAAAAGGAAAAATAACAGAGGGCTGGAAGGAGCTCCGCGCCCAGGAGCGCCATGATGACACAGTACGACAGCAAACGCTAGCAAGAAAGAACAAAACCAAAACTCACAGAAGTTCAGCCACTTGGAAAATGTTAAATTCTCCGTAGCAACGCCTGTGGCAGGCGCAATCAAAGCTCAAACCCAAAACCTCTCCTGCAACTGATCTGTGTCAAAATCTACAGGACACAAAGAGAGCTGGCAGGTTAGCTCTCCAACAATTAAAAATAAAGAAAACATAAATGAAACACTCAATTCAAAAAGTAACAAAGAAACCTCTTAAATCCGTTTTAAAAAGTGGCAATAAATAAGAAAAAAAAAAAAACAGTAAAACTGATAAATAAAATCGCTAACTATCCCTTTGAAAGCCCCAATGAAGGAGTTAAAAGACTAGCCAGCCTAATTTAAACATTTTTTAAAAGGCAGGATTTGGGGGAATTAGGTGTAATGACCAACAAAAGAATGAAAACTAAAATACTGCAATGTTTTTCCAAACTCTGGTTGAATACACTTGATAAGAAATGATGAAAGAAATGATGGATTTTCTAATAAAATATAAATGGTTCAACATTTACTCCAGAATTGACAGAAAAAGTAACCAGACTAATAATCCCGTAAGAAATCAGAAGATCTGCTGTATTCCTCCAGCGACTGAGACCAATGCGAAAAAGCCACCCAACTCACACATCTTCTGAGAAACGACTCAGATGCAGCCATTTCAACGCTGCCGGAACCGAAGGAATTCACAGAAATTTTAAGCTGTAAACGAGATAAACAAAAAGATACTTGCAGCACCAAACACAAGGCCACTGTCCTAAGAAAGCAACAAAGTACCGATAACTGGGTGGAAAACTGACCAAGAAAATAAGCAGGCAAGTCACAGGAGAAATGAAATGATCAGCAAACATGAAGAAATGCTTAAAATTTTTAACACAAAGTATTTCCCTGATTCGCTGGCCAAGACTTAAAGGACCAATGAGAGCAAGCGCCGACGGAGAGAGCCGTCACTCCCGCCGACAGAAAACGGCATTCCAATACTGCTGTTGAGAAATCTGGCCGTATCCATCAGTTCAAACGCCCCTTCCTGGGGTGCCTGGCTGGTTCATTCAGTAGAACACGCGACTCTTGGTCTTGGGGTCGTGAGTTCAAGCCCCAAGGTGGTCAGAGAACTTACTTTAAAAAAAAAAAAAAAAATGTAATATCCCTTCTTGACCAAAATTCCATCCCAGGGAACTTTTCCCAAAGAAATATTCCCCCAAGTACACAGAACTGTGTGTCAGAGAGGTTTGCCGCACCCGAGGAAGGAGCCAGAGGGACAGAAACGTCCTGCAAGAAGGGAGAGGTTGAAGGGGGGCACCTTGCTGGGGCAGACGTCCGGCGGGTGGGTGCTGGCCGCCCCTACTGGCTGCTCAGGCCACAGCCCACTCAGACAGGTCAGAGCTGGGCCACACTGGGTGCTGGGCTTTGGGAAATCATTAGAGCGTGTGCAGAGAACTGCACTTTACACATCCCTTGGAAAGAAGAAGTTGTGATGTTTTACACACACACACACACACACACACACACACACAAAATGAGCTGAAGGGGCACCTGGGTGACTCAGTCGGGTCATGTTGGAATCGTGATTTCAGCTCAGGTCATCATCTCAGGGTCATGGGACAGAGCCCCACATCGGGCCCTGGGCTGAGCAGGGAGTCTGCGCGAAGACTCCCTCTCTGTCTGCTTGTGCCCCTCCCCCAGCTTGTGCACACAAGGGCTCTCACTCTCTCTCTCAATGAAGTAAATACATCTCCAAAATAATGAGTTGCAGAAAAACTCACATATGGCCCCATTTTAATGTTTTGAATTAAAGTTTACATATTAAAAATCTTAATACATTTATTAAGCTCATGTATTTCAATGCCTAAGACTGCGACGGGCACAGAGAAGGCGCTCTACAAACAGTAACCGGCGTACGCGATCAAATTAACGTGTGTTGTGAAACGTCTAACATATTCTTTTTTCTCAAAATGCAATTTCCTCTTTAAGTTGTAAATATCCTGAAGGCAAAAATGAGGAAAAATCTGTAGTCTCCAAACTATGCATTTTGGGTAATTATCTTCAAAGACATAGTTTAATTTGGGCAAGAACACTACCCTACGTTTTTGGCTCTAACGAAATTGCTCAAACACGTTGTGAGAAATCAAGTAATGTGTTACCTGCTGTGAATTCCACACCGCCCACCCCACGCCCCCTTCACAGCACTAAAGAGAAAGTATGCATTTTCATGCCATTTTGTGGACTTCTCTGTAACTTATTTATTTAAATCTCTGTGCATCTCTTGAACGCAAAGCACTTTCGTCTCTCTTCACCCCTTAATGCAAGAGACATCGGCAGTGTAAGGTACTGGGTACCAGCTGTCAACATTTCTGTGTGATTAAATAATTAACCTATGTAGCTTTGTATTGATTCCCTGGAACAGTGACAGATCAGGGCACAGCCAGCAAAGGGACTTCTGCAGTAGAAACTTATCACCATCCCAGGATTCGAGAAAGGAACCGCACCTGTTCCCAGCCGCTACGGTGCCCAGTGACTGGAAGGACGCAGTCCCGTATCCTTAGCTCTAACCTCAGACTTCTTAAAGTGAATTAAACAAAGTGACTTTCAAATAAATATGAAAGAAACGCTGCCCTCAGTGACTCCATGTGAGCCTACAGTCCTGGCCTCCAAAAGCAGTCCCGGCTCACCCGTGAAAGGGTGTTTCAATCTGAAGGCTTTACCGCGACACTGGGGTTCCATCCAACCAGCAGATCCTAAGGCAAGTGAAGCCCCGAAATTCCACGTGGCTGGGCAGAAAGTGTCTAAGCTCCTGAGACCCCCACCCCCGGATGCGTGGCCAAGAGGGGGCAACCAGCGATGGAGGCTTTAATCCTTTCCAGATAAGGCCCACTTGTACAGTGGAACTCACTGAGACGCACTTGGGTTCGCAAACGCTGCGGAGGGTCTCCGGCGCACACGAGCACACGGTGACCCCGACGGCGACAGCCCACACTTCCCCGGCCGGCGGAGACACCCCCTGGCCTGCACCTGCGCCCGCCCGCAGGGCCCTTCTGCCGGCCCTCGGGACGCGGACCCAGGGCACAGGCAGAGTGCGCCGCTACTGCAGCGCAATGGCACGGCCTCGGACTGTCACCCCGCTGACCGCAGGCGTCTTCTGCCCTGAAGTGCTGAGTTTTCTTAACTCAGACGCTGCTACTCACGTGCAGGACGGCGAACAGAATCCCAGTGTGTCAGCAACACTCAGCCGTCGAAGAGGCATTTCTGTGACTGATGGGACAAGAAATGGAACTTGACCCTCGGTCCAAGTAATGAACTTGCTGACCTGCACGTCTGGATTTCCAGGCAGGACAGCAGGTAAGCCACACAGAACAGCACCGGCCCCAGAAGGACAAAGCCATCTAACCAGGCGTCCCCTTGAAAATGCGCCAACACTGAAGACGCAGATCGAACAGCCATCTTGGGACACCTGGGGATGAAGACCGGCTTGGCTCTGTCTCCTCAACACAAGGCTGGCTTCTCCCCAACACAGGTGGCCCATGACGAGCAGGCCCACCGCCCCCCGCAACTATATGCTTGTCAGCCCCCGCTTCTGCCCTCCCCCGAAAACAGCCCTGCCAGGCCCACACAACGCCCCCGCGGTGCAGTCCCTGAGGGCTGGGATGTGACAGGCCTCTCGGCACTCGCCCGCGCACCCACCGGCGCAGGCACAGCCCAGCAACCAGACTCCAGGGCCCTGGGGGAGGCCGGGCCAGAAACTCCCGGCGCCGCGTCTCACCGGCATCCTCTGAGACGAGGCTCCTTTGCTTCGAGGGGACGACGCCGAGCTTCCTTCTGAGGAACAGCTCTGTGGAGCCGCCACTGTCACCCATCTCAGGGGGAAACATGCATCTTCATCATTATTCATTCATTCATCACATCACTACATTTAAATGACCCGTTTAGAAAGGACTGATCAGACATACTTGTCCCGCCTCTCCACGAGGCGCCCGACCTCAGTTTCCTAAGCTCCAGTGCAAGGCCCCAGCGCTCCGACCCCTCCCCCGTCAGGGCCTAGGAGAAGGAAAGGGACATCAGGCCATCGAGGACAACACGACACACACGGGCTCCGCCCGGGGTCTCGCTCCCGACGCCCTGGAGGCCCAAGGGGCGAGTCCATGCCACACGCTGTCCATCGGCCTTTTAAACTGTGGGGCCAGCAAGACTAACATGGGGCAGAGTGCGGTAAAACAGGCCTAACTCCTGAAAGGCAATACAAATAATATCTACCTAATTGGAAAAAAACAATTCTCTCTTTCCTAGGAAAAAAAAAAGAAAGCAAGGAAAAACAATGGATGATGTTTTTAATGCACAAAAAGTAGGAGAAACCAAGTCGCTCACACAGCTTCTATGTCGGATGTCAAATGATCACTCGATGAGACCGAAAAGGAACTCAAACCGCCACGATCCTCCTCCGGTCACCGAAGTCTCCGGGTCAGCAGGGCTCACCCCCTAGTCAGTCCCTCTGTGACTGGCCAGCGGCCGCGGGAGCGGAGCCTGCGCCCCGCTGGCCCTCAGAAAGGCCGGCATCCTGTCCACTTCCCAGACGACACAGTGAAGGCTCGCCGAGGCTCCGTCCCCGGCCCCAAGTCACTGCTGGATCCTGGACTCGAGGCCTCACTGCCTCACACTCAAACTCCTTTCGCCACAACAATGATGCCAGACTGGCCGGCATGAGGAGGGCCGGTCCCGGGGGCGGGGGGCGGGGGGGTTCCTAACTGCAGGAACACGGGACGATCCCCACACACGGCACATCGTCCCCCCAGAGCACACTCAATGACACACTGGGAACGACGGAGGCACACGCAGCGGGGCCGGGCTCCCGCCTCCTGGCCTTCCTCGCTGCCTCCCCGGGGATGCACCGCTCAGCCCCGGCACCCCCACGCCGCCCGCACCGGTCCCGGGCCCAGGTCTCGCAAGTGCTGACGAACCACCCCTCCTCCTCCCGTTCAACTGCTAACGTCCCACAGAGACGTTCCCAGAGCATCGTCCCGCAGCGTCCTCGCGGGCAAACAGCTGAGATCTCCCAGGGACGATCTCTGACTCACCTCGGTGACGGCCTTGGTTTAGGGCGTGTCACCTCAAGCCCCTACAGCTGCCCCAGCCCAGGTGGTGGCCTAACAGGGACCCGATGTAAGGGTGAGATCCACACCCGATTTCCAAGACCTGGTACAGAAGCAGAACAAAAACAAAACCTCAGTGATAATGTTTATGTCATTCCCATGTCTGAGTGACAATCTGGGCAGACCGGGTCACATAAGAAATTCACGCGACCTGGACCATTTCTCGAGCTCTTCTCTCACGGTCACTGGGAACACGCAAGCGACAGATGCGCTCACACTCCGTAGGGCAGTGCTGGCCGAGCCGTGGCGGCCTGGGGGCCGAACCCTGCCCACCACCTGTCTCTGGACGGCTTGGGAGCTAGGAATGTGTTTTACATTCCTAAGTGGTTGGAAAAAAAATTACAGAAAAAGAATAACATTTTGCGACACATAAAATTCTATGAATTTCAAGTTTCGGTGTCCATAAATATAGCTGCTTTATTTGCTGACTTGCTGTCTCGGGCAGCTTCCGTGGATCAGGCAGAGCAGCTGCAACAGAAAAGGCTGGCCCGCGGAGGCCGAAATAGTTAGTATCTGGCCCTTCACAGAAGAAGCCCGCCGACCCTACAGACCCCTCATTTCCAAAGTTCGGGAGGGTGGGCTCCATCCCCCTCGGGCTCCAGGGGCGCCTCCCTTTCCAAAACCTTCCTGGGGAAGGCCAGGAGCCCAGGGTGTGGCGAGGCCCCCCCAGCTGGCTAGGACCGCTGGGGGCCGACGTAGGGCCCCTCTGCTTCGGATCCTTGGACCACGCTCTACATTTCCCCTTCCTGATGGATGACTCGAAATCCTTGTCCTCAGAGGAGATATGACTACTGATTATCTCCCACGTTCCAGCCCCCAAAGGCTCGGGCAACGGGTTCCCTCTCGGGGGACTGTGCACTGGCTCCCAGCTTCTCTGCGGTGGCTCCTGGGTGACCCCAGCCATCGCAAAGGCAGAGGAGCTTGGAGAGTGGGAAGACGGGTCCTCCACAGTACGATCTCTGCACGGTGATTCAACTCTAGGTGCCCCGACCAGCCCTCCCATTAACTCCACTTTCTAACAACCGTGAGGAAGGTCATAAACTCAAGGTGACTGCCCAGAGGAGATCTATAGAGAGCCCAGCTACAGGGCTTTGACCAAGTCCCCTGCATGGGTCTCAGCATGCTCCCGGGGGCACGGGGGCTAGAAAGGCCTCCCGAGCTCCTAGCGGTTAGAAATAGCAAATGGTACCCATACGGAACGCGGGCACTGCCGTGCTCACCACGGGCATGGGACCCAGGTCTGTGGCAAGGAAACAAGGGGTGACAGAGCACTTACGAGCTACTTATCGGGGCTCATCCAGGCCTTCGCCAGTGGGGATTCGGGTCTATAACAGGACATTAGTAACAAAAGTTAAACTTCTAATACAATGGGAAACTGTACTGCAGTCACTTGGTTCACATTTTTAGGGTGATTCAAAAAACCAGGTCTCGGTGCTTTGGACTCTGCTATCATTCACCTTGCTGGTTCTCTGAAACCCTCCCCACGAGAACCACCTTTCAAGAGTCACTGTCATCGGCCGTAAGACTACAACCGAAGACACTGTTCACGTTAAAAAACAGTCGTGACACCCTGTACAAAAACAGCCAGTATCAGAACCAATTTAAAAACATCCCCTCTAGCGTGTGCTGGAGATTTTCCTTCCACAGGAGACCTGAGGACTTCTGCCCTCGTCAACTCAACGCATGAACGGCAGGTTTCACTCCGTGTCTCAGTCACCAGAAAGCTCAGACTAAATTCTGGTTCGAGTTCGGCCCCGGGAGGAGTGCTGATATAGTGTGATCGATCACCCTGCTTCCCCCTCGTCACAGTCTATTACTTCACTTCCTCGTCCTTGGTTTTTCTTAATGTTTCGCCCTAACGCGTGACCCCGGCACTCGGCGCCTTGTAGACGGCACGAGATGTGCACAAACCAGCAAACTCGCACTGCCGACACACAGATACCAAGATCTCAATCACCAGGTACTCAAGCCTGCAAACACGCACTCAGGATGACGTCCGTAAGAGAGACACCGACCGAACCGATCTACGCAATCCCGAGTTCATGCTGAACGTAGTAGGTCATGAAAACTTCTAGAACAGCAGCAAACTACCTAGGACAGAGTCATTGGTAAATCATGAAAACGCATTCGGTACCATCTTCTCCAGAGAAGGAAAAAGAGATTCTAAATCGGGGTCTCGACATACTGATTTTTCCTCTGACGTGGAAACCTAGACCGTGGGCCTGTCTGCGCGCCCGGAGCAGCGAGCGGGCTCGGCTTTCTAAGCGGCTCTTGTGCAATGAAGCAAAACGCACGGCGTCCCGGCCCAGCTCCCGAGGGAGCCCAGGCGGGCGGAGCGGGCAGAGACCTCCCCACAGACCGGTAACGAGCTGCAGGCGTCCACACGGCAACCCGCAGCCCAACAACAGCAGCCAGCCAGGGCCAAGGGCTGCCGCGTGTGGTGCCCAACTGCACGCCCACGGACACGCAGGGAAACGCGGGTCTCCCCGTGTCTGGCTCGCTCCCCGGCCCACCTTCCTTTCTCTCGGTGGCCTTGTGGCCCACGTGCACCAAGGACGTGTGGACGGAGAGGAGCGCCACTCCCTGGCCTGTCCCAGCCAGCAGCTGCCCTCCGGGAAGTCTGTGGTCCCCCGCCCCCTGTCTCGGAGCACAACCACACAGAAGCCCGCTCTCCACCGACGCCCGCACCCCATCACCCGCTGCGGCTGAGCACGAACGCCCCGGAGAAACCGCTGCCCTACCGACGACGCTCGCCGGTCTTCTCGACCCCACTCCCAGAAACTTTCTGTGGTGTCTTGTTTTTTCTCTTAGGGCTTTCTATCCCATGCTGGTCAGTTACTTCCTATGGTTACCGTCTCATAAGAAGGGTGATGATCGGTGCTACCACTGGGTTTCCCAAGAAAATCGATTTCCCGGGCCACGCTGAGCTGGGAATCTGTGCAAACAGCTGCTAGGCCTTCGGTGATCTGGGCTTCCCTCGTGGCTCCGGCCGGCAGAGCCGCAGGAACCGCGGAGCGGACGGCTCGTCTGGTTCTCACACTGACACGATGCCCCACTGAGAGGGACAAACACAGAACCCACATTTTTTCTTCTCTCTGGGACTAGAGCTGAGCACCAGAGGGTCAAACGGACGTGGGGCAGTATACTATCCACGTCTTCAATACCCCATCACTTGCAGGGTCTACACTCTGCAGCACACAACGAGCTCTCAGTCAAGGTCACCTTGAACGTGGGCTTTCTCCCACCTCCCCTTGCTGTGGCATCCAGCATGCACTGGGAACTGGGAACCCAGAAACCTGTCTGAGCTCTGCTCTGTGGCCGTGGCCTTCACCAAACCACGGTATCCATCTGCCTTTCAACTCCTGAAACAAGTCAGGATTCTCCCCAAACCACCTCCAAGACTCCCACCAGTTATAATACAAATGTAAGCCTCAATCTAAAAGCCCAGACAGAAATAACATAAATTTACAAAGGAAAGTAAATATAGTCAAAGAATACACGTTTTCCTTCACGGTCATTGTAGGGTGTGACTGAACGCTCCTTGGAAACCCAGAGTGAGGACCCACGTTAACTCTGCTCTTGCCAAAAAGGTGCGGCTTCAGCGGCCACCAGCCCACAAGCTTCTACAAGGCGCCTCCGTGGCCCACAGCTCTACCACTCCTTCCAAGACGGCCTACTCCGTCCGCAGACAGTCGGCAGACCTCACACGAGGACAGCGGGAAGCCCACGCAGACGACGGCCGCTCTGCAGCCGAACAGCGAACGCAGACTGTACCTCATCTCCAATCACAGCCCAAATGAGAGCTGCAGGAACCTCCTTTTTTAACCAATTCCTCCAGATGCTGAAAACCGGGTAGCTGTTAGAAAAATTAACCATCCTTTGACAATTCCAGAGTCTACGCAGCCTGTGCTCTGCCGTCAGTCTAGAACCAGTGGAGGAGCCGATCTTCCCATAAAACCATTAACAGATTCTGCTTTTCTGTCACCAGGGTAATTTACTGAGGCCAATTTTAATCCTGCCGCTAAACCACTAATCCCACGACTCTACAGAATTGTCCCCAAGTTTACGTTGCTATGGCGAGGACTTTTATGTGAGGAATCCGCGTATTCACTCCCAGTCATGTCTTCACGTCGGCTTTAGGGATAAGTTCTTCTTCCTTGTCCCTTCCGTGAAGACGTAAAAAGCCATTTTTTGGACTCAGGTCGGCCCCTGAACACCTGGGCTGGGCCGTACTCAGCACAATAACGCTAATGTAAATTACGCAGGGTGTTACTCAAAGGCACAAATTATCGTCATTATGCTAATGGTCACGCTAAAGACATGAAAAGCTTTGGTATGATGAATCTAATCCGGTGGGAATATGATTATCCACGTGAATGATGATATTTTCTCAGAGTGGCATAAAAACGTTCTCTCCGTGTCACTGATAATGTCAATATAAATTATGCATCACCAAAAGCGGCATTCGAGCACATCGCTGCGATGCCATGAGACACCCAGGCCCGCCTTCCCACACACACGCGCGTGCACGCACACGCAGAGTATAAATGTGTTTACTTCTTCCGTTAAAACAGGAGAACCGGTAGGATGAAGCCCCAGAGGCAGATCAACACGAGGGGTATGGGGAGACGCCCTGGCTCCCGCCGCGAACAATGGGAGTGCCATCTCCGTGCTGGTCCCTGCTTGTAAATTCCCGGGATGTCGCCTAAGAAGCCACTCTGGTGAATTACACACAAGACCATCCAAAAATTCGAAAGCAGTATGTGTAAACAAGTCACTGAGTGAGGGCATCTCTGTTCCGCCTCTGCGTAATTCCAGAACAGCAGCACAGAAGCTTCAACTGGGAGGTGGGGTCATGCGTTTGCTCAGGGATCCGACCGCTCACTTAAAAAAAATAACAGCCAAGTCTTTAAGGGGGGGGGGGGGGGGGCACATTTTTCAGGTCTAGCTTAAAATCACTAAAATAATCGGGAGCTAAACAGGGCCTCTCAGCCTATCCGCAACCTGCAGAAGTTTTAACTACTCGCACTGGGCTCTGTAGTTCCCTGAATTAACACAATCAGTCAACCTTGAGTATCAAACTATTTCCCACCAAAATTCCTGCAGGAAAGAGACAAGTGATGCTTGCTCACGACGCTGAAGCGTCAGGGGAACAGGAAGCGGCTAGGGCCGCGAGCAGCCCCGCCCCCACTCTGGAGGCATTCTTCCCTGTACTAAATTTCAAAGAACATTCTCGAACGCTGAAATCAATCAATGCCTAACACCATGCCAAGTCAGCTCGAGCAAGATAGGTTAAATAGTGCCATATGGCAAAGGCAGACACATGTTGCCCTTTTCTGAAACAAAGGGGAAAATTCCTAAACAAATATCCTTCACTTCAACACGAGAAGAGCTGAAGACAGGGGTTTCCAAGTGTTACTAAATAATGCTGCAAATGCTATTTTAATCCTTAACCATCTGGGGAAAACTACAGAGTTTAACAGAGAACCTCGATTTTTGAGAGTCTCTCTTTAACGATGTCCTGAAAGCTAACACCACATGTTAGCCTAAGCTCACCATCCCCTAAATGAGCCAGAAAATAACAGGACAGCTGTATCCAAAGGCCGAGGGGCCCTCGGCAACTCCTCGGGGGGGCCAGATCCTCGGGAGACCGGTCTACCTGCTTCTGAAGGAATAACACGCCAGATGAATTTGGCCTTGAAATAAAATATATTAAAAATCTCTGCCTGCGTTCCGCACTCCACTGAGGAAGTGTCTGAACTTTACAATCACATATAATACCCATCCCTGAAATTTTGATTAAACAACTTGATTAAATTCTTGACCAAATACACATATACAGCCAGAAAGAAAAAAGTCTACCAGAACGAACTCACATTTGAAATAAACAGCAAAATATATCTAAGCCCAATATAGTCTCTAAATGATTTATCTTTTCTATTCCCCTGTGCAGTGTCTTATTTATTACTTTACATATATTTACATGTTTACGTTCTCGAAGTAGTTGCATCTCTAATTACTCCTGCTCTGTGAGCTCCACACCAGTGGAATTGAAGAATAAAGGCCAGAGCTTTTTTAAGGAATGTTGAGAGCCACAAAATCACACTCCTTCACACTGTGCATGTCTGCCGCCGGGACACGTCTCATTCTGGACGTAAATAATGACAGCCAGCTCCAGCTTTGCAAAGAAAGGCTTCAGCTGTTCAAATCACGTGTAGCCAGAAGCAAGGGAGGAGGGATACACAAAACGGACAGTTGCAACTGCTCATTTTTGCCAGTCCGTCCAAAATATACTTGACATACCCCAGTGGGGGGCACAGATCCCAAATCTAAGTGACACATTTATAGGGCCTGGAGATGTATCCTCCCACAGGTGTTACAGTCACACCCCAAAAATAGTCCTCTGTCGAAGAAAATTAATTTCAAAACAAACATGCACTTTCAAGAACTGGATGAGACATTAATTCGTAGTGAATGTTTTTCTTTATTCTTCTTCGAAAGTTAAAGTTACTTTTACTAGTAAATTCTTCCTAAACATTTGATGTGATTCTTGCCTTGAAGTGGGTTTGTGACAAGCCACCAATATTCCCGAGAACTCGGAGACAGGCCCAGCTAAAGCCCGATGACGAAGAGGATGTCCCGCACCCCCACCCACCCCAACCCACCCTAAAAGGTGGGGAGGGGAGGTCTCAACCCACTTCAGGCAGAGGTCACCCCTCTATCAAAGAGAAATGTCCCACATGTCCCACCCCAAACTCGCCTGTTTCTGGGACCAGTGAGAACTAAGGGCAAGGCTTGAATCTGAAAAAGGCTGTAAATCACGTGGCCCCAAGACCCATTCAGACCCATAACAGGCTGCTGCCAACACACTCCTGGCCGCTGGCCATTGGGTGGAAAGGTTGGTGGTGACAGCCACAGAGGAGGACAGGACAGGACAGGAGGGAGAAGAGGGTCTCTGTCATACCGGGTGGCCCAGGCCACCAGTTAGCCCTAAGTCAAACAGAGCAGGAGTCAAAAAATTGCTGGTACCCCAAGTCCTGGGCAAACTGAATGGCGCGCAGCCCACAAAGACCCACCTGCAGCCCACATCCCCCCGCCCCGCCTTCTAGACACCCCAGCCTGCCACCAGAGCCCGAAACATTCATGGAGAGGCAGGCCGTCTGCTCAGGCCTCAGAACCACCTGCACCCCAACTCTGCACTTCACCTAAAAAATGCAGACCCAGAAGGCACGTCCTTCCCGACCCACAGACACACGGTCTGGGAGCCGAAGCCGGCGACACAATCACTGTGCATGTTTACACATCACTAGTTCTGGAAGCACAGGTCGAAGCAGCCCAGCGGTAAGCAACCCACGGAAGGTCCAAGTACTGGCTGCTGGTTCGGCCGTCAGTTCAAGTACAGAGCAGGAGTCCGCCAAGGGTCAGGGCAAGGCATGGACGCTGGGCTCGGCGAGGGCGGGGCACGGCCCTGGCTTTCTCTGGACTTGGGTCAGGAAGAGGAGAGCTAATTCAACTTTTGTCACAGACTCTAGAACTTTTGAGGGGTTGGGCTGAGGGCAGCGAAGAGCCACACTTCGGAGAGAAGAGCTCACGGGAGCACTGAGATGCAAAAACACTGCCAGCACCGAAGACCGCTTTCGAGGAAGGAACGTGACTGCTATATTCAAAAATCTACAACGTGGATATGTAATCAAACCAATGGAACTTTCTTTTGCCTTCTTCCATTATGTCCCTGACTTCTGCTTCAATCCATGCCCTTGAAAAAGTCTCGATGTCTCCGGCTAAATTTGGCTTCCAGACACCAGCGAAAAAGCTCTGTTTCCTGCACCTTTAATACAGATGCTTTATTCAGTTAGAAATCGAGTCGCAAACAAAAATACCACTTTTAATTATATAATTAACACCTGCCCTGTTCTTCAAGGTTGAAAATGGAATAAAACCCAAAATAGCACCCTGTCTTGAACACTGAACACAAGCACATTATAAAAGGCAAGCGCAGGCCTTCGGACAAGCTCCTCCATTCTGAGTGTAACCCGCCTCCACTCCAGGGTCCGGTTCCTGGGACAGTAAGGTATAATGCACTTGAAACTCTACACACACTGCCCTGCCAGACTTACAGCCACTCCCACAAAATGCCTGTTTAAAAGATTCCTTCTGGTACACTAGAAACAAGACCAATAGCTATCCTGGAAAATGAATACATAAAAACCCACAACAACCCCTTTAACTGAGCGCTGGTTTTTCAAGAACAGTGTCCGTGATGAAACTCTACTCCACGTCCCCGGTCACATTACCACTTTTCCCTATTTGGTCAGACTGAAAACACCGTCTGGGAGACAGAGCATACCTCATTGTCCAATATTCTCTAAAGAAGTCTCTCTTCTTTTCCATGTGAGTGTTGGGACACAACATCCACATCAAATTCATCAACCTATAAAACGCAAACAGCTCCATGTAGGAGAAACTAAGGTCCATGAAAGTAAAGTTCAGTTCATGGACATGAAAACATGGTTTCCCCACTGACCAGCTTTCAAAAACCTCTCTCTCTTTCCTCCTTGAAAGTCTCTGGGTCGCCATCCTCCAGAGTCAGACACACAGGACCTCAAAGGCCCAGGAACCCCTGAATCCCGCACCTGTCCAGCCCCCTTCAAAGGCCATTTACCAGTCACAACGGGACACACGGGGACGCACTCAGCTCTTCTCACCCAGGATGAACAGCCGCACACAGGGCAAGTTCCCGCTCTAGTTTGTTTCAGGTCCCGGGTCATTTGGAAAGAGGACTCCGGTGAAGACTTCCAGAAATAAAAACAAGCAAAATTCCGCTCTCTCTGCACTGCTGGGCACTGTGCCTTCTGAAGCACTGCTCTGTTTCCTCCCCGGCAGGCATTCCCACTCTTCCTGGGCATTTTACGACACATCCCTGGGCACCGCCAATATTTTTTAGGATGTTAATGTGCTCTGAATGTTTCAGTATATTCAAATAAGCTAACCGAAGGAAACAAAGTCCTCCTAAGGCGCTAAGAGAAACACTAGACTGGACCCACAGGCTTGGGCCTCAGCCCGGCACCATTCTAATTGGAGGACTCGAGTCTCTGAGGCTTGGCTGCTTCTGGCGGGGCCCACGAGAGGCCCGGGAGCCCAGGGAAACTGAAGATGGCCTCCTGGGTCAGCAGCGCCCAGACCCAGGCCCCGGGCCAGCTCGCGCCACTCGCTGCCCGATCTCACGGAGAGGGCAAGCTCCGAGCCGAGCGCGGCAGAGGCCTGCGGTGGGTTTAGGTCCAGCGGGTCGGCGTCCGCAGGACAGCGCGGCGGTTTTGAGGCCACAATCGGGAATGTAGGGAAGAGCAGGAGGAAACGCACCGCGATGAAGCGATCGGGCGGCCTCTCCACGCGGCAGCACCAGGAGCCTATCCAGCACACATGCCTCGGCCCCTAAAGTAGCCCTTACATTCCTCAACCAAAATACTCCCGTCATATTAATAGGGCGGCTTAGAGCATCCTCTGGACAGGATCCCGCTGGGGGGTCGCCAGCCCTGCTCCCACTCGGGCCCCTGCTTCAGTGCATTTGGCCCCAGGGCCACAGGACCCGAGCCCCCGTTTCTGGATCATCTGGAATCAGGATCACAGACTTAACGGCAGGTTCACGGGGGGGGGGGGGGGGGGGGGGGCGCCTTCGGGGCACGTTTAATGTTTCATGAAGACCACCACCCTCTAAAGTTCCTTTGGGGACTTGCTGTTGGGTCCCGCTGCCCCTGCCCTTTGTTACGCAGTGGACCCCGCCGGCGGGCCCCACGCCCTCGGGCACATCTGGGCTTCCAGGAACGGCCCCCCGCGTCCACGCGGGCCGGCGCCGGCGGGACGGACAGAGGCCACGCAGGCAGGACGCCACACCCACGCGCCGCAGCCCCTCGCGCGGCCCGCGGCTCCCCGCGCCGCCCACCCGCGCGCCGGCCGGCCCGGGTCAGGTGTGAAGACTTATGTAATCGTCCTCGGGGCCACGCCTTTGCCCGCGCCCCACCTCCGCCAGAACAAAGTGAAGTTTAAAATAGAAACCAATTACCTGGCCGCGGCCGCGCCTCGGCCCCCGGAGCGCGGCCCGCGCCGCCGCGCAGACCCCCGCCCCCGGCTGCGCGGAGACACGCGCCCCACCGCCCCCCGCCCGGGCCAGGCCCCTCATCCCCGCCCCCGGCCCGCGCAGACCCCCCCGCGCGGCGGCCGGACCCCCCCCCCCACGGCCCGCGGAGACTCCCCCACCCTCCCACACACACACACACACACCCACCCCGGCCAGACCCCCCTCTCCCCGCCCCCACCCGCCAAGACCCCGGCCGTCGGGCCCAGCGGAGACCCCCGCCCAGGGCCAGGCCCCCCACTCCCCGCCCCCGCCCCCTGCAGACCTCCGCCCCGGCCAGGCCCCCCCACACCCCGGCCCATTCCCTCCAGCCCGCTCCCGCCCCAGCTAGGCCCCCTCCGGCCCGCACGGACCCCCGCCTTTGTTACGGTGCGAAGTTGGGCCGTGGGTCCCCGTCTCTTTCACTTCTTGGGTTACAGTGCAGGCGAGTGACGTCCGCTCCACATGACGGGGGCGGGGGGCGGGCGCCCGGGGGCGGGGGCGCGGGCCGGGCCCTCCCCCACCTCGCTGCTCTGCCCGCCCCGCCCACAGCCCGCCCCCTGGCAGCCCAGCAACAAGCGGCCGCCGCCCCCGCCCCCGGGGCGGGCAGGTAAATCCCCCCGCCCCCGCCCCGCCCCCGCCCCGCCCCCCCAGCGGCGCCCCGGCCCGGCGCCGCTCGCTGGGAGATACATAAATAGGAATGATTTAATCCCGCCACACCTCCCCCCTGCTGCCCATTCCTCACTCGGCGAGCTCACCGGGGTGGGGGCGGGGGTGGGGAGCAGAGTCGGGTCGAACTCGAGCCCGAAAATGGCCGGAGCGCGAGGATGGGGTCGGACACCACCTCGTAACTGAGTTGGGTTCTCGCAGGGGGGCACGACGGAGGTCGCCTGGGGCCGCTCGTGGGCCCCCGGGGTAACCCCGGTGCGGCCGGGCAGACGGGCACCCCGCGCGTGGACGAGGGCGGGGCGCGGGATTCCCCCCTCGGGGCCTCCCTCGCGGGGTCTCGGGGGCAGGAGGGGCCCCACGTGGGTCCGTGACCGGCTCGCGGCGGCAGCGGCATCCAGCCCCGCACGTCGCCGCGCGGCCCCGGGCGCCTCGCGACAGAGATGCTGCGTGACCGGGTCCGGCCCGCACGCGTCCACACACCGCGACCGACGTCCCGGGGGGAGCTGGCGCCGCGTCAGGCCGGCACGAAGCGTGGGGCGGCCCGTGACGCGCTCCGCCCGTGAGTGTGCCCATTGTGCGGGGGGGACCCGGCGGGCGCGCGGCGCTCCCGACTCGGGTGGGCAGCACAGCCCCCCCGACCGCGCGCGGGCCGCGCTCCGGAACCCGCCGTGGGCTCGGGGTGAACTTTCAGCGCCACCGCGTCGCGAGAAGTTGCGAGGTGCCCGCGTCCGCACTTCGCCACGGATTCGCACCCCTTTGCCCGGCGCCCGTTCCGTGCGCTCTGCGCCTGGCGGGCGGGCTCCGTCCCGGACCCCGAGCGCGCGAGGCCGCGCCCGCCGCGTGGGAACGGGACGGAGGGGGACGGAGGGGGCCGTACGGCGCGGTCCCCGCGGCTGGACGCGGGATCCCATCCGTCCCGTCTCCGCCCGCCCTGCGGGTTCCGACTGGAATCCGAAAGCGGCTCTCGAACGCCCATCTCCGCAGGAGCACCTCGGCGGCGGCGAGGCCCCCCTGCGACGGCCGCGTGCCCATCTAGTGCCCGGACTCAGGTAGCAGCGTGTCCACGTCTACAGCACGGGGCTGAGCACATCAGGCGCTGCGGGCGCGCGGGGCCGGCGGCGCGGCTCGGGGGCGTCCACATGGGCGCGGGCACGCGCGCGCGCGCACGCACACTCCAAATTACCTCCGGGATGGAGACAGCCGCTGCGGATTGGCCGTCAGAGCCGTCACTCACGCCCAGGGGGCAGGGAGACTTCGCAAGGCTGTTTCCTTCTTTTTTTTTTCTTTTTTTTTTTTTTTCCCCCTTCCCTCCCTACCGTTTCATTTAATGGTAAAACAACAGCAGAGCCCTGAAAGTTAGCCATCTGCGCGGAGAGTTTGCTTTCTTTAACGACGGGGGCGTCAGACAATATCCATTTAAATATATTTTGTTCTTCCACAATGGCTGAAAAGGGAAATTAGCGATCCGGGGTGGGGGCGGAGAAGGAGCTGGGAGTGAGGAGGAGGGGGTCATCCGGAGGGGTGGACGCGGAGTGAAGAGTTGTTCTCAACGCCCAAAAAAGACTTTGACCTTTATTGATCTCGAAATTAAAAAATGTTTTTCACAGATCAGATTGTAACAAACGCCGGTCCTAATTTATGCACTCATTATTTTAATTTTATTATTTAAGCTTGCGCCAGCAATCGTGTTTCCTTAAGAAAGAACTGACCTATTTTTGGCTGGAGATAAACGATCATGTTAACAGATGTTAATCTTGTAATCTGTTTTTCCTGTAAGCACTTTACATACCCGGGTTTGAGACCTTAAAAATAACATCTTTTCCAAAAAGACCTGACGTCACAATTCACTCCCTGAAAAATCACCCCCCCTCCAGTTTTTTTCCTCTGCAATGATTTCAAAGACATTAAATCTTTTTCACTTTATAAATGCTGATTTGTTCTGCCTCAACTCCCACAGGCTTCTATTTGCATTTCAAATTCCACAGGTTACACCAGTCGCCTTTTCAAAAAATGTAAACCAACAATGAAGCAGCAAATGGCTTTTTGTGCATCTGGATTAAATAAGGCGCAGAATGAATATATTTAAAAAGAGGGCTGAGCAAGTTGATCTTTGCACACCCGGAGACCAAGTAATTCTTTATCAGTAAGCCAGCAGAATGAGTAAGATGCAGACACACAAACCCCAGAAGGTCCTGGTCTGATCCCGGTCTGCTGCGGGGAACTTATTAACGCGGATAATAAATGGGGCTGACTTACAGACCCACATTTTCGGGTAAAAGGCTGGGTCTCTCTGGTCCCTAATTGCAAGGCTCCCGCGGCTTCCCTGCCCACGACCACTGATTGTCAGCCCACACCAACCTCCTCCATAAACCGCTGTTTTCGATATCCAACTCGACTGGCTTTTAACAAACTTATTCATACAAAGTTTCTTTAAAACTTGACGAGGCGGTTTATTCTAAACACTGATCGCAATTATTCGGTGTGTTAGTTCTCCCTGGAAATGGCAGACGAGGCGCTTTTCCAAACACCCCCCCCCCCCCGCCAGCAGTCTCCTCTGCTCCTATATCCCCGGGTACATGTCGCGATCGGTGGCTCCCCAACCCCCACTCCGACCCCCGCCAGGCTCGGTGCCTCTGCGAGGAGCCCCTGCCACCCTGGGCCCTGTCCCCACCCCTCACGGTCACTGAGAGAACCTTCGCCCCCACCCCCACCCGACCCTAACTTCCCTTCCAGGCGCACTCACTTCTTTAATGTTAGGGTCACTTATATGCCCCCAGCTAATGGGCATGCAGCCAGGGGAGGGGGAGGCAACCCCCCCCCCCACACACACACACGCCAACACGTACCCGAGGCAGCAGCGCTCCGTGCCCACAGGCATCGATCCCATCAGCCAAACCCTTAATAATTGAAGCGGCTCCTCGGGCTCCGCAGCCCCATCACCCACCTTCACTAGCCGGAGCGTTTTACTTTAAAGTAAGGCAATTTGCTCTTTGTCTCCTAATGGATGGAGAGCGCATCCGAGCTCCCCTCCTCCCGCGTCGCCTTTGACGAAGTGTACAAAGCCAGAGCCTCTTCCGCGCTCCCACCCGGCCCCCACCCCGCCCCTCCACTGCGGTAAAAACCACCTCCCAGCGCCCGCCTCGCCGCCCGAAGTTGCATCTTCCCTCTCCTGGAATCGCCGAGCGGAGCAACTACCCACAGGGAAGCCAAGCCGCCCTCCCCGCGCCCCGGAGCCCCCCCCCGCCCCCCACCCCCGCCCCCCCACCCCCGCGGCGCACACCGGGGTCCCGGGCACCGCCAGGCCCCGGGCCCCGCGCCCCCGCCCCTTGCGGGCCCCGCGGCGCCCCCCACCCCACCTCGGCCCCTACCTTGGCGGGAGGCGGCGGGCCGGGAGGAGAGGACGCGCACGCCCCGCGCCTCTGAAGGTGAAGCCGAGCGCCCGAGGCGCGGAGCCGAGCGCTGCACTAGATCGACCGCGCCAGCTGCGCCCGGGCGCGGGGGACGCGCGAGGGCGCGCGGGGCCCGCCACGCGCCCGGCCCCCTCCCCGCGCCGCCCTCGCGCGCCCCGGACGCGCCCGCCCCGCGGAGACCCCGGCGCCGGCCGGGCTCGGGGGGCTGCGCGGCGGGGGGAGGGGGCCGGGACCCGGCGGCCGGGCGCAGGCCCGAGGCTTCCCCCAGCCACGGAATGGTCTGCCCTGTAGGAAACGCACACGCTCCACTATTGTCTCATCAGCACAAAGTTCTACCACACTGCGGGCAAAGTCTGGAGGCTCGCGATGACTCAGACGCAGATAATCCTTCCCCTAATAGCACTGAATCACGATCCCAGCGGCTAGTTGTCGCCCCTTCTCCTCGAGGACCGACGCTGCCGCAGACCCGGTTACGGGAAGCTGTTTACGCGCGCACACACGGACACACACGCACGCGTCCATACGTGCAGACGTGTCGGGACGCGTTTTCAGCCGCTTGGGCACCTGAGCACCCAGCCAGGAGTCCAGACCTCTGCGGGGTGTCCCTGCGGTGGTCCCAGAAGCGTGTGCATTCCACACGGCTCAGGGTGCGCGCTTCACTGAACTTCCTGGTCAGGGTGCTGGGGATCCTCGATAGATCAAGTCCCGGGTCCAGACCCAAGTCGGCAGAGACTTGAGAACGAGGACTGTGCTGTATGGCAATCTAGAAACGACCGTGGGCTTTTATTTTTATTTTTATCCTTGGAAAGTTCAACTCTAATTTTTTTTTCTGTTTTTCAACCCATTTCTTCACCCCAGCTGCTCTCCGCGGGCCGTAGTTAATGGCAGCAAGTTAAGTCTGGGAATAGAAATGCCAATTTGACTCCAAGAAGCAATCAGGGTACTCGGGGCGGGGGGAGGGGGAGGCGCCGACGGGGAAGGGGCGGAGGAACGCGGAGAGGGGAAGAGGAGAAAGAGAAGGGGCGCGCCCCTGAATCAGCGTGACGCAGAGCGAGGGAGTTGGCCTGCGGAGGGGAGCACTGTCTTCTCCCACCAGGCTCCTGGCCATATTGTTCTGCTCTCCTCGTGATAACTCCGCAGTGGAGATGGATTCCGTCCAAGACACCGACGTAGCTGGGCTTCGCCATCAGCGCCGCAGTCCGGCGTCACCGTCCGCCCTGGCAATTTCTCTCTCTCGGCGCCCAGCACTCGCTCACACTCGGCTGCTGATGCAGCTCGGGCCCTCTCCAACTTAGGGCATTTACAACAGAAACTACTAAGGACGAGCTCCAAAGGGAGGAGCTTGTGCCTGCAAAGCTGGACTCTCAGACACAGGGGCCATTCTGAACATGTGTGTGTGGGTGTGTGTGTGTCCGTGGAGGAAGAGGGCAGCAAGAGGGGGTGGACCTTGGCGAGAAGGATCTTTGAATCCTAAAATGTAAGCTCCTTGTGATTAATGGTCTGCATTAATTAGGATAGCAGGCACAGAGGTAAAGGTCTTTGGCAATTGTTGCAGGTTTGGAGGAAGTGCTTAAATGGCCTGTATTCTTAATCAAATTTAAGTCGGGTTCACAGAAAAGTATTGAAGGAGCACAACTCATTACAGTACCCTGTGACAATACACAAATGAAAGTACCCCCCATTTGAACTAATTCCACTGTATAAATGGCGTATACAGACTTAGAGAAATCCTCGTGTGTTATACGTGTGCACACACAAAGATTATAATATGCACACTTGGAATTTTAATAATTGTTTGTCATATCTGGGAACGGATTTGAGTCAAGGGTAAAAACCCGCTTCGTTAATCTGCATTCTTGGGTCTATTTAAGACTACAGTGTTGCACTAATAACTTCCATGTGTTCAAAATTGACGAGTTAGATCAAGGGACGGTTGATCAGCAAAACTTCCAAACTCCTGCACGTATAATTGTGATTTTCATGACTCGCCTCCTTTCTGTAGCCTGCTTATCACCCACATGTGATTTCACTCAGGGCAGAGCCCGTTCTACAATAATACCGTGCTTTTAAAAGATTTCCTTTCTCCCTTTCTCTACAATGCATGCAGAATCTGAGAATGTAATTCGAGAGACAAGCCAGGGTTACATTCTGGAAAAACAGCAGCTTGCCAGCCAGCAGGTCTTGATGCTGCTGAGGGTGCCACAGTGCCCGGGGAGATAGTGTTCACATTATTTGTGCACCAAGCCACTGGCGGAGGTCCCTTTGTCAGTGCATTCTTAGCTTGTTCGGGGGTGGGGGGAGCACGGGGAGGTATAAAAATAAAATATTTAGCAAGGCTTCCCATACCACTCCTACAACATGTTTAGCATTGTTAAAACTTCAAGTATTTAATAATATCTGCAAAGACTTCAAGTAGCTATGAAAGATTAAGGACCCTGTTTCCGCACAAAATACAAAGCCCTGAAATCCCTGGAAAGAGGCCCACCTCGTTTGAAATGTTTAATTACAATATTTGGGTGGAGAACCATGATATTACTGGATTACTGGTTGCATACATATTTGGCTATTTACAACTTTATCACAGGCAGTAATTCTACTGAATGAAATAGATGGAGAAGAAAACACATTTTCTCTTGTGATTGTCTAATGAATTATTTGTTCAGCATTTGGGACTCTGCTCCTTCAAGCTAAGGAAAATGGCATTTTAATGCAACAGCGCTCAGTGGCTTGTCTGCAGAGCTTAGGTGGGAACATGACTGGTGAACATTTGGATCAGAAAGGTTCTGGAAGGGTTCCATTAAAGAAGAACTAAGAGTAAGAGACAAACAAACAAAAAGAAGCCCAGGAAAGGCCTTGTCTGTCTGAAAGCTGGAACTGAAACTCTTTAAAGTATGAAATCCAAGACAAACTAAAAAATATTTATTAAATATGCATGCTTAAAAATTTAAGTGCACTGCCTATTGGTAAATATTTAATGTTAATTCTATCTCTGTGCAAATTTGTATCCTATATTCCAAATTACATCTGAGGAAGGAGAATGACAGTGGCACCTAAGTCTAAGGGTAATTAGCTCTTTGAACTAACTTAAATTTACAGATTTAAGAGTGGACAAGGGAGAAATTTTAGTTAAATTGTCAACAACTACTCCAAGGTACGGACTGTTTTAGGAACAGACTACTTGTTGACCACCTTCATATCGTGTGAAGTAGGTAACAATTTCATGTGTAAATGGAAATTGGCTATTTCTTTAATAACTGATGGTTTCATAAATATTGCCCCAATCCTAACCTAATGGGGTTTTTTACCTAAAATCTTAATTTTTTTTTCACAGAACTTAGAAACTAAGAGAATACACTGCATTTAGAATATGGAGGAAGGGGCGCCTGGGTGGTTCAGTGGGTTAAGCCGCTGCCTTCGGCTCAGGTCATGATCTCAGGGTCCTGGGATCGAGTCCCGCATCGGGCTCTCTGCTCAGCAGGGAGCCTGCTTCCCCCTCTCTCTCTGCCTGCCTCTCCATCTACTTGTGATTTCTCTCTGTCAAATAAATAATAAAAAAAAAAAAAAAAATCTTTAAAAAAAAAAATAAAAAAAAAAAAAAAAAAAAAAAAGAATATGGAGGAAGAGGAATTTAATAGAGGGTGATCCCCTGCGGAGAAGGAGGGAAAAGTTGTAATGATATTTTAGTCTTCTACAGAGTGGTTTTAGAGGGTTGAATTTGGAGGTAACCAGCAGAAAGAAGGTCTTTAATCTTGGTGTAGGAAACTATCTTAGTTCTGTTTTTTTAAGCTTTATTCCCTTGAAGGTGATGAACTATAGCAAAAAAATAGATAATATCCTTTTCTTACACACACACACACACACACACACACGCACACCCCCTAAGTGATCTACGCCCAAATCCTCCCATGTTTACTGTAACTTCTAAGTTGTGTCTCTTGTTTGGTCCTTTTTGCTCAGGACAATTTGGAGTCAAAGTGGCCGTTTTCTTGTTTTGTTTTGTTTTTTAAGACTTATTTATCTGGGGTCGCCGTCACGTGCAGGGGGTGGTAACTACATCAGGACTTCCCAGCAGGTAAAGGGCCCTCAGATCTGTTCTTAATTTCAAGTGAAGCAGAAGACTTTGGGCAACAGCTGGCTGCCGGAGAGCTGATCCACAGTTCCACAGATGTGGTTCTTAATGGGTTGAAGAAGAAAAGGAAGGAGACCACGGAGCAGAATTCATTGAAGGAAAGACAGATTCAAGACGCAATGCTCTTGTGAAAGATTTCTGTGTCAGCGGGGGGACTGTTTCTCCTGTTACATTTTCTTGTAATCCCTACAGTCTGTTCATTACTTAACAGGTAAGCTGTGACCTCTTAACACCACCCTGTCTTAGGATGGCAAAACCATGACTTGGTCTGCCCCACAGTCTCATTGTGTTTCGTGGTGCGTGACTGATTACACGTGCGTGTTTATGCAAAGTTTGCTGAGAGAACCAGAATAAAGTAAGGCAAACCGCCAGGCCGCCTACACTGGGCCGCAGAGGCTTTGCCCGAGATCGCAAGGGCCTTGCCTCAGCGGCAGTCTGAAGGAAAGGATTTGGCACTTGGGGGTTCGGTGGAGTTGGAAACAGAACAAGAACGGAACAGAACGGAAACAGAACAATACGGAAAGAGGATGTGGCTCAGTCGTCATAAGGAGTTGGGACATTTCGTTGGTGAGGGAGGCTACATACATTTTAGGGGGTGACCATTGCAGTACAATCTACGTAACGTAAAACTGACCGTTTTAACCACTCTAAGTGTCCCAATTCAGCACATTCCGGTCCTGTGCAACTGTAATCACCACCTCTCGTGTCCAGAACTCATTCTACCTTGCAGACCTGGAACGCACGCCCATGTGATGACTCCCTGCTCCCCCGCGGCAGGAGACCCCCGTACTTTGTGTGTCTGAATGCTGCTCCCCCAGGGGCCTCCTACAAGCGAGCTTGTCCATTGTGGTGGGCTTATCCCCCCAGAGGGATGCCCTCACAGCCCAGGGTGCTGTGGCTAGGTAGTATTTTGTCTTCTTCAAAAAAGACGCTGAGCTTGTATGTGAGAGGAGGCAGGACCTTCACCAAAGAAACGGATGAACCAAGCGAGCCTAGTCGCGACAGAAACGACTCTCCCTTCTCTCCCGTAAAGCCATCTCCTCCCTGCCTGTCTGCGCCTGTCTTTGCCCCCAAACGGATCCTGAACCAACGGCATTACAGTAAACTCGGGGGGCCCAAATCAATTTTGGAGAGCGGCAAACAGTTCGATCTCCTGTCGAGTCGCTGAGTTGTCCTGAGTCACCGAGAAGCACACGTCCACGTTCTCTCGCGTGGCGCAGCTCCTGATGCCGGCGGCGTGAAGGGGAGCAATGTCAGGCTGCTGACGCATCTGACGCATGGAAACATTTTTTAAATATTGTAAATGTTAAAAATACGTAGGGAGGCATGATTGAAAGGACGACAGGGGGCACCCGTGGCTCCGCTGGCGGAGCACGCGTCTGGTGCGCCCTGCTCAGTCGCCCGCTCACCCACCTTGCAGGCTCTGATGCAGGACGGAGAGTGAGGCCGAACTTTCACAGGAATGTTTCCTATATTCTTCTTGTGTAGGAAACCCTCATGAGGCTTCCATTGTATCTCACTTCACAGGTGCGGGTGCCACTGTTGTGTCATTGCACAGGTGACAAGGGACCAGACAGGCATGTACCACCACCCCCAGGCCTGATGGGCTGGTACAGGCCAGGGGTATGGTAGGAAGCCAGCGGCCCTGACAGGGGAGCCCTGAGGGCCACCCAGGCCCGCACCACCAACCCTCATGTCAACGGGCCCTCCAGCCAAACATCACGGCCTTGGCCTTGGCTGTTTTCAAAGTACTTCTACAGAGAGACAAAACCAAACCTGTCTTTTCTGTTAGTCCTTCTCGGAAGGTGTCACGACCTCTCCATCCAGCTCTCATTCTGTTCATCAGCAGTGTGCCCCTGTGCATGTCACATCACACCCCCCAGGGCGTCTGCGTCACCCAAGGGGCACTTGTCCCTCAGCAACGGACATTGTCGGTCTTCCGTCCACATGATGTGTGTTCCATATGCGTGCAGGATTACTTCGCACTGGTGGATGCGGGATCTGTACGGGATCTGTCTTGGTTTCCCAAAGGGTGTGAACCGTTGTTGTTGTTAGTACATAAAATATAGGAAGATAGCATCAGCAGTTGAGGAATTAGGTTGGTGGGGGGGGGAGATGCAATCAGGGTCCAGAGGAGCTCACCGAGGTTTAAGACAGGTGCACACTGATCCTATGGGTGCTTGGGGGTTGGGGGAGAATCTTCCCCTGAGCTTCCTGGCACCCAGAACAAAGAGGGAAGCAGTCAGCTTTGACAAGATCGGCACAACCTATAAAACAAGAAGCACACATTTCCACAGAAAAACAGTACGTCCTAAACCTGGTGCCTCACTGAGATTTCTCCTGAACGTTCGTGAAGGAAGGGAGGGCAGAATGGATGGCGTTCCCAACATTATTTTTACCAAGAAAATACTCAGACGCTGTTCTTCACGGTAGTTTGGAGGAAAAACCATGAACCTACGATACAGTGAGAATTCGCAGGAATGACCTGGTCTGCTAACCAGGAAGAGCGTTGTCGAGGACGAGGAGGAGAACGTGAGACCATCCACAGATGCTGCCCGCACGTCCGCCGGGACACACGTCCCTTCTCCTCAGAGACAGGGTCTCCCTCACCATGGACTTGCTGACGGCATCAAGGTGAACAATCACATTTTACCTGAACACACAGTTTTCAAGTGTCCGCAGGCATCCAAACTCTTGTTCCAAGTTGTACTTGTTCTCTTGAAATGCGGGCGCATCCAGAACCGTTCGATTTTTCTTCGCTGGTTCTTACAATTCTGTTTGTCTGCTTAGGATGTCATTGGCATGGTCGAGCCTTGCCAAATCCTGGAGGCACACCCCAAATCAAAGACGTTTAAAAGCTATGTCCATTTAGGATCTGATGTAGATGTTCCCAAGCACGATGTGAAATGTGCGTTGGGATTCTGCTCCCTCTCTCCCCACCAAGCCCCTGCCTGGGTCAGGTTCCCGGGGGCGCCCCTGGTCTTCCCCGAGCCACTGGCCCTCCCGGCAGTTCTGGGTCTGCGGAAACTTCTGGGGTGTGGACATGAAGCGTTCGCAGGGTCTGGACGCACACTTTACTTCTTTATTTCCGACGGCTTAAGCCCTTTGGCTTCTAGAAAGCCTTTATTTAAAATAAATACAGGAAAGATGTGTTACACTGTGAGTTACAATACAATACAATCCTCCACTAAGTACCAAACTCTGTTCAAACAAAGTTCATGGCTGGACTGACAAATTTACAAAAGCCAGGAAATTCAAAGAGGAGGACCGCCGCTCAGCCGCTCTCCGTCGTGCGGGCGGCCCTGCAAAGCGGCCCGGCAGAAGGAGGGGCGGGTTTCTTCCGTTTCATCTGCTTTGCTTCTGAGTTAGGATACCTGGGTAAATTGAGGGTATAGGTGAAAATAAAGAAATCCTTAAAATGAAGTCATTTTCTGTATGCTCCTTTTCTTCCAGAAAATAAATTACCCCAGATTTCCGGGACTTCCCTCCCTGTCCCACAGCTCCCGTTTTCTTAGCGGCAACTGAGCTTATCAATTGTTTACGCTGGGATTTTACCCAGATGGGGCAGGAAAGGGACTTTTAGGCAAACTGATAATAAACTTCAGTTGTAGATCTTGAATTCTTTAGGAAGTAATAAACCACGATTTCGCTACTATTTCTAATAGCAGAAAACATTCCTTTGGAACAACACAAAGGCCACATTTTAAAAAGACGTGTCTGTGAAGTATTACAGAGATGGTGTTGCACTCCTCTTACCTGTTCAGGAAATACCGTCTTATTTTTAAACACAATGATATGCTCACATGAACCCCCCTAAGAACATTTTTTATGAAACCTTCTTTCAATTACCTACAAGGCAAAAAGGATTACAAAATCTAAACTCTGCTCCAGAAGAACCTCTAACACTATTATTTCTGTTGACTCCTGTCTTTTTGACACCCCCCGCCCCCCCAGAACTCACCGTTGTGCGATATCACTCCACCCCTCCTCGCTGTGCAGAATCACAGGGAGGTTCATGGTGCCAATCTCCTGTTCGTTTCAGGGCCACTCTCGCCCGATTAACTCAACGGGGAGGAAAAACAGAGCACATATGTAAGGGGAATGCAAAGGAATTGCTTATCTAATGCTCTGAGAAAAAAAGACAGAAACCAAGCAAAAAACCTGTTGTTTGGTAACGTCACAGATCAATCATTTCCAAACTGTGGTGGGAGCTTCGTCTGGAAGGGTTCTCTGCACATTAGGTCGGAGCATAAAAGCCATGAAGACACAACTATTCTCTCTGTGTGTAGAGATGCTGCTATGTCCCAAGTCAGCAGTACTGTGTGAGGAATGCTGTGGATATGAACGAGGTTCTATGAGGTCCAGGTGATTATTTCGAAGTCACAGACTAAACAATCAAAGGAATGCATTAGCTGTGAAACATCTAACTTCCCAAGGGCTGAAGCCCTGTCGTGTGTGTGGGTCTGAGCATTCCTGGGCCAGCTGTGGTCAGAGAAGGTGACCACCAGGCTGCTCCTGAAATACAAGGAGAGGTCTGTGCTGCAGAACCTAATACACACGCTGTGCCTTGAGGCACTTTCTCCTTCATTTGTTTTAATTCTACTCACAAAGGCAAAGTGAAATTGCTCAGAACTGACTCCATTTAAAAGTTTAAAATTCAGGGCGTGTCTGGCTGGCTCTGTCAGAAGAACACGCTAATCTTGATGTTGGGGTCGTGAGTTCGAGCCCCACGTTGGGTGCAGAGATTAGCAGATAAATAAATAAATAACCTTAAAAATAAAATTAAAAGGTAGTTTAAAATTCATAGCAAAGTTGTTATGTTTCCTCCAGGGGACAGTCGGTTAGAAGCAGAAGCACTTGGAGCTCGTGGCGTGTGTTTAAGAACCACGTGTCCAAGAGGCCGGTTCTTACAATCCATTTGCCCCCCACATTATGGGAAGGCGTCTCCCCTGTGGTCATATGGGTCGCACATGGCTCCATCCCAAGATCTGAAGGTAGAACAGTGTCCTCGCTCTACTCCTACAGCTCCTACCTTCCCCGGTACGGGGACACTAAGAAATCTTAGGAAGGATGATGATTCTTTCTGTAGCCAAGATTGTCTCTACAAAATGTAGCAGTCAACGATGAACTGCAAATTTGGGTTAGTTCCTGGATAGACTCAACTCTATCAACTAATGTCCATTGTTTGTATGATTGTAACCTAACTGTCTTCCAAAATATGAGTGATGAGAAGCAATATTTAAGAGGATAAAGGAACACAGGGCACATCTGGCTTTAAGTGCACCTCGTCTCAGTAAAACCAGATGTAAGTCGTAAAGCCCAGCATGTTAACTTTTGACTTATGCCATCTGGCATCTGACGCTATCACAGGAGTAAGGATATATCAAACGTGCGAGATGAGCAGAGATAGAACCCTTCGCTCATTCGCCAGATGTGCACTGAGCTCATCACTGGCGTGAGGCATCGGGCGAGGCCCGGGTCTTCACCGTGAGGCCAGCCCCCAGGTCGCAAGGTGCTTCCCCGGCTTCAGCCCACCTGCGACTTCTCACAAAGGGTCCCCTTGCGGAGAGAGGGACTCTGGGTGGAAACATGCCTGTCCTCCTTGTCCTGGAGGCCACCACCGAGGGCACCGGCAACACGGGAGCAGGGAGGCCAGCCGCCGTCTTCCTCCCCGAGGAGCGGGACATCGCGGCTCGCAGCAGTCGCCCTACCCGAGCAACCTGCCCTCTTTGCTGTCGCCCTTCAAGGCGGGGATTTCTGTCACATTGAGTGGAAAGCAGCCTCCACCTGCTTTGGCGGCAGCTCCGGGCTCTGACGCTTCCCTCCCCGCCTGGGAGCCCCGCCAGCGGCCGCGCACAAGCCCGGGGCAGAGCACCACAGGGGCTGTGAGTGGAAGTGGACGGCCGTCAGGGGTCACCACGAGCACCTTCCACAGGAGAAGGACAGGATCAGACTCATTGTTAGAGACTGCTTGGCCTCGGGAAGGAGAATTAAGAGGTCAGACGCCACTGAACCTGATGATCAAAATTCTGAGTATCTCCCGTCCCGGCAGAGGCAGGGAGGTCGCTGTGGGAGGCTGAGACGGAGCACAGAGAGGCGAGGGGGGAGTGCTGTCCCGGAGGGGAGACACCCACCCAAAGGAGGATGAAGTGGCCGAGGGATGAGATCCCGCAGCACGCCGAGGGATCCAGCAACCGGCCATGCAGGGAGCTCAGATGAGAAGTTTCCACGGGACACCTGGGACAGCGGCCAGATGCGGGGGCCTGGACGGTCCGAGGTGAGATGAGCCTGCGGTCAGTGCCTGCTGGAAGGGCCTTGGGGTTGAGGCAGGGGACTCTCTGCCTCACTCCCGTGTGCAGGTGGGAGAGCTATGAGGATGCTGAGCGCGGACGCCGAGGCTCCGAGGACATGCAGAGCGGTCTGGGGAATGAAGACACGCCACGGCGGCGGCGGCCTCTCGCCGCTCACGGGCTCTGTCTGCTCCTGGCCGTGGAGACGCCGGATGGGCCCGGCCCACACCAGTGTCCACGCTCAGGTGGGTGACCGCTCAGGGACACACCGATGTCCACGCTCAGGTGGGTGACCGCTCAGGGAGTACGAGCCCGTGCACATGCAAGCCGGCTGCCCGGCTCTGAGCCGGGGTGTTCACGGCACCTTTTGCTTGAAAGGCCTCTGTGGAGCGCTGAGGAGGTCAGGAATCACCGGCCTTCGCTCTGTTGTTGGGACCATCCTGTCCCCCAGGCCTGGGGCCCAAATTGAAGCCTTTTCTCCACATCAGCTGTCACTTCACATCTACTCACTGATGAAAACCCCCTCCAGATGTAGAATCGGAAATGTACGCTGTCCTCTCTCCAAGTTCTGACAGCCTCAGGCCTGGAACTCTTCTGAAACCCAGACTAAAGAAAAGTGGGAGCAAAAAATAAATAAATTTTTTTAAAGACCAGGGGTAGAAGCACCACGAGTGAGTAAAGAAGCCAAGAGAACTTATTGTTCCACTTAATAAATGCTGGTTATAAGACATGTAGCGGAAACTGTCTGGAACAGGAACCCTTGCAAATCCCAAGACCAGAGCAGGTAGAAAAAAGCCTGGTGAGGTTTTATCTGGGTTGGGTTGGGGGAAAAGAAGTTTATTAATACTGGATATTGACAGAAAGAAAGATTCATTAACTGTGTTCAAAATTTATGAGTAGAAACTAGAAAAAAAATCAGAGAGGAAGGGGCTAAAACCTAAATGGTAATAAAAACCCGGAGAAAGGACGGGAAATAGAAAACACACAATATGCAGGACAAGTCAGCACACGGTTGGAGTAAAAACAAGTGCGAAAAGAAGATACAAGGCTGCGCTTCACGTCCAGTCACGTGCTCTTCTCCGGAGACAGCCGGATGCAAACAGCAAGATTACGTAGAAAGAACGGACATCAGGCAAATATTAATAAAAACGATAAAATGTAATGATAGAAGCAACAGACAAAAATAGAAGTCATGACAAAAAGAAAAACAAAGGATATTTTGAACTGATACACGTTACAAGAAGATTCTTCGTGGACATTTATGTACCCAATAACGTAGCTTCAAAACACAGAAAGCAAGTGCTAGCAAGTGTCCAGAAAATAGACAAATCATCAGTTCTAACGAGGGTTTAACATACATCTAACACGAGCCATGAGCTAAGTAAATAAAAATAGTTGTGCTTCATGCATTCAATAAAGTCGAGCTGACAGAATACGGGATACTATAGAAGACAGAGTAGAACCTCGCTGGCAACAGTCATTGTAAAAATGAAAGGAGAAAACAAATGAACAAAAACCACAAGGAACTACTGGTAAGTTCCAAAGTAAAGAAATCACCAAGGTGTTATTCTGAGCCACAGGGCAAACAACTACAAATTAGTGATACGGAGATAGTCAACCACACTGGAAAAAATAATAAACAATTGAGTAAACATCGAAAATATCCTAAATTTTAAAATATTTTATGTGAATATCTTATATAATTTTAAAATATCTTATATATATAATATCATATATATAAAATATCTTATATATTTATATAAGATATCTTATATATAAGATATATATCATATCTTTATATCTTATATAAAATGTCTTATATAAACAATTGCAAATTACTATTTAGATAGGAAAGAAATGAGGGATCTACATAGTAAATACGTAAGGTCTTATCAAAGTGTGATTAAGCTGACAGGAAGGGAAACACGTAGGAACACATTTATCATAAGACGCGCGAGCCCAAGTTCCAACTCGGAAAGCTATCAAAAAGATAAATGAAATCAATCCAAATAAAAGAGAAGAAAATAGTGAAAGTCAAACACAATACATGAAACAGATAAAAAATAATAATCAGGGGGCGCCTGGGTGGCTCAGTGGGTTAAGCCTCTGCCTTCGGCTCAGGTCATGATCTCAGGGTCCTGGGATCGAGTCCCGCATCGGGCTCTCTGCTCGGCGGGGAGCCTGCTTCCTCCTCTCTCTGCCTGCCTCCCTGCCTACTTGTGATCTCTCTCTGTCAAATAAATAAATAAAATCTTTAAAAAAAATAATAATAATAATCAGTAATTGAGTTGATTACTAAAAGTAAAAAAATCGTTTATCAGATAAACTTTGCCAGTTCTAGTCAAGAGACAGAAAGAGGACACACAAAATCAATAATTAGGAGTAAATTACATGAAAATGTATTTTATTATAAAGGAATAATGTGCTTATGTCAGTAAATTTAATAATCCAAATCAATATTTTTAAGGGATGTAAAGCACCAAAATTGGCTTAAAGAATAAGCCGTTACCTTGAATAGACAAATAATGGCAGAAAAGTTTAAAAAGAAGTCTGGAGCTTTGATTTAAAGTGATACCACATCAGACAGGTTTATGAAGTCATTTAAGGGGCCCCTGGGTGGCTCGGTGGGCTAAAGCCTCTGACTTTGGATCAGGTCATGATCTCAGGGTCCTGGGATCGAGCCCCACATTGAGCTCTCTGCTCAGCGGGGAGCCTGCTTCTCCCCCTCTCTCTCTGCCTGCTTGTGATCTCTGTCTGTCAAATAAATAAATAAAATCTTTAAAAAAAAAATAAATAAAAACATTTATTTTTTTAATTATAGAAGCAAAACATGCTTATTTTAAATAAAACAGTCAAAGGTGTAAGAGTATACCATAAAACTCCTCTCCTCAACTGCATCTTTTATCCAAATTTCAATGCCCAGGGGTAACCTGTTAGCTGCAGACCTCTTACCACAAAGAGGCAAACCTACACATTCTCGTTAAGTTTACAACAAGGAGAGCTTGAAGGCACACATCGGTGTGAAACTTATCCATCTGGTGTCCTGACATCAAACCATATAAAAATATAACAGATGCACAGTATTCAATTGTGCCATAATATTATTGCAGAATATTTCGGGTCAGCTGTCCCTCGCTTCAGAGAAAGAAGCACCTGTAGACATATTCCAGCAACCTGGGAGAGCGCCTTCCACCAGAACGTGAGGTGGGGAGGAGTCTCCAGATGAAACAGGAGAGCGCGGTACTTGGGCTAGTGTCCCACCAGCACTGAGGAGATTGTCAGATCCAGCATGACGGCACAATGATGAGAACTGAGGTTTGAAGTGTAAACTTTCCAGGTCAAGACTAACCTGACCATATAAAAAATAGATGAATATAAAAAAAAAAAAACCCACTATATTTTCTGTACAAGGACTTCCAATGGTGTTGGATAAGACAGACCCACACTTCCTGTCAAGGGGGGTTCACCAGGTTGTGAACCTCAGAACCACGTTCTGAGCACACCATGAACCTCACGTTCTGCCGAGGGCCGTGTTCACTGAATCCCCCCGGGTGCTCCCGGTTCCCCCACGCCGCTGCCTGAAGTGACCGTACTTAGTGGCCGTCAGTCTAGATCTTGCTCAGCCGGGGGTGCTTTATGAGGCTGTGGGCAAGCCTACGGACAAGAAGGAGGCACTTTCTGGGAAGGACGCTGTGCAGAAAGAAAGATACCGCACGTGGAAAGGCAGACTGAGTCCAAGATCTCCCTCCTTAAACTGCGAGGATCCGTAACTACCACAGTCACAGGGTCTAGAAACGCAAAGGTTAAGACCAGTGAAGAGACTGGTTAATTCATGTGAAGTTTCTTACCCACTCCTCGTGCAGGAAAAGACAACAAATGACAGCAAGTAACCTGCTTTCCTCTGCCGGTCTACGTTCTTCCTTTAACCTTTCATTAGGAGCATCTGAAAGTTATGCTTCTTTGCTTCATATTTAAAATGATGGGTCGGGGCACCTGGGTATCTCAGGGGTTAAGCTTCTGCCTTCGGCTCAGGTCATGGTCCCAGGGTCCTGGGATCGAGCACCGCATCGGGCTCTCTGCTCAGCATGGAGCCTGCTTCCTCCTCTCTCTGTCTGCTTCTCTGCCTACTTGTGATCTCTCTCTGTCAAATAAATAAATAAAATCTTTTAAAAATAAAAATAAAATAAAATGATAGAGACTTTCCAAGAAGTGATCATGGGACAACAGGATATGCACATTTAAAAGAATGACGTTGGACCTCTTCTTCATGATAAACCCCCAAATTAACTCAAAATGGATCACAGGCCTAAATGTAAGTCCCACAACTATAAAACTCTTAGAAGGAAATAAGTAGTAACTCATCATGAACTTGGGGCAGGCAGAGCCTTCTTAGATACGACACCAAAAGCACAAAATAAAGCCGATAAATTAGACTCCTTCATAGGGAAAAGTTTTTGTGTCTTCAAAGGACATTCTCAAGAAAATGAAAGGAGCTTCCAGAATGGGAGACAATATTAGGAAACCGTGTATCATATCTGATCAGGGACCTGTAATCTGGTATGTACATAGAACTCTGAAGACTCAGCAATTTAAAGATAAATAACCCAAGTGAAAAATGGGCCAAGGGGGCACCTGGGTGGCTCAGTGGGTGAAGCCGCTGCCTTCGGCTCAGGTCGTGATCTCAGGGTCCTGGGATCGAGCCCCGCATCGGGCTCTCTGCTCAGCAGGGAGCCTGCTTCCTCCTCTCTCTCTGCCTGCCTCTCTGCCTGCTTGTGATCTCTGTCTGTCAAATAAATAAATAAAATCTTAAAAAAAAAAAATGGGCCAAGGATCTGACTAGATCGTTCTCCGAAGAAGATATGCAAATGACCAACAAGCACACAGAAAGATAGTCAGCACCATTAGACATTAAGGAAATGCAAATCAAAACCCTAACGAGATTCCGTGTCCTGCCCACGAGGACCGCCAGCACCCGAAGACGATAGGAGCCAGCGTTGGCAAGGGCGTGGTGAAATCCCTGCACCCGGCGGGCAGCGGGGGGGGGGGGGGGGCGGTGCCGGCGCTCTGGGGGCAAGAAGGCTGTCCCTCGGGAGCTGGGCACAGAGTCATCACGCGTCACATCCCCACTCCCGGCCCACGAAGCTGACACGCGAAGGTGCACGGCCGCGTTATTCTTAAGAACCGAAAAGTGGGGACAACGGAAGTCCACGCACCGACAAGCGGAGGAGCAGCCCGTGGTCTGCGCACACTGGTACGCTACCCAGCCGCCCGTCGTGTGCCTTCCTCTCTCACGCTACGGCCCCGAAGGGCCTCAGAGAACGGGGAAGGCAGCCACGCAGAAACCGCTGAACATGTACGACGGCTTCCACAGGGAATGTCCCAAACAGAGAGGCTGCCGGGGCCGGGGAGCTGGGGGGGACATGGGGGTGACCGCTGGTGGCATATGTGTGACGGAGATGCTTTGGTCCCAGATAGAAGGAGGCCGATAGTTGCACAATACCGCGTGTGTGCTAAGCGCCGTGGAGTCGTATGGTTTGTGTGCAGGAGTTGTACGCTGTGCGAATCGTCTCTCAGTACAGCTGTTATAAAAATGACAGGGTCATTAGGACTGTCCTCTCTGTTATAAACAAGGAAGAGATTTATTTACTTATTTATTAAAGATTTTATTAATTGATTTGTGTGAGAGCAAGAGAGAGAGCAGGAGCAGGGGGAGGCAGAGGGAGAAGCAGATTCCCCGCTGAGCAGGGAGCCCACTGCGGGGCTCGATCCCATGACCCTGGGATCATGACCTGAGCCGGAGGCAGACGCTCAACTGACCCAGCCACCCAGACGCCCCAAGAGGGGATATAGTGACCTGAAAGACAACACACCTTCCTAGATCTCCTGCTGGGTACAAGTTATTTTTTCTCAGGTGTTCCTGATTTCCCTGGTCGTCTGGTCAGGTCACGGTCGTGGAGAGTGACGGTTTGGCTCCTGGAGGGGACATGGACAGGGCAGCTTCTTGCCCTGGTTTTGCTATGACTAGTTGTGTGACCTTCGTCAAGTAACGTAACTCCTCGGGGCTTTAGAAAGCTTGTCTGAAAAATGAGAGGCCAGAACTAAACAGATCCTCCTGCCTTAGAATTTTATGATTCAGGTTTGAAAGGGCATATGTAAAGATAAACATAATTATGGAAGCAAAACATATTGTATTTACTTGTTTTTTAAAATATGTAACAAAACGGGGTGCCTGGCTGCCTTCGTTGGTTAAATGTCCAACTCTTGAGGGGTGCCCGGGAGGCTCATTGGGTCCAGTGTCTGCCTTCTGATCGGGTCACGATCCTTTAGCCCTGGGGTCAGCCCTGGTCGAGCTCCATGCTGGCTAGATGTGGAACCAGCTTAAGATTCTCTGCTTCCCTCTCCCTCTGCCCTATCCCCTCTCCCTAAACGGAATTCATTTTAATTATAAAAATAAGAAGATAATAAAAAATAAAATAAAATATGTAACAAAATGTGAGTCACGGCTGACTTGTACGATGGGTGATCAGTGTTCGGCTTTCACTCGTGCGGGCTTCTCCGCTCTACCGTATACCGGCACATTTGCTATTATCCTGGAAGAAAACATTTTTTTCAAGAAGCTTTGTATCGCACACATTAAAGTGTGATGACTTGACTGAAACACAAGTCTGTTACGTCTGTAAATACAGACGCAAGACGTGTGTAATCTTCCAGTGGCGAGTGCAGATCATTGCAAGCCCTTGGTGGTATAGAACCCTAACCCGTGGTGTTTTTCAGTTGGAGTCCTTTAATACAGAATTACGATCTCTTGGTTTAAAAGCGTTCTTACTTTTCAAACTCAGTACAGTCCTTGGCACATACCTCTGGTTCTCATAATGTATGTGCTGGTGGGAGCGAACTTAATTTGTAGACACCAGGGAGAGGGGGCCTCTAACTCGTCTTTCCCAATGAAAGGGAAGAGTCAGAAAAACACTTAATCCCGATAGTTTCTTATGCAAAACTTGGTTCCTTACAACAGGTGTGCACCAGCGACGAGACGAAAGCTGAGTAAAATAATTTGTTATAACATACATGCAGAAACGCTTCGATGAAGGAAGTAGTCGAACAGTGAAGACCCTTTCGTTCAGGTTTCCAGACCAGAAAACTGTGCTCTGCATTAGGCCGAGAGCCCTTTAATTCCATGGAAAAGGTTTTCTTTGACTGAAGTATTTTTAGTGTGGACATTGGAAATGACATACGTCTTTGAGCTTGAGACAAACGTCGTGGACTTTAAGAAGTGAAGGAAGCGGCAGTTACAGATCTAAATACTGTTCAGCAGAGCCAGTGTCGCGGCAGATTCAGGAGGACATCAAACATCTGCCCACAGGTGCCTCCCCGTGTTGCCTTATTATGACTGGAGAGCTGATGCAGAGGTCAGAGTGGACCTCAGCACGCCCGGAGCAAGGGGACCACACGTGGTGTTTCCTGCGGGAGACAAAGAGCCCGAGGCTCAGGGAGAGGCCCGGCACGAACATTCTCGTTGCTGCCAAGGTGTGTGGCTACAGACGGTCACTGCTGGACACAGGCCTCTGTGCTGGCTGGTTGCCGACGCCGGTGGGAATCACAGAGGCGGGATCAGTGTGTCAGTGTGCCCGCTTCACCACTGTCGCTCCCATTCAAATACCCTGTTGTGCGAGTGTAAAGACAGGACGTGAGTCCCACGGAACCGGCCGCAGCAGCCGCGTCGAGCTGCAGGTCAGCGCGTGTGCTCCTGGTTGGGGAACTGATCCGTGTTTAGTTTATGAAAATGCCGAAAAAGTACTACCTTTTCTCTGGGAAAAGTGTTTTCAGTATTTCACAAGAAGCTTCGAGGGACAACGTACCTATCCTCCGGCTAATAATTGCGCTCGCTCGCCCGGGCCTCTCACAGCAGGCTCGAAGCATTTAGTTTGGTGCTTTATGCGCGTTTCTTTCGAAACACTGAAATGCGTCTTCAGAGGCGAGAGAGGGAGAGGAGGAAGAAGTAAGCGATGCGGAGCGCGCTGTGCTCGGGGTTTCCTGCCAGTCACCGGCCCTGGGCACGCAGGGACAGAGACCCCTCATGCCCCGCTCTGGCCACGCGGCTGCCCGGCACAGCGGCCCTGGCGCTCCTGCCCTCCGCTGAGGGACGCGTTGAGAAGGGCTCCTTCCCTTGCAGGCCGAGAGGCAGAGCCCCCTGGTCTGAGTCTTCCTTACGACTCCTGCTTCCCACTTCATTGTGCCAGCTCGTACTGGGTTGTAAGACTTTGGAGATCGACGCATTTTCCCAAACTGAAGAGCATACAAGACTTTTGGGTTCGAGTCCCAGAGCAGTTAGGAACTCATTTGGAATCCAGGTTCTCAAGTCTGGGGTGTGGATGAGATCAGCTACACGAAATGCTGTGAAATGGGGTTGGGGGTGGCTTACGGCCTTCTCCAGGGCCTCGACACACAGTATTTTAGTAGCACTCTCAATTCCCAAGAGAGTGAAGCAGCTCTCCTAACTGTCCCAAGGGAAACATTGAACTGAGAATAGGAAGTGGGGGGGCCTGAGGTTTTCCCGTCGTCGTGTCTGAGCTCCGACTCCAGGATGCAGAATGAGCTCCCTGCTCGCCGCCACCCGCTGGGCGCCCTGGGCTGAGAAGACAGGTTCCCTTTTCTGTTTCTGGAAGCAGCCGCAGTCTTGGTCCTCACGATGCTTCATCCCTGCAAGCAGCTGGGGGTGGGGGGCAGATAACTGTGTCTCGTCCTTGAGCACAGGGTGTTGCTTCAGCACATGGCGAACACCCATCTGTAAAGTCCCTCCTGGAAAGTTGCCACATTCTGATGAAAATTCAAAAGAATGTAAAATCCAATGTTTGCGGAGGAAATTCACCACAGTTTGCTATCCTGTTTTCAGGCTGACAATTTGCGTTTAGCCTGTAATTAGTTTGTTCGCAAACTGTATTCAAGACCTACGACATGTTAGAAGTCGTTTGAAGATTTGGGAAAGAAATCCAAATGTACTATTTCAAAAGAAAATCGGGAACAACTAAGTTCATGCTACTGGTTCGGCTTTATTTTCACTCCACTTTTTTTTTGGTCCCGGCAGGTGAAGATTGTTATTTTAAAAGCCATGTGAACATTTATGAACAAACCATTTTAAATAGCTACTGGTACCAAACATGACCTTCATAAGCTCAGGGAGAGCGTGGACCTGTCCTCAGGTGGCACGGTGCCCACCCCATCCAAGTGGCATTAGTGAATCCCCGTTTTAAAAGCTTAATGATCAGATCCATAATACTCAGTAGGCAGCCCTGTTAGAAACTAAAATTTGGTCCAAAGACAGCTTTTTTTTATTTACTTGATTTGCGATTTCTCAGAATTAGGGAAACTGTTTGCTGGTCGTATTGATTTATCTTAGAATCGCCTGACAACACCCTTTGGCTAGCTGTTTCTAGGTTTCCTCAAACATTGGAAAAAAAAACAAACATAGTGTCTTTCGGCTGCTTGAAGCCTTATCTTTCTTTTAGTTCCATAACATGAACACATTGTAACATTGTGTAGATATTACACAATTATAATTTACAATTATAATTAAAGTGTCATAGCCGTTGTCGTCTAGTTGTGATTCTCCTTTGGGGACAGTGGGTTCAAAGAGCCCTACTCTTCATGGGATAAGAAATTGATTCTTTAATTATTATTTAATGGTCTGTAGGTATGAGACAGAAACTGTCTGTAGGTTCATTCCCGGGCTCTGCAGTTCACGGGCAGTCTGTCCGTACTACCGTCGGACCCCCCTGGAAATAACAGCTTCTGACAATCCTAGTGTTAAACTATAGGATTCATGACCAGCTTTGAATGTGTAAATCAAGTATCCAGTATAAGGGTACCTGCCCCTCCTTTTACCTGTTTTATTTGACCCAAACCCTCTGTTGATACAAGAAGTACAGGTCGAGTCTCCACGTAAACCCGCTCGGGTCCATGAGCTTCTAACTAGATTTGGGGGGCGAAGTGGGAAATCACAAGAAAGACTCCTTGGGAAAATGGCATATTTGTAGTTGCACTGAAAGGCCAGCAAGACCTCAGGGAAGTTGATGATTAACTTTAAAAACTGCGAGGCCCAAACCTCAGTCCCCAAAGTACAAAAAGCTAACAGCCAGCCCAGCGGGGGGGCTCCTCTCTGCTGCCGGCCCCCAGCCGCCTCAAGTGGGAGCAGAGGGCAAAGCGACGGCTTCCACGTTCTGTAAGAAAAGATTATCTTCCCTTGTTCTGAATTAAACTAGAAAAGATGCTTTTCCCTGAAAATCTCAGTGTAGTCGCCTGCTTCCCTTAAACCCTTAAGGACATTCTTTGTCAGTGGATCTTAACAATTACATAATAGTCTTCAGTGGATCTTAACAATTACGTAATAGTCTTCAGTGGATCTTAACAATTACGTAATAGTCTTCAGTGGATCTTAACAATTACGTAATAGTCTTCACTCATGGCAACCTATTAAGAGGCTAGTTATATCCACCAAATTATATGGTTAAAAATGATCATATACTTTTTTTTAAGTGGAAAAAGCATTTTAAACCACAGGGCTCAAGAGTATCTATTGTCTCTGCCACAAGAGGGGACATTTATTTCGTGAGGGGTATTTGCATTGCAATGATGAGCTTCAGGGCTGACATTTTCTCTAGGAAATAAAGTCCCTTTCTTTCTTCGAGGAAAAAAAAAAGATTATTTGCTATTTTCAAACCACCTCCTTCCTGCCATTTTGGCGGGTTCTAGACTTTTTCGGCTGATCTATTTGTTGTGCAATGATGGACTGGCGAGGATTTCTTTCTCATCACTACATGGCTCGAAAGTCTTTCTCTGGTCTCGGCACGTGGGTTTACCCCCCTCCCCGCCCCACGCATGTCCCAAGCCAGGAGCAGGGGCGCCCAGGAGCCCTCACCGGCCGTACCCAGCTTTCCTACTCGCAGGGCAGACAGCAGCCTGGAACTGCGTGTGGCAGCCAGCGAAGTTGGGGTCACTCTGTATGTCAAGGTCTCCAGGCTAACGGAACTACAATTAAACTACTGGTAACCGTGGCCATCCCCGAGTGCTTCTGAATGGTTTCCAGGCCATTCTTTTTGTTTCAATAACAACGTCAATTTAAATGGATGCAACCCAGATTTCAGAGAATTTGAAGTGATACGTTGCCCATAACCTTTAAGCGACGTAAGCACATCTAAATGAACCCTACAGATTGTCTTTTCAGGACACTGAGATACAGGGCCATGGGAGGCAGAGGTTTTAAAATTCACATGGCATTCCCTGAGTGACATGAGATTATTAACACTTATACACATGTGAACTTTAAACAGCAGCCTTGATTTTTAACCAGCGAGAACCCGAGAGAGGAGTTCCTGAGCAAAGACGACACTGCTGGTAATGAACAGCCAGCCGAGTTCCATGGGAGCCGCTTAATGGGGCAAGGGGAATTTGGGGGGAAGTGGGAGAAAGCAGACCCGTGCAGCAAAGGGCTTGGTTGGTGAAACCCGTGGCGTATAAAAGGCCGCCTTTCTTTTCAGTGCTGGGGGCCTACGGCCTTTCATGTCGAATCAAGACGCCTTCCACTCCCAGAAGTGCTTCTGACCTAAGTAGAAACTGAATTCAGCAGCAGCAGCAGGTAAGAGCTCCTGGGCCGATGCATGGGGAGGCTTGTAAGCGGCTTTGTCCATTTGTTTTGAAAGCTGGCAGAGCGCGCCATTCCTGGAACACAACGCCGGTGAACACTGACACGACAGACCGAACCCAGGAGGCCACATCCCAGACACACGCTCGCCAGAAATCCTTCTTAATGTTATCGAATCCCTGAAACATTATAGCACTGACAGTAATGCAAATAATTATTGCAGAAGGGCCGTAAGGACAGAACCCGACGAAGATAATCTGTATGTTTATGTTCTGTAATACATCAGAAAACTGAAACTAGGGATGGGCTTTCCTGGTTGCTAGGAAACAGGTGTTCAAATTGTGAAGATGACTATTAGTCAAAAGCCAGAAATTTCAACTACCGCGTCTGCATCTCCCCCTTCCAAGCCCCCCGCTGGTGATGCTCACCAGCCCTAGTATTGTGATTTGTCATCAAGGCCATGCAGAGAAGTTTCTAGAGATCTCCTTTCTCTTATAAAGAGCTCTCCAGGCCTGACAACGTTGCTCAAACAAAAGCCCTGAAAGGATTTGGGGAAGGCAATATTTTAAGAAAGCATTTCTTAGAAAAGAAAACTTAAGTTGCCTTTAGCATTTTTTAAACTGTTTTCTGCTACCTGGAAACAACTTCTAAGGGAAGTTAAGAACACTTTAGTTCTTTACAATGTAAGTGGAAAACGGGGGTGAAATCATCTCCGGCATGAGAAGAATTGCTGTCTTCAGAAAGTCTCTAACACCTATAGTTCCACTGAATAAATCCCCCAAAGCACTCAGTGATTGTCAAGATTAACTGGCAAATTATTTTTTAAAAGTCCTGGAAATGCCTGATATCAGGCACCTGACCCTTCCCTACCAGTATGTTGCTGCCGTCAGGTTGCCTGGGGTAGCCTTGGGGTTTTCGGCCCTGGAATCAGATAGAACTGGGAGTCGAGAGCCTAGTGGGACACACAGCGGGACAGGAAAGCAGCGGTCCACGCGGAATTTACTGAGCCTCTGCAGGAAGAGTGACTGACTTACGTCCCCAACACAGACAGGCGCCACTTCCCAACCCGCCTGGGGTGTCAACCGTGACCAGCTTCTACTTCCCAAAGTAACAAAATAAATTAATACTTAGCTCTCACCTGACAATGTTTGCATTTAGAAATCTTTGTAGCTTGCCAATGAAATGAAATGAAATGAAAATGTCCATTTTCCTTCTTACCCAGTATCTACTTCTTTCCATTCTTTAATGTCCCTTAGAACAGATCAGCGGCCCTTTAACCAAAATCAAATAGATCATCACAAAGAAATAAAAATAAAAGGACCCACGCGATCCCAGAAGAGCGGAGGAAGCGGCCCCCGCGGGCGGCAGTCCCCGCCCCACACAGAACGACGGGCCCCGCGGTCCGAGCTGCCCTCAGCCCTTCGCCCGCGCAAGCTTCCCCAGGAGCGCGCGGGGCGGCCGGGGCAGCCGCTCTGCACCGCGGGGCCGCGAACCCCTGCGCGCGCCGCCCCGAGGGCTCCCCGCGGGTCTGCAGAGCGCGCAGAGCTGCGACCCGCGGGTCTGCACAGAGCGCCGAGCCGCGAGCGCGTCCGCGGTGTCTCGGGGCCCCGGCGGGCGCGCACCTGCAGCCCGTCCCGCGGGGAGCGCAGGGGGGCCTCGGGGCCTCGCGCAGCCGCGCACCCGGACCGCGCGCCCTCGCCACACCGCGCCGGGCTCCCGCGCCCCCGCCCTGCTGCGTCTCCATGGCGATGGGAACGCACGGTGAGGGCGCAGAGTCGGGGTGCGGCGCCGGGCGGCCGGAGAGCCCGCGGTCCTCCGCCCCCGCGCCCCGCCGGACGGGCTGCGCTCCCGTCCCGGGGGCCTTCAGAGACGCTGGGATTCAGAGCCCCAAGAAGGTCAAGGGGCTGCCGGAGCGGGAGGCGGTCGCCGTGTTTACTGTCAATACAGGCGCGTCCGCGGGGAGGAGCGGCGGGGGCCCGGGCAGGGCTGGGGTCCGTGCTGGGCGCAGACACACCGGGACGGCGCCCACCCCGCGCGCGGTCCTGGGGCAGCTGGGGTAGACGCAGACAGCACCCGTCGCTCTGAAACTGGCCACGCAAACGAGCAGGGGAGACGACGATTTCGGGGAGACTCGATGCTCCGCCCCGGGGCCGCCCCGAGCGCACCTCGGACACGTCTGCTGCCCTCCACGGTCCTCCTGGGCTCCCCGGGTTTGCCGGAGGAGCGTCGGTTTCCTACTCCAGCTCCGCGGTGAGCCGGAGCCCCTTGGGCAGCGCGGATGCGGCAGAGCGTGGGGTGGGGGTGGGGGTGCGGGTGGGGGCTGGGGGGGAGCGGGCCGGCCAGAGAAAGGGGCTTTGTGTGCGGGGGCTCCATTAGCGAAACAATAAATACGCCCCTAGTAAAACTGATATGATGGGAAATGACTTCTATTCAGTTAACTCAATTATTAGTGCTAATTGGGGCCAGGTGAAGCATGGATAATTGAAATTCACAGATAATCCAAAAACCTCTATTTAACCAATAACTTCGAACTTCTTCCCCATCAAACCAATTACCAGAGGAGCTAACAAATAGAAAAAAAAATGGATTAAATTGAATTTTGCCTCCCCGAAGATTGCCACTATGATGTATTTTTATTGATTAATTCGGAGCAAGAGCCGAGCATTGACTATCTTCAAGAGACGAACTTATAAATCGTCCCCAGCAATGGCAAAGGCAAAGGCTCTCTCTGCGAAGTTTGTTTATGACTCGGCTCTTTGAGACTCAGAATGCTTTTTCTCAGAGAACAATGTTCTTCACTGTGCTTGGGCTCCAAGCCAGCCCCCAGAGGCCGCCTGGTGACCTAGTGACACTGGAAATATATTTAGAATCCTAAGTCCCTTAATCAATCCCCTTTGAATCCTGAAGCCTTATCCTCCAACCGCTAAATCTCTCTGAGCTCTAAACCTCAGGTTTGTTTAAATTGAGGGAAATTCATGTAAGAGTAACCATTTTATGTAGAGCGTACATTGTCCCTGGAAGAAACCGCTTCTGGACCTCCGGCTACCACTGTGCATTCCCCATCCCCGCAGCCCCCAGCAAGCACGGATCAGCCCTCCGGCTCTGGGTTCGGCTGCTTTGGACGCTGCCTATCTGTGGACTCAGAGCCCGTGGTCTTTGGTGACTGCCTTCTTCGCAAACAGATAATATATCTAAGGCTTGCCCGTGTTGTAGTGCGTGTTGGGATTCCATTCCTTTTTATGGTCAAACAGCATTTCATGGTACGGACCAACCAGAGATTATCTACCGGGTCATCAGCTCACAGACCTTTGTGTAGTTTCCGTGGTGCAGCTGTGTTCGACTGTCACCCCTAAGGATTCAGCCTGACATTCTCTGACCTCTGAGGACCCCAGAAGTGGCCTGGGGGAGGGGTGCATGGATGCCCAGGAAGCAGGAGCTACTGTGCTGTCACGTGGGGAGTCTTGTCCCCACGAGCCGGGCCGTGCCACACCTAAGTGCTGGCACCTGGGGCAGGCCGGGTCCCTCCCACAGGGGCTGCCGTTGGCAGGGATGTTCCTCAAGAAGCATCCACAGGGAGGGTCAGCCACGGCGCACAAAGAGGCAGGAGGACGTGGAGAGACTCAGACCATTTCAGAGCGGGGAGCGAGGAAGGCTGGAGGAGGCCCTCTGGGGGCTCCAGGGGAGCGGGTGCCTCCCTCAGGTTCTGGCTTCGCTGGGTCCCAAGACTGAGAGCAGAATTGGACTGACCAGCAGCAAATCTGGCAAATAATCTTGGCCTGTTTCCCACTTTTCTGAAAACACAGTTGCCAGGAGAGGTTTCCATGGCAGCCGCCAAATTAGATACCAACCTTCACTCAGCACGTAATTCTGTTCCCCTGGTGTGTGACATGGGTGTCCCCATGCCCATGAAACCCACACCTCAAGCAGAGACCTCCTGCCGGAAAGCTCCATCCCTCGGTGTTGGGCCCGTGCTCTGCCTTCCTCTGTACCCTGCCTCCTCGCCTGGTGGGGAGAGGCTGGCCGGCAGCCACAGAACATTCCAGAATGCCAAATGCGAGGTCTTCCTTGCTTCCATGGTGCACACTTGGCACTTCCCAATAACTTCTGTTGGTCTGTGTTCTGTAGAGTAGAACAGGGTGAGCTATATAATTTCTGGCTGTGCAACTCGATACATGTCTGTGAATATGTGTTGTGTATATGGGTGTGTATAGAGAGCCACGTCTCTATTTGCACATGTGTATGGGCATACACACAAATATTTTCTGAAACAACATTTATATTTAGTCCTGTTTGCTTTATTTATTCCATAAACTCCATTATAAATTCGATAAATAAAATTCGCCCCAAATCCAATCACAACAGCGCGTCAGCAGTGAGTATTTTCATTGTTGTCGTCGAGCTGTGATAGCGTTTTCTATTTTGCCTCTTCGCTGTGGGTCACTTTCCTGGGGTTCTGTGCTCTGTAAAAAGTGCAGGTGATAGCAGTTGTGCTCCCGGTGAGGACAGCCCCTGCCCTGGCCGGGTGATCAGACCCAGCGGGGCCGCAGGGCGAGTCCGAGACCAGCAGAGTCAGAACCCCCGAGGGGCACCTCCCTTCCGAGATAGCTGGGCCGAGAGTTTGCAGAAGCAGGGGCCCCAGACCCCTGACCACGGTGGCCAGGCTGTGGGGGAGCCCAAGGCACTCTTGGGAGGGAAAGGCTCCTCCCTGCCGTCGCCTCCGCTAGGTTCTTAGTGACCCCATGGACAGGGTCCTGTCCCTGACTCGCTGCAGGGACGTCTGTGTTTCTGAAGTGGGCAGAGCAGGGTTCTGACTCACCGTCCCCCGGAGCCTCCGGGCTTCTGGACACTGCTCGGGTCTAACTTGCAGACGGTTCCTGGTTCGACTTATTTCAGGACGGGAGCAGGACGGAGCCCCTGCACACGCAGGGCCAACAGCAAGCGGGCAGAGCATGGATGGAGCACCTGTCTCCTGTCCCTCCTCGGTTACCGGCCTTGCCATTGGTCCCTGCCATGGGGACCCTGAGCCAGCATGGCTTAGGGCTCCCTCCTTTCTCAAGCCCCAGACCAGGGCCTGAGTGTTGTGGACAAGTCCGACCCCCTGATGTACTGTGGCCCAAGCCCCCAGCTTCTTTGGGCCACAAATGGCTTTAGCATTCTTTGACTTTGTTTCGTCGCCTCTGGCTGAATCTCCTTCCATCTCCAGAGAAGGTTCTGTGCCTTCCCTCTTTCTGCGCAGAGGGTGTTTGGGGAAGAAGGGTTTCTTGTGTGCTGGCAGACCTGACTATCTTGGGGTGAGGTCGCAGGCAGATGCGGCCAAGGGTAGGGCCTGTAGGAGGCCAGTGTGGGGGGACCGGGTTCAGGCAGAGGCCGACAACAGCCACCCGAGTTTCCGCGTGTTCTGGTTTGAGGGACTCTGCCGCTCACAGTCGGATGCGAATGGAACCCATTCCTCAAAAGACGCAAGAACAGAGTGGGGGTCTCGTTTTGCGTGAATGTGGCTTCTCGTGCTTACGTGACTAGAGGCAGCAGGAGGTGGGGGTTGGAATCATGTTTTGGGCCGGACTCTTTCCGTGCTGGCCAGCCACCCTCCAGCTGCGGGGCCGGTGGGTAAGCCTGCGGCGTCCCGCGTCTCCATCTGAAGACAGGATAACCAGGCCACCTCGGTCCGTACACCTGCTGTGAGGCTGAAGCGAGCGGATGTTTTCGGGGTATTTGGAACAACGCCTAAGGCAAAACAAGGGCACGTGAGGGCTCCCTAGACTACACCTAGGGCAAAGACAATGACAAAGGCCGTGAGAAGAATCCAAAAGTCTGCACCATCGGAGAAAACCATTTCAGTTTATTTACTTGTAAACCGAGGCCAAAAATGCAGTTCCTGGGAGCATGTGTGTGCGCGCACGTGCGTGTGTGAGCCTGGGGAGTGGGCATTTCTCGAAGTGCTGGAATCCCCGGAGAGCGGGCACCTGCGGGTCATTTGCTCCCTAGAAAGTTAGCGAAGGAGGTAAGCAGACCACAGGAAGATACGATGTCAAGGAAAAGTGTGTTTGATGGCGCGGGCAGATGTCACCAGCTTTTGTTTATTTATTTTAGAGAGAGAGTGGGGAGTGTGAGTGGGGGAGGGGCGGAGGTCCACGGACAAGCAGACCCCCTGCTGAGCACAGAGCCCAACCCGGGGCTTGATCTCAAGACCCTGAGATCATGACCTGAGCCGAAATCAAGAGACGGAGGCTCAACCCGCCGAGCCAGCCGGGCGCCCACATGTTTCTACGAGGCAGGACCCTCCATGGAGCTAACAGGCAACACCCCGAGCGGAAAAGGATGTTTGTCTCCACAACACAGACTCTGTGACGAGGGCGAACACGAGGTAAACTCAGATCACTCACCCCCTACCTGGGAAGGAGGTCGCCCGCACACCAGGACGGGCCCCTCGCGGGGCCCTGCCTTCTCTCCGTGGTGGTATCCAAGTGCCCGTTTGCGGACAGAGCAGGACGTGTCCGTGTGACGCTGGCCAGGGCACAGAGCCTGGATGCCTGCTGCAGCCACGGGGAATTTTCATCAGAATGAAGAATGCTGCCCAGTCTTAGTTAATTCAAGGAGCAGTATTTGATTGAATTTGCTTACAACATTCAAGATTCATAGCATCTCCCAGGAAAATACAAATATCTAAACGAACATTTTTGACCTTTGCAAATCCACACAAAAGAAACATTAAAATTTCACAGAAAGCACCCAAAATGGAGGTGTTTAGAGCAATATCTGTGTCATCACATGGGCCCCAGATATCAGGTGTGATTACTGGTTCACCTTAGTAAGGCTCCCCGTTGTGAGGCAATCAGTGTGGGGACTGTAATTGGCAATGCGGATGGGACAGTCTAGAACGGATCCTCTGTAAGTTCCCAGAAAACGCCCACGGCCAGGAAGACCCAAGGGTGCACCAGGGCTCCCGCAGGACCCGGCCAGCTCAGCAAACCCCCCGGGGGCGTGGGGCTGGTGACAGGAAGAACTTCCCTCTCTCCCAGCACGGGCTGCGCAGGGGGCGAGGCAGGCAGCTGACACGCACTTGGGGTCACGGGAATATGGAAAGCGATGCTGGGAGGAGGCGAAGGGGTCGTGCCCTCTGCGAGAGCCAGGGAGGCTCCGGGGGAGAGTGGCCGTCGGGCGTCCTGCAGATTACAATGTAGGTGCCGAGGGGTGAGTGTCCCTGTGCTGACTCCATGACACCGGGCTGGCCCGTGGGGGAGGGATGGCAGAAGGGACTTGCTTCCCTGGCTGGACCGAGCCGGGGGGGGGGGGCGGGTGACAGGGGAGCAGAGGCTGATGGATGGCAGGGCCCTGTGGGGGGAGGGACCGCCTCCCACAGTTGGGTTTTGTGTGGGCCCCGGGGCGTCCCCTCTAGCCAGTGCACGACCCGAGTTAACAGCCGGCTATCTACACTTCACAGAAAACCTCGATGGCCAAGGGCTAGCTAGGGTTCCTCTGAAATTGCAGTAAACTAGCCACAGATCCACGGGTTATCTGTAACCCCCGACCTGCCAATAATGACATACAGTCATGCTCCCCTTAGCCCTACTTTGCTTTTCTTTCTTTCTTTCTTTCTTTTTTTTAAGCTTCTCTTCATCTATTTTAGAGAGATCACAAGCGGGGAAGGGGCAGAGACAGAAGAGTAGAGACTCTGAAGCTGACCCCACACTGAACATGGAGCCCGACTCGGGGCTCGATCTCACGACCCTGAGATCACGACCTGAGCGGAAACCAAGTCAGAAGCTCAATGGGCCCAGCCCCCAAGGTGTCCGGCCCCCAGCCCTGCTTCTGCGTGAAGTTCCCTGTGATTTCGAGGTCAGCATCAGTCTGGGCCAAATATTGGAAAAGTCAGGGCGAGCATCGCAGTGAGCGGCCTCATCCAGGAGCCCCATGCATCAGAGCCACGGGACACGGATGAAAGACGCTACTTTTATGTGAGGCAAAAGTTGGCCCCTGTCCCCTGCTGGATCTCACCCACTTCCTAGGAACTGGAACACTGCAGAGCGTATAATTTAATTGTTGAAAAGAAATAATAGTGAGTGAGGAAAATAGGTCCCAAAATAGATAGATCTGACATGTTCACTGTATTTACAAAAAATAGAGAGTTTGACTTTTTACCATTTTGTTATCTTTGTGCTCTGAACACTGGAAGCGCAAAATCAGATTCTGTGTTGGAAGAGAAAAGCATTTTCCTTGAAAAGCCCATAAAATGACGAAGTCCTCTACTCGACACCGACTTCGTAGTTTCTGCGAGCCTCTTGGAGACAGGCGTTCCTGGGTCACCCCGTAGGCGGTGTAGACAGGAGCCAGCGAGCCCGCTCCAGCTCCGGGAGAGGAGTGCCGTCGGCAGCTTAAATTCCTCCGTTTGCGCGCATATCTTTGTTTTCTCTGAGTTGGGAGCAAGTTTGAAACACTCTGGAGAGAGCCAGACGGGAAGAAGCACCCAGCAGCGCAGAACGTGAGACGGAGCTCAGGCTCACTAGTCGTCAAGCTGTCGAGCTGCTATTTTTACCTTTTTTTTTTGATCGAAGACTGCCAGGTCTGCAGAACGAACGGAGCCAGAAGCCCATCCAAGGGCGCGTTCGGCTCCCCAGAGACGGCTGGGACATCGCGGGGTCCTGTCTCCATCCTGCCTGGGCCCTACTGCCTGTAGGGGTCTGTCACCCCGGACCCCAGCCTTCGCCCCATGCCAGGAGGGGCAAACCCCGCTCCAGAGTCCACAAAGGCCACTTTCTGTCTCTCTGAGTCATCTGGAACGGTCTCAGCTGACTCCTCAGGAGGAGAGGACCGGAAGCCCGGCTTCTCTCCTGAGCCCTGGAGAAGCACGGTGCTGGGCTTCAGGTGGGAAGGGGCAGCGGCAGACGGGGAAAGGCAGCTGGGCTGTCGTGCTCTTTCCAACAGTGGGGAGCACAAACCCCGGAGACTTTTTATTTTATTTTTTTAAAAGATTTTATTTATTTATTTGACAGACAGAGATCACAAGTAGGCAGAGAGGCAGGCAGAGAGAGAGGGGAAGGCAGGCTCCCTGCTGAGCAGAGAGCCCGATGTGGGACTCGATCCCAGGACCCTGAGATCATGACCTGAGCTGAAGGCAGAGACTTAACCCACTGAGCCACACAGGCGCCCCCAGGAGCCTTTTAAATTTATTTTTTATTTATTTTCAGCATAACAATATTCATTATTTTTGCACCACACCCAGTGCTCCATGCAATCTGTGCCCTCTATTATACCCACCACCTGGTTCCCCCAACCTCTTACCCCCCCCAACTCCCTTCTCCTCTCTAACTCCCCATGTCCTCCATGCTATTTGTTATGCTCCACAAGTAAGTAAAACCATACAATTGACTTTCTCTGCTTGACTTATTTCACTCAGCATCATCTCCTCCAGTCCCATCCATGTTGCTACAAAAGTTGGGTATTCGTCCTTTCTGATGGAGGCATCATACTCCATAGTGTATATGGACCACATCTTCCTCATCCATTCGTCTGTTGAAGGGCATCTTGGTTCTTTCCACAGTTTGGTGACCGTGGCCATTGCTGCTATAAACATTGGGGTACAGATGGCCCTTCTTTTCACGACATCTGTATCTTTGGGGTAAATACCCAGTAGTAAAATTGCAGGGTCATAGGGAATCTCTATTTTTAATTTCTTGAGGAATCTCCACACTGTTCTCCAAAGTGGCTGCACCAACTTGCATTCCCACCAACAGTGGAAGAGGGTTCCCCTTTCTCCACATCCTCTCCAACACATGTTGTTTCCTGTCTTGCTCATTTTGGCCATTCTAACTGGTGTAAGGTGGTATCTCAATGTGGTTTTAATTTGAATCTCCCTGAGGGCTAGTGATGATGAGCATTTGTTCATGTGTCTGATAGCCATGTGTATGTCTTCATTAGAGAAGTGTCTGTTCATATCTTCTGCCCATTTTTTGATATGATTGTCTGTTTTGTGTGTGTTGACTTTGGAGCCTTTTTAATTCTTTATATCCATGCACCTGTTGGCACCCATATTCTCCGGTAGGTGGGACGCATCCCAGGACCGCGGCGTAACGCAGGCAGTTCCTATTCGCTCGCTGTGTCATATGGTATGCTTTTTGTCCCACACTCTGTGGAGTTCTTCACTGGACAGAGCTGGATCATCTCTTCTCCTCCTTAAAACTTGAGTCCAAGATCGAGTTAGGGGCGGCAACAGAGGCTGCAGGACGGCCACTTAGGGACAGTCCCATCACTCTCCAGTGTGCGTATGGGCTTGCAGGCATAACTCAGTCAAAGTCCCTGCAGGTCTGACAAAAATACAGGTCACTGGGCCTGCACCTGGGACACCTGACTCAGCAGATTCGGGGCTGCCACAGAGTCTGCTTTTCTAGCAAGTTCCCAGGCGAGGCCAATGCTGCTGGTCTGCGGACAGCACGTGGAGACTCGCGGACACGGAGGGAGCTGAGAGCCACAGTGGGTCATCGAGAGCACAGGCGGTCCCTGAGGCTCACGGTGGGCATGGCGGGAGCAGGTCGGGAGGCTCCAACCTGTGACCTAACAGACATAGGCATCTGATTTTTTTTTACAAGACTTAACACACTTAGGGGTTAATAGATTTCTTCTGTGTTTTTTTCAATGAGAATTTATGGCTCAGCATATGGTGTTTTTAATTATAGTAAAAAAAAAAAAAAAAAGCAATAAACAAACCCAAGTGATAGTCTTACCTTCAAGGAGACTAGAGGCGCTATCTGGGTTCTGAGCTCTGATCCTCTCTGTTTTGTAGGTCTAACCAGACGACTTAACTACATATTTCAGAAGCTATACACGATGACCACATGCGAACTTGGGTTAGCCTTTGATAATCTTATGAAAATTACCCCCAACATTAGAATGATTTTTAAAGTAACAGCCCAACCAGACACGTGTTTAATGACATGCGAATCGCTTTTGGTTTTCCTTATCATCAGACAAGAAGGATAAGTGAAATAACTAAGTAATGGAGTGTTTTGTTTTTTTCCTTGGAACCCACACAATTTATTTTCATGGTTTTACTTTTCCTCGGTTCTCCATGGCTTCTTGCAATCAACACCGTTGCTCGGCATCCTTCGTGACGCGGCGTTCCGTCCTCACTGCTCACAGAGCCTGGAGATTCACATGGGCCGACACGGAGTGGCCACGCCACCCCGTGCTTCCGAAGCTCGGCCCCAGACTGAGGCCCCGTCTGCTCTCTGGGCAGAGCGTCTTCACGCAGATACGAGCAAGGAGGGTGTGGCAGGGGTGAAGAGGGTCACGGGGGACGTTGTACGGGGCCTTCAGCACTGGGCCCTGTCCTGCGTCCGGTGACGGCTCTCTACTTCAGTCTTCTTGAGAACCGTGATCTAAGCCATGACTTTCCTCACTTGGGACATGAAGAAATAGTCACTCGTCCAACAAATGCTAGAATGGGAAGGAGTGGATTTGAAGCCAAGCATCTCGTTCTCCAGCACAAGAGTCCTTTTCTCCCTGAGGTGACCACCACCCGCTAGGCTGTGCCCAGCTCCGGGGTGGCCCAAGCCTGGCCGAGGGAGCTGGCCGTGCCTCGAACAGTCTGGTTCAAATGACGGGCAGCCCCCCGCACCGCCCTCATCTCCATAGTCCCAGTCCCGTCCGACTCTGGCGGATCATTCCAGGTCCGGTGCAAATGGCCTTGACTTCTTTAACCCTTTCCAAAGAAAAGGTCTTTCTGCTGGCCACTTCCACACACATTCACACCCACAAAAACAAAAGTTGTGGCAAAGGTTTAACATTCACTTAAACCAACGTTTTTAATGCAAACAAACATGTACATACAATTCTGGGAAAGGACAATATTTTAAGTCCAAATTTGAGGGCCTTTCATTAACTCATGCCCAGGGTCAACTTCTCACTTGCAAATGTCCACAATGCTTTATATGTACCACTCTTAAGATAGTTACGACTCTGTGCCTTGTGTTGGAGAGACACCTTGTCTCCTGGGAAGTCTTTAAACTCAAGGATCCATGGGCATGTCCGCTTGACATTTTCCACTGAGCGTTGGACCGAAGGAATACAAAAATGACATTTGCTGAATAGACATTGAATTAACCATGCCTCTCCGCATTGTGTAAACTTTTAGTGAGCTTTCCATTCCAACCAAATAAAGTCCCTACTTCTGCATGCATCTTTTTTTTTTACGATTTTTTAAAATTTATTTGACAGGCAGAGATCACAAGCAGGCAGAGAGGCAGGCAGAGAGAAAGGAGGAAGCAGGCTCCCCGCTGAGCAGAGACCCCGATGCAGGGCTCGATCCCAGGACCCTGGGATCATGACCTGAGCCGAAGGCAGAGGCTTTAACCCATTGAGCTAACCAGGCTCCTCTTGGAACCTCATCTTCTTAACATTTCTTGTTTCTGGGCTTCAGGACACAGGCAGTGGGTTGGTTCTTGGATGCATCAGAGTCCTACCTCCCCGTGCCTGCATCCCCAGATTCTCTCTACCTGGATGGTAACTTCGATGCCTTTTTTCTGCTTGTTACAAATTTCCTATCTTTCAAAACAAGCTTCAGCCTCACCTGCACTCTGAAAGTTTCCATAACCATAACCCGAGTCGTATTGAATTCTCTACCCTGTTTGTCCCCACAGCACGGGGCTTCGAGCATTGATAAAATGATTATTTAATTCTCCCGTCACCGCTGGTTCCTCACATGACGTTTGGAGGCATGTTTGTGTCCCCTTCTGTGGCTGAGGACATTTCACTGGGGAGACAAGGTCAGCGGGAGAACCCGATTTCTCCTTCACGTTTGTTGCTGCCACTTCGCTGGCGGCCTCCCGGCTCCCCTACGGGGCCGCGCTCCCATGTGTTTCTCCCGTGAGTCTGTGTGTGTTCTGTTTCCCACATTTATCAGAGACTTTTAAGGCCAGTCGCTCAGTCTTCCATTTTCTATAAATCTGTTTACATGGAGACACTCAAAAATTCTTTCTTGGCTGTTACTCTCGGTAGATCTTCACAGTGAAGTTTTAATTTTTGCTCGTTTTGTTTCAAAATAATCACCACTCAACATCTTTCTAATTAAAAGGGAGTTTTCACAAGAGACTCTCCAATATTTTCAAAGCCAGCCGCATTTCCAGAATCTACTGTCCGTATTCTGTGAACTTCTGTATCTTTATCTCAGGGGGAGTCTACTGCCGTCAAGGCAGTTCACTCTCAAATTCCTGAAACTAGAAGCCAGAATAAGGCCTGCTTGGAAGCTCCCCAGCCCGTCTACTTCTTGCCACTCTCAGAGCAAATCCCAAAGATCGGCCCATACATGCCTGTGTCAAGTCAGGCACGGATCGCCCACAGAAATCCCATGCTTGGCTCTTCTTGAGGAAGGCAGAGAGGAGGCAGTACCCGGGCAGGCCTGACCGCCCCCAGGGCTGCCGTGGGTCCTGGCTTCCGGCCGTGGTCCCCTCGGTGGCCTCTCTCAGGGATGGTGCCCCAGCTACCCGGGAGCTGTGTTTCCTGAGCTCAGCGGCCTCCCAGCCCAGGGCACGGCATGCCCAGGGCATGGCCTAGAGGGGAGGTCAGCAGCCGTTCTGGGGGATCAGAGACCCCCACGGATCATTAGATTCTTTGGTGTAGCTGGACTTACGGCTTACTGGGGATATCCCTTTTCTGTTTCCTTGTCCCTCCCCACACTCTGCCCATCGCCCCCCACACCCCCTTATAGCAAACACCCCTTTGTTCTGGATTAATGGGTCTGGTTTTGCTCCTCGTTTGTAATTGATTTATTTGTTTTATTTTTTATTTATTTTATTATTTACTTTTAACTAAAGGATAATCAACAGCCAGCATTGTAGAGGCTTCAGGTGTACGATATAGTGATTCAACCCTTTGGTGCCTTTCCCGCTGCTCATCCCAGTGAGAGCGCTCGGAATCCGCATGACCGATTTCAACCCATCCCTCCATCCAGCTCCCTTCAGACAACGGCCAGTTTTCCTCTGTATTTAAGAGTCTTTTTGTATTTGTCCTTTTATTTCTTTGCTTGTTTGTTTTGCTTCTTAGATGCCACACATGCGTGAAATTCTATATATTTGTCTTTCTTAGTTTGACTTACTTCACGTAGCGTCACACGTCCTGCTCCATCCGTGTTGTCGCAAATGGCAAGATCTCGTCTTTTCTCTGGCTGCGTAATATTCCTGCGTACTCAGGCGTGCGTGCGTGTGTGTCTGTGTGTGCATATACGCCACATCTGCCTTACCCATCCGTCTGTTGCCGGCACTGATGCTGCTTCCATGTCTTGACTCGTACACACAGTGCTACAAATAATTATAAGGTGCATATGTGTGTTTGAATTAGTGCTTTTGTCTTCTAGGAGCAAGTACCCAGGATAGAATTATTGGATCACATGGTATTTCCATGTTTAATTCTTCGAGGAAACTCTACACTGCTTTTCACAGTGGCTGCACCAAGTTTCTTTTTCACCAACAGGGCACCAGGGTTCCCTTTTCTCTACCTCCTCACCAACACTTATTACTTTTGGTCTTTTTAATTGTAGCCATTCTGGCAGCTCGAAGGCAACATCTCCTTGTGGTTTCATTTGCATTTCCTGAGGATGAAGGACGCTGAGCATCTTCTCAGGTGTCTGTTGGCCGTCTGGACGTCTTCTTTGGAAAAGTATCGATTCAGGTCCTTTGATAAGTTTTTAACAAGATTTTTCACTTTTTTTTGGTTTTTGTTTTGGTGTTGAGTATCCATTCTTTATACAGTTTGGATACTAACCCTTTGTCAAGTATGTCGTTTGCAAATCTCTTCTCTCATTCAGCACAGAGTCTTCTAGTTTTGTTGGTTGATCCCTTTGCCACGCAGAAGCTTTTTGTCTTGATGTAGTCCTGGTAGTTTCCTCTTGCTTTGTCTCCCTTGTGTCAGGAGGCGTATGTAGAAAAACTCTGCCGCAGCGGACATCAGAGACATTCTGTGTTCTCTTCCAGGACATTTACGGTTCAGGTTTCACATCCACAACTTTGTTCCACTTTGAGCTTATTTTCTGGATGGGGTTTGGAAGTGATTGAGTCTCATTATTCCGTGTGTGGCTTCCGCTTTTCCCAGCACCATTTATCGAAGAGTCTGCCGTTTTCCTGCTCTGTGTTATTGTCTCCTTTGTCAGGATGGACTGACTGTATAAGTGTGGGTTTATTTGGGGGCTCTCTGTTCTGTTCCCCCGATCTAGGTATTGTTTTTGTTCCAGTGCCATACTGTTTGGGTTCCTACAGCTTTGCCGTCTAGCTTGACCTGGAATCGGGAAGCCTCCATTTTTGTTCTTCTTTCTCAGGAAAGCATCCGCTCTTTGGGGTCTTTTGTTGTCCCATTAAATATTCGTATTATTTGTTCTAGTTCTGTGAACAATTATGTCGGCCCATGAAATTTTTAAAAAATCACATTATATGGAGAAATCCTATCTTAAAGTAAACCCTTTTAAGAGAGGCGATTAACTGAACCACATGAAGTTGCTATTTGTGCAAGTCAAAATGATCAAATATCAGCAATTTCACATGGCACCGTTACATATTTTTCTCAGATGAGCAATGTTTCAGTTGGAGGTTATATTCCTTTAAAAAAAAAATCGGTGTCAAATAAATGGTGTCCGTGATTAATATGATGCCCTAAATGCAAAGCAGCAATAATCATTGATGCCTACACTAATTCTAAACGGTCAAATTACGCTCCGTGTCATCGCATTTTAGAGCTGAAAGGGGCCTAAGAGATCATTAGCCTAACATCATTTTTAAGATATGGAAATTGAGTCTCGGAGTGGCTAATCACCCGCCCAGGACTGGGTCTCCCGTTTCCTGATTTCCAAGCCTGTACTTTGCCGGCCCACAGGCCCCCTCCCTCCCACAACAGGCATACTGAGGGGCTCCTGTGAACAAGGGCCCTACTGTTCCGTCAGATTTGCATATAAAAAGATAAGAAACCACAGTTCTGCTATAGCATAAATAAGACCTAAATGAAAACATGAGCTGTTAAAATATTAAACAAGTACTGATACACTGCACTCCTCTTTACACGTTAGGACTGACCCATTTCACACCGGGTTTAGATGACACCCTCCGTCTGACCTCTGAAGGGGTAGCTGCTGGCCCTCCCTGGGTCTGCCGTCCATGGCCCTGAAGCCGCCCGGCTCCACCCACCGCGTCACCAAATCAAGGAGGGAAAGCCCCTCTTGGACCCCCATCTCCTTCCAGAGTGAGCACGCTGCGTCCCGGGTGCAGGTGTGAGGAGAGCGTGGGACCGAGGTGGGGGGGCGGGGGGGGTGACCCTCCCCCTTCGGGAAATGTTACGTTTGTTGAATCGAAATCCGGGCACCACAGTCTCATTCTTCCATCCGCGGGGCGATACCCCATACGAGGAGGGCCCCACTCCCAGCCCACGGGCTTGTCTCCTTGGCTGTTGAGGGACAGACCTCTTCCCAAGAGGGGCACGGAAGTCGCTGGGCTCTCTTTAAGCCAGGCTCTCTGGAATTGTCTGGTTCTTTGTGTGATGACGTAGCCTGTCACCTCGGTGAGCACACGGCAGCCCAGAGCTGGAGAAACCCTTCAGGACACGTCACAGGATGGGGTCAGGCGCCCCAAAACTGAGGCTGAGATCCTGGAAGTCAGGATGGCATCAGGCTCAGGGGGCTCGGCTTTCTAGGCACAGAGCTGTCAGAGGTCTGTGTCCGGCCAGAGACCACGCAGGGAGAACCCCTCCGGGCTTTGCGGCCTCCCCGAGGCTCACACCGCTCTGAGTTTCCCCTGATCAGAGCACTCGGCTCTTTTTCTTGTCATCCTTGTGACCGGGAGGGTCTTCTGGACGGTGAGATGTGTTTGGTATTGCCGTGTCCCCGAGCATCATCACATGAAGGCCTCCGGTGAGCGTGTGGAATGAGTGGATGAATGCACGCGCGCGTGCGTTCTCGTCGGGGCTCCATCTGGCGAATGGGCAGCCGACCCCAGGAACGTGGGCTGAGCGGCGCCGTCTGCCACCGATTTGTGGAATTCTGTCATTAAACGCCGAGTAGGCGGGATGAGAGAGTAATTTGATGCCGGCATGTGCTCAGAGCTGTGGGTTCCGCGGGGGGCGGGGTGGGGGGGGCAGACCCCTGAAGTCATCACCCCCCGTGAGCAGCCTCCCTACCAGTGCACCCTCTCCTCTGGGACCCAGGCCTCTGGAGGAGCAGGGAGGAGGCATTCAGGGCTGGAATCAGTGGAAGGAAGGGCTGCCTGAGTGCAGAAGCGGAGGAACCTGGAGGGGACGGGTCTCCACCAAACCTCTCTGTCTTCCCAGGAGGGGTCTCCGGGGCCCCCGAAGGACAGGGGCTCATGATGGGCCTTACGTGCATCTGCCTGTCCTCTTCTTCTCGAAGAAATTCCCCACAAACTGTGCCAAGGTGCCTGGGGTACAGAACTCTCGAGACATGGTGAGAAGCCCAGAATGTGGCAGGCACGGCTTTGCCGACCCCAGCTCCTTGGCGGGCCGGTCCCGCCACCGGTTTCCTCTCCCGCCTCTTGGCTTCCTCGTGGCTCACACGAGGGAACAGGAATAGGTACTCCGTGGTCTCCAGCGCGTCCTGAAGCTCCTCCAAGCTCACACGACAGAAACCCCCTTCCAGCACTAGAGGTGCACGTGGGCACGTGTGTAGACCGCATCCCTGCGCATCGGGCTATTTAAACATGAGGGGAATCATCCGTATAGGGACAGAGCTTCTGAACAAACGTGACCCGTGAAAATTATTCTAAGAAAGAAAGAAACAACGTTGGGACAACTCCTAAGTCGAACGGAGTCCCACGTCTGAGATCAAGGGACAGTGCACCCGTGTTTCCTCCAGGGAAAGATATAGAAGCATCAGACTTGGAGGGAGACACCTGAGCACACTGGAGAGCCCACCCCGGGGCGGAACCTGTGTGATCCCAGTCTCGTGTGAACACCGGAGCCCCTGGAGACCAGACAGGGCTGGGGCTTTGATGTCCCTCGAGCCACCTGTACAGCCTCCACGTGGCCCGGTATGTCTTTGCCAGCACGGTTGGACCGGACTCAGAGACCCCCACGTCTGCCCTTGACAGGACCTGCGGCTGCCTTGCCAGCCCAGGGAGGACGCAGGGTCTGTCATCGGCCACCGGGGCAGAAGATGCACGACTCACACTCACGTTTGCTCCGCAGCCTGGTGTCTGTCAGTCTCCCTCAGCTCGGTCTGACGAGGGCCCTCACGTGCAGCACAGATCGGCGGGAGTCGTGCAGGGGTTTCCCGTGGCCTGGAGAGGAGGCCCAAGTGTGTTCTGCTCCGTCCTCCACTCCCGCCTCAGAGGGGACAAACCAGCCACAGGGGACCCCGTGTGTCCGTGTGTCCATGTGTACGTCTGCAGCTCAGGGATCCTCGGGCTGGGCTCCGTCTGCAGGTGCTGACAGCTTTTCTCCACGTTCCTCGGGGCCGGTGCTGCTGGATGGGTGACGCCGGCCTGCTGCTCTGGGTGACTGTTCGGTGTCTCTGTAGAGGGGGTCCCGGACCCCAAAGGAGGCTCTGGGCCAGCCCGATCCCCAGCCCCCCACAGCGGTGGGTGGAGCGAGCGTCCATCACCCACATGACTCGCTTGTCTGACCTTGTCTTATCACCAACTCCGACGTGAGGGCTTCAGAGACACAGAGATGCACACACCGGCCGGCAGGCGTGTTCTCTTCATCTGAAGAACGTCCAGAACAGGGTTGGGAAGGACTGGGGTGCCCCCACTTCTGGGTTCACACCCGTCTCTTGTGTGTGCTGCTCCTCGGCGACATGAACCAGCAAGCTGTGAGCCAAGGCACCTGCCCTTGCTGTCTGCTTGCCGAGGTTAGGGGGGCGGAAACAAGCAGCGGGAGAGCCCGTGACCGCAGTGGGGGGGGTGACGGGGACCGACGGGGACGCACGGGGACGTGCGGGGACAGACGGGGACGGACGGGGACGCTTCGGACGGCTCCGCCTCGGTTTGCGCGTCTGCCCGAGGCTTCCTCCGCCGTCCGATCCCTTCTCTTTTCCCCTTCTTGCGCCAACCTCGTCGCTGGGCGAGGCTTCCCCGGGGGCTGGCACCACCGCGCACCTCCCTCCCCTAACAGCGGCCCCGGGGAGCAGGGCTGGGAAGACTCGGGTTTAGGGGAAACAGTGACGAGGCCGCCGCAGGCATCGGGACACTGGGTAGCACGGAGCTGTCCTGCGCTCCGTCTCTGTGCCCGGGGCTTTCCAGCACAGCTCAGGCTACTGTGCGGTTCCTCGGGACGTGTAAAGATCGGCCAGAATTCTAAACTGAGGAAGAGACACAGCAAAACCCTAGGTGAGGTCGTCCGGGAAGCACAGGACGGGAAGGGAACTACAGGATGAAGAGCGATCGTCATGTGTTTCCAGGGCCGCCTGCCACCCGCCGGCTGTGCGGTCAGCCCTCCCGCCTGGCCCGCGCGCCCAGGGCCGCCTCTGGACCCCCTGAGCTGGCTGGTGCTGCCCGGCTTTTCTCCACTGTTCTATCTGCGAGGCTCTTGCAAGAGGGGACCCCACACTGTCCTCGGCGGTCGGCTCAGACCTACCAGGCTAGGAAGCGCCTCCTCGCAGCTCTCTGGGAATCTCGGTTTCTCAAGGAGCAGGCCCCCTCCCGTGCCTGGGAAATCTGCGGGGCACCAGGCACCTCGTCCTCTGACAGAGACCGGCAGAAATGGAGTTAAACCTTTGCAACCCGTATTAATGAGGCACTTGCGATTTTAATAGCTGGTGAAGGAAAATTTCAGTAACGTGCTGTCGGCAGGCCGCGCCGGATGGTGTGGCATACGGGCTACGTTTGTGTAAAGCCGCGTGTAGGGAAGAAATTTCCCAGCACGTGGGAGCGGAGGGTCCAAATATTAGTTTGCATTGGCGGGGACCCTGCGTGAAGCTCAGGGCTGCGTCCAGGTCTCAGGGGGATGGACAGCGATGCGGCGACCCCGGAGACCTCATCCTCCCAGTGTGGGCTGGGAACTTCTTAGGCACGAAATAGCACCTTTTCTTAATCTTTGACTTCTCTGGACGATTGGGCCTTACATGGGAGAGAGCTGGGCGTGAGAGCAGACCGAGCCCCGTGTGAAACGTGCACAAGCTCCTTAGATGCATGTGGTACGGTCAAGGGTGTGATCAGCTTATGCCCAGACCCTCCTCCCGCTGCCCCCGCAGTTCCCTCTCTGCCCGTCCCGGGGAGCCCACCCGGTGTCCAGTCCCCACTCGCTATTACAGGGGTGAGATGGACCCCCCAAATCTTCATTCTTTATTGCACAACTCGCCGTGGAAGGAGTGTGTGTGTGTGTGTGTGTGTGTGTGCGGTGTTCGTCGTGGGTGGGCACTGGGCTGGCTCTGTTTCCTCCTCAGCTCGTGGCATGATGTCGCCATAGGCTCTCCCTCGTCTGTGTAATGAACTAGCCAGTGCCCATAGCCCCTGGCTCCAGCTTCTCATCATCCCACCCCCGACCACACCCCAGTCGGCAAGCACGTTCACGGGTTACACCTGTGGCCTTTCTGTTCATAGGTTTTCTTGGAAACTGTATCGTTTTCTGTTGGAGTTTTTTTAATAAACATAAATCGTATCATATCACACATTTTATTCTGCTTCTCCTGGTACCTGCTTAGGAGTCTGTCTTTGGCGTTCATTCTGATAATGTCCACAAACCCCCATTGCTTCTGGCTGTGGGGATGGCCCCGTGGCAAGAGTTCCTTCCAGAACTGCCTTGCTGTTCTTCTAGGGTGGACGACCAGATCGCTTCCAACCTCCCTACCAAAAGGACACTCAGGGAGATATCCTTGGGCACAGTTAACACCCTCGTGGTGTAGCCCTGGTGGTATTTGAGGGCATTTTTGGAAGCAGGTTTTGGGTCGTGGAGTAGCATGTGCTCGCACGAGTCAGGAGGACTAGGTGTTCCCGCGGGGCGGCTCCAGCGTCCACACCGCCGGAGCAGACCCAGGGGTCCACAAGGTCACTTGGTGAACTTGGAAGCTGGCCCCCCAGGTCAGCGGGGAAAGCACCAATTCCACTGAGCTCTCGGATCTGTTCCCCTTCATTTGTGGGTGTCTGCACCAATACCAGTTACCATCCGGGATGGATTTGGGGGTTGCTTACTGTCAGGCAGAGAGAACACCATCTTCATGCTTCTTTCAGGCGGATTTACTATGTTGGGGACCTGTATTCTTTCTTATGAAGTTTAGAGTTTCTTTGAAGGGTCCAACTTGAATTTTGAGTGATACCGCATTGAGTTCTTGGAATAGTTTGAGGCTAATTTGAAACATTTAAAATGTTGTCCTGTGCAAGCCGAGACTTATTCAAATCATTTATATCTTTACTCTTAGAAGTTTTCATTCTGAAATTGTTTCCAACTTACAAACCCGTTGCGAAGGGCTACAAAAAAGTTTTCTCTCTGCTCACCACTCAGCTTCCCCAGATGTGAACTTGAGTTACTCGATCCCTTTTTATCGTCAGCTGTTCCTTTTTCTGGCCTAAGGCCCAGCCCGGGACTTCTCGTGGCATTTCACCGTCATGCCTCCTTGGTCACCTCCATTCTAGGACACTTTCTTGGTATTTCTTGTAAATTTAACACCCAAAGATTGCATGGGACCAGCTTATACTAAAAAATGTTTCATTGTTTACCAGAAATTCAAGTGTTACTGGGTGTTCTGTATTTCTATTTGTCAAACCTGGAAAGTGTGCACAAAAGTGATTCCGTGCTCTACTCAGGGCATCAGAACAAAGGGTACATAATTTTCATAACTCTCTTCAGCTTTGGTAACATGGTTAAGGTGGTTCCTGTCAGATTTCTCTGCAGCAAAGTTATTATTTTTCTCTTTTTAATTAATGAGCTTATGATGGAGAGATGCTTTGAGGCTGTGCAAATATCCTATTTTTCACCACACTTTCACCCACTAATTTTAGCATCTACTGATGATTTTTTTTGCCTGCAAGAATTATGACTGGGGTGTTTGCAAAATGGGATTTCTCATGTCCATCACTCCCTCTATGCGAGTTGGGATTCTACTGTAAGGAAAAGCTGTATATTCTTCCCCCGTTGATTTATTTATTCAATTTTTTTATATCAGCATGAACTTACAGACATTCATTTTGTTGTACAGATAATAATCTATTACTACCATTATTGATTGTGTTGCTCAGCTCACCCCAGATCTGACCATACAAGCGGACTCCTGTGTCCTCTGGATTTGCCTCATTATTTCTCGAGCATCTCCTTCCCTCTTCACACCACGCAACAGGTTCCAGCTCCTCTGGTACTCTCCAGGCCCCAGCCCTGGCGTTAGCCTTTTTCTTCAAGGAACTCCTGTTCTTTTCATTAGAGAATGCTGTTTAGAAGCCAAATCTTGGTGCTAGGTGTAAAGCGTCTGTATATATTTCTAAATTTGTGTTCTTATAATAAATCTTATTTTCTAGTTGGACGTTACAGGTATAGAGAAATGCTTCTTTGTTTTGTAAGATGGTCTTATATTTAACAACCTAATTAAAGCTTCTAATTTATTTTAATATCGACTATTTATTCACTTTTATTGAATCATATCAAATGCAAATAATGAGGTCTTATCTCTTTCCTTTCAATTTAACTTGTTTTAATTTTCTTTCCTTACACCATTGGCTAAGGCTGCTATGACTATGTTAAAATATAGCTGTGATAGTGAATGTTCTTGTTTGTACTCCCAAAACTTAAAGAGAATGCATTTAAAGTTGTTTCTTTATGTATATTTGCTTTAGATTTTTGACATGTAAACTTTGCCTTAAGGAAATCTTCTATGATCTTGTATGCTGAGAGATTTTGTATTAAGTCATCAAATACTTTCTTATGTCATTGACTTGGTGAGATAATCATGTAACTTTCCCCTTTTAAACAATTAGTGGAAAAGAGGCATTAATTACTTTTCTGATATTCAATTCTCCTTGAACTTCCGAAATGAACCCTTCTTGGTCATGATTTATGATGTTTAAATATAATGTTGGAATCTTTTGACTAAAATTTTATCTAGGATTTTTTAAACTTTATTTTCTTTCCTTATATTACCTTTATTTGATTTTAGAATCAAAATGATATAAGCTTCATAAAAATGTGCTGGGCAACTTTTTATTCATTCTAGTATTTTATTTTAAAGAATTGTATAGGAAGACTTAACTATTTCTTAAAAGTTTGTCATACCACTAAAAATGTATTAGAATTAATAAACAAGTTCAGCAAGTTTATAGGATACAAAATCAATACAAAAAATCATTGTATTTCTATAATATATAAGCAATAAGCAATCTGAAAGTGAAATTAAAATTTCCACTTAGAAAACCATCAACAAGGATGAAATACTTAAGAATAAATTTAACAGTGGAAGTGTCATTTCATTTATACTGAAAACTACAAAACGCTGTTGAAAAAAAGATCAAAGAAGACCAAAATAAATGGAAGGCTATTCTGTGTCCATGGATAGGAACCTATGATGTTAAAATGAAAATATTCCCTACATTTATGTACAATCCAATGCAATCACTATGAAATTCTACCTGACTTTTTAAAGGAACTGATAAGCTGAACTTAAAATTCAAAGGGAAATGAAAGGGACTTTGAATCACAGAAAAAATCTTGGTAAAGAACAAATTCAGAGGGTTCAAATTCCCTTGTAATCAAAACAGCATGATACCTAAGTCAATGGAACAGAACTGAATTAAAAAAAATCCCTTTTTTATGGCCCATTGATGAAAGTGTTAAGGCAATTCAGTGGGGGAAAGAATCACTTTTTCAACAAATGGTGTTGGCTTCTTTGGATACCCACATGCGAAAGAATAAAATTAGACCCCTATCTCACACCATACAGAAAAATCAATTCAAGGTGGACCATAGAACTAAATGTAAGAGCTAAAACTATAAAACTCTTCAGAGAAAATATGGCAATAAATCTTTGTGCTGTTGGGTTAAGCAATGATTTCTTAGCTATAATATCAAAATCATAAGTGATCAAAGAGAGACTGAAAAGTTGGATGTCATCAATAATATAAGCTTTTGTGCTTCAAAGGAGATTGTCAATAAAATGAAAGACAACACATGGGCTGAGAGAAAATATTGATAAATCATATAACTGATAAGAAGGTTGTGTCCAAAATATATAACAACACTGACAATTCAAAAATTAAAAGACAACCCAATATAAAAATGAGCAAAGGGCTTGAATAGTCATTTCTGTGAAAAAGACATATAAGTGACCACTACACACAACAAAATAAGCTGAACATTATTAGTCACCAGAGAAATGCAAATAAAAACCATAATGAAATAGTACTTGACATCCACAAAAATGGGTGTCATCAAAAAGACAGACAATTCCCTGATATGAGTAAGTGGAGATGCACCAGGGTGGTTAAGGGGGTAGGAGAAGAATAAATGAAACAAGATGGGATTGGGAGGGAGACAAACCATAAGTGACTCTTAATCTCACAAAACAAACTGAGGGTTGCTGGGGGGAGCGGGGTTGGGAGAGGGGAGTGGGGTTATGGACATGGGGGAGGGTGTGTGCTATGGTGAGTGCTGTGAAGTGTGTAAACCTGGGATTCACAGACCTGTACCCCTGGGGATAAAAATATATGTTTATAAAAAAAATTTTAAGTAGTCAAAAAAAAAAAAAAAAAAGACAGACAATAGCAGGTGTTGATGTGGAGAAACTGGAACACACATACATTGTTGGTGGGAATACAAAATGGTGTAACCACTTCAAGAAACAGTTTGTTAGTTTCTAATAATGTAAAATATAGGGTTTTCATATGACCCAGCAATTGTACTCCTAAGTACATATCCAAGAGAAATGAACCACACATCCACACAAAAACTTGTATGCAAACATTCATAGCAGCATCATTCGTAATAGCCCCAAAGTGAAAACAACCCAATTTCCGTCAATTAATGAATGGATAAACAAAATGTGGTCTAGCCATAAGATGCAACATTATTTGGCAGCAATAAAAAAAATGAATTGCTGATGTATGTTACAATGTAGACAAATCTTGAACACATTACTCAGAGTAAAAGAAGTGGTCACAAAAGGCCACGTATCATAGACTATTTAAATGTCCAGAAATGTCCAGAAAAAGTGAATCAATGGAGACATAAAGTAGATTATTGTTTGTTCAGGGCTCAGGGTGGGGAGGTAAGGTTGGGGAGGAAAGTGTGAAGTGACTGCTGATGGCTTCTACTAGGGAGCTGAAAATGTTCTACAAGTCGAATATGTTACATAACTCTGTTACATAACTCTGTAAAGACACTAATGCAATTGAATTGTGCACTTTATTTATTTTTATTTATTTATTTATTTATTTATTTATTTATTTATTTATTAGGGAGACAGAGCAGGGGAGGGGCTGAGGGAGAGGGAGAGAGGATCTAAGTCAACTCCACACCCACAGGGCGCCCCATGTAGGGCTTGATCTCATGACCCTAAGATCATGACCTGAACTGAAACAAAGAGTCAGATGCTTAACTGACTGAGCCACCCAGGCGCTCCAGTAATTTCTATGTTTTATCCCAATATTATAGTGGAACAAAACCTGAATGACATTGATCCATTATGGCCTATTTTCGTAAATGTTATGTGATGGCTCAAGCTGATTGAAGACCTCGTTTGGGTCTTGGACAGCTTTGCTTAGATTTAACTTTTTGTTCTGTCCCTTTTGGGGAAAGATGTGCTAAAATCTCGTCGAGGATTGTTGACTTAGCCACTACTCTCTGAGGTCCTGGCTCTTGCCGCTTGCATGGGCTGAGGTCGTACTTACATTTACTATGGATTTAGCTTCTGGTTCTCTCTGGGCTTTTACCAGCAGGTAATACTACCCTTCAGATCCTGACAGTATTTTTGGCCTTATACAATCCATTTTGTCAGAAATTCCGATTACTACACAACTTCCTTCAGTTCATATTTGCTTAGTATAAGATTTTAACCCTTCTATTTTCATTTCTCTGTCTTTTTGTTCTCAGTGTTTTTCTCTTATGTTCTTTTCAATCCCAGATCTGTCTCTCAGTTGGTGGATTTAACCTATTTTCATTTATAGTAATTACTCATAGGAAAAACTCACTTCTCGTATCTTATATTTTTAATTTGCTGAATTCCTCCTTTTAGTTTTTGTTTCTGCTTTCTACCGTATGGGCCCGATTTTCTTCTGCCGGCTTGAGCCTTGGTGTTTTTGCTTTGACAATTGTCTTCACCTCAAGACAAGTTCTCATGTGCATTGATCTTTACTGGCTTTTTTTTTTTTTTTTTTTTAAGATTTTATTCATTTATTTGAGAGAGAGAGAAAAAGCGACCGGTGGGGAGGGTCAGAGGGAGAGAGAGAGAGAGAAGAGCCGACTCTCCACTGAGCAGGGAGCCCAAGGCAGGACTCCATCCGAGGACCCTGAGATCATGACCTGAGCCAAGGGCAGACCCTTATACAACTGAGCCCCCGAGGTGTTCCCATGGATCCTCACCGACTTCTTAAGCTTACACTGTCTGTTTTTCTCCTCACAAGGAAGGAAGTTACCACACTTCCATATCCCGTGGTGTTCTTGCCTCACACCTTCGATGTTGATTCTGCCCACGGGTTAGATTCTGGGTTCTCCCCAGGAACAAACGTCACCAACATATTTGGCTCCTTTGAATTCCCTGTCTTTTACAGCAATGTCTAGGGGTCTAGCTCTCTTAGGTTTAGGATTTTCCGCCAAGTGTTTTCTCACAAAAAGTGGGTCTTTGTATGGAAACCCTCGGAGAGTACTTGGGTATTGCCCGACAGGTCTTACCTGTGAATGGTAGCTTTTCTAGAAATAATATTCTAGGTTCAAACCTGTTTTTCTTTAATTATTTAAAAATATTGCTCCACTGTTCTCTTGCAGTCGGGGCTGCTGTTGGGAAGTCCAGTGACAACCGGGGTCCTGTTCTCAGGAGGTGAACTGCTCATTATGTACGGAAGCTTTCGGAGTGTTCTCTGTGTGTTTGGTGGTCTTAAATGTCACTGCAATATGTCCATATGTGCCATTTTTCCTCATTTTTCCCATCTTTTTAAAAACTTCTTTGAGTTTTTTTTTTCTTTCTTTCTCTCCAGGAAATATACCTGCACTATTTTTCCAAACATTTGTTCTGCTCTGGGTTTATTGGTCCCTCCTGGGATTTCTATTGCGCAGATATTGGTGTTTTTAACTGTCATTCCTCTATGCTTTTCTTTGATATTTCCTATTTCTCCAGCCCTTCCTGTAGGTTTCTGAGAAAATGTCTTAATCTTGTATTTTCACTCCCTAATTCACCCCTCAGCTCTATCTTGCTCTTTTCCTTCGTTATTATGCCCGTGTGCTTTTATCGTTTGTGGTTTTTCAAATTCTTCACTACAGCTCTCAGTCACAATAATAGTATAAAATATAAGAAAAGAATAAACTCTGTACGTAGTTTCCCAGTTAAATGGAAACTTGGTATTTTAAACGTTTTGAAGTCAGAAATTAAGACAAAGGAAAAGCCATGAAATCTGGGTTATATGGGCTTTGAGAAAAGTTGTATAACATCACAACCCTGCGTTTGTTGGGACTTGCTTCACCAGAAACCCGGTCGGTGAGCACCTGGATCTCGGACTTCCAGCCCCCGGAACTGTGAGACGTCAAGTCTGTTTCTCAGACCGCCCCTTCCATGGTCTCTGTTACGGCCATCAGAGCCCGTCAGAGCCCGTCGGAGCCCGCCCTGTGTGCTGGTCACCTTCCTGCCGGACATCAGCTCCCACCTGCCACATGGACCCCCGTGCCCTGAGCCAAGCTCTGTGAAGCATCCGGTTCAGATCCTGCCCTGCGGGGAGCAGTGAGCAGTGCCAACCCGAGACAGGAGAGGTGTGCTCTGGAGTCAGGCAGGTACGCGGACTTGGCAGCTGCCCCCAGAAGCAGTGACGCCTCCTCCGCACTCGGGCCGGCCAGACACGCCTCTCAGAGCGAGTCCTCTGGTGTCCTTGATACAGCTCAATAGTTGCACCTGAACCCGCTTCGTTTGCAGGAAAAGCCCAGTTATCCTCGTGTGTAAGCGAGAAGCCCACTCGGGGCTGACAGTGTCAGAGCACCCCGGGGCGTGCCGCCTGCTCTCAGGAGTCTTCGTGTCGCCGGGCGCACCTGAGCCCGGCGCTCAGATGCACGCTTCCCTCGTAAATGACAGACAACCACGGAAAATTAGTTACTTTATGGCCATGAAGTGCCACGTGAATATTTTCCCCAGAATATTTCCCAAAAATCTTTAGGAAATGGGAATGTACGAGTAGCCTTTCAGGACGGACATAACCGAGGCGGCGCGTCCCGGAGCTGAGTTCTCTGCCGTGATCATTTCGTGTCTGGATCCTGAGTTTCGCCTGATCTCAGGTGAATCATTTAACCTGCCTGAACCTTAGTGGCTTCCTCTGCAAAATGAGAAAAGGACTGTCACCTGCTGTCTAAAATGTGACTCTTGGGACAGCCGGTGTGAAAATGCAGGCGCCGCGCTCAGCGAAGCAAGCTCTGGGGAAGCCCCAGGCCACCCTGGCCCGACCCTCCTCCGGCACTTCCAGCCGCTCGCTGGCCGTCCCACACCCGGGGGGGTCGGCCGAGCCGCTCTTGGTGTCTGTTGTCCTTCAGTCTCTCTTCAAGGTGGAAATATTTCTGGCAGTTGATTTCTCGGATAATGAGAAAACAGTTCATCGTGAGTATGCAGTTACCGAGCAGTTTGGAGAAGACCGTTCCGGGAGTAGCTGCATCTGGCGAGACCTGGGTCAGCATTTTATCTGTGCCTCTTCTTTCTCTGTTATTTTGGGAAACACCGGCTTCCATGAACCTCCATGTCTGCGTCCACGAAGCCGAGACTGTCGTACCTGTGTGGCGCTTCCTGTGGAGAGCGTGGGAGATTATTTGGGGGCGACCTCGGAGCAGGATCTGCAGGGTGTCTGGCTTCCAGCCGGGGCTGGGGCTGTGGTCTTGGTATTTTCTGCTCCTCGGAGCAGCATGTGTGCCTGGGCGTCTCCTCTTGCCCTCCTGGATGTTGGCCATCGGGGAGGCCTTGGCCTTCCAAGGGCTGGAACATTGCCTTCTACATTTTCTCAAGCTTTTGCAACGGCAGGAAGCCGGGGACAGGTGGGCTGGAAGACGGGTCAATTTCACTCAACTGGAAGGTTGGAAAAAAACAATTTGCTGATTCGCTGTGTTTGCTGAATAGACAGACTTTTGGGGTTCTGGGCTAAAGATTTATTTAATCTCTTATCACGTAACTAAAGAAGGCATGTGTGCCGTCAGTTCATGTCTGTTCCACATTGTCCCTCTGTCTTTCCATTCCTTCTGGGAGAGTCCCTTTCTTGGGGGACAACTGTGCACAGGCAACATTTTGGAGCTGTTTTAGGCTTCGAGTTTGACTTGGGGACATTTGCGGCCAGGACTCGGTTTCAGAGAGCGCGGGGAGGCGGTGGCCAGTCCCCAGGCGAGTCCTGCTCAGGACATTTGCTTCTTGCTGTCCACTTTGCAGCCCCAGCCGCCAATGGTCAGGACGGTCCCCGCTCTGGTTGAGATATCCTTGTGCCCTTTAGCGGCTGGAACTGTTTTCTGGATACACGTCTTAGGGGCATGTGGAGCTCCCACGCGTGGGCTGTCAGAAACCTGCACACCCCTGCCCGGCGCGCGGCAGCACCTGCAGAGGACCAGCATGACAAGGACCCCTCCCACCGCGGACTTGCTTTGCTCCTTAATACGTTGACATACGGCTTGTTTTTCTGCGGCTCAGTGTGACGTTCGTACCTACAAAAAGGCAAGTGCGTGAGAATGCTTTCGGAGCAAAATCCATTCTTGCAAAGGTAATGATGTTCTAAAATGGGAAAAAGTGCAACTCAAGCAAAAAGAAATGAAATAAACCCTAAAAGGACTGAATTCTTCTTCTTTCTAGATCTTCTGAGCAGTAAAGTTTTTTCAAACATGCTATCAGATTGCTTCCATTATTTAAAAATATTTTTAACACAGGAAAAAGTTAATAAGTATCATATTTTATATTTCATAATGCTACCCGGCCGTCTTCCGCTGTTCCAGATGTTGGCTCCGCTGTGCAACTAGGCTTATGGTTTAAAATGGGTCCTACGTAAGGATTCATTCCAAAGCCCGGAGAAAACGCGCAGGCCCAGAGAGGGCCTTGTATGTTGCCACAGGAACCCCACGCAAACATGCACCGGTTTGAACACCACAGAATTCACAGGGAATAATTCACATATTCTAACTGCGAATAAGAGGGAGACAGACACTTTTAAATGTCATGTTGATATTTGTATAAATGCAGAATTGGGGGGTAAAGCAACTACAAGAAAACACTCCAGGGCGGTTCTACCTTGTGCCAGGCCCACCTAAGCAGACAGGAGGAAAAGTCCAGAAGGACTGGCTGGGCTCCTCGCTCTGTGTGCCTTGCAGAATGTCCGTCTATGAGAAAACGGCAGGAAGAGAAATCTGCTGTTCTCTCCAGGTGCAGACGGATCTCTCTCTCTCTCTCTCTCTCTTTTTTTAAAGATTCCATTTATTCATTTAACAGAGATCACAAGCAGGCAGAGAGGCAGGCAGAGAGAGGAGGAAGCAGGCTCCCTGCCAAGCAGAGAGCCCGATGCAGAGCCCGATCCCAGGATCCCGGGATCATGACCCGAGCTGAAGGCAGAGGCCCCAACCCACTAAGCCACCCAGGCGCCCCTGCAAACGGATTTCTGCACGAGCGCCCTCCTGTGTGCTCTCGCATTCCTTCACTCCCTGCCTCTCGGGGAGGTCGGAGAGGGGTTTTTTGACATCAGTCCTTTCTAAATACCAGGGGGGACATCAGTCCTTTCTAAATACTATAGGGGTCGCTGAAAGGGCTGGGGCCCAAGAACGTTCGAGTTCGGGCCTGCCTGTAATTGGTCAGCTGGTGTGGCCCAGAAGCCCACCTCTGCCCGGTCCACAGGGAGAACCTGAACGGGGGCAAATTCGCAGCAGGGCAACGTGGTGCCTGCAGACCCGGGCCAGGCTCTAACGAGATGTCTCTTGGGAGAGAGGGACTTGGTCCTTTCCCCTGTGCCCCTGGGGAGCCCCGCTTAGGAGTCTTCTCTGCCCCCCTCTGGCTTTCTGGTTGACCCTGATCTCCAGGGGCCCTCTCTCTCTCCATTCTCTGAACCAGTATAAAACTGTCGCTTGTGACAAATAACGCACACATTTAAAATAACCGCAGAGTAGTTTCCGAAAAGGCCAAGACTCTAAAAGAAAAACTGAAGGCGTGCAGCTAGTTTGTGTGAGGTAATGGCCCAACGTGGAGGACATCACAGGGATCTGATGGCCCTTGGATGGGGACATCTTACCTTCCCCAGGTCGTTAACGTTGGGTACCCATGTTTCTTTAAATAGCGGCTCGTGCCCTCCTAAGCAGGGGCGCAGAGTGAGTCGGAAAGTGTGAAGAGAGCAAGGAGCCTTGACTGCGCGCAGGAGCCGAGGGAACCAGCAGGGCCTGTGGGAGAAGGCTCCGCATCTCAGCGGCTGATGCCCGTGGGGGCTATAATGAGCTTGTTCAAACCGTTCTCCAAGCTTTCAGAGAAGTGAAGCCTACTCCAGGGGAACAAACAGGCACTGGGTTTGGTGCCGGTATGAGGAGGTTTTGGGAGGAGACCACATCCATGGGAGCAGAGTGCAGAGGGGAACGTGCCCTGACACCATCTGAGGCCCTCCGAGTATTGCCAGACGTCAAGGCACACAGATTCTTGGGCTTTAGTTTTAGGTCTTACTTATGTCATGGCTAAGAGCAGGGAGTGTGTCATTTCTGGTCACACAGGAGTCCGAGGTCAGCACCGGGATGAGCTGGATAGAAAGGAGGGAGCCGTGTGCGTATGTGGTGCTCTTGGGCAGCTTGTGTCTCTGATGACTGTACAACAAGGGGAGGGGGGTTGATGAGGTACGTGGGAGGGGCTGAGCAAAACGAGGGTCAAGCTGTACCTCTTGCTTTGTCGGCTGGATTAGCCCTGAGCTTCTAGTTAGAGGCCTTCAGTGAATATGCTGGGAAAAACTGGGGTTCAGGGAGGCAAGAAACAGGCCCACGGAGGAATGCTTATATTTCTGATGGAAAGACCTGGATTAGGAGTTAGAACATTCAACTTCATTTCACCCCAAGGAAGGCACGCATCCCCAAATCACTGTTTGCTGAACTGCAAAGGGAAATCATAGCAATACCAGCCCACTCGTGAGAGTAAAATGAAACAGTAGACGGGGAAACTATGAAATACCCCCCATACATTGCCGTTGATAAGGCATTATCATTCACACTGAGCTTCAATTGGTTTTACTATGAACGTGATTACGTACTTTAAGCAAGTAGTACTGGATAATAAGCTAAAAGGGATTTTAAAATGTCCTTTTGTTGTTTAAAATAACATGCTCTCAAAAAATAAGTGGAAATCATACACATTTTTATTTGGACTTTTTAAAGGAGGCCATTATGTCACTTAAAAATGAAGAGATGAACATCAAAATCAGACAAAGACATTAAGGAAAAAAAACCACAGACTGATAATTTTTATAAACATGGTGCAAAAATCCTCAAAAGAGTTTTAGTAAATCAAATGCATACACAATGCATACAATTATACACCACAACCAAGTGGGATTTATCCCAGGTGTTCAGTCTCAACATTTGAAAATCAATCAATGCAATCTATCATATCAATAGGCTAGAGAAGAAAAATCACATGATCATATCAATAGATGCAGAGAAGGCATCTGATGGAATCTAATACTCATTCATGATAAAAATTTTCAACAAACCAGGAATAGAGGAACATTTCCTCTAATTAATCAAGGAAATCTACCAAAAAAAACCCCCTACAGTTAATATCACTTAATTGTGAGAAACTCAAATCTTTCTTGCTAAGGTCAATGAAAATATTGAAAGCAAATGGAATTTGAAATTAAAAACATATTCTCATTTACATTAGCATTCCTCAAAAATGAATATTTAGATATAAACCTAACAAAATATGTATAAGAGGAAAACTATAAAACACCGATGGAAGATAGCAAAGAAAAACTAAATCGATGGAGAGAAAGCCCATGTTCATGGATAAGGAGACTCAATCTTATCCTAATTTGATATATAGATTCAATATGATCTCAGTTAAAATCCCAGCAGGTTATTTTGTGGCTATTGACAAGCTGATTCTAAAGTTCATGTGGAAAAGCAAAAGACCCAAAATAGCCAACACAGCATTGAAAGAGAAGAACCAAATCAGAGAAATGACACTACCCAACTTCAAGAAATTACTAAAAGCGATTGGAATCAAGACAGGGTGATGCTGGCAATGGAGAAAATACACAGATCAACGGAACAGAATAGAGAGTCCAGCCATAGATCTTCATAAATATAATTATGTGATCTTTGAGAAAAGAGCAAAGGCAATACACTGGAGCAAAGATAATCTTTCCAACAAATGAGGCAAGACATCCACATGCAAAAAAATGAATCTAGATAGACACAGACCTTACGCACCCCCACAAAAGTTAACTCAAAATGGACTATAATCTAATTGCAAAATGCATAAAATTCCTAGAAGATAAGAGGAGAATATCTTCATGACCTTGGGTTTGGAGGGGAATTTTTAGGTTCAACACCAAAGACACAATCCTTTAAAAAATTGATAAGTTGGAGCTCATTAAAAAGAAAAACTTCTGTTCTGTGAAAGGCAATGTCAGGAGAATTAGAAGGCAAGCCTGGGAGAAAATATTTTCAAAGGACACATCTGTCAAAAGACTGTTATCCAGAAGTATTCAGAATTTTAAATCTCACCAATAATAAAATGGACAACAACCTAATTGGAATATAAGCAAAAGTTCTGAACAGACAAGTCACCAAAGAAGATATACAGATGGCAAGTAAGCATAGGAAAAAATGTTTAACATCACAAGTCCTTGGAAACGCAAATTAAAGGCATAACGAGATACCACCACACACCTTATTAGAATGGCCAAAACCCAGAACACTGACAATGCTGGCCGGGGTGGGAGGCAGCAGACGGTCTCATTCTTTGCTGGTGGGATTGCACAATGGTGTAGCCATTTTGGAAGACATATTCTTACCACGAGATCCAGTGATTTCGATCCTTGGTAATTACCCACAGGATCTGAAAACTTACGTCCACACAAAAACCTTCACATAGATATTTATAGCGACTTTATGCGTAATTGCCCAAACTTGGAAGCAACCAAGATGTCCTTCCTTCAGCAAGTCAATGGATAAACTGTGGTCCATCCAGAGCTTAAAAGAAATGAGCTCTCCAGCCATGGGAAGACATGAAGGAAACTTAAGTGCTTGTCACTCATGGAAAGAAACCAATCTGAAAAGTCCACATACTGTAGGACATTCTGGAAAAGGCAACACTATGGAGACAGTAAAATGATGGGTTGTTACCAGGGATTGGGTCGTGGGGAGGGATGAACAGACAGAGCAAAGGGGATTTTTAGGGCAATGAAACTACTCTGTGTGTTGTCATCATGGTGGACACATGACGTTACACACTCAGGCAACTCATCAAATGCACAAGACCAAGAGTGACCCTCATGTAAACTGTGGGTGACTATGACGTCTCAGTGTGGGTTCATCAGCTGTAACCAACGCAGGGCTCTGGTGGGGATGCTGGTAACAGGCAGGTCATCACGTGGCAGAGGAGGGGGGTCTATGGGAAATCTCTGTACCTTATATTTAATTCTGCTATGAATCCAAAAATAAAATTCTTAAAAATAAAGTACTTAAAAAAGTAACAATGTAAAAAAAATCATGTTGCAAAATTACATTTGTACTATGATAACCCACCCATGTACACACACACACACACACACACACAATGTAACAGGACACATCAAAACGTGTGTAGAAATATAAACACAACTAAAGATAGCTAGAGGGATTACCTTTGGGGAGCAGGAGAAAGTAGAGCAGCCAAAGGAACTTTATCTGAAGTATTCTATTTAAAAAAAAAAAAAAGAGAATGGATTTATATCTTCCGTAATTTACCAGTGATTAGGAATGTAAGAACAAGAGAGCTATTGTTTACCAGAACCCCTGGAAAAACACAAAGCCCTGTACCGGAGTGCCCCATCGGTGTCTGGCTACAGGGTTGACACAGCGCACATTTCTCATAAGCGATGAGCAAGCAAGAATGGGGGGGGCGGATGGAGGTGGCCAAGCTCCACGTCTCGGCCGCAGACGCTGGTTCCGCCGCAGAAGCAAGCCCAGCACTCCGAGCTAGAAGGCAGGAGCCTTGGTGGGTGTGGGTCAAGGTCGTTTACAGCACCAAGGACAAACATGTCGGGCATCTGAGCTTCCCAGAGTAGAGAATAGGAACAATCGTTTGCCTTCTGCTCTGTTCGGGGGTTGCTGGAAAGAAGGGCTGCCCCTCATGTCATGTCCTTGTCCTAAAATCAGAAAGATGGCGCTCAAGAGAGTGACCCGAGACACGGCGCCCTTTCTCTTTCTGGACACTTACTGTTCACAGAGAGCTTCCGTGTCTGTTTTGTGAGGTTGCTCCAGGAGGGTGTTGTTTTTTTTTTTTTTTTAAAGATTTTATTTATTTATTTATTTGACAGAGAGAAATCACAAGTAGGCAGAGAGGCAGGCAGGTGGGGGGAGCAGGCTCCCCACTGAGCAGAGAGCCCGATGCGGGGCTCGATCCCAGGACCCTGAGATCATGACCTGAGCTGAAGGCAGCGGCTTAACCCACGGAGCCACCCAGGCGCCCCCAGGAGGGTTTCTAAAGAGTGGGGGCAGGGCATCTGACTGGAAGGCTCTCCGTTTAGATTGAGGGCCAAGATTTTCTTTCCAGAAACTTCATACATAACTGAAGTGTCTCAGGCACCGAATTGCTGGCGTGTCCTCAGTTTCCCAGCTGTGAGCTGCGCAGGTTCGTGCTCTTGGCACAGAGCTCTCTGTGAATCCTAGGAGGCTCCTAGGCCTTGACTCAAAGCAGCGCATCACCCATCTGCCCACGCCTGTCGCTGCCGCGTTTGCGGTGCCACGTGGGCCGCCCTCTCCCACATCCGCCGTCCCACGCAGCCGGCCTCTAACTTGCTTCTGCAACAAGCTGCTACCTTGGAACACAGAACTCCCTGCAGCCCCGTGGTTCCACTCTACGGAGCTCCACGGCGCTAAAGACCTAGGGTTCGAGCGGAACCCCGCCCAGGGCCCCCTCTGACCCAACTGTGCTTAAATGGGCACCTGCAGCCTTTCTTCCCAAGAGGTTTTTGGCCCAAGTCCTGTTCTAACATCCCCTCGGGCCTGAAGACTTTGAGCCGAAGTCCTGGAGGGCGTGCGGGCTCCCGCAGACCCCACCGCTTGCACAGGAAGCCCCCAGAGCAGGTGCAGGGCAGGTCCTGCCCAGGGAGGGAAGGGCGAGCGGCCGGGCGGAGTGCACCGAGGCCGGGTCTCCAGGGTCGGAGCTAAAGCTTAAACGGGCACCGCATTCCTAGGAGAGGCCGGAGTTCGACTTAATGCAACTAAGGTGCACGTGACTGATACCAGGTTCCGTACTCATGCCTGCGCACCCGGGGTAGAGCTTTCCCTGTTCCTTGCGGAGGGAGGTCAGACCACTGCTAGGGACGGGTCTTCCCCGGGGAGCTGGGTTAATCCAGGAGGAGCTGAAGGTGGGAGCTGCGGTGGGGACAGCCGCCTGGCAGCAGCAGCGACCTCCCCGGGTCCTGTGGTGCCAGCCGTGTGAGAGCCCGCCGTCTGTCTGTCCTGCTGGCTGCAGGGGGAGGAGCGGCTCAAGCTCCCCGCCACGGTAGAGGGGAGCTCTTCACTCTTGCTTCAGCGAGCCGGGGATGTTTGTGGGGGTAGGCCCGCTGGCTGGCCCCAAGGGACTGGAGTGTGGGTTTTGGACTCAGGAGTTTCTTGCTGGATCTGTGGCTGAGTGGCTGCTTGGCGTCTTGCTGCACTAAGGGACAGACACCATCAGTGCCGCCACCCCCCATCCAGGGCCTGTGGCAGAGCCCACGCACGTGTGACTGCTGACCCTGTGACAGTGTGCACACACTCGTGAGTTGGAAGCCTCCCACCGGGCATGGGGGGCAACCACGCATGTGCAGAGCAGCTGGGTGGCCCGAGCGGCCCTGGGGCCCGTGAAGGCAGGACAGGGCAGTGAATTCCGCCCGGCAGGTCCCTTCCTCCGTCGTCTTCTGGAGCTTTGTGACCACAGGCCGGGGGGGCGGATCCCTGTGCCCATGAGCTCCAGGAGCTCGAACTGCCTTCGTGGGGTCACGACCAGGACCCGGGCGACCAGGGGGCAGATGCCGAGGAAGGTCCCCCAACCTCTGCTCCGGGAGACCCCGGCTAACCCAATGCCCAGCCCCTGTCTCCCACTGGGAAGAAAACTCCCTGTGCGGGGAGGGACCACGATTGTCTCCAGGTCCTCGGAGCAGCACAAAGGGTGCCCCAGGTCAAGGCAGACACAGGGAGTTTTCTTTGATTTCATTCCTTTTGTTTTCCAATTAACACTGAGTGCCTCTTTCACACAAATGAGAAAACATTTTCTCCCTGTGTCCGTCTAACGAGCTGCCCAGCGTGGGACTTTTCCCTCCGGAAGGGGACGTGGACCCCCGGGAAACCCAGGGCTGTGGAAGACGGGGTGCCCTGAGGAACTAGGGTGCATACGGCTCAGTGAAACACAGGACCCCCCGAATGCCTGTCCTGCGCCCAGGCCCTCCATGGAGTCTCAGAAATCTAGCTCAGCTGCCCTTGGGGGGACAGTGGCCAGGACGTCACCTGGATGGGCCAGGAGCTCGAGCAGGTGGGCGTCGTCCCACGGCCGCACCCGCCCCTCAGGCCAGGCGTCCTGCTTCGCTCAGTTCCCCCTCCTCAGCCGGCGCCTCCCGCGGTTCCTCCCGCTGTTCTAGCTCTTGCTCCTTCCAGGTCCTTCCTCTCGTAGTGCGCGGCGGACGGGACGGAGCCAGCAGAGCAGGGATGCCTGCCGGGGGCAGCCCTCACCCCGCTGGGCTTCCTTCTGGCTCCACGAAGAACACACAAGCAGGTCAGAGACGGCACTGACGGCGGCGCTGAGGACCCGTCCCCTCCTGCAGGACTTCTGAGATGAGGGCCGCCTCAGGATGCCTGTGCTCCGTCATCCGTCGTCTTGCTTGGGTGGGGCTCGATTTCTGCATTTGGCACTTAATGGGTTATCTGTGGAAATCGGAGTTCACAAAAATTTCCCACACCTTTCTAAGATGAGGAGCTCTTCATCGGAGGACCCAAGTGCATAAACATCCAGGACCTTCGCTTCCCATTCAAGGATGCCCGGGAAAGAAGAGTCTACTTGGAAGTCAGTTTCAAGGCATTTCATGTACGACCGTCCCGGCAGCATCTTTCTTCCCCACGGAGCCAAGCCCCCCGAGGGCAGAAACTGTCCCTGCAGTTCCGGTGCCCCCCGTGTGGCTGGTGTGACGTATGTTACCAAGAACATAAATTCACTCTAAGAAGACAGAGCTCTGGCAATGGGCGGTGTCCCCAGTTTTACTCACCCCGACAACCGGAATGCTATGGTAATTCTGTGTGGGTGAACACAGCCGGGTATTTTCTGTTAGTAGTCTTTGGAGGTGTTCTTGGGTTCCTTATGGAGACAGAAGGAATTGTTAAGGTTGTCTGAAGACAACTCATGAGTCTCAAGTCTAACTTTTCTGCTCTACGCACGTATGTGTACGCATTAAACGAACCAGAAAATGCAGATGGGATCACTGGGAAAACAGTGCTAAGTGAACTGGAACTTGTTACCTGTGTCCTGTCCTTGTCTCTGATCGTAACTAGCTCAGTCGATTGGGAAAGTAACTTTGGGGCCTTCAATTTTCTCATCTTTGAGAGAAGAGAGAATGCGTAGAAACGTTTCCAGGTAATGACATGAACCTACTTTGAGAATGACGGCAGGTGCCCAGTGAGCACTTGCGGGACAGGTGATGAGTTTAGCTTGGAGCCTTGCCGCTCTGCGTCTCTTACTGGGACTGAGAAGCAAAGCACTGACTTCCTCCCGAGCCCCACGCTCTCTCCTGCCCGACAGAGACAGGAATAGCTCCTTAATGAGATGCTCTCAGGGCATGATCAGGAGGAAATAAGACAGCAGAAGATAGCCATCATTATATGGCGCATAGTGGGCATTTGATCAATACAGCAGTTGGATCGATGTATCCAGATCGAAATTCTGAAGTCCCAAAAGTTTATTTTCACTTTTGTTTCCTTTGCCTTTGGAGACATACCTTGAAAGAAGTTGCTGTGGCTGATATCGAAGAAGTTACTGCCTATGTACTCCTCTAGGATTCTGATGGATTCCTGTCTCATGTTGAGGTCTTTTATCCATTTTGAGTTTATCTTTGTGTACGGTGTAAGAGAATGGTCGAGTTTCATTCTTCTACATATAGCTGCCCAGTTTTCCCAGCACCATTTATTGAAGAGACTGTCTTTTTTCCATGATATATTTTTTCCTGTTTTGTCGAAGATTAATTGACCATAAAGTTGAGGGTCCATATCTGGGTTCTCTACTCTGTTCCACTGGTTTATGTTTCTGTTTTTATGCCAGTACCATGCTGTCTTAGTGATCACAGCTTTGTAGTAAAGCTTGAAATCAGGTAACGTGATGCCCCCAGTTTTATTTTTGTTTTTCAACATTTCCTTAGTGATTCGGGGTCTCTTCTGATTCCATACAAATTTTTCGATTATTTGCTCTAGCTCTTTGAAGAATACTGGTGGAATTTTGATCTGAATGGCATTAAAAGTATAGATTGCTCTGGGCAGTATAGACATTTTAACAATGTTTATTTTTCCGATTCAAGAGCATGGAATGGTCTTCCATCTTTTTGTGTCTTCTTCAATTTCTTTCATGAGTGTTCTGTAGTTCCTCGAGTACAGATCCTTTACCTCTTTGGTTAGGTTTATTCCCAGGTATCTTATGGTATCTATGGGTGGATTATGGATGCCAGCTCCTGGCGGACTCTCACAGGATGGCTGTTGAGGCCCAGCGGATATTGGAGACAGTATAAGACAGTCTCCAGGAAGCCAGGAGGCTCATGGGGGCCCCGGAAGTTCCAGACTTTACTCTGGGGGCAGTCAAGCATATTCTAAGACATCTGAAGTGCCATCATGGTTCCTGGGTACCTTCAGGCCCTTGTGGGTGAAGTTGGGCCATCCCAGAGTAGAAGCAGCCGTCGAGAGCGTCTCTTATTTGCTGAGTTTCCAAAATGGTGGCTCTGAGGATTTAGGGTCCGACTTCCCACGCGGGAGACCCTCTCGCTGACTCAGGCCTTGATGTCCCCATGCCCTGGAGGGGCCTCTGCCCATGTCCCACGAGGCAGCTTGGGCTTGTCCATCTCGGCATCTGTCTCCAGTCTGGCCTGACGACAACCAAGTGAAAGGACAGAAAACGCAGACGCTGTTTCTGAAGTCAAAGGGCAAATTCGGAGAGAGGATGGAGACACGCCTGGACGCCAAAATCGGAGACTCCCCTGTAGGTACGCCTCGCGTGCAGTTCTGGTTCACGCAGGCTGAACGTGTGGGTCTCCGGAAAGCTCGAATGTGGGACTCCCAAGGTAGAGATGGGGTTGATTTCACAGGGAAAGACAAGCACAGTCGTGTTAAGAGGTGTGTTTATGGCTATTTGAAAGCAGTTTTTAATTAATTTATTTATTTATTAGTTTCAGAGTTTTATTGAGTTTCCTGGTTCAGTGACTCAACCAGCTGCATGTAACACCCAGTGCTCATTCTACCATGTCCCTCCTGAACGCCCGACCCCCCGCTACCCCCTCCCCCTCCCCCTCCCCTTCAGGAACCCTTAGTCTGTTTCCTATAGTTAAGAGTCCCTTATGGTTTGTCTTTCTCTCAATTTTCGTCTTATTTTATTGTTCCCTCCCTTCCCTGATGAGCTTCTGTTTTGTTTCTTAAATTCCACATGAGTGAGATCTTATGAGGACTGTCTTTCTCCGACTGACTTGTTTCGTGCTCAGCATAATACCCTCCAGTTCCATCCACGTCGTTGCCAATGGCAAGATGTTAACCTTTTTTGATGGCTGAGTAATAGCCCATTGTATATCTAGACCACGTCTTCTTCATCCGTTCATCTCTCGGTGGACACCTGGGTTCTTTCCATGGTTTGGCTATGGTGGACGTTGCTGCCAGTTTTATGGCAATACAAGACTCATTCTCCTTCCTTCCTGTGTGGTGTTACTCTACAGTTTTACACATTCTAAAGCTACCACATGTCTTTATCAAATCTGTTTGCTTGCTAATCACTATCTGTCGTTTAAGAAAAGCAAAGCCATGGGACCCAGAACATCTTTGCTGAAGGTCCCAGCAGCTCCTCTGGGACGACTGGATGGCGAACCAGTGCCTCCCCCTCCCAGGGCCACGCTGTGTGTCTTTAAAAACTCTGGTCAGCTTCCCCTTCTCTCTTCCATTCTTTGGGCGTACATTGTGCTCCTCACATTTCATTTGTATTTGGAAAATTTAGCTAAAGAATTTGTTTCACGGTTTTTAGTAGTGCACAGCTCCTCAGTCACCTCCCATGGGGCCACCTTCATCTGAGGAAGGTTCCCGGAGGCCTGACAGAACAAGGCTGCTGTGCATCTGACCACCACAGCATGGAGAAGCACGGTCCCCAGCACACCCGCCAGCGCTGGCCACCACTCAGCACGGGGACTCCTTGCAGGGCGGCATGGTCATCTGGGGGTCGAGACAACAGGGCTGCCGTCGTGGACTTGGAATGTTGCACACAGTGGGTGCAGTAGCCAAGTTTACTCACTAGGTGGTCACTACCCCTCCGTCTATGAAATTGGGTGAATGTTCTCAACCCTCCTCATGCGCCGGCCTGACCTTGGAGGCCACCTTCTACTTAGTGCAATGAAGCTGTCGACCTCCACGGTGCCAGTGTGACCTGACGGTGAGCTGGGGCTGGGGCCTGGGGTCGGATCAGGCAGCCTGGGCTCCCCCAGCTCTGTAGAGAAGGTCTGCCCCTCAGCCTGTGTCTGGAACATTCTCTGAGTCTCACTGTCCTGCCTTCACAGGAGAGAAAAGTGCCTGATGCTCCTACCCCTGGAGGTCATTGTCAGGGTCCAAACCGGCCGAAACAGTGACGAGGGGGATGTGCTTTGTAAACTGTACGAAAGTGTAAATATCAGGTGTGATCTCGTCTTTCTCATACCAGTGAATGTAGAACTTCCTACTTCCAGAGTCCGCCCTGAGAAATCGGAGAATCTGATTTAATTTTACTTCTGTGGGAAATGCAGATTCATGTGATGAAATCAGAGGGAGGTCTTCCTTTTACAGTAGGGACACGCGTGACTGCTCCCGTGGAAGGTGTCGGGAACTGGGGGTTGGTTGGGCTGGAACCTGGGCCAGACGGTTTTCTGGCCCTGCCGTATAAATGCTCTCCTGGGGAGGGTTCATATCGACGTGAAGGCTATGGGCTCCCAGCATGCCCGTCTGGCTTCTCGGTGCCCTTAGAGGGACCCGCTCTGGCTTATCCCTCTGAGCACAGGATCTGACGGCCCTGCTTGGGGTCCGTAGCAGCCTTCTCTTCTGGCCGGACAGGGATCAAGTCATTACGGGGGGACGAAGACCAATCAAAAAATGCCCCTTGTTCACAAGACAGAATTTTTTCAGCGAAGCTGCGAGGTTTCTGTTCACCTAGCAAAATGGCAGCTCTTCTTTCTTCACTGAACATACCGTTTCATGGGTTTGGGGGCGCACCTGTTCATGCGCGTTAACTAGTAATACTTGACCCCTTTCACTGGACTTTCACATGGGTTTGAGTCAATGTTTTTGAAACTGTTTAAAGTAACATTTAATTATCTCTGTTTTCCCTAAATATTTTATTTTGCCAACTGTTTTTCTTAAAATTGTATATGAAAAAAATTGCACATGTACCTATTTTACAGTATCAAACATGAACCTTTTTTTCTAGCCACTAGGATATATTTTATATTGGGGCACCTGGGAGGCTCAGTCAGTTAAGCCTCTGCCTTCGGCTCAGGTCATGATCCCGGGGTTCTGGGATGGAGCCCCGCATCGGGCTCTCTGCTCCGCGGGGAGCCTGCTTCCCTCTCCCTCGGCCCCACCCCCACTCATGCTCGCTCCCTTACTCACTCTTTCTCTGTCAAGTAAATAAACGAAATCTTGAAAATAAGAGATATAATTTAGTTTAACTGATTTCAGCTCACGTGGGAAGGGGGATTATTTGCCTGTTTTAAGCTCAATGCTGAGTTAAGAGCCTCAGGCCATATGACATTTGTATCGGTCAGGGTTCTCCAGAGACACAGAAAAGAGAGAGACAGAGAAGGAGCGATTTCAGCAACTGGCTCATGAGATGGTGGGGGCGGGAGATTCTGAAATGTGCGGACTGGTGGACAGGAGACCTGTGGATTCTGCAGTCCCAGTTCTGAACTCCACAGGGCAGCCGGCAGGACACAAGCAAGTTCTCTGTGTTGCGGTCTTGAGAATGCCTTCTTTGGGAAACTGCTGGTTGCTTTCAACTGATTAGACTAGGCCCACCCACACTGTAGAGGGTGCTTTTGCTGAGAGCCTACTACTAATCTGGATGTTAATCACATCTTAAATAAACCTTCATGGTAACATCTAGTCCGGTGTGGACCAAATAACTGGACACCGCAACCTAGCCACATCGACACATAAAATTAACCATCACAAATTTGAAAGCAGGGTTTGAAAAACCCAGTCACATAACTAAAATCTCAACAAGGATAGGTCTACATGGTATCTTCGCTACAAGCCAGCTGCCGGTGCCCATTTTCTTCCAGAAGGAAAAAAAAAATGATCACCCTGTTTTTTTATGTGCCAGCAGCAATTTAAACTAGCTCGTCATAATCTCATTTAGGGGGACACGCTGAAGCCGTGTACAAGGTTACATCTTAGACTCTGAAATAGCGCTTTTATTGTGTGTTTTTATTTTAATTATGAGCAGCACATGTCTTGTGCACCTAGAAACCTAATAAATAATGCATAGTACTAACACTAATGCATTTCCTTGTCCAAGAACAGACTCTCAAGAAAATCCAGAACTGGTTCATGGCCCCCAAAAGGTCAGGTTGCTTTTACAGAATTATTAAAAACAACAGAAAAACCAGGTCTTAAAATCCAAAAACCAAAAAACCTTCCAAATCTAACCAAAATGCTTTACCTGGATTGTGCCAAATATGACAGCAGTCCGTCCTAAAAACCAGCTGAACTCTGACGTCAATTCTGGGAGGCTTGTAAGTTTGGGGAGCATGTCGTGTCTCGTGGGGTCGTCGGTGCCTGGACGAGCTGGGCGCTGATGGAAGCTGTGCCCGTAAAGCTCGCCCAACAAGCTGGGGTCACACTGATTAGGATCCCAACAGCCCCAGCTGGGGACACTGTGGATTTTCTGACGAGATTTCTTCTCGTCACAATATATCTTCCCCCATCAAGGTAAGGAGCTGCCCCTAGGAACTTGTTGGTGGGGACCCCCGGGGTAGAGAGGGCGCAACTCCAGGAGGGATCCTTGGGCTTGGCATGGGCTGTATGGCAGGAGCAGAGGCAGCTCGGTCAGGGACCCGCTCCAGGGGAGTGTGCTGTCTCCATGACTGACCATCGGGTTGGCCTGGCAGAAGAGCGAGGGGCAGCAGGTGCACAGCATGGGCGGTGGGAGGCTCCCAGCTTGGATCCCACCTCGGGGATGCCTGTGAGGTTCAGCGTCCCCACCTCCTCCTGGTCCCCAGGCTGCCACCGACATACCAGGACAGGGACAGGAAGGCATGTCCCTGAGGGCATTTGAAACGATTTTCCTATCCTTCTCAAAAGCTGGCCCCATCTCCAAGTTCACATGCGGTTCCGTCTTTTAAAGGACCCAGAGCGTGTGGCGAAGGGGTTCCGCGGACTCTGCAGAAGTCGGGCGATGCCAAAAACCACAGCTGAGAGCGGGGTCTTTCTAAAATTGCCCGTCGAGTCGAGCGGAGTTGATTCTACTCTCTCTCTGGACCTCTCCGCTCCCCCTGAGCACAGGAAACCAAGGGTCTTCTGTGATTTGGTCCTGAGCGTCATCACCCTATTGTCAAATCCTGAAATTAAATTGGCTCCCAATTACTTAATTATCAAAATGCATTTCTTACCCCGTGGCGGTCGCCGGGTTAGGGTTCGTTATGGGCAGAGAATAGGATATGGGGAGTGAGATTGGTCTAATCACTCACAGTCCATGATATTAGAGCTCCGGTTGGGGTGCAGGGAGGACCACAGGCACGCACACTCGCAGACACACACTCGCCGTGCACGCACACGCACACACACGCGCGCACACACACGCGTGCACGAAACAGCTGGGAACAAAGTTGGAGGGTGGGGATGATGGACTGCGCGCCACACACTGTTCACGCCTTAAGGAGTTCGGAGGAGGAAAGAGCTCAGCGTGGCCTCAAGCCACCGGGAGTGGTTTCAGCGTGGCCTCACAGAGCCATTTTTAAAGGCCGTCAGTAAGAAACGTGGGTGGAAGGGTCCAGCCCGGGAAGGTGCTGTCTCAGAGAGGAACAGGAAAGCAGCAGTGAGGGGCACGGCCCCGGCCAGCTGGAGTCACGAGCCAGGAGCGGAGGAAACTGCTTGCAGCGCCCGGGCCGTGGGCCTGGGGGTCCCTTCCGGTCTGCGCTCCCCGTCCTGAATTTCTTACCTTCGCTGTGCAAGTATATTAATTCCTTTCTAAAGTTGTTAAAAGAAATCTGTTGAGCTTCTTCGGAAGACTCACAACAACCAGTCTTGGAAACAGCTGCCCTCCTGGCAAGCTTCGGACGCGCCCGCCTCCACCCTGCACCACGGCTCGGCACAGCCCCGAGCCCGTGAGCCACTTCCCAGAGCTTCCCTTGCTTCGGGGCTGCAGTCGCCGGGGCTGCCCTTAAGGAGAGCCATGCCAGGCCGAGTCGAGCACAGCGAGCAGTGCCCACCCCCAGCCCTGGCCCTCGGTGCAGAGTCCCCAGCGGCCTGCCAGGCTGTCAGGGGCCCCATCCAGGGCGCCATCGGCAGAGCCCCAGTGTCCCCCCACAGTGCGCATGTCTCTGTGCTGACCCCCCACACACTTACTGTTACAGTGGCACATCCCTGAGGTTTTCTCCCTTATTCTTTTTAAACGTGTCTTTAAATCTGGTTTCAAGCCTGTTGAAGCCTGTTGAAGCCACAGCCTCTGGGACACTCAGGGGTCCCCACCCCTGTCACAAGCTCCCTCCCAAGGCCCCGCAGCTCAGGGACCAGCCCCCCAGATAGCAGGTCTCCTCTTAGGGTCAGGACACGCTGGGGGGGCCTTAGCATGATCGTGGCCAGAGTCCCAGCGAGGTCCCGACCAGCAAAGAGTGCCAGGGAAGAAAGCTTCTATGCCCTGAGCTTGGGGCTCGTCACGTCCAATAGATGGCTGGTGGCGGCTCAGGGCACAGGCCCTGGAGTCTGACTCGCATTCCAGGCTCGCGCAGCCGTGTACCTGTGCGCGGCTCAGGCCACCTCCTCACCAGGGAGAGGGCCTGCTGGGAACTTCTGGAAACAGCACAGGGTGCTTGGGAAACCCCAGCAGGTCGTACTCGCACAACAGCGCAAGGCAGGAGCCCCCCAGCGTCCCGCCCCGGCCCCTGCCTGAACCCAACGCCCCCCACCCCTCCGCACATGAAAGGGATGGGAGCTCGGACGCAGCCCTCAGCCCGGACGAGCCTTGCAGACAAACCCGCAGAGACAGAGAGCGGGTCGGGGGCCACGGTGACTACTCTGTGGGGATGGCGCTCCAGGCGGGGTCACCTGAACGTCCAGAAGCAGGTCGTGGCCACGGTGGCAGAGCACCAGGAATGCACGCAGTGCCACTCAGCCATGCACTTTACAGTGGCTTGTTTTCTGCCATGGGAATCTCACCTCAACCGAAAACCACGCGGCGCTCGCGGCCCGGGTCCCTCCGAGCGCTCCGGCCAGTTCCCCTCCACGGGCTCCCGATCGGCACGGCCCAGGCCTTCCGGGGGCTGCAGCTCTGCTCTACCTCCCCCAGAACCACGGAGCCGAGCCACGGGGGGGAGCCACAGCCACACCTAGGTTCAAACCACGTCTCCATCAGACTCTCTGGCCGCCCCCACTCCGTGCATTGTCCCAGACCCAGACGTGCAAGGTGCCCAGACTCCCTCCTGAGAAAGGCACCAGAGCAGCATTCCCCATGTCGGCATCGAGCCTTCTCCATCGGGCTCCCTCTGCCTGGGTTTTGGTTCTTCCCCTTCATCCCTCCCGACCACCGAGCGGCACGATGCCTGCCTCGGTTTCTCCTCCAGCACCCCACGCTGCTGCAGGATTCTCTGTCTGTGTTCGTGCCCGGGTTTTCGCTGCCCTGCCCCGCCACTGTCGTCCCATGGTCGTGGCTTTGCACTGGGCCCCAAAGCTGTCAAGCAGGACCCGTCTCCCCGAGCGCCCGACGCACAGGCACTTGGGGTGGCTTTTCCCCGGTGACTCAGTGTGCACGACAGTGAGGAATTTGTAGAGAAATGAGCTCCGACTCCTCGTCTCACTGCGGTGGGAATTGTGTCCTGGGCCCAGACGCCCCGTACCGCTGCTCACCGCTGCTGGGGTCCGGGCTGGGGGTCGCCCCGGGGGTCAGACCAGCTCCCAAAGGCCCCTCAGCAGGCGCGCCTGGTCCTGCCTCTGCTCCCGCCTGGGGCCCCTGGTTCCCCGAACCTGCTCACTCTGAGCTGGTTTGCCGCCGACCTCAGGACTCCATCCCGGGTGATCTCCGGGCTTCCCGCTCAGCCCCTCCCACCCGAACGCCGATCCTCTCTGTCAATCTCGTCTCCAAACAATCACAAACTCCACCAGAGAGACGAGCCTGCGGAGCATCTTCCTCGGGCACAGAACCCTGCCCCACGCTCTGCTGAAAACACCAGGACCCAAGCCCTCCTGTCACCTTAGGGACCACACCCTCCGAAGGGTCCCAAGTCCCCGCCTGACCCCGACCGCCACTGTGGGAATCCTTCGCCCCAAACTCCACGGGCGGTCTTGAAGCGATTCCTGATGGTGGCTTGACTCAGCGACGGTGCTGCAAGGTGACCGGATTGGAAGCTTGTAGACGTTCAAGACCCTGCCTTAACCCTGCTACGCTGCCCCTTACCAGGGCTTGCAGAAACACGTGTACTGACGGAGGGACTTCACTCTGCCCTCTCCCACGTGTGTAACGTGGACATGGCCTGTTTGTTCTCCGGCGTGTTTCGAGGATTGACTTCATGAAGGCTGCAAGGAGCACGTCCAGGCAATGGGCAAGTCGGGTATTAGGATCTTCCCAAGGAGCTTGCCTTGTCCCCTGCAAAAGCCAATAGGTAAACAGGAAATGTGTTGCAAGACAGAGCAATCCTGTGCATCACAGAGGCAGCCCTGGGGGCCCAGACGGCAGCCCTCTGGGCCCTGGTTGGTGTTAAATCCCCATCGAGGGGCAGCTGGGGCCTTTGAAGTCCGGGTGAGACCTTGGCATCCGAGAGACAGAGTTTCCTGCCGCATGAGCAGGGAACGGAGTTAATCACAGCAGTCCCGGCAGTCTGACCACACGGACCAGCACCCTGTGCTCGAGGTCAGGATGCCCGCTCAGCAACGACCCACACAGGTAGAAGACTGAGCCCACCTTTCGTTGGACTTCGTGGCCTCTAGAACGTTCTGGGCAGTGGCCAACTTAAGACGCCCGGGAGCTCTGTCCCCTGATTTAACGGCCGAAGCAGCAATGAAACTGCACTCGTCGAAGTACTTGCGCTCTGCTCCAGGAACGCAGTATTGGTTTCCAGCAAGACGGTGGAATCCGCAAAAAGATGCAGCGTGCTTGGGAACAAAACGCAGGGATTGTGTAGCCTCAGCTGCGGTGACGTGGGGACCGAACCACCGATGGGCCCCGCTCAGGCCGCGCACTTCTACTTGCTGTTAAGGGAGACAGCTCGTTCTGCATTCCCTCTTCTCCGTCGCCAAAGATCGTCTCTCCCTTCCACGTCTTGTAGGCGTCCGGCTCTCACGTGAGCATGTTCTGCTGCGGAGAAGCTCTTTTGTTGAAAAAGAGGTGGTCCTGCTTCTGAGACGAAATCTTGTCTCCAGCTCGGTCATTACCTGCAAAAACGTTCTTCTTCCGTCAGTCGAAGGACAGCAAGATGCAGTTACTGAAGTAGGGTTGGGAACCACTGGACATTGTCTTGTCTCCGTATTTCCAGCAAACCTTGCAAATGTTTGACAGAGAGTTTGCTGTGTGCCAGGAGGTGAAGGTTTTGTGTGTTTATGTAAGTATATTTGGTATTTCTCACAGCAGACAAACAGGAAACTGAGGCACACAGTGGTTGTGGCACTTGCCCACGGTCGCAATGCCTGTGGGTGCTGGAGCAGGAGTAAGAAACGGGCGGCCGGCTCCCGAGGGCTTGCTGGGGGCCCCGACTGCGTGTTCTGGAAAGCTTGGTAAGTAAACGCAGGGAGAAAGCCATTAGTTATCCCAGAAGCTGGCCTCCTCGCTGTCCTGTCCTGCGGCCACATGTGTCCAGATCGGAATGACGACCCACGTTCACTCTCACATCCTGAGCTCTGTGGTTTGCTCTGCAGTTTTCCTGATGCTGGTCACCTGGCTCGCGGGGAGCCGTTTGCCCCCAACCCCACTGTGGGGCATCGAGGCTGCTTCTAATTCTTCACCGAGAGGAAGGATGCTTCGGTGAACATCTGCGCATGGTGTATTTTCCCATCATTTCTTTAGGAGAAACAGGACAAATTGCTAATAGCAAAATTAAAAAAGATTCCATGATCTAGCTAGCAGTGTGAAGGAAAGTCCTACAAGCCCAAGGACCAGGCCACTCCTGGGTTATTTAAATAATCTCAGAGCACGACAACTCATCTTTACACACATACCGCATGGGGACATTTGGAGGAAAAAAAAAAAGGATTAAAATGAACAAGGAAAAGAGAGAACATTTCAGGCCAACACCCCTTACGAAAATTAATGCAAAATTTTTCATTGAAAATGTGAGTCCAGTAAATCTGTGGTGATTAAAAAACAAACAAACGAACAAAAAGGACAATGTCCCACAACCACCACAACCAAGTAGGTTTTGTTCTTGAAAAGCAAAAGTGTTCTATATCACTACAGATATAGACGGAACGGCCTCAGCGTTACATCCCTTCAGGTAGACATCGAAGTAACCACTAAAAGCTTTGCAGCAAGATCTTTATTAATCAAAATTATGAATAAGTTTCTAGGAAATGAGCAAAGATTTGAGAGAGAAACAGACAACATGGGCCGTATTATCTTCAACTGTTTTGGAGTTTCAGTTAAAACAAGAAAAAAACAGGAAGATACTGGAAATGGAAAGATAATATTGTCTCTGTGAGCAGATTACATGGTCGTAGACTTAGAAAAGCCCCAAACTTTTGCCAAAATATAATACGAGGTATGTAGGAAAGTGGCTGAAGTATTTAAAAAGTGATCTCTTTCCCGTGGACACAGAGCGTCGTCGCGTTCTATTTTCTGCATGTAATTCACAGCAGCAGTAAGGATTGAATCTCGCCTAACATCTAACATAACAAGAAATGCACATGAGTTCCAGGACATGAGTCTACTGGAACATGACAGAGCCTGGGAAACATGGAGACAACAGCGTGTGCTTGTGGAGGAGATCCCATAATCCAGAGAAGTCCGTATCCCCCAGATTAACCTCAGAGTTAAATCCAAATGTCACTTTTATATTAGAAAATACAGCAGTTAATCTGGAGGTGAAAATGTCCAGGGGTAGCAAAAGAAGCATTTGCAAAAGAAGCATGAGTGTCTTAGAGCCACTCCAGTCAGCTAGCTATCATGAATCGTTCTAGGGGGTAGAGAGACCAGTGGCTTTTGGGACAAAATAAAGATTTGGAAGAAGATCCACAAGCATTTAGGGATTTTATAACCGCATGATAGAGAGTCTTTCACAAATCTAAGGAGTATATGATACAGACTTGATTATATGGTAAACAATATAGTTACTGGCTATCTCTAGGGAAAAAGAAAAAAGTTGGCTGCCTAACTTATCCACTCATAAAATGCGGTATCACTAGATTAAAATGTGTATGTGTATTAGAAACTAAAACATAAACGAGGGGAGAATATCTTAATTTTGGGGTGGAGAAGGTTTTATTGTTTGAGCGTAAAACCAAGACCAAAAAAGTAATAAGGAAAATACAATTGATTTGGCCAGAGACATCACACAAAATAAATGACGAATGGGAAAAATGTGTGATTTATCCAACAGATAAATTATTAATCTTCCTGGGGCGCCTGGGTGGCTCAGTGGGTTAAAGCCGCTGCCTTCGGCTCAGGTCATGATCTCAGGGTCCTGGGATCGAGCCCCACATCGGGCTCTCTGCTCCTTGGGGAGCCTGCTTCCTCCCTCTCTCTCTGCCTGCCTCTCTGCCTACTTGTGATCTCTGCCAAATAAATGAATAAAATCTTAAATAAATAAATAAATAAATATATTTGAATCTTCCTAATACATGAAGGTCACAAAGCCGAGGAAGAGGAGGAGACTGAAGATAGGAACGTGCAGAACAGGGGCGCCTGGGGGGCTGAGTTCTTGAGTGTCTGCCTTGAGTCCCGGTCGTGATTCCGGAGTCCCAGGATTGAGCCCTGCATCGGGCCCCCTGCTCAGCCGCAGGCCTGCTTCTCCCTCTCCCACTCCCCCTGCTTGTGTTCCCTCTCTTGCTTTTCTCTGTCAAATACATAAATAAATAAACTCTTTAAAAAGAAAAGAAAAAAGAAAGGTGCAGAAGACACCCACAATTCGCCCCTGGAAACAGGAACACTCAGGCCGCATGAGAGGGGCTGAGCTTTGACGGGCGCACGCGGAGAGAGCGGAGTATGGATTTTCACCCACCAGCCTGGCCATGACTGAAATGTTCTACTCCCTTTTCGGTGCACATGTGAATAACAGGCTCATCCTGCGGAGTGACACCCTGTTTTTGGGAGGAAACTAACTGTATCTATCAAACTGTAAAATACACTCACTTTTGACTTGGCAGTTCCACGTAGGACTCCCGGTTCAGAGCGCTTGGCCTGGGCCCGGAGCCCAGCCTCCGGCACATGTGGGCCCCACGGTGTCTCTGACAGCATGTGTCAACATGAGAGTTTTGAAACAGCCGAGTGCCCGTCGGAAAGGGGCCAGGTGAGGAAGTGACAGGGTGGCCAGACGCTGGAGCTCGATGCTATCGTTCATGACAAGGATGCGAGTCCCTCACGGACACACGCACGCCCCTTGTGAGCGCACAGACGCGGCAGGTATTCGGCACGCGCCTCTACTTCCACCCGGATGGCAAGAAGGCAGGAGTAGTACCAAACCCAGCGCCTGCGAGTCCGGGGACCATGGAAGCGTCTCCTCGTCACTCTGGCGTCGCTGGAGTTACTTACCGGTGGATTTCCTCTTACAGCGTTGTAAATGCAGGGCGGGTGTTTAAAAGTGAAGATTAAAAGGCCCAAGGCTCTGAGCTCTTCTTCCCAGAGCGGGGTACGTACAGCCAAAGTGCTTCCAAACGGGTTGGGCCAGTTCGTTCCGCCAAAGCTCCGACACCGGGCCTCGTGGTTCCCAGAGGATCCTGGTGCGCCGTGCCCGCCTTCTAAGGAAAGTGCGCGGCTGCTTGGCGAGGGAGAGCGGCCCCTCGATCTGGGACTTCCTGTCGCTCTTTCCCTGCACCCGCCGTCCGCGGGAGCTCGTCTGCACACCTGGCCTAGGACACACGCGTGGGAAGAAAACGCAGCAGAACAGCCACCGCGAGCTGAGTTCCAGTCCCTGCATTTGGCTCCGCGCCGGGCCTCCTCGTAATAAGGTCAGCGTTGACACGAGGGGCTAGCGTCCAGCGGGGCCCATGGACGTAGTCTGGGCTCCGCGAGGGGACCCGGGGATTGCTCACCCTCTCTGCGAACACGCCTGACTCGCACGCCGTCCCCCACAGGGACCCCCGCAACGCGGGCAGGCTTCATGCGTTTCAAATGCCACGCGGTGCGCTGCTCTCGACCTCGGTGCCGCCCGCGCCCCCCTGCTGGGAGGTGAGCCCATCCCGCACAGGGCGTCCGTCTGTTCCCGCCATTATCAGAATCCAGGTCACCAGAGCAAGGCGTCGCACACAGCAGGAGCTGGCCACCGTCCACTGGGTGAACAAGCCGTCGCTTTCCTCCAGCGGAGAGACGTCCAGCGTTTCCAAATGGCAGCCCCGGTCTGAATGAGTTAATGGACAATGTCTTCTGCTCAAGACGTCCAGTTGACAAGATTAGCATCTTTCTTTGCTCCTGGTTTAGAGCCCTCGGACCTCAAGACTGAGAGTCAGCGTAACCTAAACACAGATCAAAGGCTCGACTGCGCCCCGTGACGACCGCTAAGTACTTCCTCGGCCTGGACATAATCAAGTCAGAACTCTCCCGGCCACGAAACAGAAGCGTCAACTTAGAAGTCTTTCTTTTTAAAATCTGAACTTACATTAGTCCAAAATCTGCCTCATTGTGACTTCCAGGTGTATCCTACTTCTCCATGCCCCCTGCCCACCCGGAGTGAGTCATCCTTCCCTCCAGCGTGGAGGGCCCACCCGCACTGGTGCGCGCTCCCCCCTGCCCCCGCCAGGCCGGTCGCAGTCCCGCTTCAGACCCCAGGCTGCGCGGAGCATTGCCAGCCTTCCTGTTCCTGCACTCACTTCGCGGAGAGTCCGGTGGGCCTGGGACCGTGTCTTGCTCGGCAGCGAGCTCACCAGGGACGGACCCACGTCCATAAACGCAGCACAGTCCAGGCTCGCTTCTTAGACGTCGCCTGTGGCTTCTTGTCGGCGACCTCATGAGGCTCGCATCATTGTACATGTGAAGATGAGCGTCTCACGAGAGCACACAGGGCCAGCTTGTAACGGCTTCTCGCGCTCACCCCGTGGCGCCAGACAGGGTCTAGATGTGCGGGAGGCTGAGCTGATGCTCGAAGAGGAAAACGACTCATGAATGCTCCGTGAAATGGTTGAGACTTGGAAGTCGGGCCCACGGCAGGACACAGCGGTACGAGCATGAGTGATGTGGCGACAGAGGCGTCCACACGGCCCCGAGATGGGGACATCCGGGTCCCTTGCCTCATCTCTAGAGTCGAGTGACTTGGACGTGATAAAATCATCTGAGGACTTAATTTAGAAGCCCTCCGATGTACTGACCATGTTTTATTCAGTAAATAATGGTCATAAAGATTTCTTGCGGCTTAAACAGTTGTATGAGAGAGGCTGGGGTGACACGCCAACCTTCAGTGTCCCCTCGGGCTGTCAGCGAAGCAGGAGGGGCAGCAGCGGTGGCACAGCAGCCAGGAGCGGGCGGCGAGGAGTCAGCCTGGGATTTCCGCTCTTTCTCAGAGAAACAGACCCAGAGTCAGCTGTGCCCAATGGACGTTATTTGATAATGAGGTTGGCTGCAGTGTTGGGAGAGATGGAATTTCTCTTACGGTCTGTGCAGGGGATGTTTGGGAGGACGTAGCATGGGGAACCTTCCCCACGGTCAATGCACCCATCTTTGAATCCTTGGGAAGATTCAGCGTGAAGCCTGTCTCTTAACAGGCTTTGAGAAGTGGCATCACATTTGCAAAATGTGTCTGTGCCTTAAGATCTCCGACAGCACCATGTAAGGAGGCAACCTCTGACGGTCTGCACTGTCCCTGCTGACATGACCTGCCCTGCCCGCCGTTCAGCCTGGGCGGGAGGCGGAATGAAGACGGTGCAGACGGCAGGGCTCCGAGTCGCACGCCGGACCCTAACCTTGGCTCAGGGAGAATGACCCAGCGTAAATGCTGAAAATGTCTCGTGCATGTGTGAGTGCTCCGAGGACAAATGCTTCACCCATCGCTTCAGTCCCGCCCGCTGATGTTAAATTAAAGTCTTGGCAGCTTCGGGGGAAGCTGCCTCGGAAACGCGCAGCACCCATAAGCGACACTGACATCCTAGCGATTCACGGTGAACACACACCTACATCTTTTTTCTAATTTAAATGTACAGAATGAGCCGAGGCCCCGGGCATTCGTACGGCAATGCATTTCCGATCTCATGACATGTGTGCCCCACTCCGTAAGAATTAGCCGCCCTCAATATTACAGGTGGGAACAGACTGTGATTTTTCTACGCAATTTCTGTTCGTATTGTATTAAAATGTCCACGATGCATTTTCTGTCAAAGAAAGTACCATTTCATAAAATTAATCACTATTACCCCATGTGGAGATGTCAGGCATTGCTGATATAACCCTCAGATGATTGCACGGAGTGGCTTTAGGCTAAGAGACGTATTTCCTATGCTGTCGCACGAAGTGGTTTGTCCTGCCCATTCCTGGGGAAACAGTGAGAATTCTATTTTTCACTCCATGCTTCTGTGGTGTCCTCCCTAGTGAGAGACTGCTTTTTTCCCTTTTCATCATCTCTTGGTTATCTCGTAAGTGCAGAAGTTGACAAACACAATAGTAAAAGAAAAAAGAAGTTGTCTTATTTCCTTGATTTTGTAACACTGCTGAGTGGCGTTCAGCCTCGGTCTGCAGCAAGAACTCGTAGAAATGTATATTCCTGGGTCCAGCTTTAGCAATTCTAACTTCGAAGGTCTAAAGGTGAATCCGGTAGTCTGGTTTTTTGACAAGAATCTCAATTTTTTGGATAAATGTGGTGTGTAGGTCATGTTTTGAGAAATATTGCTAAGTACCTTACTGCTCCTTAACGTGACTCTATATTCAATGTAAATGTCGTTTCCATTTCTACGATCCCATGAACCACTCAAGCTCTACAGGTTTTCCCCTTCTTGCTACCTTCTACCCCACCATCCATCCTACTTCCTATGCGTCTGCTCACCCGACGCCTGTCTACCCGTCCTTCCTGCCTTCCATCCATTCGTCCGTCCACACTGTAACCAGTTGTAAAGGCTTATTATGTGTCTTGGGATCTGGGGGTAAAAGAAAGATACAATCCTTGTCTTGAAGGAGCTCAAAGACACAAGACAAATTCTTGATGACCAATCTCGTCTCTTTTGTCTGTTACTGAGAGTGTAAACCATGCTCTGATTTCAACAACCAAATAATAACAAAAAGAGTAAAACAAAACTGTTTTCAGGATTATTTGAATCTTTTACTATTTCTTACGCCCATGATGATATCATTGATCAGACTTCGGGAATTACATTGAACCCTACAGATCTAAGGTCTACTGAAGGAGCCAGGACTATCCTCTCTCACACATGGTGGTATGGCATGGACTCGTCGGCCCTAGTGAGAATCACACTCTTGGATTAGATCCATTTAGAATGAGCAGTTGGCATTTTGAGAGATCTTACGGACCGAATCCTTCCTTTTACTGACTGGAAGAGTCATGCGTCCTGTGAAGGCCCCGAAGCAGCCTGGTGTTTGTAATATGCCATAATATCTTATTGCCTATCACCTCTTTGTTTTTGTTTTTTTTTGGGGGGGGGATGGATAAATTTATTTTGGCAAAAAAATGTGCAAAATAGATTATATAGAGTGCCAATTTTAATGTTAAAGTCAGGTATACACACTTCTTTTGCATGTGATAATACAAAAATGAACATTCTAATTATGAAAGTCAAAGCCTAAAAAACTATTCTTTTTACAAAAATAATAAGCTTGAATCCATTAATACCTTGAAAAAAATTATACTACCTGGGAATTCATTTGTGTCTAGTAGAATTTTACTTAGATCATTTGCATAACTTCTTGTTCCTTCAAGGTAATGTTTTCATATATTAAATTGCCATAAGCACATCTGAAGAGTTAAGATATATCCAGTGGTATATATAAGGAGGTCTAAAAATCTACATTTTCTCTTTAAATCAGGAATTTCAATGAGGGTGACAGCAAAAGTAGATTTTAATTGCAATTTGGGGAAAGATTTCTACTTTCTTAGAACTTTGCTTTCAGCAAGCCCTCCCGAAGGTCAAGGGAATCGGGGTGCCCTGTCAGAACGTCTCCCCACCATCTCTGTATACTCTCACAAGATCATGTCCGCGTCCCCCCGTTGTTTCCCAGATATCTAGCACTGACTGAATTCTTGTAAATTTTTAAAAGGATAAAAGGGTGGAGAAGATGGTTTATTTCGAAAATTACAAATAAAATTAATTATGTGCCTTAAAAAGCTCAACATCTACCAAGCTGTCCCTGTCCCTCCCTCCGTCCATCCGTCCATCCGTCCGTCCATCCGTCCGTCCATCCGTCCATCCGTCCGTCCATCCACGATCCGTCCATCCACGATCCGTCACTCCGTCCATCCATCCATCCATCCTTCCATTCATCCTTTCTTCTCTTTAGCCATCTCTCTTTCCATCCATCCATATTTTTAGCCACTTTTAACAACTCATCATACCAAGACAAATGGTTATTAACCATGAAACACCCTTTACTGATCTTGGTTAGTGTTGGTGTGGAAAAGTCGTTTAAAACCCAAAGGCTGATTTCCCTTTTCACCACCAGGGACTGCCAGGACACAAAGTGGGTGGTGTAGAGCACAGCAAGGCGCTCCGCAGTGGGCGGGGTTTGTTCTCCCAACAAATCCCGAGTTTTCTGGAATCCTCATGCATTCACTGGATGGAAAGAATGATTGGTCACATTTTAGTCTTTTCAGTAACATCCACACATACCCCAATAGCGATCACATTCATAAGGGGCATCTTTAATATAAACACATAGAAAGCGTCTCTGTAACAGCCCTAGGGTTGTGAAGGGGAGTGTTAGGATCAGTACAATCTCTCCTCTGTTCAGACGGTCATCTGGACTTCCCTCACTCTACCAGTATCTGTGCAGAATATTGTGATATCAAGTAGAATATTTAAACTGCGTAAGTTAAAACTTTTAACCACATTTAACAACTTTTTCTTTTCTTTTCTTTTTTCTTTTTTTTTTTTGGAAGAGAGAGGGTGGAAACAGTGAAAACAGATCTCTGATACTCCACTCAGGTCTCAGATGGACACAGGTCTAGGGTGTACAAATCATCGATCAGATTTCCCTAGACGCTTCGTTGGTGTCAAAGGCTCCCCCTCTGCCTCGCCCCGTACCCCTGGCCTTTTAGGATCTTTCTAAGTAATATACCAGGTTCAGATAAAATCGGTCTTTATAAGGGCAGGGGTGGGTGACGTGATTGCCGTCCTTCAGGGAGCACCGCGCCAGCTGCCCGAGGATGGAGCGAATGACTTGCAGGGGCGAGGCCCAAACTCAGGAAGCCGTACCTGTCACCGCCCCGGAGCCACCCGCTGACAGCCTCACGACCGTCGACCACAGCGGAAACGGAGATGGCATTCACCAGGCAAATTATGCCTTTGGCTGTTTGTTCCCAATCATGGCCCTCAAAAAGCAACTTTTGTTTTGCTTCTTGAAGTAAAGCAATTCATTTTATTCTCAAATTGTTCTGAACAACAAAGTGACCTCTGTTATATTTATTGAACAAAACACATGATAACTCACAATACGATTTGGGTTTATGTCCCTGTTTCTACTTTCAGTTAAACTAAAAATATATGTATTTTCTTAGATTTCTGGTGGCTACTTAAATAATATTTTTCTATTGTAGTAAAACACATAGACATAAATATGCCATCCCACCATTTCTAGGGGTACAGCTTAGGGACAGTAGCAAGACTCACAGTGCTGGGCAACCACCAGCTCTGTCCACTTCCAGAACTTTTCCATCACTTCAAAGGGCAAATTTAAGCCCCATAAATGTTTCTAGACTTCATTAAGCAGATAAAAGAATAAGCAGCAGCTATAATGCGTGATCGAGGTGATTCATTTATTCTGAAAGTGAGACTCGGGTTTTGAACTCCGTGATGGCATGCACAGCTCAAAGCAAGACCCAGAACTAAGAGTCCAAGTTCGCCACTTCGGCTCTGACCGGGCTGCCTTCTGGGTTTGCCCATTTGTAACGGAGGCTTTTCCCTCCCTCGGTCAGATCATTCGGAGGCTTTGGCCTTCCTCTTGTACTTAATTCTAGCGGCCTTTAATTTATCCAGTGTTTTCTGTCCTGTTTTGTCCTGAAATTACTGTTTTCTCAGAGAAAACGCTCCGTCGAAGAGAGCACAAGACTCCGTATGTGACAGCCAGTGTGCTGTGTCACTTCAACTCTCAGAAACTAGCACAGATTTTCCCTGGGGCTGGAGCACACTTCTTTTGACCCGTGAGTAGGGACCACTCCTTGCCAGGGAGCGGAATGCAGCTGGCAGGCCTGGCTCCTCTGCGGGGGAGTTGGGGGGGGGGCAGTGGACCAACAGGTTTGGGTTCCAAGTTCCACCAGTTCCTCAGAGCCCGTATCTCATTTGCCAACCTCGCTCGTCGTTTTTCAAACGACGCAGGGTCTAAACCCAGGCTCGTCCATCCTTGGACGCCGATCCGACGGAGAAACGGGGGTTGGGCATCGGGTCAACGCGCGCCTGCAGCAAGAGGAAGAGTCTCTTCCCGCCGAAGATTCGAGCTTGAGTCAGCCCAGCCCCCGATGCCCGTGCCACCTGTTCCCGTGGATGCCCCCGGAGCACACGGCGACGGCGGTGCCGCAGCGGCAGGAAGAGTGGCCCGGGTCACCCTGCGGTTGCAGAAGGGAGGCCCTGGTTCCAGAGGCCCGGGCAGAGGGGGTGGCGGGGGTCGCACAGTCTGGAAGAGAACAGAAACGGGGTCCGGGGAACAGGAAGGGGCCTGTGGCCACCACGGCTCAGAGCCCTTCTTGTTCAACCCGCTGCCCGCCGCCAGCCGGCCCCAGCCGAGCCGGGAGAAGGACCCGGGTGAGGAGACGGAAGCATCCACAGACACCAGGACGCTGGCCCTAGAGTCAGGCACGACAGGGGCCGACATCCTCCGGGCGTCTTCCCAGCACCAAGAACAAGCTGGAGAAACCGCGCCGCATCTCCGCGAGGCCGCTTCCGCCCGCACCTCCTCTTCTGCCGCTGAAGAGATCCGGCCGAGGACGCGGTTAGGCGACGGAGCCCGGGCCAGACCTACCTCTTTCCACTATGGCTGGCGACCCCGCTTGCCAGGTGGAGCCGTGAGACAGAGCCTGGGCCGCCGGGCACCGGTCCTGCCTCTCCCTCTCCCTGCGGGGTTGCCAGGGCCGAGGACACCCGAACCGCCTTATCGTCCATAAAACAGAGATGAAGGGGACAGTCCCACGGACTGGCTCTGAGTTCGGTGTCTGCTGCTCAGGGACTGCCCGCTAAATTGTCCCCGCCGCTATTCCAGAACAGGCAGAGCCCAACAGGTGGAGGGCGTGCCCCTGATGTCACATTGGATTTCAAGCCCTGGTCGGGGCCCAGCGGGCGCAGGGAAACTCAAGGTCCCGTCTGCGGGGGGCACAGGGCGGCAGGTGCTCCGCTGCCCCTCCCGAGGGGACCGTCAGGAGTCCCCACAGGGCAGGTGCCTGCGGCCACTGTGATGCGTTTAAGAACATGGAAGGGCGCGCAGGGCCTGGGACAGGAAAGCAGTAGGTGCGGGGTCAGGGGGGACCAGGGGAGCGCAGGAGACGGAGCAGGGACGCGGGGCGGGGGGAGAAGCTGTCCGAGAAACGCTCGGGGTTTTGTTTCTGGGTCGCAGCTCGGGAGCACATTTCAGTGAAACGCTGAGCTGAGTTGCGCACGCAGTGAAGGCGCCCGAAGGACGCTGCTCCCTGCGAAGTGCAAGGAGCGGGTTGAGAAGAGCGGGGCAGGGCGCTGTGACGAGGGCACGCGGGGCTTCAGGGAGCTCCGCTCGCCGGGACCACCGGGCCAAGGAGGGCCCGTGCCTCTCCCTGGGGGCCAACCTCCATCTTGACGCATTCCCTCCTTGGGGGGTCTGGACTCCTGTCTTCTCCATTTGTTTTTTATGTAGGAAAACACATCAAGTCACTGAAAGGGTCGCCGTGGCCTAGCCAGCTCACACACCAGGGAGAGCCTGTACCATTTTAGGTGAAAAGAGAAGGTATCCTTCCGGACTGCGGTGACAGGCCAGAGAGACCTCAAAACAGAGAGCCCGGAACAAGCACCCTCCGTGGTCCCCAGGGCCCAGAGAGTCACACCCAAGGGCCAAGACAAAGAAAGAAACGAACCAAACAAGTCAAGACTAATCTGGTATTATTTAAACATTAGTTACATGGGCTGGTTTCTCTTCTGATTGCATTAAAATAAAAGGGAAAATTCTCTGCCTCCCAAAACTGAATTTGTCCAAAGAGATCTCTGCCCTTGAATTTGTACAACAAATGTGAGAAGTCAGTCGGTCCCGCCGGTCTCTCTGGCTGGGAGAGGAGTCCTGACATGTCATCTCCCTGACATTTTATTTTGTTCTAAGTCCTCTTCTCTGTTCCTCAAGTACACCTTCTGCTCAGATTCTGCAAACAGACATCGGGATGAGTCAGAGCCCATCTAAATGTACTGAGCCTCCTGGGTTTGGCGATTTGATTGCGTGTCCCTGGGGGTTATAAATAGCGTACAGTCTCTCTGTGCGTCAGGTACTTACCAGGCAAGGGTGGGGGACCGTGTCTCTGGGTTTGTGCGGTGACCCCTCAGGCCAGACTCAGCGTGCGGCGGGGCGAAGAGCCCGAGTTCGTCGACATGCCTGCTGCAGGGGTGCGCCAAGATGGGGTGCGGCTCTTCCCGGGAGAGGCTGCAACCTCCAAACAGCTCCCAAACGAGGGCCCTGGATGGTGTGAGAGTATGGGGGAGGGGGCACGACGCATCCGTCGCAGGTCTGGAGCCGGGGTTGGGTGCCCTCTGGAGCCGGGCCCGGCAGAGGGACCCGCAGAGGTCAAGGCTTTCGGGGACCCCAGGATACTGTCTGGTACAAGGGCCGGAGCTGACCCGGACGGATCCGGCAGGAGCGTTTGGCGCTCCGCCCCAGGAGCCCCGTCCCCAGGGAGAACCCCGACGGCAAGTGCCGCTCCCTCCTGACGGAGAAGGCCCCTCGCTGCAGGGTTGGAGAGACAGTTCACGGCTGGCTCTGAGTGAGGAACTCGGGTCTCTCCTTCCTAAAACAGGACTGTCGCTCGTGGTAGCAGGACGGAACTCGCACAGGAAGGTTATACAAACCTGCAGAGAGGGGCCCACGGAAGGAGAGGGCTGTGGGTGGATCTCTGGAGCCTCCCCTGCGTGGAGGCGCTCAGCGCTTCGGAGGCCGTGGGGCCGTGCCTAGGAGGGTCCAAACCATCCAGCAACGAGCCCCGTCTGAGGCTGGCCTGTCGGGGGGGCTGTCAAAATCACCGACTGTGGCCACCCAGAAGGGAAGCGACGAGTGAGAATGACGGGATCAGTGAGAGTGATGGGATCAGAAGCCTCCAGAGTCGCGGCGCGGGGAGGAGCTGGTTGCAGGGCAGCATGCGATGACCGTGGCCCTCCTGGGGTCCCTGTTCCTCAAACCGCGCTCCAGCACCACAAAACAGTGGCCTGAGTCAGCTTTCCTCCTGCACTTCTGGAATATCTATCATCACAGCAGTCCATCAGATTCGGGACTCAGCTGGCACTGACGGCCGTGCGCCCTGGTCACTGTGCCGGGCCACGACGGCAAGATGGCAAGCGTCACAGCACATGAAGTGTTTCGGTAAACACGGGATTCATCCCAAACTGGCTGGAAGCAATTTTTTAAATATTCAATGGTGTAAATTTAAAAACAGAAAAATCTCAATCCCCTCCTGGACCGATGCACTCCTCGTTCCCACTTTGCCGAGGAAAACCAAGTCCTTCCCGAAATTCTCCATGACGATGAAAGCATGTATGTGCAGATATTTTTTCACAGAAATAGGATCGAACCCTAAGGACGTGGCGGCTGTTCTTCATGTAACAGTAAATCGTCCACATCAACATGAATAAACATGTCCACCGCATGGGGCTCTGTCGTTGGTCTAAGCTGTCCCTTGTCCTTTGGGGGCCCTTCGACGTTTCCCAGAGTTTGCCGTTAGGCCCTTTACGTGCTTGTGTCGCCATCTCTGCACGCTTGCATACACACACGTGTGGGACAGGCTCCTGGAAGGAAAGCTGGTAGGACGAAGCACACGGGTGCTTCCGTTTTGACAGCTGGCGCTGACTGCTTTCCATCAACTGTTCCTCATACCCAGTGCACCCAGCAGGGAGGGACGGGGCCCATTTATAGCACATTCCCTGGACTTACGTCTTGTCTTTTGGAGAAAAGCTCACTTTGCCTGGGGGATCAGGACCATCCCTGAGGCAGACCCCCAGCTAAACCTCCCCCCAGCTCTGGACCCCAGGAAGCCGTGTGCCATCCTGTTTCTTATTGTTTGGAGCCTCTACATCCAGGGTGCGGATGAAACAGATGTGACTATGACACCTGGAATCCTGCTGTTTGGTGGCCTAGACTCGACATTTCTGGTTTCTGGTTTCATCCCTGGACCCAAACCCCACCTTTGATTCTGCCCCCTTGGAGGCCTGTGGGACACCTGAGCCCCTCAACAACATGGGTGCAGCTGAGTCCACGTCCTGGAAGGGGACCAGAGCTGGCGAGGCAGGACACCAAGCCCACAGAGAAGCCAGACACTGGTGGCTGTCGGTGTGGTCTTTGAGAGAGCGATTTCATACAGCGACGGAAGGATTCAGAAGCAGATTCCGCGGATCAGGGAGTCAATGGAGGTGAAGCAGGATGGACACACTCAAGTTGCTAGCGGCGAAGGGAAGGGGAAGGGTCGTTGGTTCTTTGTATGTTTGCTTACGGAGACACGCAGGCGCCCGTCGAACTGCAGGCAGAGGAGGAATGAGTGTTTGGAGCGAAACACACGGTGAGAGCTCTAATGAGAGCGACTGGGGGGGGGGGCCCTTCCCTGCACCTGCTCACTTGTCCAGGACCGGGGTCCCAGGAGCCTGGAGAGAAGGGGAAGACCTGGTGTCGGAGGGGAGAGCCCACAGGTGAGGGACGGAGGGCTCAGTGGGCCATAGGGAGAATCTCATCCCAGATGAAGAGCGTCGCCATAGAGGGGCCCCGATCCACAGAGCTTTATGACGTGAGCTCGAGGACAGACAGACGTGGAAGCCCCAGACCAGACCCAACTCCCCGCACTTAGGACGGCACCAGGCATCCGGAAGGCGCTAAGTTGATACGAGTTGAACAAATGAGCGTGTGAAAGTACGTGAGAACATCAAGGCTGTGGCTTTACACTTTTCAGTGTCTCAGTGTACCCCTCAGTGTCTCAGTGAGGCGCAACCAAGTCCTGCCCCTCAGGGATGACAGGGTGGGGGAGGGGCGGGCTCAGGTCCTGGGCTGAGTGCCGGAGTCACAGGGCCTGAGAGAGAAGGATTCTCTGTGGAGACGGTGAGCCCAGGCCCTGGGGTGCCACAGGGCCGGAGTGCCGGAGCAGCCGCGGCCTGGCCCTGGACTTCTCTTAATCAGGAGCTAATGCCTTTTTGTTTCCCTCTGGACAGTCCTTGAGCCCTGGAGAAGCCCTGGTCTGTTCAAGACAGTGGTGGCTTTGTGCTTCTCTCTGAAATAAAACTTTTATCCTAAAAGAAAAAGAAAATGTATCCAATGCAGATGTCGTCACCCCAGAGCTCCGAGGGCCCCAGCCCTGGCTGGGAGGAGGAGGAGGAGGAGGCAGCCTGGGTGCGGGAGGAGGGGTGGCGCGGGAGGAGGTGCGCGCAGGTGCGGCCCCGCGGGAGCCTGGGCTGCCTGTGACCCGGGCTCGCTGGGGGGCCGCGGGCGTCGGAGCGCGACCCGGCGGGGACAGGCCGGGACTCCTGCCCCGCGCCGCGCCCCTTAACGGGCCTCTCGGGCCTCACTCGGCTCCCACCTCCGGGCAGCGTCGGGACCTGCGGGTGACGGGCCGCGGCGGCGCGTGCGGGGACGGAGGGAGCGGGGACCCCGCGGGGAGGTCGCAGGGCCGGGGCCGCAGCGACGGCGGCGCCGCGATGGTCTCGGGCCCCGAACGGCAGCGTGACCCGGAGGCCCGCGCCGTCGCGCCAACAGCGGGCGAGGCCCGGGAGCGGCGGGCAGGGCTGCGGCGGGCGCACCTCGGGGCGCGGAATGAGGTTAGGGTTAGGGTGCCCTAACCCTGGAGGGCGGCGTGGAGGCGGGGGCTCGCCCAGGGACTGTGCGTCCCGGAGAAAGCGGCGCCCTCCCAGCTCGAGGTGGCCCGGGAAAGGTGGGCCTGGGTCCCCCCGCCGGGACCGTCATCTCTGCAGCCCCTTCTGGAGGGCCACGCCCCGGCCAGCACCCAGCACCCCGCACCCCGCACCCAGCACCCAGGGGCGCTCAGCGAGCAGGCAGGTGCAGTCACAGCATGAGCCACCCTGCCCAGGGCATCCTCGGCCACGCACCTGTAACGGAAAACTGTCCCATGAGAAAAGCCGCTGAGTGAGGTCACGATGGAGGACCCCGCAGAGTCCCCGCACTCAGGACAACGTGCGCAGCGCGATTTGCTCCTGAAGCTGCCGGCATGAGCTGCGCTAGCCCTTCCTGGCGGCCCTGCAGGAGCCGGAGGATCAGGGCTCCCACCGGAGGAAAAGGGCCCCTCGAACGGCAGCGAGTTCTGTTTCCCGCCGTGTTCGTGTTTCCCGGCTGAAAACCGTGTGCCTTTCCGTGAGGGCGCTCGGATGGTCAACACGCGGTCCCTGGTGAGCGGAATGAGGGCCACAGCCCCGTCGCTGGGTCAGGGGACAATCGAGTAACCTCCGGCTCACAAGTCACGCCTTCACTGGATACTCTGATTATCTGTTCAGTTAAAAACAAGGCCCCTGGGGGCGCCTGGGTGGTTCAGTGGTTTAAAGCCTCTGCCTTCAGCTCGGGTCATGATCCCGGGGTCCTGGGATCGAGTCCCACATTGGGCTCTCTGCTCAGCGGGGAGCCTGCTTCCTCCTCTTTCTGCCTGCCTCTCTGCCTGCTTGTGATCTCTGTCTGTCAAATAAATAAATAAAATTTAAAAAAAAAAAAAAAAAAAAAAAAAAAAACAAGGCCCCTGCGTCCTGTTTGATCTGCACCCGCTACTCTCCCCTCCCATTTCTGAGTTTGTTCCCCGGAGATTAGAAACACACTGTTGACTCCTGTCTCCTGTGCTCTGAATTTGAAACAAACCCAGGATCGGGTCTAACGTCAAATTAGTGGGTAGCAGGCAAGTACCTATCACAGGAGATCACGGTCCCTTACCACACCCACGGCTCATCTCTTTAAAAACAGAAATATTCTGACTAAGGCTAGGAGCGTCGGGCTTACCTGGGTTTCCTGCTCTGACTGCAGAGGTTTCCGGCGAGTTCTGAAGCGCTGGAAACCTTTCTGCTCTGAGATTTCCGAAGAACCGTTTCAGCAAAACTTCAAGTCCCTGAAAGGAGAGTGAATTCCGTGGGTACAGAGGAGTCATGTTCAGTTCGAGTGAAATTCATTCAGCCTTTGTCCCGCAAATGTTTCCTGCAGGCCTGTGTCGTGTCAGGCACGGCGGGCTCCCAAAGGGCCAGGATTCCGTGGGGGACTCAGACCCACGTGGCCGATGGGCACCTCGGGCCTGTGTGCTGCGTGTGGGCATCTCCGCTCTGCACAACATGGTGGTGTGACTGTGAACCCGCCAGTGTGGACTTCTAGGAAGGTTTGTTGTTGTTTTTGTTTTAAAAATCAGACTCCAACTGCTTGTTTAATCTAAATTTTAACACTAACCTAGAGCTGTCTAAAACACGTTATTGGCGGTTAACAGATGATAAGTATAGTGTCTTGTTGCAGGGGAAGAATAAGAAAATCCAGTGCCCCCTTTCCATAGAGGGCTTGTCTGTCTGCGCTAATCCCAGTCCCTGCGTCTCTAATGAAGAAGGCTCCCCCACCTCCCTCGGTGCCCTCATCCCTGTCCGGTAAACAGCTACTCGCAGCTCCCATCCCTCTTTGTTCAATCAAACAATAGCCTTTATAACTAAGAAGAAAATTAGTATCAGGTGAAAGCCTCATTTTAGGGTGCTTAAAGCTTTTCCTTTTTTCCAGGAGAACGAAGTACAACAGTCATCTCAAGAAGAAGAATCCACATTCACAGTCCAGAAAGCAACAGGACAAAGGTCTGCTTTTAATGACGCACGGGCACACTTGTGATTGAATTTTAAATATTGTGCTTTTCTTCTCTTTAACTTCCTGGCTGAAAAGCTGCAGCCCAGGGGAGAGAGGGTGGTCAAAGGTCTGGGGAGTCAGAACCCCCCCGGTTGCGGTCTGACCTGCCGGCTTTGTTGCACTGAAGGCAGAGCCTTAGAGATGGGGGGCTCATCCTCACCAAATTAGGGGATTACATTTATAAATGTCACAGTAGTGCTTGGAAATGAAAGAGGAACTACAATGTGCCCAGAGTCCAGGATTCCTTTCCAGGGGAAAAGGAATCTCCTCCTGCTTGACCTCAGTGCAAAGGAAAAGCATCATCCCCGGGGCCGGAGGGAGAGACTTAGATACATTATTCTGTGACATGAATGCAGTTCGGGTCTGAACGGGAAGAGTAACCGTGGACGGGCACGTCCATCGGTGAGCCTGAAGGGCGGTGGTGCTGCACTTTAATAATTTTGTTCTTTATGTCTTTAACAGTTACCGTCCGGAAAGTCATCCACACAGACCAATGAGGCGAACCTGTGCTCCCTGGCGTTGCCGGACTCCGGGCAGCACCCGACCTGGACCCATCAGGTTTCCTTCTGGCTCGCGGTATGATCCGGTGTACTCGTGTTGTGCTCTAATATAGCAATTTAAAACGAGGGATTAAGAAAGAGGGAGGTGCCTGGGTGGCTCAGTGGGTTAAAGCCTCTGCCTTCGGCTCGGGTCATGATCCCAGGGTCCTGGGATCAAGCCCCGCATCGGGCTCTCTGCTCAGCGGGGAGCCTGCTTCCTCCTCTCTCTCTGCCTGCTTCTCTGCCTGCTTGTGATCTCTGCCTGTCAAATAAAATCTTTAAAAAAAAAAAAAAAAAGAAAGAGGGAAGATTTTTTTGTGTCTCAAAATAACATTTAAGATTTAGAGTTAGTGGAATCCAGCAAGTCCAAGAAGCAAACATTGCTCCTTTCTTTAAGGCACAGTGATGGACACCAGGTGACGCAACTGCATTTTTTTGAAGTGGACAATACAGGCTAAGCGAGGAATGAACTCTTGTACCTTATGAATGCTCTTCGACACTTGGCATGAAGAGCAGCCTCAGATCAGACATGAGACGAATAGAAAGAGCAAGGAGGAGGAAGTCTGTGTGTCGTGACTGTTAGGACGACCTCTTAACCAGAACCAAGGTGCTGCAGGGCTGATGACAGAGGCCGGTGCAGGCTGGCCGGATCTCGTCCCTTTGGGGGCTCTCGTCGTCGTGGGTCTAGATGTGTGAGCCCGAAATAGCACACATGGGGCTCTGGCATCCGGAAGTTTCAGGCGGCACCAAGCCGGGCTTACAGGTGCAACCCTTCTGGATCTTTGCTTTGGTTGGGGACGGAGAGACAGATCGCGGGACGGGGGACTCTCACGGGATTTCCCCTCCCAGCAGTGGCGGGAGCATCTGGGAGGGGCCCATGGCTCCTTCCCATTCATCATGGGAGCCAAGCTGGGCGGGAGGGGCAGCCATGGGCGGCAGCCTCGGGGACTTGGGAACCAGGATGAAAAAGAAAACATGAGGCAGGAGTTGGGAGAAAAAGAGAACTTTCCTTTTATGCTGTGTGTCGGGTCTCTGCCTTGGATCGTTCTAATGCCTTCCAGAGCCTTTCCCCTGTTTCGGGAACAGGGCTCTTGCTCTCTGCTGTTCCTTGCAGTATGGGAGGAGGTGGGGGGGCTGCTGGGCGGCTGCAGGGGGACCGTGGTGGACAGCGTGGTGCTCTGTGGACAGGCAGATGCTCTCCTGAGTGACCTTCCTTCTGAGGCGCAGATCGCAAAGCCTGCACCTCAGAACTTGTCAGAAATGCATATTCTCCCATCGTAACCTGCACTTACTGAATTGGAAATTCTGGGGCTGGAGCCTCCCCGCACCGTGCCCTCACCCCGAGCAATCTCTGCTTCAACAATCCCGCCAGTGATTCTGGTGCAAGCTACCTCTAGAAATTGCTGAGTCCCGTCCCTAGAGGTCACGATTAAATCGGCCTGGGTACAGCCTGGGCACTGGGGTTTTGGAGTCTCTCCAGGGGACTCCTGTGGGCAGCCAGGGCTGGCAAACCGGCCTCCAGAGCCTTGCTGCGTCAGAAGAACTTTCTGCAGGGACACAAAGTCCCGGGCGAAGCCGAGACGCGGCTAGTGCAACCCAGGAACTGCATGTTAAGTTGTATTTAACTTTCATTCATTTAAATCTAAATAACCACTCAGGGCCAGTGGCCACTGCACTGGACAGTGAGTCCTGGAGCTGCAGGGAAATGTCAGACCTTCCCTGTAACAGATACAGAAATGCAAACGCCGCCGGACTTATGGTTTTAAGGAGCTAGGAGAGAAGACACACCAGAGACCTGCGATTATTTTAAGTCTACGTGTGGTGATAAATAGAAAAAACCTTGTGGGGCCCTGGACCTCCCTGCTGGCTCCTCCCGTCAGGCCCGGCGGCCTGTCTGGCTTTGGGGAATGCGCAAGGATCCCAAGGGATGGTATTTAAAAAGAAGATTCCGGAGCTCTGTGCCAGAGCTGCTGTCCCACAGGTGTGGTTTGGGGGCCTTGGACACTGCACTTTTGGCAGACCGGCGGCTGGTTCTGATACGCCGCATTCCGGGATCACTGGGAACCAGCGGGCGAGTGCAACCGAGTCGCCGGACAAAGGGGCAAGGCAAGTTAAGGTTTAGAGTCCGTCTGTCGCTCTCAGAAAGCTGGAGTTACCACTCCTGTGTGTAATGAGCCTTGAGCAATGTCTAGCTAAGTCTCATGAATTCAGCGAACTTTAGAGGTCACTCTGCGAGATGGTGCCCGGCCGGGGGAGAGATTGGTGCAGGGATTCACCGCTGTTGCCAACGCACCTGGTGTCACCCTAGAGTCAGCCTCGCTGTGAGGACGGGCTCCTCTGGGGGCCCCTACCAGGGCTTTGACTCACCCTCCGTCCTGCGCCCCGCACGCTCGCACACACGCGCGCACGAAGGAAGCCTGGAGGGAGACAGGAGAACAGACTCCGCTTCGGGGTCATGGAAGGAACCAATGAAGGCGACACCCTGATTTTGGACTTCCGGTCTCCAGAGCTTTTCAAGGGTAAATTTCTTCTGTATTAAGCCCGCAGCTGTGGGTGATGGGGGGCATGTTGCGAGATCAGCCACGGGACGCGGATACAGATGGAAAAGCCGGCTCGTCCCGGCTACCGTCTGGCAGGACAGGTGCGCACAGTTGACCCCCAAGCCTCGGATTCCTCAAGAGCCAACATTTGGGAGCCGTCCTGCACGAGGACGTCCCGGCCGTTTGAGACGCCGGCGGAAGGCAACAGCAGTGCGGTGCGGCTCGCGGGTGTGGGAGCAGCAGGGATGCTCGCGAGTGGAACCTGAGCACCCCTGCGTCCACGGCCACGCGCTCGGCCACCATTGAGGCTTTGGGCCTTCACCGTTGGCGAGGGAGCAAGCGCCTTCTTCGCCCGAGATAAGGAGAGGGGCACGTGTTCCAGTCGCTGCTCTTGGAAACGAACGTCGGGGCAAAGAGCGTGTGTGTGTGTGTGCGTGTGTGAATCTCGTGAGGCCGATGGGACAGACGCAGCGGGCTGCCGCCAGTCCCTGTTGACTGGGCAGAATCCCCAAGGTGGGCCGTGTCAGTGGGTCCAGGGACACGCGGTGACGCTCCGTTCCTCTGCCCTTGTGGTCTGAACTTGGGCATCAGACCTGCGAGGCACCTTCTAGAGGCTCCCCTGCAGGTCCTTGACCCGCAAGCTGGAAGTGATGCTGGGCGTCTGCTGACAGTCGCGGCATCGGAGTCCAGTTCTAGAATCGCGGCCGGACTTCTCCTACAAAGAGAGGGCCATGCTGTTTCCTGCGCTTTGACCTTCCAGAATTCTGGAGTTCCCGGCAGACTTCTGTGTCCTCCGTCAGGTTTGCGACCCTCCCCGCACTCGACATCATGCCAGTGAGTCTCTTGGGCTGAAGGCAGCCCGAGGCAGCTGCTCGGGTCGCAGCCCGAATCCTGATGGGCCCCGCGGTTCGGCGATGGCCGCTGTGGGCGCCCCAAGGCGGGAAGCACCCACGTTCCAGAGCACGGTGGTCGGAAGCTGAGGGCAGGCTGCCCGGGGAAGCTGTGTGCCTACTTCCTGAGATGATCGAGCTCTTCCATTTCCCAAGACCCAACCAAAAGGAGTTTAGTGGGGCCTATTTTACAGGGAAGCAAAGAGGGTTCCCTCGTTGTAAAGATTGGGGTTTCCTCCTGCACAGAGTGTGCCCGGTGGTACCGCCACCCCCACTGCTTAGTCAGAACCTGCTCACCTGCACAGTCAAACGCCAGAAGGTGTTGCTAGAAGGACGGGCCCTTAATAGGGCGCCCTCCGCCGGCACTGCTGGGAGGACCGCAGGAGGGCGTGGTGGAAGGAGCGGCTCTGGAGGAAACAAGCGTCGCTAGAGCGAGGTCAGAGTCCGCTCTGCGCCCAGATCTTTATATTTGTTACTGAATCCAGTTAGGGTCCTACCCCTCGCCAGGGAGTCACAACACACCGTCCCACCAGTGGAGAGGTTCTTACACAGAAGGAGGCTCACACTGCGGATTGCAACGGCAGAGTGAAAGCCTCTCTTCATCCCAAATCTGTGTTCTTTGTGTTAGAACTGATGCCAGAGAGAGCTCGTTCATCCGCTCAACGGGGGACCCAGCAGAGCGAGTGGGAAGGCAGGGCAGGTGTGGGCCGGCCTCTGGGGCTGGGGCTGGGTGAGGCCCTGGGGCAATGAGTGTTTGTGAGTTTAAATATCTGACTCCCTGTGAGTTGGAGGGGGAGGGAGGCTGTAGGATCGTCTCTAGTAGGATCTTGTGCTCCAGGAAAATCAAACAAAGGAAGAAAGTGAAAATAGATCATTTATTTTGTATGTTTGTTTCGCCAACATGTTCTGTTGAAAAATTTTTAGAAAAATCCTTATCACCACCACTGCCTCATAGTGGTTTTATCGTAGATAGAAACACACATATGTGATAATTTGGTAATTTAGCCCTGGTCTTGGCTCTGCTCGTTCTCATTGGTCATGATCATTAGGGTTGGAGATAATTTATAATCCTATTACACGAAACAGTAGAGAGCGTGCCCCCTGACACGAGCAAGTTGTTTTCTGTGGAGCTGGAAGTGTACACCCTTGCTTGGCAGGAGCAGGGACCAGGTCGGCCTTTCTGGGCAAGGGAAAAACCAGGGTTCGCAGCGAGAGGGGAAACCCAAGCTAAAGGCTAAAACTACGGCTCATGAACACAAAAGAAGAGAGTTAAAAGAACACACGAGAGACAAGGAATCACGTTACAGATACTCTCAGCCCAGCTGCTTGGCTTAAGCATTAGAACCGGACCGGGACTGCTGAGTCCTTCTCCAGTGTCGACGGGTGTCCCGCTCCTTCTCCTGGAGGTCACCGCGCCCTAACTGTGTGCTCGTCATTCTCTTAGTAACGCCCTTCACAGTTTTCCCACTTGGGGATGTCTACTTCAACCGTGTATTACTTGCTCTTGCACACGGTTAAGTCTCCACAAGTGGCGCAGGGTTGTGGGCGATCTACCCTTTATTCAAGTTTGCTTGTCAAGTGACCCACATGTGTTGCCATTCATCACTCCAGGTCATTCATTTTCACGGTGATAGACAATCGCTTTGCACGAGTCCACCACGATTTCTTTACCCAGAGGCGGACAGGACGGAGAACTGGCCCAGAGGAGGGTTGCTCGCACTACTGTAATGTCTCACTATTACCGATGCCTACGGGACGTTGCTAGACACGATTACTCACGGAGTCTGAAAGGCTCGGAATGGAGGATCTGGTACCTGAAAGACTGGCCTGAGACTTGGTTCATTTCCGACAGACTTCCTTTGGAAACTGAAGATTTGAGAACCAGAATTGCTGCCAGTCATGGTCCTCCACAGCCACCTTGTTCTTCACACATGATTTCCTCCCCACCGTGACCCCCAGAGATGTCAAAGCCTCAGTGATATCACATGACAGCCTTTGACCTTGATGTCACACACAGTTCGGCCTGAAGCCACGTTCCCTTTGTTAGAACTACATGTCACCCCACATGTCTTTTCTGTCCCTGCCCCTGACTTTAGTTATCAGGCCCACAGCCCACGCCCTGTGCTCATTTGTGAAGCAGCAGCGCCCTTCCCGTGGCGGGTCTGCTCGCAGGAGCCGGTGAGGGTCCTTTCAGAGCGCTTGGTGATGCACAGTGCGTTCTATAAAAGGGCCTTGAAAATTATCAAGACCTTCATGGATCCGAATGGGCGGCAGAAACTCCATAGCAACAAATGAACGATAATTGCTTCTTACCGGCTGCTTCCTCAGCCACACTCTCCCGCAATCAAAGCTCAGGCGTGTCCTCAGGGGAGCCCAGGTCAGGTCTGGCCCCCAGCAGCCCCGAGGACGGCATGGAGAGCCACGCGAGGGGGTCCCCGAGGAAACGTGGGTGTGCGCGCCCCTTCCCGCCCTCCGGCTTCCTGCCCACTCGTTCCCGCATCTCCTCAGCCCAGGCAGACTTGGTGGACCCGGGGGCACCCTGGACCCCAGGCCAGTTTGTCACATGATCAAGAAGACTGTCTGAAGAAACGACCTGGTGCCCCACGTTCTCATCTGGACCGACTCACAGCTAAAGCCAGAGCAGCCTGTGAGGCTGAGCATAGCAGAGACACTGTCCATCTCTCTCCAAGGCCAAAGTCAGGGGTACAGATGAGGGCCCTGGCTCCCTTGGCCTTGGGGACACTGTAAAAGCCAATGGAACGTGTGACCTTTCCCAAGTTACTCTTGGAAATGGACACAAAGTATATGTGGCCTCAACTCTGTCTCCTTGTGGCACAGAGGCCAGAAAGAACTCTCAGCCTCTGTTGGGCTGGACCACGACTGGAAGCCCAACTCTCAGAAACAAGCCCCGGAGCAGCCGGGGTGACGCAATGCGAGCAGGAAAGATGTTCTCTAGGGGTCCCTTGGCCTTACCCATCTCAACGATGCCACCACCGGCTGCGATTCCCAGGTTAGGGGATCATCGTTTCCGACGGTGGGAAGACAGCCAGGGTGCAGCGGCTGGGGGCAGAGCCTTCCCTACGGACTGTCCCATGGGGCGTCCTTCTGGAAAGAGACACAGAGTGGACGCAAGAGCCCTGGCGGGGATTGGGAGGGAATCCTTCCCTGTTGTTCCAGCTCCCTGCGGGGGAGTTGGCTGACTCCTGGACATTTCTGTGGGTAACAGCTCTCCTGAGTCAGCCAGAATCTTTAGTTTCATTCAGGTCTAGATAACTGAGGACTGACTCCCGCGCACTGAGTGATTTCAGAGCTTGCTGTTTTCCCTTTGCCATCTTTGAGAGGTAATCTGGATGCGGGGGCTTCTCTAACTCAGTTTGTCTCCATGGTTACAAAACCCTGTGCGCTCGCTGACCCACGGGGCCTCAGGAGGGGCGCCCTGGCGGCAGGGTAATGGCCATATCGTCTCCCAAATTCGCAGACCTCCTTAGCACCATCCAGACCTTGGACAGGTGGGTGCCGTCCTGTGTGTGTGCTAGCTGGCAGTTCCGATCTGATTTAAGTGTTTGCGGGGAGCAAGGGAAAGGGTACTGGTGCTATCAGTTACAAATATTGAAACGTTACCCCCCAATAAATGGAAATATTGAGGGAAAAGGTTGGGAGGCAAGAGAGTATCAGCGGTCACCACGACCCCCGCGGGAGTCTTCTCTTGCCCTTAAGCCCGGCTCTGTCCTCGGAGAGGAGGGGCGACCCTGCCGGGGAGGTCCTGTGCTCTGAGGGGCAAGGGCCAGACAGCAGCCCCGAAAGATGTGGGCGTCCGTCTTTTTCTCACAAGCCACGGATCATTTCTTCTGTCCCGACGGCAGGTGTCGCACCTGTGAAAGTCGTGACTCTCGCGGGCTTGCCCAGAGGGTAAGAGGACAGCGGCAAGGACCCGGCACAGCCCGCGCCACGCTCTCCGTAAGCGGCGACGGCCACTCTCCGGGCTCGTCATTTCTGGGATACGAGCAGGGCAAAGTGTGCCGGTGTCCGGGTCGGGTTGGCTGGGGGTTTGGAACCGATGGCGGTGTTGACAAGCGAGGTCTCACAAATACGGAGCCTTTGCGGTAATTTCGGTTGTATTTGCTTTGGCTGATGAGAGAAGCAGGGCGGCCTGCTGGTCACGGGGTGGCCCTGGGTTCAGATCTTCCCGTAGCGTCACGACGGCCTCATCATACACTCGACCGCTGCGCGTCTGGATTTCCTTCTCAGGCAGGTGGCGTGGAGAATAGCACACGTCTCGGTGGGCTCCAAGAACACTGCGAGCGGGAGTTGTTGTCACGGGCAGAGCCCAGTGCCTCGTGGCGTGGCGAGGGGGACGCGGAGCCACGCACGGCGGAGCGGGGAGCAGCCACGCACTTGGCCCGCGACACCCGCCCGTCTCTTCTGGGAGCTACTTCCCGCCTGCCCTGTGGGTGAGTTCTCGGCGGGTCCTGTACATCTTCCAACCACTCTTGGGTTATATAAAATCTTTTGGTTACTTCTCGAAGCGATGGCAGCCCGATTTCAGATCCTAGAATGCCCAGGCCCACACGATGAGGTACCAAACCTCACTTAAAACTAAAAGGCCTCTCTTGGCCCAGTTTGCGCTGGCTTCAGAGTGGATTTGTACCTTCTGCTGAGAAGGTGGGTGAGGGGCAAGAACCATGAACCCGACGAGCTGCGCGTCCCTCCGAGCGCCCACCGGCCGTGCTGCTCGCGGAACGCGGCTGTGGCCGAGCCCCGTCGGCCCGCGGCGCCGCCCGAAGCTGGGAAGGAAGAACCCCTTCGTTACCGCTGTCCTACCTGCGGCAAGTGTGGCATTAGGACGAGGAAAATGCTTTTCCCTTAAAGGACAAATCGTGAATTTCACCTCCTCCATTGGGACTTGCACGAGGCGTGTGGAGATTCTGACCTCCCGTCACCGTGCACTCCGTCCCTATTCCGGTGCGGGGAGCCAGGGTTAGCAAATAAAACTACAGGACACCCAGTAAAATTTGAATTTCAAACAAACAACAGATCATTGTGAGTGTCAGTCTCCCCCGTGCCGTGTTGGAGGCGCACTGATATAAAGTAGTATTCATTGTTTGTCTGAAATGAAAGTGTAACCGCACGTCCTCCATTTTGTCTGGGAAACCTGTTCCAGTAACTCTTGCATCTGAGGTAGTTTGGATGTGCCAGACCGCGTCAGTCAGGGCATTCGGGTCACCAATGCAGAGTACTCGGGGGTAAGCGCCTTACGCAAGGAGAAACTGTTATTGTCCCGCAGAAGAACTGCAGGGGACACGTGCCTCGTGAGGCCAGGCCCTGGGTCATCCTTCCACAGCTCTCTTGGCTTTCCTTCCCCGGGCACAAGCAGCTCCAATCTTGCGTCTTCCCACACAACATCCCAGGGCAAGAACAGGTGTGACTCGACCCTGGGCAGCCCCCTTCCCAACTAAACTTCTTGTGTTAAGATCCGTGGAAGCCCCAGGCCGTTCTGGGAAATCACACAGAAAGGGTGTGGGCACTTTTCCCTCTTTTTTTCCCGCAATGTAACATCTTGCAAAGCTACGGTACAATATCCCAACCGGGATCTCGGCGTGGACACGATCCCCCAATATCCCGATTTCCCCAGGTCTGCCTGGACTGACACATAGCAGAGACTTCACTCGTGCTCTTGGCGTGAGTAAATGAACGGTCGGTGTGACCCACGGCTCGTTGTAACCAGGTTCTCCCGTATGCAGGACTCTGGGTTCCTGAGTGGACGTGGTGTCTCCAGGGCCTCGCTCATAAATGATACTCAAGACATGCTTTTTTATGGGTGAATAAAGAAATGAGTAGAATACCCTCCATGTCCCAACGCTTCCATTTTGTAGATGGAAGGACTTGGACCCTGGGGGCAAGGAGCTTCTTTAAAGTGTGTTCTTCCTGGTGGGATCCCTCCCACATTCCGCTCATCTTAGCAATGTCTGTCTGTGATTTAACGTTCCCAGAAGGCAGTGACTTTGTCTGTCAAGTTCAAGTTCACTTTTCGCAGATTTAGTAGGAGTGCTTGGGAAGTTCCAGACGGGGCGGGGCAGGGGCGAAGAGCGCCAAGAGAAGGGAGGAGCCGCCTCGTGAGTGCCGAGGGGAAAGAAAGCAGGACCTGGGAGAGGGTGCACCCCGGACTCCCAGGGTCCAACTTGCTGGGTGGCAACAGGCAAGTCACCTCTCGGGGCCTCACGGCCCTCATCTGTGAAATGGAGGGCGGTGACCTATTATAGCTGCGACATCCCCTGAATGCCTCCAAAGAAGCCTCTGCTTTTCCTCTCGGTCCACGTGTGCACCTGTGAACCAGGCTGCGCAGCCCCGTCATTTTCTGGAGTGTGGCAGCCACAGGTTGTCGGGATGAAGCAGCCAGAGGAACGCGGGAGGTTCCGAGTCCGCTGGACAGACTTTCCGCGGGCTCTTCCCTGGGGAGGACGTGTACCCCTGGTCCTGTACCTGCCAGAACCCGTTTCCTGCCTCCATCTTCCGTCACGCTGTTGTCTGCGGGGAGACGTGGATCTGCGCTATTTGAAACCACCCAATTAACGGAGAATGTTGGAGTCTACGCAGCACTAAATCTACTTTATAGCTTCTTAATGTCTTTCATCTGGTGTCTCAGACTTCTTTAAAAGGAAAAGAATCTCAGCCCTGGCCGGTGGCATCAGTAGCTAAGAAGGACTTTCTCTGAGAAGACAGTCACCTCCCGTATGTAAATTAGCTTTTTGAAACCCCTTGCCCAGGATCCCTGAGTAAACTCTGGGGATAAATGCTGTCACTCACATCAGATAACAAAGCCATGTTCCAAATTATGGGATATTTTCTTTACATGTGGAAGCAGAAAGGAGTTTTAGCTGCTTAGTCTTCTCTGATAGGAAAGACCCAACCATCTGGGCAAATCAGTAAGAACAACGGCCGCCACTGCTCTAAGCGATTTCCCCTGTGTTCATTACTCCATCCGCACAACAGCTCAAGTGGGGAGGGGCTCCGTCTCCATCCCGCACTAAACTGCGACCGACGGCCTGCCCCACACGGCTCCCACCACAGTCGGGAGACGAGGGTGAGGGTTTGAAGGGCACATCCTGCTGGAGGTCTGCCTCGTGCTCTGCCTCATGCTCTGCCTCGTGCTCTGCCTCGTGCTCTGGGGAGGCTCTGGTCCATCCTGGGTGCCGGGAAAACCCCGGTGTGCAGGCACGGGGAGCACCCGGAGTGAAGTAGGAATAAGTGTAACATCACTACTCGTTTACCAATAGGACAGAAACACACGTAGCTTCAAAAACCACAGAAGGTGGATATTGACAAGGCATTGCTTTTGTTTAATTAATAATCTACACCCAGATGTGCGGGCAGAGATCCCTGATTAAACCAGCAGTCTCCACGGCGCCAAGAAAGGCAGGACGCTCTCTGTGTCCTACACGCAGTCGATCCCTTCACATTCCTCTGGGAGAAGTCCACGTTGTCTCCCTCGCCTGCCTACAAGAACACATTTTCAGAAGCAAGTGATTAGACACGGGCCATGAAAGTGAACTGTTTACTGAAAATGTGACACGGCTGCTTCTGAAAGCTTCCTGCGCGGGGCACGTGCTGGTGACTGAATCAGTCCTAGGACTGCAGTTTTGGGGAGTGGGGGAGGGGCCGAGGGAGGGGGAAACTCAAGCAGACTCCTCGCTCAGCCCCAAGCCCCGTGCGGGGCTCCGTCTCAGCCCCGGGATGGAGACCTGAGCCGGAACCAGGAGGCTGCCGCTTCGCCGACCCAGCCGCCAGCGAGCCCCGAAGCCCACTCTTCTGCAGCCTTCCTTCGGCGTGTACAGCCCTTTCCCGCCCAAGCTGAGGGGCCGCTCCCATCGGTGTCAGGCTGGCAGCTGCCTTCCCGCCCAGCAGCTCCCCGGCCCCGCGTCGCGGGCTTCTCCGCGGCCCCTGTGGGCGCACAAAGCGGGAGGCGGGTCCCTCCTGGCTGGGACGGAGGAGCCCGGCCAGGGAACGGCCTTCGCCAGAGAGTCCGGCGCCAGCTCGGGGAGCCGCCAGCTCGGGAAGTGATAGTAACCCCAGCCAGGCCTTCAGAGAGTCCAAAGTCCTTCTGGAACTGGACTTGAGGGCTCCGGACTAACCCCCGAGGGCAAGGACAGCGGCAGGGGCCCTGGTGCCGGAGGAGCCGGAGCAGCGGGCTCTGGGCAGCCTGGGGTCCTCCTTGTTCCTTGAAAAAAATAAGTATTTAAAACCTGCACAGAAACACCATTAATTGAGCCAAACTGTCATTTTCCCGCTCCCTCTTCCCTGCGGTCAGTTTCTGCGAAGACCAGACCTGAACAACTCCATGATCATAGAAATGTCCTCCAGTTAATGAGAAGCTCAGCTCTGTGGCCCTGGGTGCTTGCAGGGCGCTGTCGCGGGAGGACGGCTCTGCCTCCGCGAGCACAGACCCCGCCATCCACTGCGGAGAAGCTCTCAGGAAGCCTGAGGCCATTCACCAGTCGGTGCTGCGGCAGGAGGGATCACGGCCGAGGGCGGCGTCTCGGTGCCGTGTGTTTACAGGCCCCACACGAAGATGAGGTTGAGGAAACCTTTTTCGGTCAACCCGCCGAACCTTCCAGTGAGATCTGGCCGCCGTGGGGCGTTTGGCTACCTTACGCTCGGGAAAAACAATTCAACTGACCACAGACCACCAAACAGCTCTCTGGACTCCAGCGGACACTGTCCTCTTTCAGAGCGTTGGGGGATCCAATCAGACGGCAGCGGTACCTAATCTGATCCTCAGCAGGAAGGAATCGGGGCAGATGTAAAGATGAGTCGCTCCCGGGGAGTCGGGTAAGAGGAATCCGTGCTCGCACACCCAGACCCGACAGGCGCAGGGCCGTCGGAAGTGAAAAGAAAAGCGAAGGAAAAGGACTTTGGAAAACCAAGTCGGCGCTCTGCGGAGCTCGGGTGGTCGACGAGATGCGTGTATCTTTCTTTCTTTGACACAAGTCTCGGCAGAAGAATTTTAAGTTGTTTTCATGACCATAAAGAGAAAGGGAGAGAAGCAACAGCGGTGATAATCTTGGACGAGTGTGTGCAAGGCAGGGGACTGATGGGGACGGGCTGGAGGAACGTCTCCGTAGACGGTCCCGCCGGTCACACTGACGGGCAGAGAGCCAGCTCATCTCCCGGAGCCCCAGGAGGGGTCCCCTCCGGCGTGCTGGGCAGTAGGTGAGGGTCTTGCTTCCCAGTCTTGCGGGAGACTGAGGCTTATGCGATGGAGAAAATGAACGGGACGTGCTCTGGACCTGGCAAGCGAAGGCTGGCCGGGGGGTGTGGGCTCTGGGCAGGAGACACTGGCAAAGGCCTTTCGCCACGGGAACCTCTCCCTCACCTGCTCCCAGCCCGTCAGGAACCTGGCGTGAGGGACCCGTCCCCGTCCCTGGGCACAGGGAGAGACCGAAGCTCACAAGACAACAACAGGAGAGAGCTTAGGAACGAAGAGTTGTTACGACTCTACTGAACATGTCGTCACCAGTCGATGCCAAAGAAACAGCGAAAAGTGGAAGGTCCTTGCGGGAAACCAGAATTTAGACGCCCTGTGTTACAGGAACAGCAGCCCCCACGAAATACGAAAATCACTTCCTCATAAAGTTGTGATCAAACGAGATCCTAAAGACAGGGTCTCAGTTACACAGCGACAAGCTTAAGAAGGGGCCATAACACAGGAAAAATAAGACATATTAGCATTTTAAAATACATTAAAAGAAAGCAAAAATAAAGGAAAATCCTGTCGCCTAAAGAGGAAAGCTAAAGAACAGAGTAATTTTTTAATGTTTGAGTTTATTATTATTATTTAAAGATTATTTTTTAGAGATTTTATTTATTAATTGGAGAAAGAGAAAGATGCAGCACAAGCAGGGGGAGGGGCAGAGGGAGCGGGAGAAGCTGATTCCCTACGCAGAGCCTGATGCGGGCTCTGTCCCAGGACCCCGAGATCATGCCCTGAGCCAAAGGCAGATGCTTCACCAGTGCCCGAGTTTGTTATTTTTGCAGAAGGAAACTTCTGTGAACAATTACCCGGTGAGATGCCCGGACGAAAGTGAAGGATCGTGCATCACCTTGGAAAGGACACTCTTCCTCGAGGGGGCTGGGCGCTACACTCTGGGCCACCCGAGGCATCAGCCGGCATCGCAAGAGGACTTGGGCCACGGGCACCTCACCGTGGCCTCATGCCTGTGGTTCCCCGGCTGTCGCCTGTGATCCCACACGTGGGGACATGCTCTGAGGGTGGGAACCAGTGGGGTCGGTGAGCCACCCCAGCAGGGCCTCAAGGACACAACAGTGCTTCCAACATTCTTTCAGGGGGTGCCCTGGGGGGTGTCCTCGGGCTGGGAAGGGGAGCAGGCCGTCTTCTGGGGCCTGCGGCAGGGGATCACACCTGGTCAAGGCTTTGCTCCTCTGTGTTTGTTGCGTTTTGAAACTGGGTGTGAAACAAACACTGCCCTCACTTTGCTCAATGCTGTGCCTGCACGAGGCTCCAGTCCCCGCGGGAAGCTTCCGGAACGTGCAGACCAGCAAGAGCTAAGAGTCAGAGGCCTGCCCGGATCCACTGTTAAATCTCTGCCACGGTGGTGCTGCACACGGCCAGCCACTATGCCCGGGACAGGGAGGCAGCGGGGTGAGTGGGCCCGTGGGCACGGCACAGCTGTGTGTGACATGCGTACCACGGATGTCAAATCAGCAGGGATTGTCCTTTGAATAGAAGGATTTTTTTCAGACGTGCTATTAAACTGAAATTTAACAACATAAGGAAAAGTGCTACCAATTCTCAAGCATCTCAAGTTCCAGACACTGGGCATGGTTGCAAGTACTTCTAACCACATAGGACAAGGAGTGTTGAAATCACTTCACAGAGGAAACGCCTGGACCAGGTCAGCCGGCCGCCCAGATGGCTCAGCATGTAGGTCACGGAGCCGGAGCGAAACGTGAAACCCTCTCATTCTAACACCCGCACTCGTCCGGCGTGCCCTACTGCAGAAGCTCGCGAACAGGATTTGCTAAGCTCTGAAAAATGGGAATACAGAGAATGAACAATTCTTGACAAAGTCCAAGAAAATGACGTAAGACAGCACAGGAGATTTCTAATGTAGGACTCGACACAGGTCTCCTTATGATTCCCCGTAAGTACCGCAACATCTCCGGACGTTATATGGGAGACAAGCACAAAAAGAATCTGAAAGGCAAAGGGAAAAACCGGCCCAGCTAGATGAGTACACGTATCTTGAACTGGATCCTGGAGAAGCCGGCAACCCAGGAATGCCAACGGGCACAATGAAAAGGCCCAAGAAAAGCCCCCCCCCCTCTGACAAAAGGGGCAGCCTAGCAGGACAGAGGACTCTGACACAGTAACTGCCCCTGCCCCAGGCCGTCCAAACTCCATGAGGGAATCCGTGGTCTCCCTTCCACCACCACCAGCAAGGCTGGGACCAGAAAGTTCACCACCATCTAGTAGGAAAAAGGCCTGATGACATCACCACAGCAAGGCAGTCAGACGAGGTCCAGCCGGAGATGGGGTCCCCCTCGCACTCCTTGAGGAAGCTGGTCCTTCACCTGCACCTGACAGTGACCAGGTTCCTTCTGCTAACTCGGTTTGTGAAACAGTAAATGGCCAATAGAGAGAACATAAGTCTAGTGTGGCATCAAGACAGGTGACTAGAGCACAAATCGCAAAGGGGACCCAGAGTCCCATGCCATGAGAGTTGAAATATCCAGGTTATAATAAAAAACAAACAAAAAAAAAAAAAAGAAAGAAAAGAAAAAACCACTCATCATACCAAGAACCAGGAAAATCTCCACTTGAATGAGAAAACACAGCCAGCAGATGCCAACACCAAGATGCCAGAGATGACAGAATCATCTGGCAAGGACTTTAAAGCAGCCATTAAAAAAATAATAACAAAAACTCTGTTTCAGTGAATAACCACAAACACACTTGAGACAAATGGGAAGAAAGAAACTGTCAGCAGAGAATGAGAGATACAAAGAGCCACATCCGAATTGTGGGACTGAAATATATGAAAATTTGAGATGAAAGAGCCGGTGGGGGCCTCAACTTCAGAATGGAGAGAACAGAGAAAGAACCGGGGAGTTTGAAGGTGAGGCAACCACGTTACCCCATCTGAGCTACTGGGAAAAAGCCAACCGGTGAGAAAAGTCAGACCAGAACCCCAGGGCCCGGGGGCCAGAGTGAAGCCATCACCGTCCTGTCATCAAGGTCCCAGAGGGAGAGGGGAAGGAAGCTGAAAAATTACTCAAAGAAACACAGAAGAAAACTTCCCAAATTTAGCAAAAGATATAAATCTACAAACTCCAGAAGCAGAGTGAACCCCAAACAGTGGCGCTAAAGACCACACGCCAAGAACCACCACCAGCCCGTGAAGGGGTTCATACAGCTCTGCAGTGAAACGTGTCCCTGTTTGTAGCGAAGAATGAAATCGTGATATAGGTACTTTCCGTGTAAGACGCAACGATTTTCTACGACTTCTGAAAACATTTTAACTAAACGCGGCACCTGGTAACCACATAAACATATAAATATAAAAACGAATCCGTTCGTTTTTAAGGAGCAACATGTAAGATCTCCAGACGGGCCGTCACTGTGCTTTTGGTCTGTTTCTGCCAGTGTGACGCGATGCTAATTGCGCATCTGTATTTTAGCGTCTGATGAGCCAAAACCAAGCAGGATACGGCATCTCATTAAAAAACGTGTTTGTCAACAAAACATGCTTTTATCAAATAATCATTTTACAAATTAAATGGGGGATATCACGGTTTCAGTGAGAGATATATGATAGACATTATAAAAATGATCGTTTGTGTTAAAAATGAAGGCTAAAATGTAATCTTTAAAGATATACTAATCAAATACCACTTTTTTACACTTTAAATTGCTTCTGCATCACGCATCGCACAGCCACGACTGTATGCTGAAAGCAATCCTCCCAGGGTGCCGGAGAGTAGACACTGCTGAGCAGGCTTGCCGGCTGACCGAGGCTGCGGGGCTGCCCGCGTCCTGCTTCAGGACAGGCTCCTTCATTTGTCCCCGAGCAGAAGCGCCCCTTCACGCCTCCCTTTCGCTCCAAGCAGGAGCTCGCTAAGCATACTCGGATGCTCACTTGGGGCTTCAAGTCACTTCCTTTCCACCCTAGTGTTCATACCAAGGCGCAGTGTCCACAAGGGTGAACCCTGGGTGTCCTCGGGCAGTGATAGGGCTTGCTCTAGGCGCGGGCGGCTGTGAGGGATTGGGTCGGGGGCCCGCCCCGGCCCGTCCGCATGGTGGTGGCGTGCACGCGCGGGCTGGGGGTGAGTTCACGCCCAGGCAGGCGAGGGGTTTTCTCACCTTTACTCACATCGATGTCACCCCGCTTCACGTCCACACAGCAAGCTGCAGAGCAGGGTAGATTTGCCAGGCCTTTCCTTGCTTCTGGGTGGCTGCCTGTCGGGTTTGCGCCCATTTCTTCATCCTCAAGTAGGCTTCGCGGCAGCACTTGCCTTTATGCTAAGAGTGGACAATAGGTCAGTATCTCTGAGGTCCGCAGTGCATGCGGCAGCCACGTGCTGAGGTGGGGAGGTGGGCACCACAGCCCAGACACGGCCATCTCTGGGAGCTTTGTGGGGGGGACATCTACCTTCAGCCCTGGGGGTGTCTGCCCTGGGGTCCCCCGTCAGTCTCATTCTCCCGGACTCGGATCTCGGGCTTCCTGGTTCCCTCTCCCACCCATCGCCTCCTGTTACCTGCGGAGTGAATGTCCCGGACACCCCAGGGCGTCTCTGGAGGAGGAGAAGCCCCGAAGCAGGAGGAGACGGCTCGCTGGGCCAGCAGTGCTGGCCACAGGCTGCTGTAACACACACATGTGGTCCCACGTCCCCGGCAGAAGCCTGCAGGGACACACTGTCCTGGGAGCCCACAGTGCCCCATGGTGAGGACTGCCCCCGCTGCTCCCCAGGGGTCCACTGGAAGGGCCAGCAGGGAACCCCAGGCCCCTGCCCCTGCCCCTGCAGCCAGCCGGGGCGCACCACAGAATGAGAGACAGCTGCCGCCCGCCTCCAGCTCTGCATGTTCTAGAAAGTTCCTTTAGCCTCTTGTCCAGACAAAACAAGACTTCTTGCTGTTTTCCAGCTGCCTTCCCAGCTAAACCTCAGTGAAAACCCAGGGAACATGACGAGCCGTTCTTATCTGACCGCTCTTGGCTTTGTCTGGTTTTTCAACTCCTCTAGCCTTTGAAAGTCCTCATAAATTTTGTTCACGATCAAGGTTTCCAATTACGAAAGGTTAATGCTAAAAGCAGGGTCGGGTGGGGACAGGGCGGGGACCACCCTTTCCAGAAATGCTGTGTTCAAAGGCAAGTTTCCCACTGGTTCTGCCAAAGTTCCCTCCAATGCCGTGGCCTCTCCCCATTCCTTGGAGTGGTTCTGGAACCGAAATGGGGTTTCCACGGTTTCCTTCCCACTCCTGTCCCCGGGGGAAGGGGCAGGGGCATCTCCACGAGCTTCCAGGGAGCTCTGAACTGCTTGTCTGCATTGCTACACTCTCCACAGAAATGCAAAGTCTTCTTATTAACTTTGAAAACATCCTCTACTTAAATTTTAGAAAAATAGCCAAGTAATTCGAGGTGAGAGAAAAACCCTCATCCCGACAGTGGCTAAAATTGAGCTACGTCTCCTCCAGGCAGGACAGTCCAGACCCGAGCCCCGCTCCCCCACGCTGGGGTCTCCGCCTCTCTTGACATTTATAATTGAATGGTGTCACAGACCCAGGCCTGGAGAGCCTGCAGGTTTGAAACTCAGCCGAGCCCTTTGAGAAGCCATGAAAACGGTGAAGACACATTTATTTGCTTGCTCGGGGGAAATGAATTCTAAAGTGCACTTTTGTTTGTTTTTACTATTTTAACTTTTGTTTGTTTTTACTGTTTTAAGCTATGGTGCTCTGGGGCTCCTCTCCGCGTCAACACCGTAAGTGACTCGTGGTCTTTGGGATGTCTTTCCCGTCTGCAAAAACTATTTCCTCGTGGTGGCAAGGCCGGGAGGTGGGTGAGGAGCTGACAAGAGTCACACGGACAAGCAACCTGAAGCTTGGAGAACCAGACTCACCCCAGACCCACGCAGGAGAGCCCAGGCGTGCAGGGCCCAGCTCTCCGGGTGTCCCGCCCATGGGCCGTCCAGGGTGCGGGCTCATTTCCGTGCTGTGCACACTCCCCACTTCTCTTTTTCAATATTATTCATCACGAATCAGGAACATTTCCTTCCTTAACAAAAAAGTTAAAAAACATTTATGATCCTACAGATACAAGAGAATTTTTTTGGTGTTTTGTCTTTTATCATGCAATCTTTTCACAGATGCCTGTGTGGTGTTCTTACCATGAGACGGGGAGACACCTGTCAAAGGCGCCGCCTCCGTCTCCCAGGACTACCACGATAAAGCCCCAGACACCAGGGGCTTACGGCAGAAACCTGGCCCCTCGCTGGTTTCGAGGACAGGAGGCAGAGTCGAAGGTGTCAGCAGGGCGGGCTCCGCAGGGACCTGTTCTGGCCTCTGCCAGCTCCTGGGAACCGTCGGCCGCCTTCAGTGCTCCCTTGCTGTAGAGGCGTTGCTCCGGTCTCTCCCTGTCTCCCTGTGTGTGCGTGGGCACGTGCGTGTGCGCGTGTGTGCATGTGCGCACGTGCACGCGTGTGTGTGTGTGTGTGTGTGTGTGTGTGCAATTTTCTCCCTTCTCCCGAGGCCACCTGCCACGACCTCATCTCACCTTGATTGCATCTGTCGGGACCCCATCTCCGATCAGCCACACACAGGCACTGGGGGAGGACATGGACGTCGCTTGCTGGGGGCTCAACTGGCTGTCGGTCCTGTCCACGGGGCTCCGTCCTCATAGGGATGGTGAGGTTGGAGCAAGGACTAGCCCCCGGGGGAGAGCCCCACGCCATCACTTGACCCTCCCGAAGTAAAGAGCTCTGGGTCCTCCCTCCTTCATTAGATAAACAAGACACACAAGGCAAAGTTAATTTGCCAAGGGTCTGAGGGCATACTCAGAACCTAAGAACAGCAGAGAAAAAAACTCGTTGATTGAAATATAATTGGGTGGCGGACTTACAATGGTGTTTCCCCTAAGGGCTGTCTTCTGGGAAAGGCAGGAGCACTCTCGAAGACCTCGCCTTCCAAATGAGCCCCATCATCCACCACCTGGCTGAGTCTGGGGCCTCCAGTTCTTCCCCGCAGCCTGCCAAGGACTTTGTTGGTAAGATCCGAGACCGCTGGAGGGGTGCAGACACCATGGGGAGGAAGAGCACTTCCTCAGGAGGTAGAGATAGAGCAAGGTTGAGCGAGCCCACCCGGACCCCATCCCTGCTGTGGGCACTGAGCTGGGGAAGAAGCCGGGTCCTAGCCGGAAGGCCCACATCAGCCTCTCCAGGGCCTAGAAGGGTGCCCGATGCAAGGACTGGGTGCACAAAGGCAACCTTGGCATGGGGCTCGCAATGGCTCTGACCCACATCTGCTCTCCTGCAGCTGAGTTCTGGTAATTCTTCAGTAAGATACAGCTACCAGCACACACCACCTCAGGCCCGGTGTCCCCAAGTAACAGGTATCCCTGCCTCTCCACCCCACCCCAGACCAGCTCTTCCCACTGGAGGCATTCCTTTGAATGGAACGTGCATCGGACATGTGTTGATTGGGGTCACCCAACATCATCCTGCTGTTGGCACCTGCCCCGGACTCCGTTTGGGGGATCCATCCTTCCTGCCCTGTTCTGATAGAACGGATGCTCCCCAAGCTCCGGGGGAGACCCATGACCTGCACCCAGGCAATTCATTCCCCAACCAGGGATGGGCCCATGATGAGGGCAGACACAAAACTCAGACAAGCCAGTGATGGTCAGGGACCTCTCCGTTCCAGGACTCCCAGTGAGCACATAAATAATGGCTATGGTGATGACAATAATAAAGACAGCTGAAGTTTTGGGTGCTTTTGTGTTCCAGACCCTGTCCCCAAGAAGGTGTGCACCCTCACTCATTAATTCTGAAGCCAGCCCCATGATGTCAGTGATTGTCCTTCTGGGTACAGTGGTGGGGACAGGGACAGATTGGACAGCATTGCTCTGAAACAAGCATTCTCTGTCCTGTGCCCTGCAGTTTTGTGGTTGGAACTGGAGATCCTAGAGTTTGTCTTCTTGGGCAGCTCATCTCGGAGTTGAAAATTATAAAATGTTCTTTTTACCATAAATAGTTTAAAAAACTGATTTGTGGTAATGTGACTTTTATGCAATAGAATTTTCCTCCCTCAGTTTTTATAATTAGTGTCCAAATTGTTAAAAGTTACACAGATTTCAAATTCATGAAATTTAAAAACAAGGGATCTATGCTATCTGACATCTAAAATGTTCATAATTATAGTACCCACCTACCCATTTGTATCCACTTAACAATGTCAGTATCACGGTCCCACGGTGCCACAAAGAAAGTTTCCTAATTTAGGATAATTTAAAAAGGGTTGTCAGTGTAGTAGCATAATTTCACAACTGTGGGTGTGGTTAAGAAGTCAGCAGAGAAAAGTGGAAGAAATAAAGGAAGCTGTCATTTAAGGGACATAATTCAGGAAGACTGTTCACTCCTCAGAATGACTATTCACACTTGAAGAAGACTGGTCACACCTCCGAATGACTGTTCATACCCCAGGATGACTGTTCACACCTCAGGATGGATGTTTACACATCAGAATGATTATTCATACTTCAGGATGACTTCAAGCAAGATTATTTTGGAAACTAGAAATACTTTCTCATTCTAACAATAGATTTCCAGAGTCCCAGACCCAATTATTTTGATAATTATCAGACAAATAACGTGAAAATATCTTGAATGCGGTGATTCTGAGTTCTTTGTGGCTAGAAATTGTGTATGTTTAACAGCTTCATTAATCTATAATTCACATTCCATTGAATTCTCCCACTGAAAGTATACAATTCAGTGGTTTTTAAATATATTTACAGGATTGTGCAAACATCACCACTATTAATTTTAAGACATTCTTGTCCCTTCTAGAAGAAACCGTGTTCCCATTCGCACCAGGCTCCATTGCCTTACCCAACCCAGCCCCCACTCACCCACTTTCTCTCTGTGGACTTGCCCATTCTGGACCTCTCATGTAGACATAATCCTATGACATGTGGCCACTGGGCACAGGTTTGCAAGGCTCATACGTGGTGCTGTGGGCATCACGTCTCATTCCTTCTTACCACTGTGTAATAGTCCATCGGGCAGATATAACATCTTTGGCTTATCCATTCATCCATTGACAGATATTCAGGCTGTTACCACTTTTTGGCTATTTTGACTAATGCTACTATGAGCATTTGTGTACAAGTCCTTGTGGGAACATAGGTTTTCATTTCTCTTGGATATACACCTAGGAATAAAGAATTATAATTACCGAGAAAAACTTCATCTAGCCAGTAATGCAAACTTGTATGTTAGTAATAAGCAACCTTCCACTCTTCATATAATGCTTATTTCTTTATTGGAGAAATGGCAAGAAAAATAAATAGATATTTAAGTATTGAGTAAAGATCTCAGGGAACATATGTTCTCCTCTATTTGAAACAGCACAAAAGGATTCCTTCCGCTCTGCTTTCCAACAAATGCATACATTTACAGAGGTGCTATTAAGTGATTTTTAATTTATGTGACATTGTCAAGAAATTTTCTAAGAATGCATTTTTCAGATCATTGAAGTCTCTACCTTTTACAATTTTATGATTTTTTTTTCATAAAAATAAACAGATGCATTCCCACCAACAGTGTAAGAGGGTTCCCCTTTCTCCAATCCTCTCCAACACATGTTGTTTCCTGTCTTGCTCATTTTGGCCATTCTAACTGGTGTAAGGTGGTATCTCAATGTAGTTTTAATTTGAATCTTCCTGATGGCTAGTGACGATGAACATTTTTTCATGTGTCTGATAGCCATTTGTATGTCTTCATTGGAGAAGTGTCTGTTCATATCTTCTGCCCATTTTTTGATATGATTATCTGTTTTGTGTGTGTTGAGTTTGAGAAGTTCTTTATATATCCTGGATATCAACCTTTTGTCTGTATTGTCATTTGAAAATGACAATACATTCCGTGGTTTGCCTCTTTGTTTTGTTGACTGTTTCCTTTGCTGTGCAGAAGCTTTTGATCTTGATGAAGTCCCAAAAGTTCATTTTCGCTTTTGTTTCCTTTGCCTTTGGAGACATATCTTGAAAGAAGTTGCTGTGGCTGATATCAAAGAGGTTACTGCCTATGTTCTCCTCTAGGATTCTGATGCATTCCTATCTCACGTTGAGGTCTTTTATCCATTTTGGGTGTACAGTGTAAAAGAATGGTCGAGTTTCATTCTTCTACATATAGCTGTACAGTGTAAAAGAATGGTCGAGTTTCATTCTTCTACATATAGCTGTCCAGTTTTCCCAGCACCATTCATTGAAAAGACTGTCTTTTCCACTGTATATTTTTTCCTGTTTTGTCGAAGATTATTTGACCATAGAGTTGAGGGTCCATATCTGGGCTCTCTACTCTGTTCCACTGGTCTATGTGTCTGTTTTTATGCCAGTACCATGCTCTCTTGGTGATCACAGCTTTGTAGTAAAGCTTGAAATCAGGTAACATGATGCCCCCAGCTTTACTTTTGTTTTTCAACATTTCCTTAGCGATTCGGGGTCTCTTCTGATTCCATACAAATTTTTGGATTATTTGCTCCAGCTCTTTGAAAAATACCAGTGGAATTTTGATCGGAATGGCATTAAAAATATAGATTGCTCTAGGCAATCTATAATAAACATTTATCTATAATAAACATTTATCTATAATAAACATTTTAACAATGTTTATTCTTCCGATCCAAGAGCATGGAATGGTCTTCCATCTTTTTGTGTCTTCTTCAATTTCTTTCATGAGTGTTCTGTAGTTCCTCGAGTATAGATCCTTTACCTCTTTGGTTAGGTTTATTCCCAGGCATCTTATGGTTCTTGGTGCTACAGTAAATGGAATCGATTCTCTAATTTCCCTTTCTGTATTTTCAATGTTAGCGTATAAGAAAGCCACTGACTTCTGTACATTGACTTTGTATCCTGCCACGTTGCTGAATTGTTGTATGAGTTCTAGTAGTTTGGGGGTGGAGTCTTTTGGGTTTTTCATATAAAGAATCATGTCATCTGTGAAGAGAGAGAGTTTGACTTCTTCTTTGCCAATTTGGATACCTTTTTTTGGTGGGAATGCAAGTTGGTGCAGCCTCTTTGGAGAACAGTATGGAGATTCCTCAAGAAATTAAAAATAGAGCTTCCCTATGACCCTGCAATTGCACTACGGTATTTACCCCCAAGATACAGATGTCGTGAGAAGAAGGGCCATCTGTACCCCAATATTTATAGCAGCAATGGCCACGGTCACCAAACTGTGCAAAGAACCAAGATGCCCTTCAACGGACGAATGGATAAGGAAGATGTGGTCCATATACACTATGGAGTATGATGCCTCCATCAGAAAGGACGAATACCCAACTTTTGTAGCAACATGGACGGGACTGGAAGAGATTATGCTGAGTGAAATAAGTCAAGCAGAGAGAGTCAATTATCATATGGTTTCACGTATTTGTGGAGCATAACAAATAGCATGGAGGACAAGGGGAGATGGAGAGGAGAAGTCACCCTGAGGAGAGTGGCCCTGACTCCAACGTCTGTGTCCCCGCCAGGAGGGAACCCCGGACAGAGACGAGAATGCGGTGTGAAACGGGAGGCAGAGGCTGGGGTGAAGCCTCTGCAGGCCCAGGAAAGCCGCAGGTATGCCAGGAGCCGCAAGGGACTGAGGCTGGAGCAGGGGCCCCCATGCTGAGGCTTCAGAGGGAAGCAGGCCCCGCACACACCTTGATTTGGGTCTTCTAGCTACAGAGCTGGGGGGGCTAACCCCTCCCCCCGGCTTTTCAGCTCTGCCGTTGCTGGCACTTGCCACAGCGGCCCCTGGGAAACTCCTATGAGGGGAAACAGCGACTTGCAGCCCCCGACCCCGGGGGCGACAGACCCAGACGGACGTCAGCTCTCATCAGCCCCTCAGCCTGTGTTCCAGGAATAGGCCCAGAGAAGCGGGACCATCTTCCAGAGGAGCAAATGTCCTCAACCTTTGTCGCAGGAGTTCCGGCCAGAAGGAAATCTCATCCCTGATGGGGCCAGACGCTGTGGGCAGCATTTTGGATTTTCTCTTGCTGCCCAGCGAACAGGAGCGTGACGCGGTTTGCCCTCGGAGAAGGGCTCGGTCGCAGGGTGGTTGACTTATTTTATTCCCGCGGTGCCTCCTGCCCTGCTTTGTGGCCGGCCTGGGCGCGCTCTCCGCCTGCCTGGGGCGCTCCTGCCCTCTTCCGAGTTTCCCGTTTCTTGTTTTTTTTTAAAGATTATTTATTTATTTATTTGACAGTCAGAGATCACAAGTAGGCATAGAGGCAGGCAGAGAGAGAGGAGGAAGCAGGTTCCCTGCCGAGCAGAGAGCCCGATGTGGGCCTCGATCCCAGGACCCTGAGATCATGACCTGAGCCGAAGGCAGAGGTTTTAACCCACTGAGCCACCCAGGCGCCCCGAGTTTCCTGTTTCTGCTACACCGTGAGCTGCAGAATCCCGGAGCCAGGCTTGTACGAATTGTCTGCAAGTGAGTCACTTGGAAGTGACGGCCTAAGGGCTCTATTATCAGCAAAAGGCACCATATTTAGTGCATGAACTTGGTAATATTGAATCTGACTGTTCACAGACCTTTAACATACTGCTTCGTGCTTCAGGGTCGGGGTCCTGTGGAATGCGGGTGCCCGGCGACGTCCGCCTGCTTCCCAGAGCTGTCCCCCACCTTGGGCCGTTAGGGGCAGCTCTGGCTTCCACTCCTGTGGCCCTGCGTGCTTGCAACCCCAGGGCCCGCCTTCCTGGGCTTCTCCATGCTGCCTGCGGCACCCGCCCATTTGGTGCCCCTTGGAGCTGATGGTCCTTTTCTGCCGTGGGGGACCCACCTCCAAACCTCTCACTGTGTTTGCCTGAAATCCCGCCGTCCCCTATGAGCCGGTGGTTCCAATGGGCATCCATTTCTGGAACCTAGAACTGAAGGGTAATCAGGGTGCTGCATAGACAGCATCGAATTTTCCCCAGACCCGGGTCGGGAGGCTCTAGTATGGGACACAAACCAATGCAACCCAAGAAGGCCACCGGTGCTGGCGACGTGGGGAGGCCTAGGTTTTCGTGCACGGCCTCGGACGTGGTGTGTGCTGCTGTCCCGGGATCCGCTCTCTCTTTCAGACCCTGGGTCTCAGCCCTCATCCTCCCCCACCCCCAGGGGGTGGGAGTCCCGCACGCCACCTGCTGTGACAAATCAGTGAGGAGGCTACTCTTCCAGCCCTTAAGGGGAGCGTGCGTGGCCTGGCGCCATGGAGAGCAGCTCTGCAGCTTGTTTTCTTATCACAGTAAAACACGTAACATAAAAGCCACCACAAAGCGGCTTCTCAGCGTCTCGCTCAGGGACAGTAAGCACACTGCGTTGTCCTGCAGCCGTCCCCTGACTGGTCTCCACAATCTTTCACCTTATAAACCTGAAACTCTGTCCCCATTAGCGCGAACTCCCCGTGGCCCTCTCCCAGCCCCACGTTCTGTCTCTGTGCATCCGGCCACTCCAGGACCTCCAGTGAATGGAATCATGCACGCGTGTCCCCCAAATGGAGCACGTGGCCAGGGTCTGTCTGCGTGTTCTGCCGGGAGGTGAGACCCCGGGAGTGGACCCAGCTGTTTTTCCCCCACAGCTTTGCATGCCAGGTGCCTTCCGACGTTGGACTTTTAGAACTAATCTGCACATGAGCCAAGTGGGCCAATCCGCAGGCTCTTTGCTTCCTACGGAGCCCGCAGGGCTTCCCCAGGACTGTTGGGTTCCGAGGGAATGTGTATTGCCCACGTCACCCAGTACCTGCCTGTCTGGTCCCGCCCCTCGGTCCCCCGCAGCTCCCCCAGGCCTTGTACCCATAAAACACCGGCTGTGACCACCAGACAAATGGGATGGGCGCCACATGCTGCTGTTGGTCCCACCCTTGACCTTACCAGAGGGGGTGCTCCCAGGAGGGCCGTGACCACAGGCCTCCCCTCTGGGTTTTCAGGGTCACACTAGGCTTTGGTTCTCGAACCCCCATCCAACGGTAGACATGGCTGCTCAGCACTGGACTGTCTTCATCGCTGGGAATGAAACTTGGGACAGTGAATGTCCAACCCCAGCGACTGTGCTCGTTTCCCAGGTTTGTGTTGGGAAAGCAAGAGGCACAATGGAGAGCCTGACCCCTCTAGGTGAGCGCGCCACCGTGCCTCTGAGGTCGGCCTCGGGACACACTGGCAGAGCCACCTGCAGCTGGCTGGGACCTGGACGGGGGAAACCAGGGGCAGGAGCCAGGCTGGAGGCTTGTGTGGACTCAGGACCAACCACACAGCGCCTGTGGGTTCTGCGACACTCGCTGGCCGATGGCCCTCTTGTGACTTCATCTTTGAACCTTTGTGCCCACACCTTGCACGCACAGTCTTTCCCAAACCATCGTCTGACCCGCAGACAGGATGGGGTAAAGTGCCTGTGCCTTTTGCGAGCAAAGGTCAGTTGCGTGTCCACTCTTGGTGTCCGTCAGGTCATGGTCTCAGGGCTGTGAGGTCGAGCCCCACGTCTGGCTCCACAGCGGGACTGGAGTCTGAGATTCTCCCTCTCCCTCTGCTCCTCCCTGCGGACACTCTCTCGCTCTCACTAAAACATAAATTTAGTTACATTCATTGGGGCACCTGGGTGGCTCCATTGGTTGGGTCTGAGTCTTGGTTTCGGCTCAGGTCATGATCTCGGGGTCGTGGGATCGAGCCCCACATCTGGTTCCACGCTCAGCAGGGAGCCTGCTTCTCCCTCTCCCGTTGCCCCTTCCCCCTGCTCTATAAATAAACAAGTAAATAAATGAAATGAAAATAAAAGGACTGTGACGTGCCCCGCACATGCACGCTTTTAGTCTCGCCTTCTCGCAGGCCACACTTGGTGACCCTGCCCCAGCCTGGTCGAGCGCTGGGCTCCGACAACTGTCCTCATCGCCCCTCCGGGGGGTCACCAAGCAGGGCTCTGCTCTCAAGACCAAGCACCACTGAGCACTGCCTACTTCCTTCTCCTCACAAGCGTCTCTCAGGGTGCTGAGCCGCTGGAGCCGTGTGCCTCCAGAAAGGGAAACGGGGTGCTCAGAGATCTTTTTGCACAAAGTAGGTGCCATCTCCTGGGAGCCCGTGAAAGTGCACAGCTCGGGTGCCCGGCCGACCTTCAGAGCTGTTCCTTCTGTTCCCTCCTCCCCGGTGTGGGATCCCAGAGCCACCGCTTGGTGTGAAGGACGCACTGACCCCGATCCCCGGCCCCTGGAACGCGAGCGCAGAGCTCTGCCCCTCCTTCTGCCAACGAAGAAGTCATAAAAGGAACTGACACCAGCAGATGTTTGCTGGGACAGGTTATTGGGTTACAGGGATGCAAATTTTACGGCTCTGATGGTGTCAAAGCTGCCCACAAGCCCTGGCGCCCGCTGCTGCTTAACCGTGATTTCCTTGTCCTCCAAGAAGGAGGAAAGAAGGAGAAGCCCAGGAAAAGATCGTCTTAAAAACCCGATTGAGGTCAAGTCCATTAAAACAAGGCTTTCTGTGCAGGCCCCGTGCACGTGGGGGCTCCAGACCAGACGCCAGCCGCTCGGCTCTCATGTTACCTGCCCCCTCTTCCCTCGGCCAGACACCGCCCGGGAGGGACTGCGCGCAGGTAGGGATCACTCATTTCTCATCCGAATACACAGACCCTTTCTAGAATCTGAGTCATTTTTTTGAGAACAAGCCCTTGAACTGAAATTGCATAATCCATTGCCTTCCTAAATGCCTCTTGCCGAAAGCTTGCAGGAGGACTTTGGAAGGAGGGTCGGAGCCGGAGAGCGGGAAGACGGACGGCAGGAAGCGGGGAGGCCGCGCTGGTCTTCCGGGGGCCGGACAAGGGCTCGCTGAGAAGGAGCGCGGGGAGCATCTCTCCGAGGAGGCCGAGACGGAGCTCAGCGGTCGGCAGCACGATGTCTCCCACGTCATTTTTGATTAGCTTTCCTCTGATACGGCGCTCCGGGGTTGTGATCCGTCCAGCTCTGCGGGGCTTTCCACGAGAGGCCCTACTTTATCGGCCACGGGTACCATGTCTGCGTAGAGCTGTTATCACAAAATATGTTTCGCACATGCGTGTGGGCACACACGTGCGTGGGCGGGCGGCGTCGAGGCCTTGTAGAGCAGCCCTGTGAGAGGAGCCCTGTGAGAGCAGCCCAGCGGGGCCGGGAGGGTGGCCGTGTCCCGTCGCAGCCTTTGTGACCCACTGGGAACAGGGTCCGGGCATTTCCCAGGGCGTGGAGTATCTGTGGGCAATTTGGGTGCTAACTTTCTGATGGTGAGGAAGATACCAGAAGCGAACTTCCTAAAAAGGGAGGGAAGTCCCCAGCTCCCGGGAAGAGAATTCTGCACGGCCCTTTGTGTGAAGTGGGATTGGCGGGCCTGGGCGGAGTAGGAAGGGGCTGGTGAGGCCGGCAGGACTGCGCGGGCCCTGGATTCTCCAGGGTCTTTCTGGATAAAGATGCTGGGGACACACAGAGCGCCGCGGTCTTGTCATAGACCAGGAGCATCACGGGGCCCCGAAGGGCAGCCTAGTGAGGTCCTTGTGGCGTCTGGCCCTGTGGAGGCCCGTTCCACCTTCCGACATGCCTAGCGCATGGGAATGGATGCCATAGGAAGTGTCCGCAGTCTTCACAGACAGTGTGATGCGGAACATGTCTGTCTGCCACAAGCCTTCTCCGTGGCCCAGAGCTGAAACACGACCTCTGTTTGTGTCTTCCAACCATGGTGTTACCAGAGGCCGGGTGCTCGGGCCCTTCCTCCCCCACCCACACGCTGCAGGACCGTGATGTCCTCTCCTGGGTCCCCCTCAACAAGGGTGTGCAGGGCTGGGTGTGGAAGGGGCGTGTGACCCACAGGCCAGGTCGCCAGGAGAACCTTTCTCACAGAGTCAGCGTTCTCTGCGGGCACCTGCAGAAGGACGTCTTCGGGGAGAGCGTAGTGGGACCGTGTCGGGACTCGGAGGGTGACGTTGCCCAGACATTGGGAGGGTTTCAAGCTGTGGGCAAGCGAGGGAGGAAGGAAAACATCTGTGGAGAGCAGGCTCGCTCTGGGAGTCACTGCCTACCTCGGAGCCCCCCCGGCCCCTGCTCCCCTCTTCCTGCTGCAGCCCCACGCCCGCGTGCCCAGAGCCTGGCGAGTCTGCCCTGGGGCGGGCGTTCTGGAACAGTGCCTCACCGTCCCTTCTCTGGCTGCACGTACCTGCGTGGGTCAGCACACGCACACGTAGCTCTTGGCCCCCAGCTTCCCCCGCTGGAGCTCAGCCCCAGGCAGGTGGAAAGGGCCTCACCACGGCCCTCCTTGGGAAGCCCTGTCCCCACGCCCGCCGCTGAAGAGACCTTCTTTGAGACTCTTCCCGGGTGCTCCTCCGCCTTTTCGCTCACACCTTCAGAAGGACCTGCTGGAGGAAGCGAGCGCGCTGTGTGTTACACTAATGAGATGCGTTGAATTCCAAACACCCCTCGCCAAGGACACACTTCACCAAAGCGAAGGTTAAACAAAGAAACGTGTCTGTTCTGGGAATTACATTGTTATTTCCTTGGCATTGGTGCTGGAGGGCTTCTAGCAATGGGCTGACGCCCACTTTAAAGAAATTTCTGGATTAAACCTGGGCCCCTGTGGAGAAGGGGCCAGAGACTGTGGGGCCAACACACGAGGCAGGGGGGATGTATTGGGTTATAAAAAGCTAAACTTAAATGTCAAATGTTTGTGTTTCTCCTAGAGGTCAGAATCCGTCTTAGGATGCTGCCAAAGTGCTGATTCATTTTTAGTGCAAAAAAAAAAAAAAAAAAGGTCCACTTTTAAAGTGGAGCATTTGAAGGGGCGTGTGATGATGATTAGTCCCGGGTCTTTCTCAAGCACTGGCTGACAAACCTGACCTCTCATGGTAGATGCGGGAGCGACCCAAGTACCACGTTGATGGATGTGAACTCGTGGCTCCTGATGGGCCGACGGCGGCCTCCCGTGCCCCAGCCCCACTCCAGACCCAAACACCAGATAAATCGCAGCTCACCCAATGGGCTGCCACTACCGAGAACACACCTGCTACTTAGCTGCTCGGTGGAAACAGGCCAGAGAAAATAAAACAGTGAATCGGTCGGTGCGTCCTGAATTCCATTTCCTTAAAGGACAGCATGAGCTCCTTGAGCACAGCCGACCTCACCGCGGTGCTGGGAGCAGGACTCGCCCGTGATGGTCTCCTCCACGTCTGCTGGCCTGGGTGCCACGTGTCCCCATGCCAGCAACCCGTCGACAAGGCCTGGTGAGATGTGGAAACAGAAGTGGGTCTCCTGACCTCTCACTTCCGTCTCGAACCATGGGCTGCCACACTGGAATCACACCCAGGAGAGGGTCCCAGCCCACAGGTGACTCCACGCAAAACTGTGTTTCATGGAAAGTGTCCAATGAGCCAGTGTGACCTCCAACAGCAAAGGATGCACAGGGAGCCCGCACCGGTGTAGCCAAAGGGGTGCCCCGCTCGCTGGCCAGGCCCTTCCTGGTCCCCTACCCCGTGGGACTGAGCCCCATGTGCCATCCTGGTCCCCAGCCTCCTTTGCAGCACATGGTTCCCGTCCCCACACGGGGACGGCGCGGGTGTCCATGCGGGTGCCCCACGGCCTCCCCGGGGAGCCGCCGGACTCCAGAGCTGGGGCGTTCTCTGCTCGCTCTTCCCTACCACACACCCAGCACGCGAGCCCGCGGAGACCCTCCAGACAGCGCTCCTGGCAGAAGGGCCCAGGCAGGCGTGGGACAAACCGCGGAGCCGGACACGCGGTGTCTCGCCAGTCCAACTCGTGAGCCCTAAACGATGGGTTTCCGTCCTTCGGACTGGCGCCCTGGTCCGCAAGTGCCTCTCAGCAGTCCAGCCCCGAGACAGACATTGTGCCGTTTGCTTCTGAGCTGACCGCGGGCGTCGTGCATCTGACCCACCGGCGGTCGACCCCGACCCCATCGGTGGCAGCTTTCCATCGACCTTGTCACAGGCCCTGGGCACGGAGCTGCCCCAGAAGGACGCGGACGTCATCTTCTCATTTGTGCCAAGGCTCTGACTTCTTAGCAAGTGTGCTTGTCCTTGCCCTGCTCGTATCGGGATGGGACAGAGCACGCGTGTCCCGTACGGGTCACTCTTCTCGTCTGAGAACCACTGTATGGAGACTCACGCCGCCGGCTTCGTGGACTGCCAGTTCTCCGACTCACCCGCCAGCGGGGAGCTGCTGCTTCAGTGACAAACCGCTTCTCCCGAGGACGCCGGCACTGATTTTTCCACTGACCCAGATATTTTACACCCAGAGAAAGGCAACATTTACAGCTGCGGAATGATGAGTACTGGCAGTTAAATAAAGGTCACACTCCCCAACTTTGGGATGGTTTCATTGTTTTTGGAATGTCATTTCTGGGGGGACGTTTTCTGATCCTGTCCACGGACTACCCCCCAAACAACGACTGCTTTTACAGAGAGCAGGTTGTGAGGCATCAGTCTTGTGGCAGGAATTCATTCCTACGGGCCAGAGTCGTGGTGGCCTGGTGTTCGCACTGACCAGAATAGACGTTTACAGCATTCAAGCCAGAGAGCCAGGGTCGGGGGGATGGGGAAGCACGTTACAGCGTGAGGGACAAGGCAGCAACTTCATGTGTCCCCTTTGTCTTCCAAGGAAATCATGCACTGACGACCTTTGAGGAAGGCATGTGTGTGACTCGGGGGCCCATGGAGAAGCCCACACAGGGTAGTGAGGAAGGAAACAAGGTGCCACATGTCAGATCCAATGGCTTCATGTCCTGAGGTGACACATTTTGTGGTTGGAATGGTTTTGACTGTGCTAAGCCTGTGATGGGTCTGTGCAGAGGAAATAATGGCTTTTTCTTGTCCCAGAGCAAAAACCAAAGAGAAAACAGTGCCCTGAGTCAGACGGTGGGACATGTCAGTCTCTCCCAAGCCCTTTCAGTGCCTTCCTAGGGCTGTGGGCAAGACGCCGTCCACAGAGAAAGGCAAGTTCACCAGGGGCCAACCCCTCTCGGGATGCCCCTTTTCACGTGACTTGCCCAGCGGCTGACTTGGGCAAAACAGCAGTGAGTTTCCCATCGTGAGGCAACTGTTCTGTGTGTGAATTCCCAGCTTGGGGGACAATTGCCTCATGGTTGGCCGTAGCCATGAGAGTCGAAGAAAGGAGAAGCTACATCATCAGAGCAGCGGCTTCCAGCCTGCTCAGTGCACCCCTGCCCTAGATTGCTTTCCATCTGCACTAAATCGCTCGTCTTAGTTATAAGTTCCTACTGTGCCCAGGTCTTTTATTTATTTATTTGACAGAGAGAGAGAGAGAGAGAGAGAGATTGACAACAGCAAGCAGAGTAGCAGAGGCAGAGGGAGAAGCAGGCTCTGCACTGAGCAGGGACCCCAACTCGGGGCTCGATCCCAGGACCCAGGGACCATGTCCTGAGCCAAAGGCAGACGCCTAACTGACTGAGCCACCCAGGTGCCCCTGTCCAGGTCTTTTAAATTTGGTGGAAAAAGAGTTTACTCCAGGCTGGTATTTTGATGCTCAACAACTATCCAAGTACAAACACTGTGTCAGGAGGCAGAAAGCCTCTTGTTCAGATCTATATAATTCACAGTAAAGAAGAACGTGACGTCTTTCTCCAATCAAGGTTTTCCCGTGAGCGCACAGACTGGGACATAGCAGGTGATCTTTCAAGGGGGAATCAGAAATAGGTTGCTGGTTGCTCGGGACCCTTCTGAAGAAAGACACAAGAACTGAGTTGAGAAGGACAGTATTATCTTATATAGCAGCTTTTTCTGCAGGATATTAAAGCACTTTATAAATATTAATTATCTCATCCATTCTTATCACATTGTGTGAACCAAAGACATTATAGATGGCCGGTCGCCCAGCTCACTAGGCTAAATATCTCAAGCTGTCTTTCACAGACTCGATTTCCAATTCAAAATACACTCCTTTCCCTGTTATTTGGAGATGTGATGGTGCTTATGAAGGACCCAGTCCCCTTTGGTTCTTTCTCAGTACGTTTGAGCTGTTAAATATTTCTGCCTGTGCCGCACCCCTTCCCCTTTCATGCATGTTACTTTAGCATAATCAGAAAATGCAGGTACATGAAAGTAAGGGTAAGCCACTCACAAGCTCATAATCATTAAAAATTACCATGGGTATTTGGCGTATATTTACCCTGAAGGTTTTCTAAATGCTCGGATCATGCACTTTTATTTGCTTTAACACTGTTTCTTGCTCACTGATACCGTTATTTTAGATACATTCTATATAATTGTTTTCATGTATTAGATATCGTTATTTTTAACAGCTGAATGCCATTTCACCGTATGGAAGTGCTGTATTTAAATTAACTAAATCCTTCCACCTAAACAAGGCTGTTTCAACATTTTTGCTGTTACAAACTTCTGCCTCTAGCCCAGGCAATTGCCATGATCTGCCTCCTTCTGAGTCGTCTCAGTGGCCAAATAACTATATGAAACCACATACTCAAATAAGGGTTTGGTTTGGCTTATGAAAGTGGTAATATACCCCAAACCTCACTTCTTCCACATAAAAAAGTATCTTGAAGGTTCTTTCAGAGAGCTCTTTAAATTGTTGCATAATAATTTACAGGATGAATATACCACTATCTGTCCAGCCCCTCTCCTCGATAGCTCTTCAGTCTACTTCCTGACGCCGGCATATGGAGAATCCTGCACTAGACGTCCCTGAGCGTAACTGCTCGTATATTCAGTGTACTTCCATAGCACAATGACAAAGAAGTGGGGTTGCTGAGTCAGATGACACTTTTGTAATGTGATCAGATTTGTCACGCACACCTCTCAAAGGCATTCATACCGACGTGTGGAAAAATCCAGGCTGCTCTGTCAGTTTCCTTCACAGAGCTGCTCTCGCTAGAAATATCTTTTTTTTTTTTTCTAGAAATATCTTGAATGTAAACAACCAGACAAAGAAACGGATGCTCAGAAAGGTATGGGACATGTTTGAGGTCATATAGCTAAATACTTTCAGAGTCAGGTCTAGCACCAGCTTCTCCTGATTCTCTGACAAGGACTTCTGCATACCAATAAGCCGTCATGGGGGCTGGTGGGGGTTTGGTAAAAGGGAGAAAGAAAAGATGGATCAGTTAGTTATTGCTGTGTAACAAACTTCCCTAAAACCTAGTCGTTTAAAACCTGTATTTACTTAGGATTTCATGGGCAGCAATGCGGGCTGGGCTTTGCTGGAGGGTCCTCTGTCTGAGCCAGCCCCCTCCTGTCTGCGTGGTCAGCTGTGGGTCAGTAGGAATGCCTCGGTTCTTCTGTGCTCCCTCATCCTGCAGCTTTCCAGGCTTGTTTTGGGGGCAGTGGCCAAAAAGGGTGTATGTGTTTGCGACCTCCTAAGGCTGAGGCTCAGAGTGAGCACATTCTCACTTCTGCCACATTCAATGGTCAGAGAGCCATGGGGCCACCGCAGATTTGAAGGCTCATGAGACAGACTCTGCCTCTGATGGGAGGACACGGCTAAGGCACGGGCAAAGGGAGCTGTGGGTTCAGACGCCGCACTTACAAGAGACACCAGAGTCTCAGGTTGAGTTTTCCCCACCACTTTGTTATTTTTCTCCAGTTGCTTTGTTATCATCTGGACAGGGCTGTTTGGAGAAAATCACGGCTTTCTAAGAGCATAAAGGTGGTAATATTTGTCACGAAATCTCAAACAGTTCTCCCAAGACACCTGCAGCACATTGGGGGCACTGCCTTAGTAGGTCAGATCTTTTTCCATTTTTAAAAACATGTTTGTCAGATAAGAAGCACACACCGTGGCCATGTTACTGTGTCCAGAACAGGTTACTTAGAGCGTTACTGATGTATCTTCTCTTTATTCCTCGACTGAAGGGCACTCCAACTGTATAGAGCACAGTTTGGGGTTTGTGTCTTTTGTGTCCTTTTTGTGTGTGTGTGTGACTTAAAAAAAAATACACCTCTGTAATTTTCCATCTCACACAGTAAACAAATGAAGAGGAGGACTTTGCAGGTCATAAAAACAGCAGGCAATAAATAAAGTCAAACACGGTGTGCTTCCTTTTGGTTTTACAGCAGGAGGGTGTCCTTGCCAAAGAGGACCAGGCCGAGGGGCCACACTGCTGGTTTGATGGGGCTCGGGTGATCACAGCCTGCGGACGCAGAGACAGCCCTGCAGGGTGACTCGTGAGTGCTGGGGAGGGAACAACCTCTATATTTAGAACTTCTGGCTTCAGCCAGATATAAAATGCATTTAGGATGTGGGTTGAGGACAGGAAGGGAGCACACACATGCTAATATTTCGTTTGTTCTTTCTTGAATCAGCAGCTTAGCGTGCAAAGTGCTTTTCGGCAATATTCCTGGTTTGTCTGTTACAAATCGGCGTGGAACAAAAAGAAACTAAAGCAGAACTCTGCGGACTTTCTCCACTGGGCACCTCATGACGTGTCTGAGGGTCCACTGGCCCCATGTCTGCATCCAGCAGCAATGGGGTTCTCCACTTCTGAGCAAAGGGGGGTGAGAAGCTGCCAAAAGTGCCCGGTTTTCTGACGGATGGAGCTGAGCACTCTGTGTGCCTTTCACAGTAGAATTCCACAATGAGGCTGGGATTGTTTAATACAACTAAAATACACATGTAGGGAAGAACGATAGGTTTCGATAAAGAGGGCTTTGGAGACATTCTATACTAGAGAGCACTATCCCAGAGGAAACAGGATACACAGAAAAGTGGAAACTTTATTGTTTACTTGGAGGTATGAAAAGAAATAGGTCAGTGATTCGTTTCCATAGTGACTATTATTGAAACAAGACAGACTGACACCAATACTGATTTATTCTCCCATTCAAGCCCTTTAAAAAGATCACTTTAATCTGAGCTGGTTCTTGAATATAAACAAGAAGAAGTTATCGTTCACAATAATGATCTTTTGCTACTTGTGAATGAGACTTTTAAAAAGATTAAATTAAAATAACCCAAGTTTGTGCCGTACCAGTTTGTGGTTATAAATATAATGTGTTTTAATTGCAGGAGTTGTGTTCCGGGAATTTGCAATTTAACTCTAGTTCTTATTTATCTATTCTTGCTTTACCCCAAAATACAGGATATTTACTGGCTCTTGGTGACCTCTGCAGCCATATAACAAGAGTTCAGGTAATAAACATGGGCACTTAAGCTGTACTCCTGGATGACCAGTTTTAATTTGACCTTTAAATCCAAGAGCCAGCTCAGGTACGGAGTGTGGAATGCAGCTGTGAGCTGGGGAGTCCAATCATTTTGGCCATTTTAACCATCACAATCAATCGTTGCCTGCGGACGTCTCCTGAAGTGATCAATACCAATTTTCAAGACAGCTGAAGCGTCCGCACCAACCACGTGGCGCCTGTGCAGTGGGCGCGTGTGGGTCCGGGTTCCCGGTCAACGTGAGATGAAAGGAACAAGTGCTCGGCCTGCTCCGGCCAGGGCCGCCCCGTCGGGAGTCTGGGTCAGAAGGACCCTGTTCCCACGGCAGGTCCTCTGTCTGGACCACATCCGTAGCTCGTCTCTTCACCTTTGTCGACACACTGAAAGTGGGTCAGCTCTCAGCCCTGGGATGTGGACATGGAGTCTTACAAAGCTGGGGCTGGGCGTGCAAGCGTGATTGTGTGCTTCGGTGTGCATGTTTGTGTGTGTGTGTGTACATGAGTGTGTGTGTGGAGTGTGAGTGACAGGGACGTGGCCTGTGGCAGAATCTGTGGTGTGAGGGTGATTTCCTCAGCAGATGTTAACCCTTGGTTGTCGGGGTCTTGATTTCCTCAGTTGGCAAGATGACCCAGGATCATTCTTCTTCTGCTCTATCTGCCTTCCCTCGGTTTTGTCTCTATCTGATATCTTCACAGGTAGGTCAACAGTACAGGGAAAGCAAGCACTGATTTTTTGAGTAAGATGGGAGTGGGTGGAAGCTGAAGCTGTGGGCTAAAATTAGGTAAGATAATCAGTGGATCAGCATAGAAGTAAGGAGCTTAAGGGACTGACTGCAGAGCTGCCCCGGGGCAGGGGTCCCGTCTTTCCCATTTATGTCGCATGAATGTTTGTCAAATGTGTTTTTTCTGTATTTAAGCAATTATTACTTTCTCCTGGCATAACAAACATTAATCCCAGGGCTGGTGGGAGATGAGAAGATTGTAATGGAATAGCACTTTGCCAAATAAGAACTCTGACCTATTGCACTGCTGAGCTAATCATCTCTTTTCAAGAATGGAGACCGTTCAGTCACCTGCAGAGCAGCTCTGCCTCTTCTCTCCTTTATGTTTCGGCACCAGAGGGAAGGCGTTGCACTCTATTCTCTTTGGAGTGCTTCCAGACTGCTTGGTCATGCTCTGAGGACAGCCTCCACCCCCTTCATACAGTTAGGAATCTGGTAGACACAGTTCGAGTTATTAGAAAGTTGTAAGCCGGCGCAGTTCATATCTTATCTCAAATAGCTTGCTGATCCTAAAAAATGAGATCAATCAAAACCCAACAGAGCTCGAGAAGCTCTTTTCCTTTTCTTGTTGGCATTCTGGAAGTGCCTGCCAAGTTAGAAATCTACATAAATGAAATATAAATTACTAGTAACTTAAAGCACTAGACCAGTCCTAAAAGTCTTTATAATCCCACAAGGATGAACTATGATGCCAGTGACCGAATAATAGCTATCCGTTGATTTTCATGGTATTTCTAAGATTCTTAACGAAGACGTCTCTGTTAAAAAGAGTAAACTACGTTAAAAGTGAGCTAGAGAAAAAAGAGCGAGCGAGGGAGAGGCTGGAAAGGAAGAAGGGCAAGTGAAAGGGAGGCTCTCGGAGAATCTGAATTTATCAACTGCTGAGAATGAGCCTCTCCTACTGAAGAAAGCGTCTTTGTTCCCGGAAGAATTAACAGCAGGATTCCTTTCACTTTTGCTTTTGTTTCATTTCAAAACTGGTTATGAAATTTCAGGATTTTCTTATAAATATTACAGACCCACAAAAAGACACTAAGAATTATGTAACGACACCATTATTTTCATGACTTGGTTAAAAAATTCACTGCCTTTCCCTCTCTCTTCCATCACCCCTCCCCCCCAAAAAGGTGGTGATCATTCTTATGAATTTAGTGTCACTACTTCTGTGTATTTCCTCACACCTTTACAATGTACGCATGGATCCCAAGCAACTAATCGTACTTTTGCGTATGGTAAGCATCCGTCGGATCTACGGTATCCCCCGTATCATTTTATCTACCACATCATGGATCTCCTTGAAGGTTTCATCTGTTTGTGAATGTGTTGCTGCATTTTGTGCATTTTGCTCTCGAATGGTGGTCCTTCAGGCAGGTAGGACAGCTTATTTACTGACCATTCTCCAGATCGGGCTTCTCTCCAAGCAGAGCATTTAAAATATTATTTTATTGAAATCTCTGTTTTTAGACCTAGTTTTGCTTGCAACTTCCCTAAGCCTCGGAGGTACTTTTTCCAGTAACTTGGGCTTAAATACTTTAAATCAACTTAAAAACAAAGCAAAAACTATTTTTGTGTGGCTATTAAACGTCCATTTTAAGTAAAAACACACAAAAGTATAGTTCTCCACTTTAGCAATAACCACCGTGAACATTTTGGTGTATTTCTTTCCAGCAATTTTCCTGTTTTGGTTTTGGTTTGCACAAACCTAATACTATCACAAGGGGCAATTTCCCTTGGTCTTACAAAATCTATGAAAACAAAAATGCAAAAGACTGAAAAGCCTTCCTGCCTGTGCTCCTGCTTTTCAGCATTTAGGTGGTTCTAAATTCTCACTCAAGGTGGTTCTAAATTTTCACTCAATGTTCAGTGGATGCCTGCTGCATGTGCTCATATTAAGTGTACAACGTGCAACAGTAAAAGAGACAAGACTGTATTTTTTCCCAAGATACTAAATAAAAAGCAAAACCTCCACAAATAATTATCTGATCACCATCTGACACACACCAGAGAGAATAAGCAGGCGATAAAACACTGATCTACCAGGGAGGCAGGGAACAGTCACAGGGGGAGGGAAGACCACCGGGAGAAGAGGTACTCGGGCTGGGTTCAGAGATGAAGGAAAGTGGCTATTTGAAAGGAAGACCAGACGTGTGCGTGTGCGTGTGCGTGACCTGTGGGTGGAGTGGTCTGTGCGTTGGTGTTCAAAGGAAGCGCGACACAGGAAGTCTGGAGCAGTTACAGACCATCATCCCTGCACGAAATTCCACGTGGCTGAATCTTTCCTTTGTAAGGACAACATCCTAATGTTAAATTACTGGACTGCAATGATTTGAAGGAAATCATGTTTATAGGATTTTGATACATTAAAAATAAAATATTACTTGGGGCGCCTGGGTGGCTCAGTCGGTTAAGCATCAGTCTTCGGCTCAGGTCATGATCATAGTCCTGGGATCCAGCCCTGCCTTGAGCTCCCTGCTCAGTGGGGAGTCTGCTTCTCCCTCTGCCCTTCCCCCCGCTTGTTTGCTCTCGCTCGTCCTCTCTCTCTCTTTCTGACAGATAAATAAACAAATAAATAAAATATTTAAAATAAAATATTACTCAGGATTCTGTATTTTGGATGCCAACAGTAACGTGGTATCTCACTGCAATTGGTGCCAATGACTGTGAGTAATGTCACTGTGAAGGTGGTGGCCCTGAAAACAGTGTCAGCCTCAGGGCTGTGCTATTATTACTTTTTACTCTGTATCAGCTAAGGTGAGCAGCTATGAAAGAAATGACTCGAAGAAACGTATTTATTATTATTTAAAACACACGGAGAAAAACGCGTTATTAAAAAGCAAAGATATGTGGGCGCGTGCATGCCTTGGCAACCTGAGTCACACACACAAATCGGGGACTCACTGAGGAATTGTTGAAGAGCACGTGGACGGAATCAGGAGCTCCACGAATTCACTGAGCAGGGAAGATTTTAATAAACGGGAAGACACTTCAGGAAAGAAAGAGTATTGTAAAAAAAATTGATGACCTCAAAATTACTTTTTAAATTTAACAAATTTCAGTAAGAATTTTAAAGGGATTCTTTGGTTAAGATAATTCTGAAGTTAATTTGAAGAAACAATGTTCAATAACCCCAAGAAAACTGGCAAGAAGAGAAATTCACTAAAATGATTAGAAACGTTTCTTCTGTTGCATAAGGATGGGCGGGAGAGGGGAGAAAGAGAAGCTCCTGTTTCTCACAGAAACCCCAAATCTTTCGTTAACCTATGTCTGCATTACTGTGAGCGAAAATACAAAAAGATAAACTAAGATCTAAAAAAGAGGCCTGTGGTGGGCTGGGCTGTGCAGGAATAGGGAGACCTATTATTGGGACAGAAGAGACAGCTTTGAATTTTTGTAAAAAATAAAGATAAAAATAACATTTTAAATCAGTGGCAGAATAAACACCAGGCAACTAAAGTAAAATACATTTGCAGTACTCACTCGCAAAACAAATCCAAGAATCATCAGAGATCAACCTGAAAAGAAGCAATGAAAAAAGACAATGCAGACAACAAGGAAGTAAGTGTTGAATAGTAGCTACAGTTGCTGGTAATGGTGAAGCTACAACATACGGTAAAGGAAAAGATATTTGACTCCTAAGAATTTTAAACTTCTGTATGCCAGAAAAACATATATAAGTGTAAATGCCAAATAGTGTAACTATGTACTAAAATTATATCAATGTTAATATTAAGTTTTAAGGGTTCCTTACAAATTAAGAATGATAAACATCCCAATTAAAAACCCAGGCAAATAACGTAACGGGAGAAGGGGAAAGAAGTCAGTATGGAAGCAAGTTTGAATTCTCTGAGCAGCGCAGGTTTGGTTTCCAACGCCCGTCTCCAGTGAAAGCAACCGGGGCTCCTTGACAACAGGACACATTTCAGTGAAAACAAACCAGACCCATCTTGGTGGTTTCACGTGTGTGTCACATGTTCAAAAATAACGCCCTGCAGAATCCACAACCGAAGGGAACACGGAACATCAGTCTGTGCTGCTAAAGCTAACATCGGGTCAGAAACAAACAAAATCACCCGGAAATAAACAGAACACCGTGGCAACAGCAGACGGAGACTCAGGCCCTGTTGTAAAGCCGTGTGTGTCTCTTCCCACAGAAGCTGATTCGGCTATGGAGGGCCAACTCCAGCAGCCTCACCTGGAAGCAAGGGCCCCGTGAGCAGCAGCCTGGTGCAGAGGTGAGCGTCCCCTGCACGAAGGGCCACAGTGTCCACCACATCCCTGGCACACTGACTTTTTCTACTAGCGACGTAAAAAGCCCCATTTCCTTTTAAGTGCAGCAACTCATAAAAGAGGCCTGGCTTAGGGCCAACATTGGACAAATCTGTCTTATTCCAAAGTCTTTAAGTTTTTGGGACTTTAAAAGAGGGGAAGCTCAAGGTTATCCATTCCTGCTCCTAAGGAAAAGAGTAGGGTCTGCTTTTATTATGAGGAGACTCTCCAATCAACACATACAGGCCCACACAGCCTGTACTTCCTTTTAAGGTCAGGACTATACCCAATTAGCTTGTGACTTGAGCAGAGTAGTAAAGGAAGCATTTACTCAGTGCCAATGTGATTACGAGTGGCACATCAGGGCAAGTGTTTGCACACAGGTTCTCCAATACGTGCAATCCCAAAGCAGGATTCCGTGGGGAAACAGGCGTGGGAAGCTAAGGCTGTCAGGCGAGACCCCAGCTGAAAGCCAGGGATGACGGGCTAATTCCAATTAAAGTCCTTCCCCAGGCCCGTCCTCACTCCTTGCGGTCTTTCTGACCCACTCTTCACGCCTGTGAAATAAAGATTCACACAATCTCTAAGTGTCTTTCCAGCTCTAACGTCCTGGACTCTGATTCAAATGTTCACTCATCAGAAGATCCCAAAATGCCACGAGGAGGGCAGTCATATTCCCCAAGTTAAGAGTCAGGATGTTCAGTGCGACGCGGGAGCTCCGTGCTACTTCCAGAAGCAGACGTCCATCAAGGAGGTAGAAGCCAAGCGTTGGCATTTCCAGAGTATTTCCTGTTTATGGACGTAGCTGAAGTAGAACATTATGTAGCGGGATGCCTCAGTGGTCCAGGGCAGGGTGGACGGGTGAGAGCTGACAGGAGACCTGGTCTCTAGGGCTCTCGCTCCCATCTTCTCCGTCTCTTCAATGCTCTCCTCCTTTGTGGCCACGCGCACCTTTCCAGCCAGTGCGCCGTCCTCCAGTGCGCCGTCCTATGAAACCCGCACTTTCAGATCCAGTCCCCGCCATCCCAAATCAACGACTCTGACTCCTTTTCTTTCATTCTTCCCGTCTTTCATGTCCAGTGGGCCGGCTGCCGGCGGACCAGGAGGGGACTGGGGTAATCCATCTGGAGGCGCGCCTGGCCCGCTGCGGACTCAGCCCGGGATCCCGTTCCCAGGCCAGTCTGCATTCTGGGCCAGTCGCTGGGAAAGCTCAGCCTTAAGGAGCTGCGCTACTTCGGCCCGTTATGGACCCGCCGGGGAGCCGGTTTTCTTGCCCGTTCCTCTGCGTGGAGGTGGCGCTGCTCACACGCCGCTTTAGACTCACCATCTGTAAAGTCCGATGGTGCCCTTTATCCGATAAAAAACGGGCATCTACCCAAATAACGGAATTCCAGACTTCTTCCCAGTGACTGCGCCGATGCGTCTTGCTGAGTATCCAACGCAGCTTCAAGGGTGCAGGGAAGCAAACGGTGTTCGCTCACCGCCGTGCCCGGACTGGGAAAACGCGTGGTCCGCTCCGTCCCCAGCCAGTCCGCGTCGGCGTCTAGCGGGGCCCCGGAGGACGGACGCACCGACGCTGTGCGAGGCCGAGATCCTCCGCCCCGGCCTCCCCGGGCCTCGGTCGCTCCTCGGGGTCGTCCGGGCCTGCGCGCGCGCTCAGGGGAGCGGACGGGAGGAGGGGGCGGCGCACCCGAGCCCCCGGCAGGGCCCGGCTTCCCCCTCCGACGACAGGCGTGACGAGGGGCGCGACCGTCTTCGCGCCCGGCTAAGGACCCTGGGGTGCGCTCGCGACCTGGGGTGAGGCGGCTCCGGCCCGGCTTCCGGGGCCTCGGGCTGTGACACCCCGCGCGCGGGCGACCCCCGAGGAGCCGAGCGCACCCGCGCCCGCCGCGCTCTCCGAGGGCTGGGCCCCCCGACCAGGCCTTCGCGGGGCGCCGGGAGGGGGCGCCGGCCCGAGGCCGAGGACCGGGGCCAGCACCGCCCGCGCCGAGGCGGCCCGCGGACCGGGGTGTGAACCTCCGTGTGCCCCGCGCCGTCCTCTGGGCTTCGCGCGCGGCCGGTCCTGCCGCCCCGGGCACGGCTCGCAGCGCGGGGTCCGGGTCACTGCGCGCGCCGCCCCGCCCCGGGCGCTCCTCGGAAGACGGCGCGGGCGGCGGACCTCGGGGACGACGGGCCGGTCCGGGACGCGCACCGCGGGCTTCCCGCCCCGTCGCCCCGCCGCCCCGTCGCCCGCGGACACGGACTCCGAGACCCGCCGCCCGCGCAGAGGCCTCCGCCGGGCTCCCTCCCGCGGCCGGGGCTGCGCGGGGGGCGCGGGGGGCGCGGCGGGCGCGGGGCGAGTCCCCGGAGCGCGCGCTACCGTCGCGGCCACCGGCCCGGGCCCGCCCGCTCCGCTCACGCCCGCGTCGCTCTGCGCTCGTCTCCGCCGGCTCCGGCCGCTGTCCCTGCGGCGCGTCGTGCCCGCGGCTCGCTGACCCCGTCGCCCGCGCGCCGGCCGCGCTGCCCCGGAGGGAGGCGGGAAACCTCGCCGCGACCAGCGCGAACGCACGACGCGATGTTTACCCAGCATCCTCGGCGGTGGGCGCTCGGGACTGGCCGGCTGCGGTCACGTGACAGGGCGGGTCCTTTCCCGTGAGCGCGCGCCGCCCCTGTCTGCGGCTGCGCAGGGGTTGCCCCAGAGGCGGAAGTGCGCGCTGCTGGGGGTGGGGGTCCGGCAGGCGGGCCGGGAAGGGGCTCGGCGGGGCCGGGGTTCGGGGAGCGGACGGGGGCCGTGGCCGGCGGCGGCTCTGTGGGGCTCGGGCCGAGCCGGGCCGCGTGCGTGCGGGAGCTCTGGGGAGCGGCTGCCCTCGAGGACCCGCGCGGCGCCCCCGGCCCGGCGTCCTCCCGCGGGGCCCAGGCCGGTCCTCGGAGCAGGGGCTTGGACGTCCGCAGCCGGCCGCGCCCGACCCACAGCCGCCGTGGGGCCCGCGTCCTGCCGCAGCAGCCGCGCCGCCCGGGGCGGACCCGGGTCCCTCCCGCCCGACGCGGCCGCCGCACCCCGAGCTGCCGGGGCTGAGCCGGGCCTCGAAGGAGCAGCGCGCACCCGGGAGAGCAGCGTCGCCGGCGGTGTGGGCGGTCCGGCGGCCCGGAGCCGGTGGTGTAGACGCCGCTGCCACCTGGTGGCCGCACACCCGGTGGGAGCTCCGGGGCCGGTTCCCGGTCTGCTCGGGAGGGAAGACTCTGCAGGTTGCCAGGGGAGCTTCGCTCGTGGCGGGGCGAGGGCAGGTCAGGCTTTGGGGCCTCCTGGTTCGGGGCCGAGCAGGACTGCGGGCACCTGGACACGCTTGTGCCCCCGCAGGATCAAACGGCGCCCGGACGGACAACAACATCCGCCACAAGCAAGATACCGGTTGTCCGTGTCACCCGAGGTCACTTGCGATTGTCTCCTCTACGGTCTGCCCGTTGGGATGTCAAGCTGTGTGCTCTGAGCCGAAAGGCACGGGTCACTCCCTGGTTCTGCCCTTCCACCCTGGAACTCTGGCCTTCGCCCTGGACAAGTCTGGAGGGAGCCTGGCTCTGGGCAAAAAGAACCCAGCAAAGAAGATCATGTTCCCTCCCGCGCCGGGGAGTAGGAGTCCTCCCGGGCGGTGTCGTCAGGCTAGACAGTGACTGAGGAACTGGACAGCTAATGACCTCCCTAAGCCGAGGTCCTCCTGCTCTTTACGGCCTGGCCCTCCCTATTACTTCAGAGGTTCTGAGGCCTTTGGTCTTACCTCGGAGAAACCCGTTGAGAGGAAAAGAGAGGCGAAGGGAAAGCCAGCACCGTTGTAGGTTTGGCGCAAGCTCTACCTCTACAAAAGTTGCTTCCTTAAATGCTCTGGAGTGAAAAGCCAAGACAGAATTTATATGTGTTAGTAAGTACCTGGCAGGGACAAAACGTGACCCGGGATCTCCCTGAGTGCAAGGAACAGTGTCTTACCAAGGATCTCTGCAGCGGGGTGAGCCTTTGGGCTGCTGTCTGGACACCTGGCTTCTTCCCTGCAGTCCTGCTCCTCCTTACCTGGCTTCATGATGGACATCCGGTGGAACTGGAATAGTCTGCTTCATGTCGGGAGCTAACAGTGATGGAGGTTCACAGACAGCGCTGCAGTAACACCCCCCCCCCCATTATGCATGAATAATCTCACTGCAGGAGGAGGGAGGCCAGGCCAGCAGCAGGATTTAAGGACTTTCAGCCTGTGGATTCAGGAAGCGGAAGTCTTAATTTTTAGAGCTGCTTTATCAGGCACTTTACTGCTTCCTCCTCTAAATCTAGCGGCCGTAAATCTCCAGACCGCCTCTCTCCAAACTCACATGTAAATGGTCCTCTACACCAGCAGCAACTGGCCACCTAAACGAAGCCAGGGAGTAGGTGACCCATGAGTAATGCTCATGTGTGGTCCTTGGCTGTTCAGGTCCACTGTCCCTCCAGATACAGGAAGGGCCCTGGGCATTTGAAGCTGATGGCCGGGCTTTCTGGCAGGGAGGCTCAGTGGGACAGTACTGCTTTGGGCCTGCCCCGTTTGGGATGCTTCCACAGTGCAAGTAGCCTTGACAACAGGTCATCTGGGGTGGTTATCTGCGGTAGGGGTCTCTGGGAAGCAGCTTTGAGGGAAATGGGAAGTAAAGATTGAAGATTGGCTCTGTGCTGGACCCTTGTCCCCTGATGGTGATTTAACACTGAAGAAATGGCCCTATTGGCTCTGGGAATGTGCAGGATCTCGTGTCTTAGTACAGACTGTAGACCTGTTGAGGATTCCTGCTGGATGGGGACAAGCTACATGGAGGAAAACCTCAAAAGAAAAGTTCTAATATGGCAGAGGCCCATAATTTTTTTTTTCTTGAAAAGGACCAGGTAGTAGAAATTTTTACTTTGTGTCCAGTGTATTTCAACTACTCAGCTCCTCTGTGCCACAGAAGCTGCCATACACTTCGCCTGAATGAGTGAGCCTCGCTGTGTTTCAGTAAAACTTTTATTTGCACGAAGAGATGGTCACCGGGATTTGGTCCTCAGACGTATCTTGCTGACCCCTGGAATAGGAGAAGCAGAAATGTCCATAAGACATAAAACCCTAGGGGCTTCTGGGTGGCACTTGCCTTCGGCTCAGGTCATGATCCCAGAGGCCTGGGTGCAGCCTCACAGCATTGGGCTCCCTGTTCAGTGGGGGTCTGCTTATCCCTCTGCCTGTTGCTCCCCTTCCTCGAGCTCAGTCTCTCTCCCTCTGACAAATGAATAAATACAATCTTAAAAACAAAAACAAAACAAAAGAACAAAAAGCCCAAAGCCTAATCCGGTTTTGCTATGCAGCAGATCTCTGACCTCAGATAAGTTGTCTCTGAGCCTGTTTCCTCATTAGTAAAAAGGAGTTCACAATATCACCTTTTAGGTTTCTGGTATTGTGTGCCGAGTTCTCAGCATGCTACAAGGCACACAGGCATGCAGTAACATTGGGCTTTCCATACAAATACCTACAGTTCTTGGGGTGGATTGGCTGTAGGTGCCTTAATGCTCTGTTTCCTTCATAGGCATCTTTTGCCTCATTTGTTGGACCTGACTCAGAGTAAATGAAGTCTCTTTCACCCCATTTGTATTCTAAAAGTAGGTCTTTCCAAACTCACTGACATGTTATTTCAAACTATCTGGCAGCATTCACGGCTTTGTGGAGTCCCCTGGCAATTTCACTGCACCAGAACATTGCCTACCCTGAAATTTTTAAATTATAATGGAATGTGAAACAGATGTACCAAATCTAGGGAGGACTAGAGCAACATTAATTTGTTCCTTGGGAATGCCCTTCATAAGCACGTTTTTGGGCAGGCATTTGTGATAAGAGCCAGGCAATAAAAGATCCCAGCATGTTCTAAACACTGCAATTTTGGCAATTTGTGTCAAAGAAAATTTGGAAGGCATCGATAACTGAAACAGAACTGATTGAATTTATGACTTAACCTTTCACTAAAATATCTGTGTTTAGAAGATGTCGCTGATCAGAGAAAAGAGAATTTGGATACGAAAAAATGAGATAAGATTCAGTGGGAACTCTGCACTCTGATGTTGGTCAATACTTAGTTATTTAGAATAAGAACTGGGGCCAAGCTGCTGCTTGGGTCTCTTCAAGGTGGCTGACTTCATGGTGCATTACAAACACCAACTTTTGAAAATAAAGTGCTGGGTGCCTGGGTGGCTTAATTGGTTAAGCATCTGCCTTCAGCTCAGGTCGTGGTCCTGGGATTTAGTTTGGCATCAGGCTCCCTCCTCAGTAGGGAGTCTGCTTTTCCATCTACCTGCCCCCCAACTTGTGCACTTGTGTGTTTTTTTCTCTCTCTCTCTCAAATAAATATTTTGAAAAAGAAAAAAATAAAATGTTAAACTTAAAGGTAGTATTTTCAGAAAAGCTGAGCTTGATATACAAGGTTATGACTTTAAGCACATTGAACTGCAAATAAGAAAAAAACAAAAACAGGTGCCTGGGTGGCTCATCATTGGGCATCTGCCTTCGGCTCAAGGTCGTGATCCCAGGGTCCTGGTATTGAGCCCCATGTCCGGTTCCCTGCTCAGCAGGAAGCCTGCTTCTCCCTGTCCGCCTGCTTGTGTTCCCTTTCTTGCTGTCTCTCTGTCAAATAAATAAGTTCTTAAAAACAAAAAAACCCATAATATGGATAAACAAATAGTGCATTAGAACAATACTTAGTGTGAACACCTTTAAAATACTGGCCAGAGAATTAGGCTGAACCTATGCTGTCGGCTATAATACGTTATATTCTTATGATCATATGATCCAGAAAAGAACTGTTTGTGACACATTAAAAAAAAATATCACTTCTTTGGACAAATCTGAAATTTTATCTCCCTCAAGATGTACTGGTTATACTTTTCCCTGTAAGAAACAAATCTGATAGAAATCTTTCTTGACCCTATACAGTTATAACCTTCTGGTTAAAACTGACCTACTTTTTATCTGATTCTACACTACTGCTTCTATAGAAAATGAACTGTACTCGACAAGAAATACATTTCCGTGTTAGTCCAACTGTGCATCAAGACATGCTTTAAAATAAGGATAAATGTTTGGTTTACAAAAAAAAGAGAAATAGTTCACCAAACTAGAATGTAAAGATCGTCTGTAGCTTTGCTACTAATAACTGAGATTTTCTTGCTAGTTTATTATAAACCAGAGAAGGAGACAGATTCCAGTTATACTGAATAGCATTATCATGAAAGTTGTAATACCATGAGGTTGATGCCACAGTAGAAGGCTACACCATTAACTTTTTTTGGTAAAAAATAATAATTGTGCATTTTTAATTATATTTTATTCTGTCCAAATGCAATTGTTTGTGTGGTTGAGCTCATGCAATGTGTGAAATTCTATAGTGTTTTGAAGATTTTTATTTTTTTTTAAAGATTGAATTTATATACTTATTTATTTATTTGACAAAGACAGAGGGAGAGAGCACAAGCAGGATGAGAGGCAGAGGGAGAGGGAGAGGCAGGCTCCCTGCCAAGTAGGGAGCCCCGTTTGGGGCTCAATCCCAGGACCCTGGGCTCATGACCTGAGCCAAAGGCAGATGCTTAACCGAGCACCTGAGCCACCCAGATACCCCAAGATTTTTTTTTTTTAAATAATCTCCAATGAACAGGAAGTTGTACCTGTGTACCTTTACCCAGTTTTCCCCAGTAGTTCTACCATATGTAACTATGATACAGTAGCAAAACGAGGAAGCTGATATTTGTAAGGTGTGAATGTAGAGATCTAACCCATTTTATCTCAGTGTACATTCTTTTAACCACTATAGAAATCAAGATACAGAAGTGGTCATTAGGCAGAGGCCTCTCTCTTGCTGTTCCTTTAGAATTGTCTCGCTTGTGTCCCCACTCCCCACGCTTCCTTACCCTGGCAACCAGTGATTTGTTTTCTGCCTCTGTACGTTCATCATTTCAAGAGTAAATGGAATCGTATGTGAATTTTTAACACTTTTTCAAATATCTGTATAATGTCTTTATATATCGTGGTTCATTTATTTAATCCACTCTACTGATCTCTGTCTTTTAACTTGTATATTCAGACCACTTATGTTTAGTGGAACCATATGATATAGCCTTAAAAAGGGCTCAGCAATCAGACTATGGGTTGCGTTACCAAAATTGTTACCGAAAGTCCCTGAAGATGCTGAGGGAGAAACAGTTTCCAAGGATCACCCAGTTGGAAACAGTTTCCAACTTTCCAAGTTACAAAGTAGAAACAGGCTTAGTTAAGAGAAGGATGCCGTAAGTGAATGTGGCTTACCTTGGGAGAGGGTCCATAGAGAACAGGATGGCTGGTTGAGGGCAAAGGTGAAGTGGGTTCAAAGGGAAGTGAGGACAGAACATGAGCATGTGACCAGAGGTGCTTGACTGAACCGCAGCACGGCAGGTCATGGCACATTCTCCAGAAGGGTGGGTGAGCCTGTGAATGTGCGCTGCAGTGCCCAGGCTTGTGGGGAATCTGTTGTCTGTTAGCTTGTTATGATTTTAAAGCTGAGTGTTTATGACTTAAGTGAGGTTGTTTTGATCTAAGGGTGAGTTTGTTGACAGTGAAGAAGCCGTGTCAGGCTGTTGTCATTAACATCTGTTGTCACTGGTAAGCGTGCGGGAACTCAGCTATCAATGGGACTTATAAGAACACAGGGAAGAGCAGCTGTAATATAATGGACGTTACAACTTTAAATACTTAAATTTTTGAGGGCTCGTTGAATGTGTTTGCTCTGGGCAAGGCTACCTTTTGCTGATCTAACTGGCTCTCCCAGGATCCTGGGGCATTAGCTCCTGCGGTGGCAAAGTGGCTCTTTGCAGTGACCCACCAGCGGCTGCCCATTTCTCCCCCCAGCATTGTGCTCTAGCAGTGGGGGACTCTGCTTTGCATTGGCCGCTGAACGTCAGCTTAGATGCCAAAGCTAACCCTTCCGAGATCCAGCTCGTAGAAAGATACACTTTACCTAAGTATGGACTTGTATCTCCCACTTTTTCTTTGCCTGGAACAACAGTGTAATTAATCTGTCATTGGTTTGCAGAATGCTGCTTCTTTATTGGCTTATGATTATTAAGAGACATTTATCCTATATGGTGTTGTCTTGTGAAATATTATCTAAATCATTGTTCCCACCGTGAACCTGTGTCAAATTATTGGCAAACATAATCTCAGTCTCTGAGCATTATTTGTGTGAATAAAACATCTTCTATTAATCTGGATAGAAGCCCCAAGAGCTAAATGACTAAATTTTCCCAACTTACAGAAAAGGTCACTAAAGAGAGATGAAAATATTCAGTATTGAAAAGAGGAAAATCTGAGTATTCACACTGAGGTTTTTGCTGCCCATTTTCTCAGGTACACTATCTTAAAATTCAAAGCAGAGGCTAAACCACAGAAACACTCGTTCGTAGTTCATGGAAAGATGTCAGACGGCCTCTAGTCCTCTGGTGGTTTTCCAGGAGGTCTAGGGAGAAGATGATTAGAATTGCCCTCCAAGAAGAGAAGGTCAAGCAGTTCAAAAAGAAAAGAAGCAGCAGCAGCAGCAGCATGTTGAACACGTGGACACAGATTTCGTGGTGAGGGTGGAGGAGAAGGAAGCTCTGGGGTTTGTCTCAGCGAAGGGAAAATGGTGGCGATATGTGAAAAAGCAAGGCAAAGGCGCACACGAAAGAAGCAGGTATCAGAGACAGAAATTCCCAGGAGCGAGTCCAGAATGACCCCGTTTTTGAGGGGAGTAAAGAACACTGGGAAGGGATGGGGAGCCTTGTTCACGGCTCCTTCGCCGGGATGTGCCGCGTCCGACCAGCGAGGCTCATGCTGGGATGGACCCAACAAAACCTTCCGTGCCTATCAGTCAGTTCTGCAAAATCATCTCGAGGCAGCAGCAAACAACCGCAGAGAACAAAAGGTCTTTTATTCCCCTTCTGTCTGGAGATCGAAAGCAAGTGTAGTTTGCGGGAAGTACATCCTGGTAGCACCATTGACTAGAACGCAGTCAACACCAAGCGCTTCCGTTGCTCTGGGGTGTGGAGAGGGTGACGACGGTGTCCTTCAGGATGGACGGCGTTGTCCGCAGCACCCAGAGTGGCACCATCTTTGCAGGGAAGAGGCTGGTGGGGTCAGTAGGAGGGAGGAGAGAAGAGGGAACGTGACTCCCTGCTCCCTGTACCTCCCAATTCTCTTGAGCCTCAGTTTTCTCACTGCAGATGGGAGCACCGTGACCCCTGGCAGGGTCGGAGCCTGCAGGGGCGCTGCGGAGTGGTCGTGAACTGAAGAGTCACGTCTCAGTGCCGTCGCTGTGCTCCCCAGAAGCTGTCTGGCTGAAACTGCACCGAACAGTAATTTGCTTCCCTGAATCTGTGCACGCGCGGTCTGAGTTGTGTTGGCGTCTGCCTCATCCCAAGAGACCCAGCCCTGTTCCAAGGCAGACCTTGTTCAAAACTTCCAGGAGCCAAATGTAGGTATGAGGTCAGATCGGAGGGTTTGCTCTAAAATATGACATTTATTACACCTGGATTTGAGAATCACCTTTGTGCCACTGCTGTGCACTCTCGGCCCAGAGCAGACTTTTCCCGGAGGCCTCAAGCGTGTAGTCAGCTTGTCAGACTTCTCTTTCTGTGGTGACTTTGTGAGTCCTCCTGCACGGAAGTGAAAAGTAAATACTTCGGAAGTTGTGAAATACCTACCAGGCTCTGCTGGTCATCCTCCACAAACCTGAGGCTGTGTCCTGTTTTGTCTGAGAATAAATCATCCCATTTCCACTGAGAATGAGGCACCTTCCTCGATGGGCACCAGGGCCTGGCCGCTGATGGTCATGTGGGCCACGCGTCTGCTGTAGGCTTCCATAGACGCTGTGCTTGGGCCTGGGTGCCTGGCCTCACTTGCGATGGGTTACGGCACCTTCGTATTTTAACCTCCTGAGCCCAGTTGCCCTGCATAGTTGAGAAGATCTCGTGGTTTATTTCCTTCCCCTGCAAACCGTCAGGTGGGGCGGAATCCAGAAGCCATACCAGTCTTCAAAAAGGAAGCAAACCGCCCCTCCGGAAGTCCTTTGTGCGGCTGAATGAGCACCCCTCAGGCCTGCTTTACTAGCCGTTCTCCAGGGGCTGTGAGGCCACCGCACACACCAGGCCAGCGATGACTGCACGTGTGGGCGGCTGGGCAGCTCCACAATGAAGGGCATGAGCCGCCAGCCTTTTGTATAAAAACCCAGTCGCACCGAGTCTTCCAGAGCAAGGTTGCAAGGGCACACGTTCTTTACGGCTCTTGGGACAAATTGCACACGCCGGATGGTGTAAGATGGCTCTGGAGGCCTGAAGCCCCAAATGAAAGTGTCAGCAGGGCCATGCTGTCCACAAGGCTCTGGGGGTGCTTTCTGGCCTCTTCCAGCTTCCGGTGGTGCCGGCAGCTCTTGGCGTCCCTTGACATGTGGCTGCATCAGTGCCACCTCTGCCTCCGTCTCCACACGGACTTTGTGCACGCGCGTGTTTGCTCGGCATTTCCCTGTGTCTGTTTTCAGATCCCCCTCTCGTAAGGTCACCTGTCATGGGGTCTAGAGCCCCCCCTACTCCACTCAGAGTTCAACTTAACTCGAAGGTATCTGCAGAGACCCCGTTTCCAAATAAGGCCCCATTCTGAGGTTCTGGGTGCCAGTGATTTTGGGGGGACACCGCTCAGTCCAGCACACACTCTTCCAAGCACAAGGGACCAGCAGGCTCGGTCCCTCCTGCCATAGGTCACTCATGAAGCAGCGGGGGTGGTGGTGGTGGTCTCGGGCTTGGCCTTCTTGCCCTCGGATGCGGCACAAAGTAATATTTGGTGCTAACTAGTGTACAGATTGATTATGGAAACATTATCAAGAGTTTACTATGTGCCTGTCACTTTGCTAGGCAGCGTGGAAGGTACGGCCGTGCATGAAACACAGCCCTTGGCCTCAGTGGGCTTTCAGTGTTTTCCCTAAGGAGCGTCACTTGGCATTAATAGTGAAACTTCACAGCCGTGAGAAGCAGCAGCTGAGGCAGTTCTTCCAATTACCAGCATTTGCGCTTGTTTCCCTGTAGCCACACCAAAAAATTGTTCTAAGTTAGTGCTTTTTTCAAAAGTGTCCATTCACATCATCAGAAATACAGAACGTTTCTTTGGAGCTAGTGGGCCCGTGCAAATAGCAGCTCTGAGCATGAAAGGCTGAGACGCCATGAATTTCTGATTGGTCCTTTTGTCTCAAAATACCTGGGGGGAGACGGTGGGGAGGCAGTATTTCTAAACACAGTACAACGTTTTGAGAAATCCCACCCCTGCATTCTGTTCAAATACAAAGGAAAGGAAAGGTTACAAACCTGAAGTTCTGTATGGAGAAAACTAGCCTCTGAAAAATGGCAAGAAACATCCCAGGGTAACGGCCCGTTGTTTTGGTAGTTAGTTCCCTGAATTCTTGCAGAGAGGCAGCAAGGAAGTACACCTCGGCAGGACGTCTTTCGATGGTTAAGCTTCTCATGAAATTGAACGACCAGAAAACAAGTTAGTGCTAATTGCATCTCTTGGTTAGACCCGAAGTCTTGGCCATCGCTCACAGCCCTGACTGTTCAGTCACAGCCAGAGCCACCCGTGGGCCCAAGCCCCACCCGTGGGCACAGGCCCCACACGTCGGCACAAGCCCCACCCGTGGCACGAGCCCCGGTCCTGCCACTCTCCGTCCGCACGAGCCCCACCCGTGGGCCCGGGCCCCGGTCCTGCCACTCTCCGTCCGCACGAGCCCCACCCGTGGGCCCGGGCCCCGGTCCTGCCACTCTCCGTCCGCCCTCTCTTCGCTCTCCCTGCCACCTTCCCATCGTCTTTCCTTCTGCCTCTTCTCGCGGTTGGGTTTTTGTTAACTTTGCCTTTTTTCCCAGAATTGCCCTTAGACAAGCCAGTCTTTTGCAGTCAACATTTCTTAGTCCCACAGGTAACTTGGCTGGGGGCTGGGGGTGGGGGGAAAGAGTCACCTAGCTCAGAGCTTCTGAAAGGTCGCATGCCCACAAGTGACCTGTGTGTCTTGAGGAGACGCAGATCGTGTCTCAGTAGCTCGGGTGAGCCTGGGAATCTGCATCCTTGACAAGCTCCCGGCGTGTGGACCACAGAGAGGGCAAAGACAAAGATTCCAGACCCCCTTCCCCAGCACCCTTGTGAGCCTTGTGATGTTCAGGTGCTGTTCCACCAAGGAGGTGGTGGGCAAGGGGCAGGTGGAAGCTCCGGGGGTGGAGGGGATGTGAGGGCAGGGAGGAGAGAGCCTCTGGAGGGTGCACCCGTGTATGTAACCCTGCATGAAGAGGAGGAGGGAGCAGCTGCTGGGCTGGCTTCTATCCAGCAGGCGACTGGCCAAGGGGATGAAATGAACAGCTAGGAGATCGGCCTCTGCAGAACTCTGGATGGGGCCCCTGGGTATTCTCTGAACTCACCGGCACCCACAGATTGGTGGGCTCGATCTGTGCACTTCCCACTGCTCTAACTGTGACCATTCCCACACTCTTCCTGGGACCAACAAACGTCCAACTGAACCGCCTTCCAAGGTATGTAAAGTGTCTTTGAGACATTAACGACGCATCTCATTCATTAGGATCAAGAGTTTCTCGGTTGAATGCAGACCACCTACCGTGATTCATGCCAGGGTCACAGAGGGAACAGGAAGACTGAAAAATCCAGTCGACCATCGCTGATGAGGGGGTGTGTCTGTGAACTGCACAGTGTGACCCCCACAACTGCAGCGTGAGTCTCCACGCACTCTCCCTCGGTTTGCTTCTTGCTGCTTAGACTGTGCTCTCAAAGGCCAGCCCTCCGCGGTGGCGCACTCAAGCGGCTGGCAGCCATTGCGGCCCGTGACGTGTCAAGTCCACGTGACAGAGCAGTAGGCGACATTGGAAATCTAAAATGATCTGTTTGTGGGGCAGATCCCTTTCCTTTTATTTTATTTTTATGAAGATTTTTATTTATATATCTGAGAGAGAGTGAGAGCAAGAGAGATCACGGAGGCAGAGGGAGAAGCAGACTCCCCGCTGAGCAGAGAGCCCGATGCGGGACTCGATCCCAGGACCCTGAGATCAGGACCTGAGCCGAAGGCAGAGGCTTAACCCACTGAGCCACCCAGGCGCCCCAATAGATCCCTTTTGTTTCAATACAGCGAGAGTCTTTTGTATTTCTTTCGGATTTTTTCTTCATACTAACAATCTAGTGGGTACCGTGTTACGGTTAATGCAGTTTGCAAATAGCTAGAAAATAAGCGCACACGGTAGTTATTATTTTGCTTTTCCTCACACTGTTCTGAGGGGAAGTCTGGGCTGTTCTTGACCGCTGTGGTAGGAACAAGGCAAGATGAGGAGGAAGACGTCAAGCGCTGCCGTTTGGGGCTGCTTAGGGTTGGGGGCTCGTGAGGCTGCGATCCCGAGCCGAAAGTTCTTCTGGGTGCTGGGACAGTTAGAATTCCAGCTCCGCGGTCTTTCTGATCCTTGTTTTGTTCTATTCATCCATTCATCCAAGTTCGCTAGGTCACGAGCTCTCTTTATAATAGGCCATCTTCCGTGAGGGCGTGGGCCCCGGCAAAGAGAGACGTGGGGACTTCAGCGGGAAGCCTGGTGAGAGTCGGAGACGGGTCAGAGCCAGCCTGGCCGTACGACTCCAGGAAGTCGCGGTGGCGCCTCCGCTCGTATCCGAGAGAAACTGGATTAACAAGTGGGTGAGTGGGATATTTAAATGGTACAAAGTGAAGTAAAAACCTTACTTTCGAAGTCTGGGTGCTGGAATTTTTGTGTTCCTTTAAATATTTTTGAACTTTATTCTGGGACACAATTAAATTACTTGGAAACGTTTGAGCCTTTTGGGTCTTGCGTCGTTAGGCAGGACCCACACCGAGCCTGGCTCAGGGCCAGCGTGGCGGCACTCCTGAGAGAGCAGCGTCTGAGTCCACTCAGTGCCCCGTGCATCGTGAGCACGAGCTATTCCGCACCGTCTGTGAGCGCCGAGAGTTTTTCCGCCTGATCCTTCCAGGTGGTTCTTTCCTGGCCTCACGATTATGTGCTGATCAGCGAGCAGCTGAGGCCGTGAGGTGGAGCGTGTGCAGGGCTCTGTGTGTCCGTTCTCTCTGGCTCCTTGCCCTGGGAGTTCTGTGCCTCAGCCTCCCCGGCTTCTCAGTGGCACGTGGTCATCAAGGAGATCATCGGGCACCGCCCCGGCTCTCCTTCTGGGCGCTGCAGCCCGCCCAGGCTCTCTCCAGGCCGCGAGCTGGGGCAGTTCTGGGCCCACTCTGTTTGTTCCTCTTCACACGGGGTTCACTGCTCTGCGATGCTCGTCATCCGGTGTCTGAGAACCCTTGTTCTGTGTGTCCTGTCCAGGCTGGATGGGGACGGTGTGCCTGGTGGCCCCTTCTCTGTCTCGGGAGAAGCTGCGACAGCGTTTCCATCCTCGTGCACTTGGGGTCATCCACACCACCGCGGTTCTTCGTCCTCCGTCCGGCTGCCTTGCTGTGGTTCTGCTCTGTGCTGCTTTGCACAAACCGCTTCTGAGCCCCGCCACGAAGACACGCATGAGCCAGGCGTGGGGCTTCAGACAGAGTGAGGTGAGCAGAGACCGGCTCTGCCTTTGAAGGGCTCCGAGTTTAGCCTTGGCGGGGGGCAAAGAAACAAAAGTAAGGATTCAGGCAAACAACCAACCAAGCTAACAGCCTCTGTCTTGTAGAAGGCGCATGTGCAAAGTGAGAGAGCACGGGAAAAAGAGAAGGAGTGAAAAGTTCTGGGGGAGCAGGCGTGTCTGGGGGAGCAGGCGTGTCTGGGGGAGCAGGCATGCCAGGCATTCTAGAGGGAACTGCGGGTTCAGCAGCCGTCCAGACAAAAACCTAGGATGGCTGGACTGTGACCGTACCCATCACCCGTGGTGCTAGTGCTGACGTAACAACCACAGACTGGCCCACGAACACGTCCTCTCATTGTCTGGAGGCTGGAAGTCAAGGTGAAGGTGCCAGCAGGGTTGGCTTTTATAGGGACGTGTGAAAGCCATCCGTTTTATGCTTCTGTCCTAGCTTTGGAGAGTCCTTGGCAGTCCTTGGCTTAGGAGCATTTCTCCCCGACCTCTGCCTTCTTCACAGCATCTTCGCTGTGTGCATGTCTGTGTCTGGGTCCAAATGTCCCCTTTTTGTGAAGATACCAGTTATAGAGGATTGGGGCCCACCTCGTGGTCTCATTTAAACCTGGTCACCTCTGTAAAGACCCTGTGTCCAGATAAGGTTATGAGGTCCTAGGAGTTATCTTTTTGGGGTGGTGTGGAGATCAGTTCGACCCATAATGGCAATATGAGAAACATTTGGGAAGTAAAAGAAGGTGCGGGCATGTGGCTTTAGGTACAAGGCTGAGAAACACTGGGCTTGCAGTGAAGGCTCCAGAAGCCCCTGAGAGCTGAGCGCCTTTCAGCAGAAGAGTGACACAACCGCATCTGTGGTTTAGAGCACAGCCCTGTCCTGAGCTGACGGAACTGGAGCCGGGATGGCCGATCAGAAGCTACTTCTCTGCATAGACCTAGACCCAGCACTCAGGGCCCAGACATGGGCAGCAGCTGTAGGAATAGAAAGCTGGACACTATCTTGAGAGACTTTAAAAGCGTGGTAGCCCATCGGATGAGTTCACTGTGGTATTAAAGTGTGTATCTTGGAGGCCAAAACCACAGTCAAGGCTTCCAGGGCTTCCCAGGGAGGGGGTGGGGGGCCTTAAAATACATCTCTCCACTGGGGGCATGTGGGGCACATCTCTCTACTGGTGGGATACTTGAGGGCGCATCTCTCCACTGGGGAGACCGTTGAAGCCGTATCTCTCCATCACGGGCATCTGTGGGCAAAACTGTTGGAAGCTATGGCTGGGGGTTCAGACGCAAGGTGACATCTAAGTTACTTCCTCCCAAGAGCATGCATGGAATCATGGTCCGTGATAAGTTTACTCAGAATGTGGGGTTTCACACATATTATTTCTTCTGCACTTGAAAATATTATGGACAATATAAACACTAGAAATACTTGTTAACCTAGTTGACTTTAAGATACCATTTTGTAAATTTTTCAGATTATTTAAATAGGCATTCATCTTCAGTATTTGGAAAAAGGTTTAGCTTCTATGAAAACTAGTCCCTAAACAAAGGGAAAATGCCAGGCACCGAAGTGCGCGGCTGAATTAGCTGGAACTCCAGGGAAGGCCCCGCCAGCAGAAGGTGCCCCTGTTCCAGAACTGCCCTCAAGACCGCCAGTGGCCTTCCGGGAGACGCTCGCCGAGCAGGTGGTCTGCCCTGCCAGCCAGCCACCTGCCGATGGCCTCTCTTGCAGTGGGGCAGTGACGGCCCCCCCAACAGCCTTCAGGAGTCGGGCGCGCTTTCTTCCGAAGGTTGGCACGTGGCGGAGCTCAGCGTGGTTTGCTTCCAGCTCTGCCGATCGCGGAGCTCCCGTCCTGTGCATTGACAGTGACTAATGATGTCAGTAACACAGCACCCACTGAGGACTGCAGTAGCTCCGATAGCTTACCAGAACGTACAGCCGTCTCGTGATGAGCCTGGGATGTGGGACATTGGGCACACGTCATGAGGAGAGGGGAAGGTGCCAACAGCATCCCAAGCGGTTATAACTTTTGGCTAAATCAGGTGTTTTTCTCTAGGTTGTTACGAGCATTAAGTGGCAACCTCAGACACAATAAAATAATCTCATTTCCCTTTTCAATTTTGAAATGAGAGTAGAAAATCCTTCTAGAGCACAAGACGTATAGTGAGAGGTCTTCACGCAGCTTTTCTCCCTCCGAGGGGCTGCCACGCAGAACCACGCCCAGGAAACACCCCTGCCCCCCAGGAGGCCCACGCCGACCACCGGTCCTTGTTCTGGGGAATGCCCTGACCCCCTCTCCAGAATGCAGGTGTCTGGAAAGGGCTGAGTGCCGAACTGTCATCACCATGGCTGCTACCTCGGCATGACGTGGCAGATTGGTTTTCAGCGTTCTCTGGGAACGGTGTGGGCGCAGACAGGTACGTTTTGTTGGGTGTGAGACTCCGGGAATCCTGGTCCGGTGGGAAGGAGAGACGGAGCGGAACCTCCCAGAAGCCGGGAGGGAACTCGGGACGTGGGTGAAGGTGCGGCTGCTCCGTGCCGCCAAGGAAGGCTGTTCCGAATCACAGCGAGCCGGGGATTGCCACCCTCCTGTGACTTTATACACAGGACGTGGGAAGAGAGAGTGACAACGCAGGCTAGTGATAGCTCCTTGACCACGTCCAATTGCCTGGTTCACATGCGTATTCACTGATTCTTTTTCTGATTAAAAATTAGACAGTTCTCGTTACCGAACATTTAGAGAACACAGAGGAACACCGTGAATAAATCGGGGGGCCTGGGTGGCTCAGTCAGTTCAGTGTCTGGCTCTGGATATTGGCTCCAACCATGATCTTAGGATCCTGAGATCGAGCTCCATGTCGGGCTCTGCGCTGGGCGTGGAGCCTGCTTAAGATTCTGTCTCTCCGTCTGCCCCTCCACACAATCAGTCCGTCTATATAGATCATACATGTGACACATTATAGGTACACATCTTAAAATCTAAAAAGATGGCTACCCAGCGGAGACCAGCAGCATGGACGTGACCTTTCAGAACAGCAGGCTGGGCAGCTGGAGGGTCCAGGTGACCCCTCTGTCCTCCGACACCGTCCACGGGCCTTGCTTCCCGACCTCTTTCTGTCCACTCCTGGCTGGGTATCCGGCTGGGTACGGGAGGCATGGCTGCTGCCCCTTCTCTACATCCAAGGACAGAAGGCGAGCGGCTCTCCTCTGCTCCGTCCTGCGAGTGCTGTCCCCAGGCAGGACCATCCCGCGCACCAGCTAAGGGGAGCCCGGATGCGCACTACTCAGTGTCATTGCTACAGTGGCCGTTTAAAAAAATCCCAAGAAAAACTTCCTTAATTTCAAAAAAGTCCTATAAATTCCAAGTTTTCAGGTATTTTTGTGGGAGTAAGGCACAGCAGAAATGACAAAAATGTTCTAATTCTACTTCTCAAGGTACTTAATCAAAATAACTTCATCATCCTGACCGCCCCGTAGGTCCTATGGAATACCAAACAGCACATTTCCACGAGCACCCCGTTTTAATCGTGGCCTGTTGGAGATGTCTAAAAGCAGTTTATCTGGAGGACGTCCCTGGAGGAGGCCAGGGCCGCTTGTCTGTCCCCAGCGGCTCGCCCGCCAGAAGCATCGTTCGTGCGCCGCAGGTGCTGTGCGCTGCGGACCGGGGCCCTCTGGTGTGGAGGCCTGGGAAGCAGATCTCTTGCTTTACTGTCCGGCCTGGTTTCCTGCTGCCTGTTTCTCAGAACGAAGCTGCCCTTCTCAACACGACGCCAGCCCTAGCTGCAGTCCCAGAGCTCTGTGCTGTAAGCACTTCCAGAGTTCTAGTAGGATCTCCTCTTTCAGATCGCTCCTTGTGCACCTGCGATAGACGTTGGCCTACCCCTGGAAAGGAGGTCTGCGGTCTCCAGCGTCACGCGTCCGTGCTGCCCCAGCGAGCGCCTCGCTGGAGAGGGGCTGCGGGCTTCAGCACACCGGGCGTGAGACGCACCCCGATCCTCCAGGTGCACGGTCTCCTGCGGCGGCAGAGGGGCAGCAAGGATCTTTCATTTCGTTTTCGGATCCATCAGATCTGTCCGTCAGATGCGATTAGGGAATGAGGTCACAGGTGCGGACTTGAGACTTTCGCTGCTGTCCCCAGCTGGTCCTTCGTTGGCTCTTTGCGCTCTCCAGGGCGGCAGGGTGTGGGGCTGCTCCTCCGCAGGGTCCCCTCCTCCCACGGCTGAAAGTCTTCCCGTCCAGGAGGATCGCGAGGCGCTATCTGCAGCCACCCAGAGGCTGGGGGTCAGTGTAGGGTTCCCAGCGGGTAAGGGACCGGCCGGCAACACCGGCCTGGAGCCCTGGGCAGCCTTACTGTCCATTGTCTGGACAAGCCAGCAGGGCTCTGGGGGCCTGTGGCGGGTGCTAGCGGGGCCTGGGGGGAGCTTCAGGCTGACCAGACATCGGGCTGAGAGCAACGAGACCCCTTCCAGAAACGGCTCTAGAAACCATACACGTGAGGGAAGGTGCTCGTCGCTTTGCCTTGCCCACGGCCCCCGGATCATGACCTGGCCTGTGAGGTGAGTCGGGCTGGGGGTGGCAGAAGCCGACCCGAGCACTGATGCCTCAGGGACCAGACTGTGTGGCAGCTGCATCCGGTTTCTGGAAGCCGCAGGGTGTGAGCTGCGGGGCTTCTGCTCTAGGAGTTATCTTCACATGTTCCCTTGCCTGGGCGTTGAGTCCCAGCGTCTCAGGAAACCGGCCGCGTCTCGCTTCTCACACCGCGGTGGAGCATGGCGTAACCCCCCCCCCCCCCCCCCACTATGGGAACTGTAGGCGGTCACCTCGGCCTCCGGTGGCTGAGGGTCCACTCCCGCTCTCACTAGCGGCCTCGCTTATGATGACGGTGACGATAAGATGACGCGCACACACGCACTGCCACGGCAACCCCGAGAAGCGTGTGGTTCAGGGCGTTCTGTTGGCCTGGCTGCAGCCGTCTCCGGCATCCGTCTCCAGAACTTTTCCATTATCCCAGACTGACATTCTTGCTACCTTGTCTTATGAGTGATTTCTCGTCTTTGACCGCATCCTGCGAAGCAGTCGGCAGATCTCCGGAGAGCAGGACGGAGAAGTCACAGGCCCCCGCATGTGTGTCGTTCGCAGCGGGGGCTCCGGTGAATGCTGCGTGACTGCGGTGCGCGTCTTTGTACACGTCGCTTAGCCCTCGGCTCTCAGAGTCCCTGCGTGTCACACTCGGCCGCCGCTCCCAGGACACAGCTGACTAGGTCGGCATTGGGCCCCTGACCAACAAGGACTAGTTACAGTCACACACGCACATGGTGGTACTGTCACACGCGCAGTCCACACTAGCTCACACACTCACTCTCTCATACATGCATTTCTAATACCTTCTTCCTTCCGCCCACACGTACTCTCAGATACACACTATCTCACACTCGTGCTTTCTTCCGCTCACACTCACAGTTCCATTTTACAGACAGGCCTCACACACGCCCGTTCCCTCACACTCTTACACATACGCACGCTATTTTACAAACTCTCACATACTTTATTTCACACACACTTGCTAACAGACTCTCACATTCTCACACACGTGACACACTCTCTCACATGAACATGCTTTCTCTTCCGCCTCTTCTCAGATCTCCTGTCCCTGCAGGTCTAGGGACCGCACAGCTTCTCTGGCAACATCACATCTCCCGTCACACATGGAAACGAGTCAGACTGTCCCACATCAAACTAGTGTGGACTGCGCGTGTGACAGTGGTTGTGAGAATGTGTGAGACAGTGTCTGGGAAACAGCATCATGTGTTCACGGTGAGAGAATGAGAGTGTGGACGTGGGAACGTTGTGAGAAGACGAGAGGTACCACCGTGTGCGTGTGTGAGAGCGCGTGTGGAAGTGCTGCGGGGCTGTGTGAAATACGTGCGTGTGTGTGCAGGGATCCATGAGAGCGCAGGAGAGGACTCGGAGCGACAGGGTGTGTGTGAGGGTGTGTGTGAGGGTGGGTGTGAAACTGGTTGTGAAAGTGTGCATGAATTGTGACTGGATGCTTGAAATATTTGGGAGGATGTGTGCGTGGGATGGAGTGTGGATGTGTGAGAATGTGTGCGTGCGTGTGTGTGTGATCATGGAAGACAATGTGAAAGTGAAATCTGTGAGAGCGTATTTGAGAGGGTGTTAGAGAGCAAGTGAAGAAAGTACAAGAATGTGTGTGAGAGCCTGAGAGTGCGGGAGCACGGGTGTGAGGGAGTGGTTGTGATTGTGTGTGGGAGCACGTGTGTGCGGGAGTTGTGAGAGCGGACATGATAATGTGTCAATACACGCGTGTGCAAGAGGATGCCTGTGGAAGTTGTGTGAGGGTGTGTTGAGAGTGTGTGAGTGGTTGTAAGTGTGTTTGAATGTGAGATTGTGAGGGAGAACGCGTGGGAGTGAACATGTGTAGAATGTGTGTGAGTGTATGTGGGAGTGAGTTCGTATGTGAACAAAGTGTAGCAATCGGCCATTTTTCTGCTACTTACCCCATTATTTCTTAATATCACCCCTTTTCACAGTTACGTTTTGTTTCCCACGGTTTTGCCGCCACAGTGCACGTTCGGGAGACTCGCGGACACCAGGACGCGGGCGAGTCCGGACGTCTTGGCTCGGTCTCGCCCAACAGCCGTTGGCCTGGGACTCTAACTCCAGAGGTGAGGGTTTCCCCTCAGAACTGAGACTTGGGTCCATTTTTGGCTTTGCGAAGTCCAGTGATTTCTGACCCTCATAAGAGGGGCCTGGGCTCTCCCTCTCTCTCTGCCGGGCAAGTCCCGGGCCCATCCTGAAGTCGCGTGGTCAGGACCCGACGCACGCACACGCGCTGGGTGGGGTCTGCCGGGTCTTCCCGTGTGGGACTTCATGTCCATGTCCTGCATTTCGGGGAAGTTTCCTGGGGTTACCTTTTTAAAAATATTCTGCTCATTTTGAGAGAGAGGGAGGAGAGGCACGCGCAGACCCCTCGTTGAGCAGGGGCCAGCGCTGGGCTCTGACCCCGGACCCTGGGATCGGGACCTGAGCTGAAGGCAGATGCTTAACCGACTGAGCCACCCAGGCACCACTCCTGGCGGGGGGGGTGGGGGGAGCTGTCCTTTCTTTCCTTCCTTCCTTCTTTATTTCTTTCCTAAGATCTTACTTATTTGACAGACAGAGATCACAAGGAGGCAGAGAAGCAGGCAGAGAGGAGGTGGGGGAAGCAGGCTCCCCGCTGAGCAGACAGTCCATCCCAGGACCCCGGGATCATGACCTGAGCCAAAGGCAGAGGCTTAACAATTGAGACCCCAGGCGCCTCCTAGGGTTATTTCTTTTGTTACTTCCTCCTCCATGGTGTTGTGGGGTTTGTTTGTTCTTTCACTTCTACTTATCAGCAGTGGGACACCTTGAATTTATCTTCTATCTTCTATTTTTTTAATGTCTGTTTTCTCATTCTACTTCCTGGGAGATTTCTTCAGTTATATCCTTAATATTTCTATTGAGTTACATGGTTTCTATTTTCTGTTTTCATTTCGAAGAGCTCTTATTCTCCCAAGTCCTATTACACGGCATCGAGCCCACGGGCGTGGGTAAAGTACCTTCTCCTACCTTTGCAAGGACGTGAGCATAGAAATATTTTTCAGGGTTTCTTATGCTCCCTGCTCTGTGCCCTCCTCCCTTTCCTCTGGGTTCTTGCTCTGTTTAGTCTCTGTCTCCCGTGCTGGACCGTCTCCCCAGATGGGCCGCAGCGGCTAGTACGGTTGTCCACGCGGACATGTGTCCGTCCCGAGCGGAGAGCGAGTTAAAGCCGCTGGAGACTCCGAGGGTGACTGGGTGCTGCTCGCCCGAAGTAGCAGTCGGCAGCCCTCTTCTGCAGAAGCGAAGCCTCGGGAGCCACAGAGCCTCTGCCGCACTGATTCCGGCCGCGCTCTGCTGTGGCGCGGGGTGGCGGGAGAAGCCGCAGACAGCGCGAGAGCGGGAGGCGTCTGGTCGTGCTCCAGCGAAGCTTCCCGTACAGACGTGAGCCCAGCCGTGGCCGGGCTTGCTGGCTCCCGGCAGGGTGCCTCCCCCTTGTCCTCAGCTGTCCCTAGAGTCCTGGAGACCAGAGACTCTCCGAACTGGTTTCTCCAGTCCTCGGCGCCGGCGTGGGTGTGTTCGGCTGAGTCGTTGCTGGGACACAAGCCGAGGGAGCAGCGTGTTTGCAGGTTCCCCATCAGCCCCGCTCCCAGAGCCCACGGTGCCTCCAGACCCGTCGGCCCACGTCTGGGCCACCCCCGGGAAGCCAAGGTAGCGAAAGCCTCCTGCAGGCACGGAGTCAGGTGCCCCCAGCATCTGCTTCCACCTGCCTAGACGCGTCGCTGATGCATCCGGCCTGTTCGCTCTCCTCTTGCGCGCATGCAACTGTTTCTCCCCTTCTGGTGATTTTGCTTCAACCTTGGAGGAGGCCAGAATGTCATGCGTGTCCACCGCCGTGTGTAAGGAACATCCTCCTGGGCAGTCTTGACATGTTGGCAAAGGTCATGGGGAGAATGAAGTCAGGGGAAGAAAACTCTAAAAAGAACAAAGGGGAAGAAGCGAGGATGAAGGCCGGAAGTCGACCCCTGACGTCGGGGTTTATCCCCTAACCACGGAGCAGGGACACGTGGAGGCCTCTCTTACTCGAGTCTTCATTCTCTCAACGTTAAGAAGAAGAAGAAGAATAGCGCAGAGGAAATAAAATAATAAACATGGGGGAGAGGTCCGCTTTGCCTTAGAAACTGGATCCGAAACACAGAGAAGGTTCTCCAACCCCCTTCTCCATGCTTGCGTGCAGAGGAAGCCGGAGAAACCGCAGGAACTACGAACCGCGACTTCCACGGACCATCGCTCCCGACGTCAGGGTTCTTTCTGACGACCCCGCGGGCTTTTCTCCTTCCCGCAGGACATTTCAGGGCAGGAGCCACACTGGGATCGCGCGTAAAGGGATCATCGCTTCGGGACGACGTAGGTGTTGTGCAGTCAGTGCGGCCGTGCCGAGGGGTGCGGGGCTGCTGTCTGAGAGGCTCCCGAATCGGGAGGTGATGTCACTGGGACTAAATTTATGCGGCTAATGTCCCGGGGCTGTCTCAGAATTAAATAGTCGAGTCCCGCTATTCTTTAGAGCAAGAAGAGAAAAACAGTAATGTTCCCCAAACAAAGGCAGCACAGCACACCCCCCATCTCCTTTCATTCTTCACACGCACATGCAGGTGCACACACACGCGCACGCACACGCAGCTATGCACACGCACACGCAGACATAACCCCGCCTCGCTCATGGCTGCACAGTTTCCGCTGGTTTTCACAACGCCAGACCCTCTCCTCACGCACGTGTCAGCTTCGCCGTCTCCCTCCACTCAGTCCCGGTGCTTCCTCCGCGAGGCGCGTCTTGCTGACTTGCTGGTTGCTGCTGCTCCGCGTCCGTCCACAGCACGTGCGCTGCTCGCTGGTGGGGTTGTGGCTGCTGGCTCGCGAATTTCTCCCGGCACCTGGAGTCACGCTGGCACCGGCAGGTACTGGGCGTGCGGCCGTGGGACGGCTCGCCAGGGAGCAGAGCCGAAATGGTGCCTCTTCTGACGGGGCCGCCCTGCTCCTGGCGCACAGATGCCGATGCTGGCCCTGGCCTCCTGCCGAGCCCTGAGCTTAGTACACGTGGATTCACCTTCAAGCATGAAGTATCAGAAAACAGTGGAATTATTTTCGTAGTAACGAATTCACGGAGGATACCACTTGTTTATTATGTTTATATTCTTTACATTTTGTTCTAAATGGTGTTTTATTTGTCAACCAGTTGATGCTATACTAACAGCCAAATAAAGTGAAAGGTGTGTTTCGTCCTTCATCTCACGTGTAAGTCCTGTAGGATGGTGAGCATCTCTGTACCAGAGCATCTCTGTCCTCTATCCAAGGGTGACACGGCACCAGCAGAGCCCCCTGCCCAGCAGGACCTCCCCCACACACGTTTTCCACCATCCTGGTGACCGCGTATCAAACAGCAGCCAGTGGCACTGCTTTTGCCCTCAGACTCCCCAGCAGCACAGTAACCGAGTCACAGAGTCACATCCACCAGCTGCAGGCAACAATTGCACCGGCCACCGGAGGGGCTGTGAGCGGGGACTGAGTGCACCCGAGGTGGCTGAGATGGAAGGTTCCGGTGGGCGTGAACCTGGACCCGAATCTGCTAACACAAGGCAGAAGAGCCCAATAGCCCACGTGTCGGCACATGGTCGGGGCCAGATGCCCGGAGACCCACAGAAACCAAAGCAGCGGCTGTTTATGCTGACCCCCAGAAGAAAAGCTGCATCCAGAAGCCAGGGAGGGATCTTACACATAAAGGCAGAAATGGGCAAGTGCCCATGATCCCGCTGGGGAAGACACAGCAGATCAGTGCACGTGAGGTCAGGAACAGCTGATTTCTGGTCCTCTCTGCTGCTGTTCAAACTCGCTTGGGAGAGAGGATGGAGTATTGAAATGCATCTGGAACCGGACAAATGCTGAAGCCCCCCGTGCCAGCCGATCTGAGTTCTGGAGGGCGAGCGGCCACCAAACACCTCCGAGACGCCTATAGTAAGTCAGAAAGGTCAGCGTGAGCGCTAATGGACCTGTTGAAGGGGAGGGCGTGACACACGGAGCCTTGGGTCAAGTCATAGCCTGTTCCTTACAGCATGTCCAGGGGAGCCCGTGGTCCGTGTGCCCTGGCCTGCCTGTTCTCGTCTGTCGTACTTCCGGCGGGGTCGACTGGGAAGGTTCTGGAGAAGGGCTGCCCTTCGTGGTCTGCCGCGTACACTCCTGCCCTCGTCCTGCGTCCCGCACCGCAGAGCCCCTCCGGCGCCGCCAGCACCGGGTGTCAGCCGTGGAGACAGACTCTCACTCAGGGCTGGACCCGCATCACTGCGGAAAACCGCTCTCCTTGCTCTTCTGTGCAGTGACGTGGTGGAGGTGAGATGAGAGAGTGACCGGAGAGTGACCGGGCAGTGCATCGGACGTGGTGGGGCGGGAGGGCCAGGCCTGGGCACGGCGGTGCGGCAGCCCCACACCCGGGCTTCCCGCAGAGCTTCAGTCTGGAATCTCTCCCCCAGGGAACACCCCTCGTTTCTACTTGAAAATCAACACGTTTTAACCAAATATCTCTTTAATGGGACATTATAAAGTGATTGGGAAAGAAATGAAAATTTCTGCCTCTCTCTTTTAAAAGGGATCGTATGCTGGCCTCCAAAGAGGGCGAGATGTTTCTCACCGGCGGTTCCAAGCTTCCTTTCTCTCGTGTTCTCGTCCGTGCGTAATCGGCCCGCCCCTTCCCGCGGTGGCCGGCGCCCGTTGCTGACTGTTAACGGAGACTGCGGGTCAGCCGCGTAGAGAAAGCCACCTCTGAGGTATCTTTCTATCTGCACAAAGTCTGACTTCAGGGAGATGAGTGACTCATCGATGTGGTTACTGTGCACAAACTGATTTTCTCTGGACGTGACACTGGCACATTGTGCACAGAGTCCAAGAGGAAATTGCTTGTGATTTGGAGATGAAAATGCAGGACAGGCTTCCAAGCCGGCCGTCGCGAAAGCGCGTGATGAATCTGAAACCGCTCACAATAGAGCTCATTCACACTAGACGGCAACTGAAATGTCAAATAACCCCTAAGCACAGTGTGTAGCTTGTTAATCCCTGCAGAAGTCCTCACGCTCTTTGTGCGGCAAAGACAGACTCGGCACAGGGCGGGGTGAGAAGGGAGGCCCCAGCCTGCCGCGGGCGCCCCAGGCACCCCGAGCGAGCACTGGCCGCGCACTTCTGGAGCAGTGCTGAGTGAGGGAAGGGGCCCAGCGTCCCCACGGTTTTCAGATGCTCCAGCGAGTTCCCTGCCAGGGCAACGGAGTTCGAATGGATTAATTAATCGCTCAGCCACGTTCCTGGTGGTCAGTACGTAAAATACTCTCACAGACCAATAAGAAAAAGGCAGCTCAGTAACTCCACTCCGAAACAGAAACGTCACAGATCTGAACAAGTGTTCCCGAAAGCAGGAGTTGACAAGGCCGGCAAAGAAATGGGAAATGCCCAGTCGCAGGCGCCAAGGAAACGCAAAAACCAAAACACGGTAATACAGGCCCGTTTGGGCTCCGTAGGTAGGGGGCTTTCCCGCTGGGTGATAACACCCAAGGGCCTCGAAGGTCTGGGAGGCCATGGGGTGCGGGCGGGAGCAGGTGCAGGCCGCTGTCTGGAATGGGTTCATGCTCGGGGCGCCGGTGCCCTGGGCTCCCACAGTATCGTGTGCGTGCTCGTGCGGCTGCAGCCCCATCACCGCACGTTCCGCAAGATGAGGACCAAGGGAGAACCCAAGTGTTGGGGCATCTGCCTTCTGCCCGGGTCATGATCAGGGGTCCTGGGATCAGATCCCGCGGGCTCCGCTCAGTGAGGAGGGTTTCTCCTCTAACTGCCACCCCTGCCTGCTCGTGCTCACTCTCTCTCTCAAAAATAAATAAAATCTTAAAAAAAAAAAAAGGTAGAACCCAATTATTCGATGACAGGCAGGCACAGAAGTGGCTGGCCGTCCTCACGCCCCTCTTCCTCCCAGGGTGATAGGACTTGGACATGTTTATTTTTGCTTATTGGATTCATGTGCACCAAACCGACATCATTGGGATCCCGGGTTCATGAAACATTGTCATGGTCAGCCCCCGCGTGGGCGTTTTGATGGATTTGTGTGTCTGTAACCTCACGATCCGTGCCTGTGAGCCCCCGGCCAGCGCGAAAGCTAGACGCTTGATGGTAACGCCTCCGCTTACTGCCTGTATAACCCCTCCAGAGGGGCCTGGCTTGTCCTCTCCAGTGTTTCTCTTGGCGTCACATGGTACCGGAGTACATATGTGTGTTTATACCCCAGGAAGCAGGTTTCTAACCGGACGTCCACCTTGTGGGGACAGGTAGCGTGCTGCATGTCATCTCTGACACCTGTTTTGCATATCGGTGTCCCTGCTCCATTTGACCACCTCTGCTCTGCGACTATCATATGCTAATTCATGTTCCCATCTGTGATTGTGTGCAAAGTTTCCCGGTGTTCCCTCCTGAGAACAGAGCTGCCGGCCGTTCAAGAACGTGTGTGATGGTCCCATAGACGCCCAGTGGTGTACGTTTGCGGTCTTCTCTGTGGTGTTGGTTTTCTGGGGCTGTCACAGTGGGGTGGTGTCGAAACAGCAGGACCTGTTCTCTCAGCGTCCGGAGGGCAGAAGCCTGAAGTCAAGGCCGGGCTCTGCTCTCGGGGAGGGATCTTCCCTGCCTCTTTAGCTTCTGGTGGTTCCTGGCGATCCGTGATCCCATTTATAGTACAAGTCTGAAAAAATTTTAAATTAAAAAAATTTTAGAGATGGAAAACAGATTGTCAGGGTTAAAGCTGGAGGTCGGAAAGGTGGGTGGGCTCTAACGGGGTTGTCGGTGTCCACAGCAGCAACGCCCACAGATAGCCCAACTGTGGAGAGAGCCCAGGTGTCCATCAGCAGACGAATGGATAAAGCAGATGTGGTGCACACAACGGACTATTAGGCGGCATCAAAAAGAGTGAAATCTTGCCATTTGCACCGACGTGGCTGGAACTGGAGGGTACAATGCTAAGTGACACAGGTCAGCCAAAGAAAGACAAATATATTATTTCACTCATAAGTGGAATTTAAAAAACAGACGAACACGGGGGAGGGGGCGACAATCAGAGAGGCAGACCAACGGTGAGAGACTCTTCAATTCTAGAGAACAAACTGGGGGTTGCTGCGGGGAGGCGGGGGGCTCGGGCATTAGGAGGGCACTGTGGTGAGCACCCCGTGTCACAGGTACGCGGTAAGTCACTAAAGTCTGCGCCTGACGCCAAATCGACCATATCTGTTAACTAACTAGAACTTAAATAAAAAATTGAAATTATAAAAAGATTGTCATGGAAGTCTTCAGGGTCCTGACTGTGGCTACACAAGCCATCAGGCCAGGAAAGGGCAGAGAACCTCGCTCCCTGGCCCCCCAATGTAAGTGACCCGGCGCCCTGCATATTCCTGTTGTGGTAGGACCTCGTTCTGCAAAGTGTCGGCATCTAGGATGAAAAAGTGAGTTTATTTACCCCGATGCTTGCGAGCATCTCTGTGGAAGAATTGTCTGCCCGAACCACGAAGCGAGCAGGGAAGAATGCCTTGCGGCTGCCACGGGGCCGTGCCGCCCAGACGTGCTCGTGAGCAAACAGCCGGAACAAATCTCGGTTCTCAGCCCGCGGAGCGTCTGCGGCCGTGACTCGTAACTGTGGGCTCGCTGTCACTGAGCCTGGCTTGTGCCCTCTGCCCACAGCCCTTTAGCATGTGGCACTGCTCTCCAGATGACGGGTGGCGAGTCTCTCAAATTTAGCTGCCCAGGACAACTGCTCACGGAGATGATGACTTCCAGGGACCCCAAGTTCAACACGAGCCAAACACACCGGCCAGACTTGGCGACAATCCGTCCAAACACTGTTTTCCAAAGCGGCATAAACAGACCTCAGCTTCACCTTAGTCCCACAAATATTTGTGACGCGCCTCCACGTTACGTCGGCATAGTGCTGCGGGGAGGCGTGAGGGGGGCTTCAGGCGTGCCTGGTCCCTGCCCACTGGTGACCCAGGGACACGTGGGCTTCGAGCATGGTCTCAGACCGGGAGTGTGCGGGCAGATGCTGCTCTGTGAGACGGAGCACACGGTCTGCGTCCTATAGGGCAGGCACTGCCAGTGCTTCCGTAGATGGTCCGAGGTGCTCTCTTGACCGCACGGGTCAGCTATTAGCCCTTGGTCTCCAGCTGACGAAATAAAGAAAGTCTGCGAGTGGCCTTGAAGCTTGCCCACAGTCGTGCGCAGCTAGTAAGCAGCTGAGCCCATGCACGCGTACAAACCAGGTGTCCCGAACCCTGGGTTGGCGTTGGCAGCCTCTCTCCGGCTGCTTCCTGGAGCTTGGAGCAGCCTCAGCCCCGGAAGCATTGTGCTCCCCCCGGCAGGGTCCCCAGGGCTGCCCTTCCCCGCAGGCTTGTCCCCTCTCTCTGCAGTTGGGCTGCCTGTTCAGCTCCTTCTCTTGGGTGAGGCTGCTGGGTGCGGGGAAGTAGTGTCGCCTGGGGAGGGAGAAGCCTGGACGCTAGGCCAATGGCTGCCAGATGCCTGGGGCCCTGTTCTGTTGTTATGGGGGGACTTTATTTTTTTTTTTAAAGATTTTATTTATTTATTCCACAGAAAGAGATCACAAGTAGGCAGAGAGACAGGCAGAGAGAGAGGAGGAAGCAGGCTCCCTGCTGAGCAGAGTCCGATCCCAGGACTCTGGGACCATGACCTGAGCTGAAGGCAGAGGCTTAACCCACTGAGCCACCCAGGCGCCCTGGGGGACTTTATTTTTATTTCTGGGTTCGAAATCGCGTTTCAGACGCCCATCGTCAACAGAGGGAGAACATGAGGGGTCTATGACAAGGTACAGTTCTTGCCAAGCTTTACTTGGTTAAAAACCACCCAGAAATATTAGGGTAGAAATGGCCCTTTGGACTTTCTTTCCATCAGGCGGGCAGGTGGTTCTGGGATGCATTTCATTATGCCCATCAGAAGGTCCCCGGCCGGGGGCACGGTGGCCCCAACTGGGGAATACGTGGCCCTGGGCTTCCGTCCCGACCCGCGTCCCGTACAGTGCCACGGCAGACCCGACACCCGCACAGAAGCCCGTGCGGCGGACTCTGCTCTTGGCTGAACCAGGCTAAGACGCCTGCCTCCCAAATGCTCATTATACAGATGAGGAGGGCGTGAGAGAAGGACCCACCCCGGGCTCCGTGGACGGAGGGAAACCAGTTCTGGCATTTTCTTCTCCAGGTCTTGTTTGGAGTTTCTACAACTGTGAAATAGTACCTCGCGCCAGACTTTGGCTTTCTCCTCTTGCCTCCAGAGACACGGTCAGCGGCTGACGGGGCAGGTCCCACGGCGGAGCAGGCGGCAGCCGGGAGCCCAGGGCTCCGGGACTCGGCGCGGCAGGCGGCTTGGCGTGGAGCCTGGCGTTTGCCGGAGGGTCTGGAGGGCGTGACAGTGGTCGCCTCGCCTGGAGGCTGTCACGCGGCCATAAATCCTGTGTCCACCGCGGACAGCTCACAGCAGCCTCCGGGAGGACTCTGCTTGTTCCCCAGACAAGAGACGGGGCAAGGGGAGCCTTCAGCCCTTGGGCCTCCCCAGCGCCCGGAGCGGGTGGGTCCGGCTCCCCACACTGCGGTTTTGGACGAAGCTTGGACTTGCGACGCTGACTGCCCCAGCATGATGGCAGCTGTCGCGTTTGAGACGAAATTTCTGCGGGAGGTTTTGTGTGTCTTGTTTCTGCTGCTGAGCGTGGAGCTCAGCACCACATGGTGCTCCGCAGGGAGTCGTCCAGTGAGGTCGGACCGTCGGGAGCTCCAGCCCCAACCGCGCTGCTCCTTTCGGGGTTCGGCCGAGGTGAAGCTGTGGCTTCCTTCCTGCTGTGGCCGCCCCTCAGACCCGGCCTGCTCTGCCCGCAGCCTCCCCCACGCTGCATTTCCTGTGTCTTCCAGGTAAGCGTCCAGAAGCCACGGAATCATGAAAGTGTCCGACTCGGGGCGCCTGGCTGGCGTAGTCCTTAAGCCTCTGCCTTCAGCTCAGGTCGTGATCGCTGGTTCCTGGTATCGAGTCCCATGTCGGGCTCCTTGCTCAGTGGGGAGCCTGCTTCTCCCTCTCCCTCTGCCTGCTTGTGCTCTGTCAAATAAATACATAAAATCTTAAGAAAAAAAAAAAAGTGTCATCGCTAAAGAGAACCTGAGCTGTTGCTTCCTTTAGATCTATCAGCTGAGCCTCAGGGAAGTTAAGAAACTCAACACGCAAGTAAATGATGAACGGCCGTGAGAGCTCTGGCCTCCTGCCGGAAGGATGCTTCTGTCTCCATGCTGTCCCCGTTCCAAGTCTCCTGGAAAGGTCTGGTACACACAGGAAGTTCCACGGTGTTTGCTACTCATCAACTGAAGTTAAAACTTACCTGTGCATAGGCAGCGCGGCTGACATGGCAGGACCTACCGCTAAGAGCAGTGATCACGGTTAGCTGCTGTGAGGGAGGGGTTGTTAGTGATCTTCCCCCGCCCCCAGTTTACCTGTTGACGACCCCCCACCCCCGGCCCCATCCAGGGTGATGGTAATAGGAGCTGGGACTTTGGGAGTGATAAGGTCTTGAAGGTGGAGCCCTCAGGAGTGCTCTGAAAAGAGGCCCCTTTCACCGGTGAGGACACGTGGTGAGAAGACAGCCGTCCGCGGCTCAGAGGAGTGCCCACCCCAGAACCTGACCACGCGGTCCCCTTGATCTTGGACGAACAGCCTCCAGACGGTGAGAGACCAGGTTCTGTTGTGTGTCAGGCACCCAGACTGGGGTACTTTGTTACAGCAGCCTGAATAGGCTGAAACAGCTATCCAGAAATTTTTGAAATAAATAGAATGTAAATGTGCATGTGAGTGAGTTCCCAAGGCATATGGTGTTGGACAGATGTTGGTATGTGTTAAGCCTCAAGCATGGGGGGTCCCAGTAGTCCACCAGTTCTAAAATAGCGATGTCTAATCAAGTCTGTGAGAAGTGAGTTTCCATGACGCTCTTACAGTTACTTGCTGTAATTATATGAGCATGGAAATGCGTCGCTATTGTTGGAACTGGCTCTTTCCCCTCAATCCGAAGATTTAAGTAATATTTCCCAAAATGTTGGACGCATACCACAGACAGTGTAGGAGGTGATTTTAAGTGACAGCCCAACAAATATGTTTCATTTACACATCTGTGCATTTATTTCATTTGTATTAAAATATATAGCAGAACACATAAAGCACTGGTACCCAAAATACACAAAGTTGAAACTCAACAACAAGCAAACGACTCAATTACAAAAATGGGCAAAGACCTGAACAAGCATCTCCCCATAGACACACAGATGGGAAATAAGCTGTCAGCGGGGAGATGCGAATTAGAAACCGTGCTGAGACACCACTACAGACCCACCAGAAAGGCCAGACCTCTGCGGTTGTCCACATGCTGAGGACACCACGCTCGGTGCCAGAGGAGGGGGGCGGGCCGCGGGAACTCGCACTCCCTGCCCCAAGAGCGCTCTCTGGGATTTTTACAAAAGCTAAACACTCACCACACCATCCAGCAGTCCTACTCTTGCTATTTACCCACAGGGTCTGAAGACGATGTCCACAAAAACACCCGCACACAGACGTTTATAGCAGGTTTCCACATTATCGCCTAAGCCTGGAAGTGACCGAGCCGTCCTTCGCAGGTGACGGGTAAATAAACTGGGGTCCTTCCAGATCAGGGGATATTATTCAGTCCTAATAAGAAAGGAGCCACCAAGCGAAGTGAAGTGAAGTGAAAGCAGCCGGCCAGAAACGGCGGGAACCGTGTGAGTCCCGCTCTCTGATGTCCTGGGAGAAGCAGAGCCATGGAGACCTCGATCAGTCACTGCCTGGGGTTCAAGAGTGGAGGAGGGAGGAGGGGGGATAGGCGATGCACAGAGAAATTTGGGGGCTCTGCAGCTCTTCCCTGTACCGTAGCGGTGGATGCGTGACTGGCACGTGCGAGACCCACAGAACCAGGAGTCAACCTCCTGCATGCACATGAGGCGCGCATTTTACTTACCACTAATGTGTCTGTATCGGTTCATCCTCGAGATAAATGCACCAACAGAAGCAAGATGCCATTACCAGGAGAGACCGTACTGCACAAACTCTGCACCAGCAGCTCCACTTTCCTGGAAAGCTAAAGCTGCAGGAGGAATCTGTCCATTGAGAGCCTGCTCTGCGCTGTGGTTCGGGAAGCAGAGGTTACCTGCTGTTACAAGAGCCAGGGAGCCCCGGCAATGACCGGCTCCGGTGGCCTCACCCCGCGGAGGACGTGCTGCTGGCAGGACCCGCCACCAGATGGCGCTCCCGCCCTCCCTCCTTCCTCTCCTCTCCCTGCCTCTGTGTGTGAACCCGCGTCCCTGCATCTAGTGACATGATGTGGAGCCCAGCCCTGTTCTTTTGGATCAGCAGTGACCCCTGCCCGGGGGGGGGGGGCAGGGTGCGCAGGAGGGGGCACTGACTGACATTAGCCCAGAGCAGCCCTTCCGCACCTCGTGGGGTCCGGGCACAGGGAGAGCCGTGGTGACTGCACCGTGTGCTGGGTGACCTTGCGAAGCCACTCTGGCAGCCGCGAGCCTGGGACCCGCCCACACATGGTGAAGCGAGCAGAGTCCCACCTGCGAGCGCTTAAGCCCCTGGGCCCCCTTCCCCACCTGCAGCCCCGGACCTCACCCCGCGTCCAGGTGGGTTTTCCCGGTGGCTCCCCGGGATGGAGTCCCGTCCACAGCCTGGCCCCTGGCTGTGGGATGAACCACGCTCCTCCAGAGACCTGGTTTTGCTCTTGGCTTCCCACCCCGACGGGGGGGGGGGCTTTCGCACCCAGACCACTCTGCCCTCCCCGTGTGGACCCTGAGTCTGAAGGGCCCTGGTGCTTCCTACAGATCCCCCTGTCCGAACAAAGGGATTAAACTCCCAAAATCTGGTTGGGAAAAGCAGCCCCTCAGATAACCAAAGCGATGGTGGGGAGGAGTTTGGCTGCAGGACGGAGGTCGCCTCATCCGGCCCGGGTCGGGGGGGAACGCTGGGTCTGACGGAAGCACGAGTGGCCGTGAGCGTCACGACCATGGAGGACACAGACGGCAGAGGGACGCGCAGCCTTCGGAAGCCAGGAAAGGCTCTTGAGGTGAGTAAGAAAGGATCCGGAATGTCATGATGGAAACATGTGAAACCTCCCTGGGTTGGGGAAAAGGCTGGTACATGAAATCACAATCAAATTAAAACTTGGATTTTGTGATAAAATATTAGTATCTGTCTCATAAAATACCTGTATTTATCAATAAAATAATATTCAGAATATACAAAGTTACAGTAAATCAGTGAAAATATAGAAAACTGAATTTTTAAAATAGGCAAAAACAAAAACAGGCAAATCACTGAAGCGGAGAAGCAAACAAGAGGTTCAGCCTCACGAGAAACGAAGAAAACCCAAAACCTCACAGGTCAGCAAAAATTGAGAAGCCCAGGGGCTCCTGGGTGTCTCAGTGGTTTAAGCCTCTGCCTTCGGCTCGGGTCATGATCTCAGGGTCCTGGGATCGAGTCCCGCATCGGGCTCTCTGCTCAGCAGGAAGCCTGCCTCCCTCTCTCTCTCTGCCTGCCTCTCTGCCTACTTGTGATCTCTGTCAAAAAAAAAAAAAAAAAAAAAAAAAAAAAAAAAGAGAAGCCTGGTAGTACTCCAAGGGCCGCGGACAGAGAGCACCAGGGATTTTCAGACACTGCTGGTGAGAATGTACATGCTTGTGCTCATGTTAGAAAATCACGTTAAACCGCAGCAAGTCCGCTCCTACAACCCAGGACATTTATATCCACAGGGAGACATGCAGAGGGACGTTTGGAGCAATAACACTTGTAGTAGCAAAAAAAAACAAAAAAACAAAAACAACAAAAGTAGCCTAAATTTCATCAGCATAAGAGATTAAGAAAATCGCAGTATGGTCATACAGTGGAACGGTTGCGGCCGTGAAGGTGAAGACAGCGCGTACCGTCCCCGTAGGGGACGGGGACGCAGATGCCCACGTGGATGGGGTCGCCAGCACTTGCGCGAAGTGGGAGGAACAGCCCTGCTCACAGCTTCCAGACGCGGACAGAGCAAGCACCTGAAGGTGAGCTCCGGGTCTGGGGGCGACTGCCTGGAGGGGGCACCTGGGGCACAGGGAGCCCACGCAGGGCTGCTCCCACAGCTGGGAGGGCGCATGGCTCCACTCCTGGGCGTGTCCCCTGCAGTTGTGCCACACAGAGGCCCTGAGGACACGGGTCTCCGGCCTGGGATGCCTGGGCCGGTGCGGCGACGAGTGTGCGGTGTCGGGAGCAGTACTTACACACTTCCGTGCGGTTTAGCATCGCATAATACACTCGCAAATCCAGGGTGCAGGGATTGACAGCGCCTCAGAACGGTTTAGCTTAGGAGTGAAAAGGTCAGGTTTGGATCTCAGAATGCCCACTCGGCAGGCAGGTTGGCGTGTGTGAAACGCAGGCCAACTGGGGGCCTAGCCAGAGCTTGGGACGATGCAGGGGAAGCTCTGGCAGCCGGGCTGGGGAAGGGGGTAGGGCGGAGGTTAGTGGAACGTGGTGCAGAGCTACAAAGCAAGCCCCGGACACCTCTGCTGAGACAGCGGGGACCAGCACGGGAAAGCCAGCAAGCTGCGTCCAGGCGCCCAGATTCTTAACCGGCACGTGGCTATGGGAAGACCAGGCAGGTGCCGGAGGGGCTCCGCTCACTGGGAGGGGCTGGAGGCACAGCCCGAGCAGCTTGAGAAGCGGAGTGTTGCAAGACGGGCGTCCGCTGCGACACCAGCCAGACTGTGGGGAGCAGCCCAGGGCCAGGTGCGGCTGCGGGCGATGGGGGTGAGCTGAGCGGGTCACTGGCCGCCCAGCCACCAGGAGTCAGGGAGAGCAGGGCAGCGGATGGAGACAGCAGAGTCGTGGGGGCCTGACCTGGGTGCCCTAAGGAGTTCTGGAGGACCGAAGGGAAGACCGGGTGAAAGTGGCGTGAGAAGGCCCCTCGCAAGTTCTGCAGGGCAGGGAGCAGTCACGGGGAGCCGCGCCCCGCAAGTGCGAGCGGTGAGTGGGCGCGGAGGTCCTCGTGGACAGCAGGAGAGGGACAGGAAGGGTCAGCGGTGGCGAGGCTTTGGAACGTGCCCCTTTCCTCTATCACTCGGCCCTGGGGGCACCTTCCTGGGCAGTGGGCTGGCTGTGTTTAGGATTCTACAGGAATGGGGTGGGGTGTGGTCCCCTCTTTCGGCGTGGCTGCCTCTGTGCACTTGACCTCCCCAGAGAAGGGTGCAGGCCTCACCGAGCTGCGGAAATGAAGCCAGGGCTGCTGGTGACTTGTTGGCCCATGTCTGTTTTTATTACAGCAAGCGTGACCCACAGGCAGGCGGGGAGCCCTGGTGATGTACAAGTTCAGGACCCCCATCCACTGTCCCAACACGCTCTTTCTACAAAGAAATAGCGTCCGAAGTTTCCAGGTTGAAGTGCAGAGCATGACGGGGCATTAAAACCACGAGAGTTTCGGGCTCAGCTTTTGCCACTTGAGACCTAGAAGGGTGACGTGGTCTTCCCGGGGTGGCAGAGCCTGGCCTCTGGAGCAAAAAGCTGTCGGCCGCCGCGAGGGTTCTGCGGGATACAACGTGCAGCATGTGCGGAGGCTTCGCACAGCACCTGCCACACTGCGTGGACCGTAGGCGGCTCCCATGAGCTGAGTGTGTGTGAAGAGCCAGAGATCGCACGCATCTGTTCCACCCGATGGGCAGGTGAGGCCGGGCTTGTGTGAGGGTCGGTGGGTGGGAGGGAGGTTCTCGAGCCCAAGCGCCGGCTGCGGAACCACCTTCCTCCGGGGATCCACGGGCCGGCGGTCACTTGTGCGGCACAGGTATTTCTGCGTGAGTGAAGGACAGACGATGACAGAAGGTGCCGAGGGCCACAGGGACGGGGCTGCGGTGGCCCAGATTGCAGGGACCGTGCTCGGCTGCTCTGCTGTTTCTAGCCATCAGCCCCGGGCCCCAGCTTCCTCGGGGGCCTCAAGCTGGATTACACGTATCAGGTGACAACATGGTCAAGTGGTTCACAGAAAGGGAGAAAAGAAGTACCTCCGGGAAGACTGCGCCATCAGAATGCCCCCAAACTGAATTTAAATGACCCATTCTCCCTATTATTAGGGCTATACGCAGATTTTCTTCAGAATTTTGATGTTTTGCCTACTCTTTCTGTAGCATTTCAGGACTGAATCTATGCATACAGCTTTGGAGAGCAGACACGGTACCTCTGTAACAAGTCGTCTTTGGCATAAAGAAGCTAAAATCCGCATTCTCTTTCCAATGCCACTTTAACTTTCTGGTACACGAACCCCTCGCGTCCCCGTGTTTTTCCGCTCACTACTTTGGTAGATACAGGAGTGCAAGAGCTTGTCCTTCACGTGTCCTTGAGGAGGGAGCCACGCGCCTGGCTGTAGTGGGCACCGGCAAGTGGTTGAGAAGGCAGATGACACACGCAAGGTGGACACGCAAACCAAAGCAGTCTCTTGCGTGTCCCGCACGGAACTTGTCGTCACTTGGTCGTTCTGCCCTCTGGTGGTTTTTAGAGCCCGTCCCTGATGGCGACTTCCCTCCATCACCGCCCGTGGGCATGTCCCGTGTCCTCATGAAGCCTCATTCTTTCCCTATTATTCAAGACATTCGCACATCATTTGCTGTCTAATTTGAATGAACATCACTCCTTCTTTCCTATCAGCTGATTGTGCTTTCTAAAATCCCGCTGGGGAGATCGTGCCCCCCAAGCCCCCCGTCAGTTCTGCCAGTCCTCACACCCCCTTCCATGCGGACTGTGCCTAGCTTCTTGGGCTCCTGCCTGCTTCTGAGAGAGTCACGAGTCGGAACCGACTGGCATCACTATGAGTTCCGGCTTGGACTCAGCAAATTCATTGCTTCCTCGTGTCTTCATATGAGAGTGCTGTGGCTTCACTTATCATGTTATTTCCATGTTCTCTGGTGTCAAACTAAGTCAGTTTATTTCTGGAACTACCCCAGGCGGCTTCAGCAGCAGGTGGACTACAGAGTCTAGTTCAGTACACAACCTGTGCATTAAGCAACTGGAGGGGAGTTAAATTCGTATTCCCAGACCTTAGTTTCTCAGACTACGAGATGGACACTTCGATTTGCTCATCTGCTGTAGGAAAGGGGATACAGTTTCTGGAGACTTGGAGACGTGCTTTCCAATCTGAACTCCAGGACTGCCCATAACTAGGCAAGTTATTTAACCTCTTTTGATAAACTTGTAAAATGGGACTATAATGCACTCTTCTAGTTCTGGGGTATCTAACAGAGATTAAACGTGTGAATATGCCTGGCCGCAAATGATTAATGCCCAGCATTTTTGTTTTCTTCTTCATTACCCTTAACTTGAACCCTATTTTGGAACCTGAGAAACAGAACAAAAACAGATTGGGGCACCTGGGTGGCTCTGTCGGTTAAGCATTGCCTTTTGGCTGAGGTCATGATCCCAGGGTCCTGGGACTGAGTCCTGCATTGGGTTCCCTGCTCAGCAGGGAGCCTGCTTCTCCCTCTGCCCTCCGCCTGTTTGAGCGTTCTCTCTCTCTCTCTCTCTCACACACACAATAAATAATAAAATCTTAAAAAAAACCACAACAAATTAAAAAGGCCAGACATTGTTAAGACTTGGGACAGTGTGCTAACGCTAAACTCTTTCATCAGATTCAAGAGAAAGGGCTGCCTCACTGTTCAATTTGAGACTAGCATTGACCCAATACAAAAACCGGAAAAACACAGGACTAAGAGAACAACAGAAGAACTACAAACTGATATTCCTCATGAACACAGATGCAAACATTCCTAAGAAGATGTCAGCAAGTGCAATATTCATTCATGACAGAAACTCTCACTCTCGGAAGAGGAGGAAATGGCCTCAATATGGCAAAGGGCAACCCCAGAAAACCTGTAGCTAATTTCCCAGGTCAAGGGACAGTCGGATTCCCTTCCCCCTAATATCAGGGAGAGAAAGACAGTTGCTGTTACTATGTCTGTGCGTTAGTATTACAACTAGTGTTAGAAATTATGGCCAATGCAATAAAGCCAGAAAAAGGGAAAAAGCCAGTTCCTTATTAGAAAAGAAGTGAAACCGTTTATTCTCAGAAATCAAAATCATTTATTTAAAAAAAGTTTTGGAATCCACAAAAAAATCTACTGTAACTTTTAAGTTTTTAGGATAAACAACCAATTTTTAAAAAGTAAAGCTATCAATTTGACACTAGATAAACAATATATTTAATGTGACATAAAAATATTAGCCACCTTGGAGGGATATATTTGACAAAAGATGGGCGAGACCTGAGCACTGGAAACGACAAAACACAGAATGAGACACAAAAGAAGAGACTTGAGGGATCGGCCACACACTGTGGCCACCGACCAGGTGACTCCACATGCTGAAGGTGTGGATTTCTCCCAGATCCATTTATGGATTCAAAGCAATTCTTTTTTTTTTTTTTTTTGAAGCAATTCTGTTAAAAAATCTAAGCTGCCTTTAAAAAAAAATTTTTTTTTGGAGATTGACAAGCTGATTTCAAAATTCAGGAAATGTGTGTGGCACTAGAGGTAAGAGAAACACTAAAGTAGAACTGAATAGACTCCAAAATAGGTCTGTACGTACATGATCAATTTTAAAAAATGTTGACCAGGCATTTCAACGGAGAAGTAATCACCTTTTTATCAAGTTGTGCTAGAGCTACTGGATATCGTGTTGAGAAAAGGAAACTCAACCCTTACCTCAGGCCAAATTTAAAATTAACCATAACAGAAAAAGACCAAACTCTAAGAGCGAAGACTTCCAAAAGTAAACACAGAAAATCTTAAGGACTTTGGACTTGGAAAATTTCCTTGAAATGACAGAAAAAGCGTGAAATAATTGATCATGTGAACTTTGATAAACCCCAAAACTCATGCCATTCAAAGGACAATGTTAAAGCAATGAAAAGGCAAGCCACCTACTAGGAGGAAGTACTACAGAACCTGTGCCTGGCAAGAAACCGCATTTGAGGTTTCAGATACCTCTGCATCTCACCGAGATGCCAAACGATCCAGTTACAAATGGGCAAAAGATTTGAACAGACACTACCTCAAGGACAATCCACAGATTGCAAATAAGCAGATGAAAAGACGCTCAGTTTCATGTTATTAGAGAAAGCAAATGCACAGTGAGGGATCATGACACATCTATGGGAAAGACTGAAACCCAAAAGGCTAACCATACCGAGTGCTGGAGTGAGCGGAGGGACCGGCATGCTCTGCGTGGCTCGTACAAAGGTCAGGCAGTCACTACTATTTTGGAAAGCAGTTTAGCAGCTTCTAAAAAAGTGAAAGGAGCAGCTACCCTTTGACCCTGCCACTCCATGCCTAGGTATTTACCCAGGAAAAACGAAGGCGCGCGTCGTGTCCGTGTCCAGACTTGATGCACATGTTCCTAGCAGTGTCATCTGTGATCAGGGCCCGCGTGAGGTGAGGCACAGGGAACAGGTGTGTGAACCTGAGAGTGAACACGAGCTGCCTTGTTCTTTCGCCCTAGTCTGGGTCCTGTTTGAAAGAGTTGAAGACCGGAAACAACCGAAGGGTCCATCAGCAGGTGGGTGGGTAGACAGACGGTGGTCTGTCCATAAAATGAAAGAGCACTCGGTGCTTGCTTCGGCAGCACGTCCGATAAAATCAGAAGGATACAGAGAGAAGTAGCATGCGCCCGTGCAAGCATGATGAAGCATTCTGTGTTTTTATAAAATAACTAAGTCCTGAAAGGGGAACATGACCATAGTTAATAACACTGTACCGTGTATTTGAAAGCCGCAGATAGTAGATCTTATAAGCTTTCACAAGGATAAAACCTTGTTTTATCTGTGTGATGATTGATGTTAGCTAGACTCATCAGGGTTATCTCGCAATATATACAGTTACAAGTAATTGTGCTGCACACCTGAAACGAATGTCGTATGTACACTGTATCCCAGTAAAAAAAAATACTCCGCAGTAAAATGGAATAAACTATTGATTACTACAACAATGTGAGTAAATCTCGTAATTATTCACAGTGAAGGAAGTTAGGTAAAAAGGGCACATATCACACGGTTGCATTTATATAACGCTCTGGAAAATGCACTCTAATCTGTAGTGACAAAAAAGATCAGCAGTTGCCGGGGAGCTGGGGACCAGGGAGAGGGGACGGGAGCACCGGGAAAGAAGGACCTGCCTGGGTGACAGGGACTGTTCACAGCGTGACTGTATCGCTGTCGGAATTTATGATACTTCACCCTTTCATATGGGCTCGCTGCACATTAGTTGTATTTCAGCAAAGCTGTTAAAAATAAAACGAGACAGAATAAGAATTGAAGACGAGTCTTGGGGCGGTGGTCAGTCAGCAAAGCATCTGCCTTCGGCTTAGGTCATGACCCCCGAATGGGGCTTCCTGCCCTGGGGGAGCCTGCTTCTCCCTCTCCCTTTGCTGCTCCCCCTGCTTGTGCTCTCTCTCTCTCTCTCTGTCAAATAAATAAATAAAGTGTTGGGGAAAAAAAAAAAAGAGTCCTTTTTGGATCTTGATTGCTGAAATAAACACGAGACAATTGGGGTATTTTAATATCGAGTAGATATTAAATATATTAGATTACTGATATTTTTCTTAGCTACAGTAATGATATCATGAATATGTAAGGAAAGGCATGTATTCTTAGGAGAGCTATGCTGAAGTAGTTATGTTTTATATACACTGCATCAGTGTAGTTAGGAGTAATACGTTGTGATGTCTACAGCTTATTTCAAATAGCTTGGCAAAAACAGAATTACAAGAAATGAAAAACACAGAAAAACAAAAGACAATAGAAAAACATATAGATGGGGCACTGGGGTGGCTCAGTGGGTTAAGCCTCTGCCTTCCGCTCAGGTCATGATCTCAGGGTCCTGGGATCGAGTCCTGTGTCGGGCTCTGCTCAGCGGGGAGCCTGCATCCCCCCTCCCCGCCCCTGCCTCTCTGCCTACTTGTGATCTCTCTCTCTCTGTGTCAAATAAATAAATAAAATCTTTTTAAAAAAGAAAAATAGATAAAGCAAATATGGCAAAAAATATTGAGTGTTGAATCTAGTGTTCAGTATATGCGAGTTCATTATACTATTTTTTCAACTATTTTCATGCTTGATAATTTTGTCATTAAAAAGTTGGAAAAGTTTACCATAGATTTGAAAAAAGAATGAAATTATAAAAGATAAATAAAACATAACTGAGTTATCAAACTCAATGGTAGGTTTATCTTAAGTCATGGCAGAAGATAAAATTGGTGAATTGTAAAATAAATCTTTAAAAAATTATCCAAGATAAAGTACAGAGAAAATAGAAAAGAAAAGTTAAGAAAAATAGAGTCTAAAATAAGCAGGTCTCTCATAAATCTGTCTGGAATCCCAAGAGAAAGAGAAAGAATTAAGGCTAAGGCTGCCTTTGTACCTACAACCCCTGAGAATTCCTACTGAATCCTTGAGCGTGTAAATGGAAGAATCTACCCCGGCACCCCATGACCGACCGGTCTGCAAGTCAGCGACGGCCGAGAGAAGGTCACAGAAGCTTCCAGGGAGGAAAAATGACCTGCAAAGGAAAAGACTGAGAACCGACGCGTCATCTTTGCAACAGAAACTCATCTGTACGTGGAATATTTTCAGTGGATTCAAAGAAAACAAGTGTTAACCTAGAATTGTTTTAGCAGAAAAAGCATCTTTTAAGAATGAGGGCAGAATAAGGACATTTTCAGGTACAAAAAATGACAGAACGTTTGCTGCTAGTCCTGTGTCTCGGTGAAACGGTAAGAGTACGTGAGACAGAGAGAGAAGGTGAAGTCTGGGGACACGAAGAGTGCAGAGGACAAGAAAAATCAGAATATAAGTCCACTGGGATATGCGAGTGTATTCACACAGATTAGACTAAAGAAAACAAGAGTATCTTTTGCAGTTTAAAGTAGAATTAAAACACCAAACAATAGTTCATAAATTAGGAGAACGGAAAAGATGTCGACCTTCGGCTTTCCTAAGTATCGTCCTGAAGTTTCTTCATTGCCTCTCACGGAATCAGATCACTTTCAAACTAGCAAAGGGGAAAAAGGAGAACGGGCCGGCGGGGGAAGGTCCGTCCAAAAAAGAGAAAGAAAGTGAAGAAAAGTAAACTTAGCTGACACGGGACAAATTGAAAGCAAAAAATAAGAAATATTTTTCATCCTGTGTTTAAAAAAAAAAAAAAAGACCAATACCAGAAGGCAAGTGCAACAAGTAGCATATTATTAAAAACAAACAAACCAAACCCCACCAAAACCACCGGCCATAACCCGGCAGTCTGTCGACAATGGACCGGGCGCGCGTAGTCTCGCAAGGAAACACTCTACAGCAGTACAAACACACGGCCACAGGCATCGGCATCAGTATCACAAATGCGTATGACGCAAAGATGCAAGCCACAGACGAACTCGGAAAACTCTGACAAAGCTGAAAACTGACCCAGACGTCATTTATCCAAAGACATCTAAAAAGCCCGCGCAGCCATAAAGGCAAAGGGCTGTCATGTTGTCGGGGGAGCAGACGCCTCTAGGGAGAGGACGCCCCAAGGGAGATGCTCAGCTGCGTCTTCGGGGGAGGTGGCCTGTCCCCTAGCTGTGCCTTGTGTGCTGGTTCGGGGGAGGGGGGGGACTATGTTTTTTCCCCCTTTTAATGTCTGCTTTAGGAATCAATTTAAAAATGAGCTGGAGGAAGAGCAGCCCTCCGAGGGAACCTCTGGGACACCCAGGAGCGAGAGCCTGGAAACGGACGCGCGCAAGCTGCCGAGACTGAGTCCTGAAGACAGAGAAACTGGACTGACCAGTGAGGAAGGAGACGAAGACGGTAATAAAAACCTCCACCAAAGAGAAGACCTGTAGCAGACGGTTTCACCAGTGAGTTCTACTGAACATTAAAGAATAACATGAATCCTTCTCAAAGTCTTCCAGAAACCTGAAGAGGGAAATACTCTCGAACTCATTTTATGAGGCCAGGAGTATCCTGATACCAAAGCCAGGTAAGGATACAAGAAAAACAAAACTATCGGCCAATATTCCTGGTGAATGATTATACGCAAACCTTTTCAATAAAACACTAGCAAACCGAGTGCAACAGCCCATTAAAAGTACGTACACCACGATCAAGTATAATTTATCCTTGGAAAGCAATGTAAATTAATGTGATACACCACCTCATCAACAGAACAAAAGATACATGTTCAATACATACAGAAAAAAAAACATTTGATAAAATTCAACATCCTTTCTTGATAAAAGCTCCCAACAAATTGGGTACATAAGGACGGCATCTTAACATAAGAAAGGCCCTCTATGATCAGCCCACAGCGAACGTCATACTCAGCGGTGAGCTGTTCAGAGCTTTCTCAGCTCGGGGAAAAAGACAAGGGTGTCCACTCGGACTACTCCTACTCAGTACCTACTCCTACTCAGTATCGTACTCCAAGTCCTAACCAGAGCAATTAGGCAGGAAATAGAAACAAAAGGCATCCAAGTCACAAGGGAAGAAGTAAAACCGTCTCTGAGTACAGATGGTGTGTATGGACAGTAAAAAAAGAAACCAAGCTATGAAACTACATAGGAATATAGCTGTTCTCTGTGGACAGGTGAGAATCTGGTACGTGACCACATCTACTTCTACCTGGGATTGATTTCCTATTCACTTTTTTTTTTTTTTAAACTACATAGGACTTCCTAGTTTAGGTACTTATTCCCTTGGGTTTTCTAATTTCTTCCTTTATCCTGATTTCCTCATCTACGTTTTACTGATATAAATTGCTTCAAATCATTTTCAGAACAGAATTTTACATACTTATATATACATACACATACATACATATTATCATCCAAATTGACTTACAAATGACCCAAGATTCTTATAATCTGAGTCCACTCTTCTTCTCAGCCTTATACCTGTCCTAGGCCTGATAAGCATATGTAATGGTCATATTTTGTCTAAACGTATGTGTATCTGTTTTGATGCGAGCGTGCACACGGATGAACAAGTAAGCACATATGGTTTGCACCCTGGACTCTCCCTGGGCTGTGCACCCTCCGTCGAATTTAGCCGCTCTGAATGTCAGCACTATGCTCTGTAGAACGGCACCTTGCACGATCATGTGCAACGCTAAAATGGGGGCAGTTAAAAAGATGTCAGTATTTGCTCTTCTTTGGCTGACGTCGCTGAGCTCATTTCTCTTTAAATAGGATTCTCCGCCTGTTTCTTTCTTTCAGGACCTGAGTATGAGGATTTGGATGAACACGTGCAGACAAAAGTGAACAGAGCGGAAGCTCCTGAGAAAATACCCCCCTTGGACCCTGCCCCCTCCCTGGGAAGCCCTATTCTTGCCATCTCTGGGCGAACGCAGGCCTTCACCAACTTTTACTTAAGACCGTCTTTCCTATTTTTCCAACCAGGATTTACGTCGTCCTCAACTTGCTCCATCACGCTTCAGAATCTGTACCACTATTGGCCACTTTGGTCTTTCCTGTCCCATGGCTGCAGGTTTTTGAGAGGAAGACCTGGTTTTCCGCGTGGCCCCCGGAACGCCTGGCCTGCAGGGGTCATCGCGGTTCCGCGGAGGTCAGCGCGGGCCCAGCGGGACGCACAGCCGCACCCCGGTGCAAGCGGACCCTGCGGCTCGCCCTCCGCCCGCGGCCCTGCCCACGGCCCTGCCCAGAGGCGCGCGTGCGGCCGGGCCCGGGACGGCAGGGCACTCCGAGGCCCACCAGGGACCCCGGCTCCGACCCACCCGCCCACCAGCTCCCGCTCACCAAGGCCGGGTCGACCGCACCTTCCCTGCTGTCCTCACGGCTGCCCAGCGGGGACGTCGGCAGGACACGCGCTGGGACGGCGGCCCGGCTCAGCCCCGGGCCGAGGGGGACCGAGGGGGACCACAGCACCCGCCCCCCGCTCGTGCTGTCCGTCGGGACTGGGGGGTGACCACGGCCCGCCCGCCCCACCCAGGCCGGCCGTGGGGACGGGGGGGGGGGGGACCCAGAGTGACCTCGGACCCCCGCCCTCTCATGCCGGCCGCCCGCTCCCACAGGGACCGGGGGGAGGACTCGGGGCGAGCGCGGCCCTCCCGCCCCCCGCACGCCGGCCGTCGGGACAGCGGCCGCCAGGTGACCGCCGCCCGCGCCGTCCTCAGCAGGCCCGAGTGCGGAGCGCGCATGCGCACGGCGCCGCTCCCCGCCCCCACCCCGCGCCCGCGCCCAACGCCCCCAACGCGGTCCGCCGGGCCATGGAACCCGCCGAAGTGGGCGCGGTGCGAGCTCCCCCGTTGGCGCGGTCCGGCGCCGTCCCCCCGTGAGGCCCGCGGGCGCTCGGACCCGGCTCTGCGGCCGCCCGCCCGGGCCGCTCCGCCCGCCTCCGCCGCTCGGCCGGGCGCGCGCGCCGCGCCCCCGCGGCCGGTCCCCGCGCGTGCGCGCTCCGCCGAGTGTATGTGTGTGAGTGTGTGTGCGGCCGAGGGGTGGCCGCCGCCGCCGACGATGCCGCGGGGCCGCCCCCCGAAGCCCAGGGAGAGCGAGGCGCGCGGCGACTCCGGTAAGCGGCTCCGGCGGCCGCGCTGTGCCGCTCCGCGCCAATGTAGTCCCCGGATGCGGCGCGCAGGCCGCCGGGAGCGGGCCGGGCCGGGGGCGGCGGGCCGGGAGCGGGGGCCGGGGTCGGGGCCGGGGCCGGGGTCGGGGCGGGGGTCGGGGCGGGGGCCGCCGCCGCGCCCCACGCCGTCCCCGCCGCCGCCGCCGCCGCCCGCCCGGGGTCCGCAGGGCGCGGGCGGAATGATACGGGCGCGGCGCGGCGGCCCCTCCGCGGGCTGGGCCTACTTTCCGGGGCCGGGCGGCGGGTCGGGTCGGGGCGGTGCGCGCGGCTCCCCGTCCTCCGCCCTCCGCCCTCCCTCCGCCGCCCCCTCCCGCCGCCCGCCGCCCCCCTGCGCCCGCCCGTGCCCCGCGGGGAGCCGGCCTCCCCGGCCCGGCGCTTCCCGGCGCCGGAGGCCTTCCTGACGGAGGCGCCCTCCCCGGGGCGGGTCGCGGGGCGGCCGGGCCGGGCGGGCGTCTCCGGGGCCCCGCGGGGCACGGGCGGGCGGGCGGCGGGGCTCCCCCACGGGCGGGCCGCGGAGAGGCGCCCGGCTCGGCCTGGGGGCCCCGCACTGCCGACGGCGCGCTCGCGGCGCGGCCCCGCGCGGAGGCCCGGGAAGGGTCCGGGGAGGGTCCGGGGCGGGCCCGGGTCGCGCGGGCGCCGGGGGCGGGGGCGGGGTCCCGGGGGCCGAGACCGGGGCGCCGCGGCGCTAGCAGAGGCGGCTGCGGGGGGCCGGGGCCGGGCCGGGGCGCGGGGACTCCGGGTCCTCGTCCCGTCGTCGGCCGCTGACGCAGCGCGGGGACCCCGGGCCCCTTCCCGGGAGCGCTCGGTGGGCTCGGGGCGCCGGCCTGCGGCCCCGGCGCTGCTCTTCGCGCCGGAGAAGGGTCCCTTGCGGGCGCGGCGGACCGGAGCGGGCGTCGCCGCGTGGAGCAGGACGGCGGCGCGGACGAGCGAGTGGACGAGCGAGTGGCCAGGGCCCTCGGGGTCGGCCGCGGGGCGGACACGCGGCCACGGACGCGTCGGCACCTCACGGGATTGCGGAGGACGCGGCGCCCTCGCCGGGCTGTGCGGGACCCGGGGACGGCCGGACGGATGCGGGCCGCAGCGGGTCCTCAGGGCCGCGCTCTGCTCCCGCTGGCCTCGTCCGTTCGGTCCTGTATGGCCCGACAGAGCAGGTGCGGGGCGTCGCGGCGGCCCGCGGGGAAGGCGCCTCCACCCAAGGCCGGGGCAGCCCCCGTCCCTGCCAGCTTCCCAAGTGGCCTCAGTGTCCACCTGGGTTTGCCCCGCCCTCAACGTGCGAGGAGCCCCGGGCCCAGTCCTCCAGGCCGCGCACAGCGACTCTTGCAGCTTCTGCCTCGGCCTCCCCTTCCGGGGTCTGCGGGTGGACTTTCGTGGGCGCGCCCTGCCCTAGGCCATCAGCCTGCGGGGGCTCGTGCAGGTGTAGATGAAGTGGCCGCACCTTGATTAAGCCTCTTCAAAGGCTTGCTCATTGCTTAAGGTAAAGTCCACATTCCTGCGGGATCCGAATTGATCTGGCCCTGTTCTCGGGGCTCCCGTGGAGGCCTGTGCCCTGACCTTCCTGAGAGTCCTCCTGCCCTTACTCTGCGTTAGGCCTGGTGCCCCAGCTCCCAGCAGAGGCCTCCCCCAGACCTGTCCGAGAGGAAGGTCGCGCACCGGCCGCCCTCGGCCACTGTGGTTCTCTCGGGTGGTTCCTGGAGACACTCGCAGGGCTGTGCCCGCCCCGTATTCTCACCGCGATCCTGTCCGGTGATGTCACTCGCTCTCCGTGCGCACTGGCCGCTCCCCGTGCGCGCTGGCCCTGCGAGTCCAGCGGTTGCTCACGCCTCTGCCCGAATGCGGGCGGGTGGCCCCGGACTGTGGGAAGCGGTGGTGTTCTCATGCATTTCACTCGGAAATAACGTGCTGAACACATCCCAAGTAAGATAGTTTGCAGGAAAATAAGACACGACATAGTGCAACAGAGGGAACACGGGGACTCCGACATTGAAAAGATTTGTGATCTTTTTAATGAAGAAGAAAAAACTCTAATGAAGAAAACTTCTTAATCGCCTTTTTGAAGAATATATATTTCATAAAAGTGTTTATATAATGGGGTTTTTAAGTGAATAAATATTTTAAAACGTGCTCAGTTATAATTTTAATTTCTAATAGGGCAAATGATGATATAATGTGTATAAATTTAGAGTCTTTGGGGTCCTCAGTAATATTTAAATATGTACAAATACCCTGAGATCAAAATGTTTGAGGACTGTTGCTCTGTCAGTTGACTGTCTTAATAATATTTCTCATTATCTGAAATACTTTTGTTTTCTGTTCCCATTATGGATTTTATTCTTAAGAGAAACCTGGAAGGTTGGTGGGGCTTTTTACAGATGGGGAACAGAGAGAGCTCAGAGAGGCTGAGTGGAGTGGAAGGTCCACTCAGCTGGTGTCAGAGATGGGAATTGACTCTTAAGTATGTGTTCCGTTATTTTTTCTTGTTGAATACAAGCCCTACACCGAGTCGCTAAATTTCTTCAACAAATGTGCCAAAGCACTTCCCGTGATGGGCAGGCCCTGCTTGGGGCTGGGTGGCAGAGCTCAGCTCCCCAGAGCACGGTCCCTGCCTCTGCTCTTGAGGGCCGTGTGTGTCCTGTGATGGTGGGAGCACTGTTGGTGGTGGCAGGGAGCAGACACTCAAGGTCTGGAGTTCCCAGAGGAACGGATGGCAGAATGGAAACCTCAAGAAGACATTGGGAGTAGGCCCACTAAACAACATTTCTTGGAGTAATAATCAGCTTAGGGCATACATACAGCAGTCCCCCCATACCTGTGATTTCCGCTCCCTGCGGTTGGAAGCAGGTGGCCCTCTTCTGACATGTTACCACAAGGTCGTGGTAGCCTAACGCTGTGTCACGGTGCCTCGCTTGATGTCCCAAGAAGAAGAGTGAGTGCCACCTGGTAAGAGATGTAGAGGGAGAGAGACCACATTCACGGCTTTTACAGCAAACCATTAGAGTTGCCTGTTTTATTACTGTTAATCTCTTACTGCGCCTGATTTCCGAGTTAGACTCAGTGAGAGGTACGTCTGTGTAGGAGAAAACCGTACAGCTAGGGTTCAGCACCCTGTGGCTTCAGGCACCGGCTGGGGGTCCGGGCGGGGGGGGGGGGGGCGATCCTGGAGCGAGGGAAGCCTCCTATGGGAGTCAGTGAGGGTCGTGTTTATTGAATGAGCATTTGCTTGGTCCCCAGCACTGTCCTGGGGACATAAAGATGAGTGAGGTGGGGCTTTTCTCTTTATGGTACTTACTTTAGTTTACGCTAAGTCATGATGTGACCCTGATGGTCCTGTATGGTTTCCATTTGTTCTTTCTAGTGCAGTGGTACAAAGCTTTCTCCCAAGCTGGCCCTTAGGTGGCCCTTGCTCAGTTGTTTTCTGTTGGAGGAATATTTGTAATCCTTCATTTCTAGAGCGCTGAGACACACAGACCTTGAATCAAATGAATAAGCAAGACTTCTCATGCTCAGATGATCAGTTTGGGCCATTTTGGCTGTGGATGACCTAAGGAACTCTACTTCTCTTGCCAAGGGGACTAGACTGCTAGGATGAGCTAAGAGCAGTGGGATTCAGCATACGTGGCGGCAGCTGACCCTGTTGGGTTTAAAGGTGATTCTGGCTTCAGCAGGCAGAACTCCCGGCAGGACCAGGGCGAGGACAGGATCTGCTTAAAATACTAAGTTCCTAACGGTATTGGGTATCCAGGGATGGACCAGACGTCTTCATACAGGAGCACCCTTCATTCTCCATTGTTGAACTTTTTAGGTAGGCAGAGACTAGACTTCGTAGTATTTTGAGGAAAGTGTGTTAGGTAATACATCCAATTTAAAGATTTTATGATCCTGGAATCAAGTACTGAGTTAACAGGAGTTCAAAATCTTGGTCTTTCCCACAATAAAGCAAAAACATTTCATTATAAGCATTTATTAAAAAAAAAAAAAATACTGGTCTTTGACACAAGTACAGCCTGGGAAAACCATACAAAATCGTAAATCTTTGTGAGATGAAGTCAGTTCAGCAGTTTTTAAAATGATGCTTACCCTATATCAGGGTCTTTGTATTTTCTCTGTGTACAGACCATGTCTCTGTGCTCAAGCAATTAATGTTTTTCAAATTACGTTTTAGTCTTAGAACTCATTACGTGAAATAACACGCAAGGTCTCAAGTGGTGGTTTTCACTCTTGGCAAAACATGGAGTTACCTGGGGGAGCTTTTAGGGACCCCGACGAGCAGGCCTTGAGTCCAGTCATGCCTGAGCCCATGAGGCGGGACCCAGGCATCGCTGATCTGCAGACTTCCCCGGGGTGGGGGGCACTGTGTGCTCAGGGCCTGACAGCCCTGGTCTCGGGTCTAGACCAGCAAGGCAGGTCTGGTGGAAGGGCAGGAGACGGAGGGGTTCAAAGACGGACGGCCCCCGCCCAGGTGCCTTCCCCCGACATCTCAGCGGAGTGGGAAGCTCGGCTTCAGTGGATTGACATGAACGCTTGATGCCAGAAGCAGTGCGAGCGGACGGTGTGCTCTGGCCACAGGAGAAAAACCGAACGGTTTGTGGGTCAGACAGCGCCCGCGAACTAGCGCAGTAGTAAGAGGCAGGAGGGGCAGGTGGTGGCCAGGTCTGGGGACCCGTGAGGACTGCCGAGCTCTGCTTGGTCCACGGGGGCACGTGCCGGCTAGGCTCCCTCTAACCGTGGCCGCGGCTTCCTGTTTTTCAGGAGAAGCCGCATGTGTGCATTGTTTGGAAGCCTTTATTATTGTATTTTAGTCATTATGTTAATTGACCAAAACATCGGCAGGGAAAGCGCCCAGACTTTAATGAGCTTTGCAAGCGGCCGCAGGCAGCCAGCGCCCAGGGCCCCGCAGGCCCGCACCTTCCCGCCGGGCTGCCACCTTCCCGCTGGGCTGCCGCCTTCCCTGTCCCGCGCTGTCGCCTCTGACGCCGCGGCGGTTGGGCTGTTCTCGAGCTGCTCGGAGTTCGCGGTGTGACCCTTGTTTCTGGCTTCCTTCGTTGGGTGTGTGGTTGCGGATTGCCGCGGTCCTCACTTGGCAGGAACCAGTCTGGTTACGGGTCACCTGTTGTTCCGTTACATAACACGCTGTCACTTTGTCCCTTCTCTGCGGCCCCGTGACTTGTTTCCAGTCGGGGCTGTCGCACACACGTGCTGCTGTGAGTTTCTGCGTGTCCGGGCCACGACAGACGCGGCCGGTCGGTTCCCCAGTGAGCCAGCAGCTTCTCCTCCCGCCGGGAGCGCCACCTTCGCTCTGCCCGCGGAGTGTTGTAGCCTTTCTGGTGTGCGCAGTGGTACTTTGAGTTTTAACCTGCAGTTCTGTGCTAATAGAGACCTTATGTTTCTTATCCGTTCGTTCTCTTCCGTGAGGCTGTCATTTAAGTCTTTCCGACTTTCCTACTGGGTTGAGTATCTTATTTTGAGTTCATAGACTTTCTTGTTGGTAGCGGTGTTAAGCTTGCGCAGAATCGAGCAGATAGTGCCTAGCTCCTGCATGTCCTGCACGTGCCTTATTCTCCCCCTCGAGCTGTCGCCTGCTCTTAGCACCTGGTGTCAGTGTGATACACACGTAACAACGCGTAACAACTCGTGAAACAATTCTGACACATCACTAGCTACTAAAGTCAGTACTTTACACGAGGGTTCATGGTCGCCACAGTTCTGCTTGCTCAAATGTCACACGGTTGGATCATACGGTGTGCGGCCTTTGCAGAACTGCCTTCTCTCGCTAAGCAGTGTGCTCTTAAGGATTCCTCACATCTCTTCATGGCTTGCTATGGTTCTTTACTGCTGAATAATGCTCCGTTGTCTGGATGCTCCAGTGGTTGTTTGTTTACGTTTTGAAGGCTGTCTTGGTTGCTTCCAGTTTTGGGCAGTTATAACCTGTTGTACACATTTGTGTGCAGGTTTTTAGCTCCTTTGGGTCAATGTAGAGGACCACTGTGCTAGATGGTCCAGTGAGACTGTGTTTGGCTTTGCAGGAAGTCACCAGACTCCTCCAAAGTGGTGGGGCCACTTTGTATTCTGCATTTTGCATTCATTTTGCGTTTTGCGAATGCATTGCATTTGCACCAGTAATGAATGAGAGTTGCTGTTGCTCCACATCCGCTTCGGCTTTTGGTATTATTTTTACTGTTTTTTAATTTTAGTCTTTCTAATAGGGTTGCAGTAGTATCTCATTGTGTAAATTGCAGTTCCCTTATGAGATAGAATGCAAAGCCTCTGTTCGCATGCTGCCTTGCCATCTGTACATCTTTGGTGAAGAGCTCCGTCCCAGGAGTTCTTTAGATATGCTGTGTTTGAGCTCTTTGTACTTTGCTGTTCACTCTTTTAAGGATATCCTTTCATGAAAGAAGTTCCTAATCTTAATATTGTCTAATTTATCAGTCCTTTCATGTTTCACTTTTGGGACCTGTGTAAGGAATGTTTGACAATTGTAAGATTATGAAGACCTTTTCCTGTATTTTCACCTAGAAGCTTTATTGTTTTACTTCTCACCTTGAGAGTGGTAATTCATCCTCTGCTGTCGAAGGGCATTTGCAAGGCTGTTGTAAATGACGCTTCTGTGAGCATTTTTAAACATGTGTTTTTGGTCCCTCTGTGTGCACATTTATGTGGGATGCACCTAGGAGCGGAATTGCCGGGTTGCCGGGGTCTGTGTGTGGTCAGCTGTGGTCAGTGCTGCCAGATGGTTTTTGAGCGCCCGTCATGATGTTCACTCTCTCTAGTGGGTGTGAGGTTCCGGTTGCTCCACATCCTCCTCTGTCCTTTTTTTTTTCCTGTCTTTTTAATTTTAGCCCTCCTAGTAGATGTGCAGTTTACTTTTCTAAAAGAGTATTTTTTGTTTCCTCTTTATCATACCTTGGATTTCTCACAACAGCCTCGTAGGTAAGCAGGATGGAGATCAGCCTCTCCTTTGGCTGAAGAACCAAGCTGAGCAGCAGATACCTGCTTCGCAGAGACCTTACTGAGCACTTAGCAGGACTGACATTCCAAACCTCATGACTCCCAGCACTGCTTCCATCACCGTCTCCCTAATCTGTGACCGGTCACCCATGTTTTAATCTACAGATACCCATTTTTTAAGATATGTACATTAAAAATAGTATGTACCATGCATGCATACTTCATTGGAAATTGGGACAGAATCTGGACTGGGCTCTCCACAATTTTCTGTGGCATCCTTTAGCTCTACTTGATCGTTGCAGTGCTAACATATGTAGTACGTTTGAGGAGCTGAGAAACAGCATAGTGGCAGCAAATACATCCACAAGAAATTACTCTATTTATACAGAAAATCAGTTTTTTGCATTGTCTAAGGGAAGCATTATTCTCAGCAGTACACTCCCAGGCCCTGTTACTTTTAGACCTTGGTCCTTGAATTGTTTTAGCCAGATGGGGAGGCTATAGGCACTGGAGGTATTATTTTGTTGTAATCTGGACGCACCATTGTTTTGTTAAGTTGGGATAATGTGTGTGGTGTTTAAGTGTACACCCACCAGAGTCTAAAGTCTTTAGAAATAAAAATGTACAGGTACTAAAAGCAAATATTTGAAAGAGGATTGATACTCCTTTTAAAATAGAGACAGTTTCATAATAGGAGGCTTGAAAAGGCAAGTCCGCACAGATACAAGAGCTGACAAAGCGGGCGTATTGAAGGCACATCTGGGCAAAGGGGAGCTTTGCTGTGGGAATGCGAGCGACCTGAGCCTGGCAGGGACTGTTTAGTGAGTCTCGGACCAGGTATTTCTCTTTAACTCTGTGTCAGGTAATATTTCATATCATTTATCATGAAGCCAGTATCAGGGTTTCAGACTCTAATTGTCTCACTGACACCACTTATGGTTTAGACAAACAGGGTACTTTGACCTGACTCCCAGTTGTGACTGTATTTTATACTGAAAGACTAAACAGAGTTAGTCTTACAATTGACATAAAATACTGTTGGTAAAACCCATGTTCACTTGCTGTTTTTACAGTAGGCACAAGGTTGAGATTGGGGTCTCATCTCAGGAATCATGACCTTGAGAGGCATGGGAGCCTGATTAATTAGGAGAGAGTCTTAAACTGTGAGTTCAAGATTACTTCTAGTTCTGCCCCGGCTAATTGTGTGATTTTGACTAAGTGGCTAAGTTTTTTTGGGGTCTTAGTTTCCTTAGCTCTTCAACCAGGGGACGGAGTGTAGAACTCAGCTTTTCCCCCGTAGTAAGTTTTTTTCCTTCTCAACCTAACCTCTTTGGAATAGGTAATACATTATAATGCTTTGAATTTAAAAAACATGGAACATGTGCCAGGCTTTGGAGATACAGTGACGGAGTAGAAAGATGTCAGGGGTGCAAGCACTGCAGAGTTTGATCTGAAAAAGTCCAGCTGTGCTCAGACCTGAAAGACCAGTATGGGACGAACAGGAGAAAACAGGAGAAGAAGCTAGATAAGAGTAGAAATAACACACGCGCACACACACACACACACACACACACACACGAAAGTAAGGAGAAGAAGGTGTGGTAGCTGAAGTGGGGTCCTACTGGAAGTAGGGGCGACAGTTGTCAGACTTCTTGAAGGCCTGTTTGGTGACCTCAGAAAGCATCCTGATGTCAGAATGAAAAGCTGAGAAAATGCCTCCATGGTTAGCTGGGCTCTTGGGACAAGATCTTGGAAGACGGACGCCTGGATGGCTCAGTGGGTTAAGGTCTGCCCTCCGCTCAGGTCGTGATCCCCGGGTCCTGGGGTCCAGTTCCTTATCAGGCTTCCTGCTCAGCGGGGGGTCTGTTTCTCCCTTTGCCCTTCCCCCTCCCCCTGCTCATGCTTATGGGCTCTCTTTCTCTCAAATCAATCAATCAATCAATCAATCAATAAACTCTGTAGACGGGCCTGTTGAGAGAAGTAGAGATTTCAACTACTTTTTGGAAGATTTTTATTCAAAACAAAACAAACAAAAAAAAACAGATGCAAAGTTTGGGAATTAGTTTAGAAACTGAAATGGGTGTATCCCATTTTAATATCAAAAATGCCTCCACAGGATTTACGGATGGCCAAGATCCTCAGTGCCTAGTGCTTAAGGGTTTAAGTTTAGGGAGAGGCAAATTGGGGTTGAATCAGTGGAATGTTGCAAGTGCAGTTTGCTCAACCGTCACCTATCACAGAGAGGCATGTAGTGTAAGAGATCCAGCAGGGCGCCTGGCTGGCTCAGTCCGTGGAGCAGGGGGCTCTTGATCTTGGGGTTGTAAGTTCGAGCCCCACATCGGGCGTAGCGATCACTTAAAATCTTAAAAAAAAAAAAAAATCAACTTAGTTCTTTAGATTGGAGATAGGGACAGACCTTTTAGTTGACTGGGCTGATTGCTGTGTCGGTCTTGGGAGAAGAGCAGTTTGTGGACTTGTCCAGGCCCCATCACGGGCCAGCCTGCATGATGCTGTGACGGAGCGTGGCTGTGGAGGGCCGGCCAGGCTATCGCAGGCGAGCGAGAGCGTTTGGAGGCAGCCGTGCTGCTGAGCCGCTGGTAGGCTCTTGTCGCAGAAGCGTCCGGAAGCATTCTCTTATTTAATCTGCAAACTCGGAGCTTGGCTTTATTATCCGGGGGCTGGCTGATAAGTAGTTATTCTTACATACTACTGAGAACGTCTACGTAAAGAGCTAAATTGATGTTGGAATGAGTTCACATGTTTTCAAGGAAAACAGCTGCTCAGACAGTTTCTGGTTTTTGCCATCGGTTTGTGTTTACATTTGGTAGTGAATTTGCGTTCTTGGTTCGGGAAGGGTGAGGGGTGAAGAGAACGTGGTCGTGTGTGTGTGCGTGTGTGCGTGTGTGCGCGCGCGAGTGTGTGTGCGTGTGTGAGTGTGTGTGAGTGTGTGCGTGCATGTGTGCGTGTGTGGGAATTAGTGTGTGCGCGCGAGTGTGTGAGTGTGTGTGTGCGTGTGTGTGCGAGTGTGTGTGCGTGCGTGTGCGTGTGTGTGTGAGTGAGGCGGCTGTCTCGGTAAACCAGCTGGAATCCGCCGCGGGGTCCCCCTGCCTGAGATCTCACCGGGACCCCCGCGGGGTGCGGGCAGAATGCTGTCCCCGGTGAGCGTTTAGACTGGAGCGCTGCGGAATGCACGCGGCTCCGTGCTTCTGTCGTGTGTGGGGGCCGCAGACACTACCTGTGCTGACTGCGGGGACACAAGGAATACGTGGGGCCCGAGTCCCATGGGAAGCCCCTCCGCGGGCGGCCTCCAGGGGGCTGACCGCTAAGAGGCTGCCCTTCGTGCGGCCGGGCCTTCCTGCCATCCCTGGCCCCGTGGGACGTCTGGTGGCCTCTGCGGCTGCGGAGTTTTCACGCGGCCCCGGCCGGGAGCGTTTGCAGGAGGTGTTCACAGGGCTCGTGGCCTCCCGACGCGTGTCCTCAGGACCCGTCAATTTCCTAGACCTCTTTCTGGAAAACATACTCTGCGGACCAGAAATCTGAACGAGCTTGAAGAGGTGACAGGCAGAGGGTTAAGGCCTGGGGCACGACCCAGAGAGGCAGTGAAGTGGGGATGAGGGAGCCCGGCTCCCCCGGGAGAGAGGGACACGCTTCCCCAGTGCCGGGCCGGCCGGGGACAGAGCGGGCTCGCTGTGCCGGTCCGGAGATGCTGTGGATTTTTAAATTACGCTCAGTGTGGACACTAAAGCATGCTTTCCCCTCCAGTTAAGCCTTAACTGGAGTTAGCATTGTTTTAAGTTTGTCTTTGAACCAAATTAATATTGTATTATCGCTGGGGGAGGAGACTTCGTGAAAATGGGATTGATTCTGTTTTGAGCTTTGTTAGAGAGGGAAATCTTGCTTCTTAAAATAAATATCTTCTCTGGAAAAATCTTAATTCATAAAGCAAAACAATGTTGTTTTTGGTTTTAAATGTGTAGCTTCTTTTCTCTTAGGGTTTTATCTGTCAGTCGTAGTTAATTACATCCTTTCTCATCTCGGGTAACTTGAAGCAGTTTCAACAGGAGAAACTGTGAACATTGTTTCATTCTACTACCTGAAATAGCCTTTTAATTTTGCTTTTTTTTTTTTTTTTTTGTAAAGATTTTCTTTATTTATTAGAGATCTCAAGTAGGCAGAGATGTGGCAGAGAGAGAGGGAAGCAGGCTCCCTGCTGAGCAGCGAGCCCGATGCGGGACTCGATCCCAGGACCCTGCGATCATGACCTGAGCCGAAGGCAGCGGCTTAACCCCCTGAGCCACCCAAGAGCCCCTTAATTTTGTTTTCTGGTAAGGAGCTCCCTCATGACTTCATTCAGCCATTAGGTGGAAACACTCACTAGAGTTTTAAAACACAATTTTCAACACATATTTTACTTGAACACTCCCAATGTCTAAACTACTTCTTTCTATAGTATGAACTTTCCCAAAGGGAATAATGTATCACTTGACATGGTCCCAACCATCATTTTATCTGGGCCCAGAGAGTGTAAACCATTTTGTTACTAATTGAACTATAGTAGAAATTTTGAATACATGGTCTTTGAACATAATGTGGATATAGTGAGGAGTAAATACAACAGGAGTTCTGTGGTGGCCCATTCTGTTTCTGGATGAGGTTGTTTGGTTGAATTATATTAGTGTTTCTCGAAACTGTAATCTGCTAATCTTTAATCTGCTTCACTCAAGGGTCTGCTGGAGGAACTTGGGAAGGGGTCGTCCGCCTTCTCCATGGCTCTGTCTGCTCCCGTCTCCTCTGTGGCCGCCGCCGCCTCCCACTGGAGGCTTCCTCAGTTCTTGCCGGCGCAGATGCCAGTGTAGGGGTGGGGACTTCTGGCCCAAGCTGGGCTGCAGGTTGTTTTCTCAAAGGAGGGACTTAAAAGGTCTGTTGAAAATCGGGAATGCCGGTGTTTACCGCATGGACTTTTGAGAAACAGGAGACTCTGGAGCTTACTTGAGTCTTAAAATCAACCCTACTTTACTTCCAGATTTCCAGATTTCAATACTTTTGAGTCAAATTTGATACAAAGAATTGTATATAATGTAGTTCAAGTTTTTGTATCATTATTATGTGTTATATATATTTGTGCCTAAATTGTAAGACTTGGAGTATATTATTTTAAAGAATTGTAGAGGTTTAGGACATCTTTATTTTCTGAGATTCCTGACAAATTATTGTGAGTAGTCCATATTTTTACTTGAAAATACTTTTGTGTTTATAGCCGTTGACCTACGTGGGTCCGTAGAAGCATGTCATGAAGCCTAGGGATTGTCCAAAGCGCTGTGGACAAAGGTGTTCCTAAACCCTGGCCATGTGGCAGAACGGAAGTTTTTCCTCTCTGACTTAATCTTGCTCTGCAGCAGTTTTCAGAGGTAGATTGAATTAGTGAATTGCCTTTATGCTTCTACTCAAGTTTTGTTTGCTGAGCGACTTGAGATGATCCGTGTGGGCTACCGATGGACTTAGAGACGAAATGCCTCTAGGATTTCCAGTGACTTTGAAGCCGTATGAAGCAGGAAGGCAAGGATAAGAGATGTCATGGCTTTTGCGTGTCTTTGGGTGGATGTCAACTCGGCAGTTTAGTTTCAGGTTCTAACGACTCTACCAGCAGAGGCTTACAGCCCTGCTGTCCTGTGCCTCAGTCTTCCCAGCATTCCTTGTGTCTGCCCTAAAATCACGTCCTTTCGAAAAACTGAAGACACCATTAATTTCTTCAAAATTGTCCCGTTAATTTCTGACGTAGTTTCTAAACAATAACCACGTAATTTAGTTTTATTTATGTGATGAGAATAACAACTGGTATTTATTGTCTATACTTATGCAATTTTATAGATGGAGTTTTAACATTGAACGCGGAGAACACTAATTATGCCTATCAAGTTCCAAACTTCCATAAGTGTGAAATCTGTCTGCTATCTTTTCCAAAAGAGTCCCAGTTTCAACGCCACATGAGGGATCACGAGCGAAATGACAAGGTATGTATTCTCAAGAGGGTTGTCAGAAATGTGAGCGTTGAAACTGGAGGTATTGTAGCAATTGGCAAGCCAAACACAAATTTTTCTTGTAACTTAGATCCCTAAATTGTGGGGCATTTTATCTTCACGAACACCTACCTTGACGTTCCGTGCTTAGTTGTAGTCGTATTCCTAAGCCTTTACTGGTTGGTGAGGTGACATGAGAGTTGGTCTAGCGAATCTGTGTGTCAGAGTTCTGAGTCCGTGGACAGAGAAGCCATCTCAAAGCAGGACTTGGAGTGGGGTCGGTTCCTGAGTGACTGTGCAGAACTGGAGTATCTTGATGTGCTTTTCTCCAGTAGGGAGTGTTATCTCCAAGTAGGCTTGCCTTTGCAGTGGTTTTCCTGGGGTTTTCCATTGCATCTCCGCAGGGAGTAACACTTAAGAGACTGGAATCCTTTTCTGCAGGGGCCCTTGCAGACTCGGTTAAGAGTATTAGTGTCTTAATGGAATGGTGTCCCTGCCAGATATAAAATGGCAGTTAAAATGACCATTAAAAAATGACCGTTGATTTCCCCTAGGTTTGGAGCACATAGGTCAGGACAATGCCAGGGACCTCTTCTCGAGGGAACAGAACATGACTAACTGGCTTTGTTTTCAGCGCGACTGTGAACTAGAATATATGATAACACATACTGTTGCTAGTACCGGTATCAGCTGTATTACGCTCCTAAGTTGAAAATCTGAAAATACGGACTCTCTTGTGCCTTGATATTCAGAGAGAAATACCAGTGATTATCTTTCTGCAAGGAAGTGGCAGAATGCCTTTCATTTGGGGAAAATTTTAGACTGCGATAAGCAACTGTCTTAAAATCTAGTGAAGGTTTTTATGACTACTGATTCTACTTGAAGTGACTCGTTAGAGCAGTGGAGTTGGTCAGAAAAGAGGGAAAAATCCACCCGCGGGAGCAGAGTCCCTCACACTCCAGTTCGTGGAGACTACCGGGTACACTGCCATGCAGCGCGTTTTATTCAAGGTGTGTTCTGTTCTGCATGGGTGAGTTGTCGCCTTATAATCCTTAGAGAAACTCTGTAAGGAGCTTTGCTGTGTCCATTTTGGATTTACTGACTTAGGTGCGGGACAGACCAGAAGTTCTTAGATCGCCTGTAGATTATGGTACTTGTTGATATTTGAATGGCATTTATTGTGGAAAGATTGTATTTCAGTGGCTTCTTGACTTTTCTCTCCAAATAGCCACATCGATGTGACCAGTGCCCCCAAACATTTAATGTTGAATTCAACCTGACACTTCACAAATGCACCCACAATGGGGAAGAGCCTACCTGTCCTGTGTGTAACAAGAAATTCTCCAGAGTGGCTAGTCTCAAAGCGCATATTATGCTCCATGAAAAGGAAGAGGTAATTATTTTGGCCTATACTTTGTTCATGGATTTTTAAATGCATCTAATCCTTAGGGGGACTGTAGGTATCAACTAGTTTAACAAGCCTTTCCTACGGATTTCAAGGAGTTCGTTATCATTCAGTGTGCCTTGCCTGACTCTCTACGCCACTGACAGATCCGTTTGTTTTCTGGCCGGTCAGTACCTTAGGGCAGACACCTCAGTGTGTCCTGTATCTGGAGGACCCAGACAGGCCCACGTAGGATTCCGCAGTGGTCCAGAGAAAACGTTTTGGCTCTGGAGTCGGAAGCATCTCCTTGCTTGGCTTCTGGATCCACTGACATGTGGGAATTTGGGAAAAGAGGAGATATTCACGATGACCCAGAGCCGTTTACACAGCACAGTGAGCCCTTCTGAAAGGCCCACAGCTGTCGCTGTGAGATGACAGGGCTGCGTGGCTGCTGTGTGAGCGGGGGCTTCCTGGTGCTGGGGTGGGCGGGCCCGACTTGGAGTACAGATGGCTGTTGCTTTCTAAATATTAAGCCCCCATGTCCCTGATTACTATTGTGTGAAATTAGGAAAATGCAAATGGTAAAAAGAAAGTAAGTTCCCTTTATTTCCGCTGTCCCAGGGTGGGTTGTAGGAAACTGTTTGGGGTACTTTCCTCCTGAGGCAGAGAAACAAACACGGTATTTACATTGCATATATAAAAATTAAGTTCATACTTTCTGTACACGCTCATCTCTTCTTTTTAATATAAACTGTTTTTATCTTCGTAAAAGTTACTGTATAAATGTGTGTTTATTTTGGAACGAAATTAGAAACTAAAGATTAGCAAGAGCAATATTATTAGAAGAACCAAGAATCATAGAATCTGGAGAGAATGCATGTGCAGTCTTTCAGACTTTTTTTTCTTTTTTGCTATATATGCTTTCCATAACTATTTAAGAATAGCTTTCTTTCTTTCTTTCTTTTTTTTTTTTTTTAAGATTTTATTCATTTATTTGACATAAACACAGAGAGAGAGAGGGAACACAAGCAGGGGGAGTGGGAGAGGGGGAAGCAGGCCTCCCTCTAAGCAGGGAGCCCGATGTGGGGCTGCATCCCAGGACCCCAGGATCACGACCTGAGCTGAAGCCCGATGCTGAACGACTGAGCCCCCCAGGCGTCCCTGAAGAATAGTTTTTTAATTCAAAAATGTTTATGCTGCTGCTTTTTAACCTGCCCCTTTTCCCTAATCTATTTGAGACGTGTCTCCCCCATTTTCACTGGCTGTAGGATGAAGGTTTCCCCATGTCAGTATTTTAAGCTACTTTCTTAGTCTCTTGCATCCAGATACAGCGCAATGATATGCAATCATTTCTTCTGTTATTCAACGTTTATTTATACTTTTTAAATGCTCCCCATAGTGCATCTTCTTATGTATCTTTAATTATTTCATTAGGATAGATTCCTGTAGGTGGATCTACTAGATTAATACTACTTTTTCACCTTCTTTGTAGAATGCCACATGACGTTCTAGAAAGCCTCTGCTGCTCCGCACCTTCCCCTGCCGAGGTCAGCTAGGCCGCGTCTCACTCATTGCTTTCTTGGTTTTTTTGAAAAGCAGAGAGCGCCTACGTTAAATGGTGTATTAAAGTCCTCTGGCCTGAGTTCTGCGTGCCCGTATTGGGAGCCGTGAATAGCCGAGGGTGCCAAGCGTGATTTCCTGTTCTTCTGGAAGTCGCTTCTGTGTCCTTCCCCAGGCATCCCGGGTGCACGCAGATCTGCTCTGCAGCCCCGTTAACACGGGCCATCCATTCTGTGCCTTTTGTCTTGCGCGGACTGTGCCTCCGCTCTTGGGACACTTCCGTGCACGGGGCCGGGGGGGGGGGGGCGTGTCTCGGTCTTTTCATCGGCACGTGGCATTCCGGTGGACACACATACCGTGACCAGCAGGTTGCCCCGGTAGACTCGTAGGTGGTTTTCAGCCTTGTGTCTATACAAACAGGCTACAGCGAACAGACTGTCCATTTTCAGAATCTGGTTCTTGCACTTGCTTAGACGTACTTCCCAAATCTGAAATGATTTCCTAAAACCCCACCACATCTCACAGCGCAGGCGCACGTGGGGCACAGCACACACGTGCATTGTACAAGCGGGGTTCACACCGATCCTTCACCTCCAGTCTCCCCTTCCAGGACTCCCACAGGCCTCCCCTGTCCTCCTCCACGGGGAACCGGGCTCCAGCACCGGCACACTCGTTCACGCCTTTGCTCCGTCCTGTCGTTGCCTCTGACACAGTTTCGCAGTGGCCTGGCTCAGCCCGTCAGTCCACCCACTGAACGCCGTGTGGGATCTGAAGGACGTCGGGGCTCGTGGGTTCAGTCTGCGTCATGTTTGCGGCCCGTCCCTTCCCAGGTGCACTAACTGCCCTTGACGTGGGTCCGGTTGGTGTGACCACAAAGACAGTCCCAGGCAGAGCAGGCGTTGAGGGCGGTGGGGGGGGTCATTTTCAGTGTCTGGAGAGGAGCTCACTCTTACAAGTCAGAGTGGCAGGAACAAGGAGCATCAGAAGAGCCGCGGCCTCCTGTGCCCTCCGTCTGGTCCTGCCAGGGCTCCCGGGCACCATCACCACCTCGTGTTTCCGCGGTATCTTTGCTCTGTCTCTCTGTCATGATAAGCAAATGTTCGTGTGCTTCCTGTTTTCCTTTTCTGGTTTATTATTAATATGAACATTAGAATTTTGCCTCTTTTAAAAAAATCAGTTGGTATATTCACTTTGAATTAAATTCTTAGATTGTTACAGGGGAAGATGCATATGTTTACGGTACTGAGTCTTCATGGTCCAAACACTTCGTAGCCGTGCCCCCTTTCCCACGTGATAGGTAGACGGCGAACACCTGACTGGATGACGGGCGCAGGGAGGTTAATCAGATCGAACCCCAGACTTAGAAGCTCCCGTGGCGATGCTCTCAGGTCCCTCCCTCCTCGGGAGCTTGTATCACTTTACTGGCAGTCAATAAACCTTGCTTTGCTGCCACCAAAAACCCCCCCCAAAACAAAAAAAATCTTGGTACTGTTTTGTTCATGTGGATTCAGTATGGTATTTAAGTTCTGAACGGTTCTAGGATTTTTACTAATGCCATCGCAGGGGCCTTTCTGTTGGGGGTTGGTCATCTGTCCACAGGGGAGGAGTGTTTTCCTGTTCGATTTGTCGCCTACCGTCCTGCCAGATTCTCTCTGGGCTTTCGGCTGTGCGGCCCTGTCTACAAGTAGTGATAAGAACTTTTGTTTTCACTAGCGCGTGGGGGGTGTTCTGAAATAAAACAGCTGCGGATCATTGTAAGTCATCGCCGTATGTGGTGATGGCGAACCCCCCTCTTGTTTTGAGAAATTCCGCTCTTGAAAAGCCGGTGCAGTGAATACTTGGGAACAGTGAATCCCTTACCTGGATTGAGTTACAGACTTCGCCAGACACCAGCCCTGCCGTTCCTGCCTGTCCCTCCCGGGCTCCGTGACCGTCACACACTCCTGATGACAGAGCCCTCGCACACCCCAGAACGGCCCTCGCTGCGGCGGGTGGTGCTCAGAGACCCGAGGGGCTCCCGCTGGGCGGTGGCGGGGCCGCTGGGGGTCTGGAGCTTTCCTGCTCCCGCCCAGCCTGAGGGTGGTTTTTGTTCGTGTTCAGAGCTCCGAGCCCCGCAGCCCAGCAGGTCCTTGTCTGCCTCACTTAGCAGCCCCCTGAGAAGCGGCCCCACGCGGCTCGGGCCCGCACAGCCTTTACGCCCGGGATACCCCAGTCCACGCGGAGGGTCGCTGCACCCCGCCTTCCCCACGGTGACCCCCAGACCCACCTTCGCAGAGGTTCTCAGGCTCACATCTCCCCTGTGGGGGCCGGCGCCCCGGCTCCGCCGTACGTCTGTCCTGCTGCGGCCTCGGTGGTCACTGGGCGGTGGAGATGCTGGGTGAAGACTCGAGCGCCCACCTGCGGGGGGGGTGGGAGCAGAACCTGACCGGAGCGGGGGACGCGGCCGCAGCTCGCGCGTGTGCAGCCCGTGCGATGGCGTGGGGAAGGCGTCAGGACGGTGGGGATGTGGGGTCTGTGCTGGGAATACAACGAGGTGAACCCGGGCTGCGGGTGTGGGGCTGCTCTCGCAGGGCCTGCCGGGGGCTGTGGTGGCCGTCCCCTCGCGGCACCCCGCGACTCACTGCGCTGCTGCTTTGGAGCTGCCTTCTAAATCCGCCGTGACTGTCCACGTGGCGGGGCAGGGGAAGAGCAGGGATTCATCATCTCTGGCAGTTCTTAGTTTCTTGGACGTTCGTTTTAGAATCTTCCCTCCATTGTGTTTTCTCGTCCACATGCTTCGTCCGTCTTCTTTCCCGTGTTGTTCCTCCAGCTGGAGCTCACCGTCCTCTCTGATGACGATCCTCTGCGGGTGTCCAGTGTCTGCGGTTGGAAGCTGTGCGATGACGTCATCCCGCGATGTCGTCACCTGACCCTCACCTGACCCTCAGCGTCATCGCTGACCCCTGCTGTCTTTGCCTTTCACTGTCACGGGTGTGAGGACATCAGCGTTCCATCCGGACTCTTCTTTTCCCTAGAAAGATCTTTGAGGAGCAGTATTTCTGGAGAGGTAGACTCACGTTTCTATCACTACTGCCAGCCTGTCTTCTCTTTCTTCTCTTTGAGTCTGAAAGACTCTGATTCTCGGACCCTGAGTGATCGTGGGAGAGCAAGTGGCGACCAGAGGGCTCCGGGGGGCCGGGGTCCGCAGCAGGTGGTGGGATGACTGTGGCTGCCCTGTCTTGGCCGCGGCATCTGCTGCCAGAAGTTTCTGGAGGCTGGGGAGAGATACTCGGTCCCCTGATATCATCACCCCACGCTGGGCAGGAGTTCCTGACGGGGTTGTCCAGGGGCAGAAGCAAAAAGGCTTTGCTGTTTCAGATGTGGAAATACACTGGCCTGGTGTGAGGACTAGAGCCCTCTTTTCTGAGAGGTCATGTTAGGGCCCAGGTTCAGAGTCTGCCTCTGTCTCCTGTGTGGCCTTGTGTAGCTCTTTGCTGGGCCGCTGTGCCCTCCGAGGCTGCCGGGACCCTACCTGGCCTCCTGTCTCTGAATCAGCCCTTCGTCCCGTGGCTCAATGAAAAGGAGGAGGAAGGGGGCGGCTTCTCCTGCGAGGCCTGGTCCATGTGTGGGAACGCACGGTCCCCACACGGGGTGCTGGGGCTCGTGTTTTGAGTTGGAGAGCTGTGTGCTCTGCGAGGAAATGTGTTCCCGGCTGAGAAAGAAGTAGGTACCGGAACACGGTCATCAGTCTTGCCCACGTATGTTAGAACAGTACAGTTTGGGCTACATTTCTCTGTTTGGCATGTATTTATTCCTCAGCGACTTGGTCTGGATATGGTATTAGTAATACAGGAAGAGGTCCTGACCTCCGGTCACATGCAGAACTGACCTGGGAGAGTCCAGCCCACACGGAGGCCGCCCGCACCCCCCCACTCCACCACCAGTGAGAGCACAACTCGCTGATGGAGGCCTGGGGGGGCGGGAGGAAGGCCGGCCCAGCAGCGGTACGGCCATCCGTTGATTGGGTTTTTCTTTCCCTCCTGCACACCCGTTGCTGGAGAAGCCTGTGGCCTTCTGCCGACAGGCGCAGACGTAAAAATCCTTCAGGGAAAGCTGCTTCCCCTTAGTCAAAACTGGCCAAAGAGCGGTTTGCAACAGAAAATCTTTTTGATGATGCCCGCCCTCCTCCAGCCACATACCGGCTGGAAAGCTGCTCAGCAGGGCTGCCAGGGACCCTCCATCCCCTCCTGCGCCCGTCCTCAGACACGGGTGGCCCTCTGACCCCGTGCCCGGGGGTAAGTGAGGAGCTTGTCTTGCATCCATCTCTGGGCAGAAGGAGGCGGCACCGCCGGATGGCCTCCGCAGAGCGAGGCGGGAAGCCGACCTCTCATGCTGTGCCCGGAAGCAGGCAGCGCTGGGACCCTGCCAGCCCCGGTGGGGAGCTGAGCCTCACGGCACCTGACGGCAGGGAGAGTTAACCGGATGGCGCAGGACGGACGGGTCCGCCCCGTGCTTTCCGCGCCGGGGCCCTGGGACCTGCAGTGAGCCTCCCCCGCGACGAGGTCCCCGGCCGCATCTGGGCGGAGGGACAGCCGTCTGGTCCGGAGGCTCCCAGCGTAGCTCTCCAAGCGCTCAGGGTCTGGCTGAAGATACTCGGCAGACCGAGAACCATGGTAGTTCCAAGGGCATCGAGAAAAGATGGCAGATTCCCACAGTGAAGGGACCCCGATGTTGGAATTAGGTGGCAGAGATTTTAAAGCAGTCATCATAAAATTGCTTTGTGAATTGTTTTGAAACAAACAAAAGAATGAAACCGAAGCGAGAAGAACCAAATGGAAATTATGGTGAAAAAAATGTACTCAACTAAACTCAGTTGAGGGCTTGGCCGTGGAATGGGGAACCCAGAGGCTCCTGTGGAAGCCCAGGGCCTGCAGGGGACATTCACTGCTGCGTGTGGACGGTGTACCTGAGGGTCTCAGAGATGGGGCCACCGGGAAGGTCACGCGGTGGCCCCTGGCGGGGAGCCGGAAGGACAGGTGTTACAGGGGGGCAGCCACAGCCGTTAGTATCTATTGTATTTTAAACTCTGACCTGTAGAAATGAGACCTTCAGCAGGATGGGGGCTGACCAGAATGCCGTGTATTCCCTTGACGAGTTCTGCTTGTCACTTGTCCGTGATGGAAATCGTCCCACGGGTCTGTTCTAGGAGAGAAAGCAGTCACTACTAGCCTCGAGGAGAGACGTCCACTCCGAGTATGGAGAACGCAGGACAGGGGCATGTCCCTTAGCTGTTGGTGAGGAAGCAAGGTGTGGGGCTCCTCGCTCGGCTCCCTCAAGTGTGGCCGGCTGCTGGAGCGGAGGGCAGGCACGTCCTGGCTCCTGGGGCTCTCTGGGCGTGAAGCAGAGACAGAGACGACACTCTCCACCACGAGCTGTTTCCTTGTGTCCCCGGGGGCCTTGCCCTTGCTTTTGCCAAGTGAGTGAGCTGTGCTCTGAGAAGGGACAAGTGTGGATAGCTCCTGCAATACTCTGATCTGGTCATTGGGTAAAAAGGTAAGTAAAAAGAATGCACCAGGGCCAGAGCAATAAAATAGTAAGGGGAGGACAGGACAGGTTTTATTTTACAATTATAAGAAGGGACACCCGGGGCAGTCCTGAGCAAAGACGAGTACTTTGTCATACAGATTTAGGAGTCCTTCTTCTTCTTTTTTTTTTTTTTTTAAAAAAAGAGGCAGCAAATTTTGTTAGGTATTTTTTTCTTTTTGAAAGTTTCCTAAAAAGAATTTTCTTTGTTATCAACAAGATGCTGACAATTTAGTAGCTCATTATTTCCTTAAATTATTCTATAATAATACTAATAAAGTTTATTTGCGTTGAAATCATTGGGTTGCTCTGAATATTCCCTTTAGCTCGTCTTTTTTTTGCCAAGGATGCCTCTCGCTATTGATGAATTACTCATTTTAATGGGGTTTACTAACATTTACAGGGCTGTAATGTGCAGGGCTTGGAAGAAAGTCTGATGGAATTAAAGCTCAATAACTTCAATATGTGAATAATATTTTGGATATATTTTCCAAATAAAATATATTAACATAGAATTTATTTCAACTGTTTTGTTGTTATTTGGAAATGACAGTGTCTGCTCACTGACAGGTTACACTCATTTTCCCTCCGTGTTTGGACAGTCTTTGCGGATGGTTTAAAAGCCCGGACGGCAGTGTCGTCCTCCGCAGCGGCTCCTCCCGCTGGGCCCCCGTCCGGCCCTGCTCTCTGTTGAGTGTCTTCCGTGCGCTGCTCTGTGACTTTCTGGTGCCCTGTGGGGGCGGGTGCCGTGACTTCCCCATGGTGAGCACCCGGAGGCCGCATCTCGTCCTGCAGCCGCCCAACTCCAGGACACATGGACAGCTGTTACCTAACGGACAGAGGAGTCGTTGAAAATCTATAGTAGCCATATTAAAAAAGTTTTTTAAAAAAAGATGAAATGAATTTTAATATATTTATTTTGAAACTGTATGTAAAATACTATTCACATATTAAAATTGAGCTGTTTTACGATCTTTGCTTTATGCAGTAAGTCCTTGCGGTCCCGTGTGTGTTCTGTGCTCTTTCCATGGCGCATTCAGGCCACACCGGTGACGAGTGCGGGACAGACCGTGTCCGGGCGGGGGCCTGGGCCTCCCTGGGAGGCGCCCGTAAAACCAGCGGCGGCCGTGATAGTGTTTCCATTCGGAGGTTTATGGGCTGGGGTTTTATGTCTCGGTGGTCTGCAGACTCTGGTCCTCCTCGGAGCTCTGTTCCGACCCCTCTGTGGGACATCCCTCTGCTTCCCGCACGTTCCGTCGGCACAGGTGCGCACCACGCTGGTGCGTGCCCCACGGCGGCCCCGCTCTGGCCGCCGCCTGCTTCCCTGGGCTGCGCTCTCTTCTGGTCAGGACGCTTTTCCCAGAAGTGTATTTGGACACGGTGGCACGTTTTTGGAGAGTGAGAACAGCGCGTGTTCCAGAGGAGAGCGTGATCCGGGTGCCGGCCGCTTGCGCTCCCGTTCTTTGAGGACGCCGCCGTTTCGGGGTGTTCCCTCCGCTCAGGGCCGGGCTTGTCTTTTGCAGAATCTCATCTGCTCCGAGTGCGGGGATGAGTTCGCCCTGCAGAGCCAGCTGGCCACGCACATGGAGGAGCACCGGCAGGAGCTGGCCGGCGGCCGGCCGCACGCCTGCAAGGCCTGCGGGAAGGACTTCGAGACGCCCTCCCAGCTGAAGGAGCACGCGAAGACGCACTACAAGATCAGGTGCGAGCCTCTGCTGGGGCTTGGGAGGAGAAGTCTGTGCCCTGTGTTAACGGCGGGTGCGCTTGCCTGGGTGACTTTAGTACGCCATCTGCTCCAGAAATAGCAGCTCAGGGGTGCCTGGGTGGCTCAGTGGGTTGAGCCTCTGCCTTCGGCTCAGGTCATGGTCCCAGGGCTTTGAGATCGAGTCCCACATCGGGCTCTCTGCTCAGCGGGGAGCCTGCTTTCCTCTCTCTCTTCCTGCCTCTCTGCCTACTTGTGATCTCTCTCTCTGTCAAATAAATAAACAAATAATCTTTATAAAAGAAAAAAAAAAGATAGGATAGAGTTGCCATATGCCACACATTTAAAAAAAAAAAAAAAGAATGCAGTAGCAGCACAGTGGGGGCCAGCCGGGCGTGGTGTCAGGGCAGCTGTTCAGACACACAGGCCTGGGGCATGGAGAAAGCTCAGGCTTCTAAAGCATCAGGCTGCCGGAGCAGAATTCTCTAGCAGTAGCACAGTGTTGAAGGCTGTAGGACAACATGCTGGCTGAACGTTTCCCCAGGTAAGTCATGAGGACAAGAAGCAGGTCCACAGGGGCCGGGGCAGCCTGTTTAACAAACTGGTGTATCTCCACTCCCTGTTCAGAAGCTCTGCGTTCCCGACGCTGCGCTTAGTGTGTCCGTGAACGTGTGTGAGGAAATCGTGGTCCCTGCAGGCAGCGCTGTCAGACCGGGAGACTTTGTGGGTGAGAAGCGCTAGGTACAGGATCGAGTCACTTGCCCACGGTTTTACAGCTCGGAGGTTTCAAGCTTCAGGATTTAGACCCTAATTTCCTTGTTTTCGAGCTCATGATTTGAACAAGCGTGACCGTATTTAAATACATACGTGCACTTATTTCTGGTAGAACTTAACGTGTCTTCCTGAGTTTCATATTTGGTTTATTCCTGATTATATATTTTTTTCAAAACTTCATTTTCTTAACGAAACAAAAGGCAAAGTGCTTTCTGGCCCGGGTGCGCCCGTGAGCGGGCGGCCGTGGCTGCTGTCGCTCGTGGAGCCTGCGCGTTGTGCGCTCCTCAACAGCAGCCGCAAGCACGGCAGCGGCTTCCACGCCAGCTACTGACGTGCACAGACCCGGGAAGAATCTGTAGGATTCCTTTACCCTGTTAGGCACTTCTTAGCGGCGTGGAGCACGCCCCCATGGGGCCAGCATGCCTCCCCCTGCCCCACTTTGCCCGTCCTTGGCTAGCGGGGCCCAGACCGCGCTGCGAGTGCTCCCGCACACGGGGTTCCTGCCTGGGTGGAGTTTGAGCACAGCAGGTTGGGTGTGTGTCTGAGGGTTTTGGAGAGATGATGAATGGCGTCCAGGTGGTCAGCATGCAGCCGGCCCCGCTGGCTTCTGGCCCTTCTGAGCTGGAGGGATGGGCCGGACCCACAGCCTCGTCCTCCCGTTGTGCTGGTTTCTCAGAGAGAAAAGTCAGTGGAAAGGTTTCAGGGAGTGCTCGTGCGGAGAGGGACGCAGAACTGGATTGCCCCGGGGCAGCGCCAGGAGGGCGGGCAGGCTGGTGAGCCGGGGTGTCCGAAGGGAGGAGGGCCCTCGGGAGGAAGGGGACTGCAGCAGTGGCCGGGCCATTGGCACAGCCCCTCTGCGGTGGGTTTTCTCTGCATTTGAAAGCAGAGGCTGGCGCCGGGGATCCCGCTGCAGAGGGGAGCTTGCTGGCACCGGGTGTGAAGAAGGCAGGACCCCGAGGCTGAGGGCTTCAGGAGGCCATCCTGGGAATGAGGTCTGATCCCAAGGGTAGTGGGAAGCCTGTCCCAGCTTCCCCTGTGCTGTGGCTGCTGGGGGGTGGCGGTGGGGCAGGTGAATCGTCACAGCAGGCAGTGGTGGTCTGACGATTGGAGAGCGGGAGAGGCCTGAGCATCTCTGGCGGTGTTTTGAGTGGAATCAGTAGCTTTTGAAGATGGACTTGAAGCCAGGGGTGAGAGAGAGAGAGAATCTGAGCGACTCCTGAGGTTTAAGCTTGCCCAACTGGGAGCTGCTGTTTTCTGCTCTGGGAGAACAGCAGGGCAGGGAGGAACAGAGCCCTGTTTGCTTCCCACGAGCTCGCAGCCCCAGGGAGCCGAGTGCAGAGCCGTCAGGTGGAGGCGGGGGAGTGCGTAGGGCTGGTGTCAGGGTTGCTGGCGGGAGGACTTTGAGATCCTCGGCCTGTGGGTGGTGTTGAGAGCAGGAGGGCCGGAGGAGGACGTGAGACACGGCAGGTGGGGACGCACGCACACACGTCTTTACATCTGAGGGCCGCAGGTAGAGCTGTGTCCGCAAGGGATGGTCTCACCTCTCCCCTGCGAGAAAACCAAGCTTCTCTCCCCTTAGTTGGGGAAACATGAATTTTATGGTACCAAACACAGAGAAGGACTGCACGTCTGAGTTTCTGTGTCTGCGGAGACGCACACTCCTGTGGGGCGGATGTCTCGTAGCCTGAGTTCTCACCGCCAGTCAGCCACACGTGCTGACTACGTTTTAATTTTGAGCTTGTGACACAGAGGAGACGACTTCATGAATGTTTCCCTCCCGTGTCGTACCAGGGTATCGAGTACAAGGTCTTACAATCGGAACATCGACAGGAGTGGATTCACATATTCATGCCCACACTGTGGAAAGACGTTTCAAAAGCCCAGTCAGTTAACTCGGCATATCAGGATACACACAGGTATGAAACACGTTCACTTTGGGGCCATTCACGATGTGGCTTAGAGGAGAGAACGTGTGCCTCCGAGCCGGCTGGACCTGTGAGGTCACGCTGCTGCTCCTGTCCCGTGCTTGGTGACCTTGCCGGGGTTAGTCGCACGCGGGAGTCCGCAGCATGGGCGAGCTCTGTCCGCACGGGTGGGTTTGGGTCTTGGGTTTGGGAGCTGTGTATTTCCCTGTTAATCCGTCAGGTGTTCACTCATGTGGAATTTTATTTTGATGGTGTTTCTCCCTCTCCAGGCGAAAGGCCGTTTAAATGTAGTGAATGTGGGAAGGCTTTTAACCAGAAGGGGGCCCTGCAGACGCACATGATCAAGCATACAGGGGAAAAACCCCACGCCTGTGCCTTCTGTCCTGCTGCCTTTTCTCAAAAAGGGAACCTCCAGTCCCACGTGCAGAGAGTCCACTCCGAGGTAAACATCGCTCTCGGGTCTGTGGTGCTCCCGGGTGCGGTAGACGGCTCCGCGGTGCATGCGGGAGCCCGAGGTTCTGAAATGCAGATTTACGGTTTGTGCAGAGCAGACTTTGTGTCAAACAAGAAGCAGACACGTATCTCTCTCTAGACACCTTTTCAGCTTCCCCGGGGGAGACCTATAATGTTATCTTCTCGTGGTCTTACGGATGCTGTTATGGCTTTGACAAGTAAAGGTTCAGGAATGATCACGCTGCCCTTGGCAGGTATCAGCCACCGGTCCGGTAACACCTCATCCCTTTAGCAGACTTGGAACACAGGCACTATCAGGTCTGAGAAACTAAGACCAGAAATAAATTGAGGGAAAAAAAGTATTTTTGCTCTTCCTGTTACTATTGCTCACAGTAATAGTATGGCCTCATGTACGTCTCTTATCAGCCAGAGTGCTGCTCTGCGTGCTTCCCTCAGTGCCGGCTCCCGCGGTGACACCGACGTTTGCCGTTCCTTGTTGTCTGCAGAGCGTGCTGATTTGTAGAACGTCTGCAAGTATTTCTCTTAGGCAGGTTAACTTTTGTTCTTCCTGATTTGGTGTTTTATTTATAGTCTAATGGTAGGGTATACATTAATGTGGAAGCGACACAAACACTTTGATCACAGATCATTTTGTTTTATGTAACTGTTTTGCAGAATGAAGACTCATATTCCTAAAAATAAATATGTATCTTTTTATTTTTCCCTTCATGCCCTCAGTATCACTGAAATAAAAGAAACCCTGCACCCTTCACACAGTTTGTAAACGTATTCAGCTTCCGTACGCAGCGGGTTACTTTTTGTTTTCTATTCTAAGAGCCAGACCCTTGGGTAGGCAGTGAGAATGTGGACCCTGGCTTCCTTTTGAGCTCAGGAGAGTAGATGTGGCCTCTGCCCGTTACTCTGGGGGAGCTGCCTCTGTGCGCAGATGATGGCTTCGGGATGGCCGTTTACTTGGGCGGCACCCAGAGAGACCTCCCTGGGCCCCCCAAGCTGCCCTGTGAGATGCCCACCCGTGCTCCTGAGGCCAGGACACCCCTCCAAGAGTGTGGGCACTCACCTGGCTCCCGGCCTTAGAGCCCCTGGGACCTGTGGTGGGCAGGTGGCTGTGTTCCAGCAATGACCTCTAAGAACTGGTTTGTAAATGTTGTCCAGTCCTGTGATGAACCTGAAGCCTTAAATTGGGTTCTTGACAAGGTGCTGGAAAAGGAATAGAACATCCAAGTTTGGAGAAGTCCAGTCCGTTGTCGAGCCGGCCTGCATCGTTATAAGAACAACTAGTGCTGGCTGGAATCATGGCAGAGTCGTTCAGACGTTTTCTGGGTGCCCGGAGGCGCCGCTTCATTTCCGTCCTCTCTAGGGTCCCGCGTTGGCTTCACCGTAGTTGGACAACATAGTTGCCGGTGCGGAGCACTGGGACTGCGAGGAGCGGTCCCACGGCGCGTGGCACGGCGCGGCTCGTAGCGCAGAGACTTAGACGGCTGCTCACACCGGGTTGCGCGGGGTGCACCGCTGAGAAAATGGGAACCTGAGTCAGGCATCTTATCGTCACCAAATTACAACAACTGGAACCTGTGTCTTCTTCCAAACCTGTTCTAATTTATAGAAAAGACTGAAATTTCCATTGACTTCACACTGGCAAGGCGGGTGAGGACTTGGGTCCTGATTTTGGAGGCGTCTGGTTTGAAAGAAGTAATGTTACATGGTTACATTGTTTCTGCTGCTTATCATGGACCGTAACTAACTGAGGATTGGCTCTAATTTAAGTATTTTTATCTAAAGGTTAATTGTAAAACATGTTTTTTTCTCTTTTGTCCTTTAAGGTCAAGAATGGCCCCACGTATAACTGTACCGAGTGCAGTTGTGTGTTTAAAAGCCTCGGGAGCTTGAACACCCACATCAGCAAGATGCACGTGGGCGGGACGCAGAACCCCGCGGGCCCCGCAGAGACGGCTCACGTGCTAACGGTGCGTCTGGCCAGCGCCGGGCGGGGCCCCTGCCGCCGGGTCGGTCATCTTGGTCGTGACCTCTCAGGAGGATTATTCCTTAGACTATGCAGCAGCACAGAAGTGCTGTGAACAGTTTCTTCAGGATGAAGGAGGGAGTGAGGGCCTTTCTTGTTTCTAACGAGCGACGGAGAATGGATCTTTGTTTTTAACGAGCGAAGGAGAATGGATCTTCTTAAACTTCCGAGTCGTATCAGCTGGTCCTGATGCACGGACTGTCATTGAGCCAGTGACAATCACCCAAAATGCAGCGATTAATTTAGGAGACTGTGCTGCCTGCGGTGCTGTTGATGATTCCCGTGGGATCACCGTTATTCCTGTGGGATGACTTAAGAACCAGTTATCCTTTCAAAATAACATTTCTTAAAAAAATAATATTTTCCATGTCTGAGGGGACAGTAGGAATGTTTTCCTGAGGCTGTGCCCTTTTGGGAAACTACACTGTGTAAAATTGTGCGACACACACCGCCACGCTTGCGTTCAGGCTCTGGTGGGAGTCTCGGGCGCGGTCTTGTCTGTTCGCTCTCGGCCCCTCGCAGCTGGCGGGGAGGCCCGCGTCCCGGCGCGGAGAGCGGACGCCACGTTAGCCCGTGCCCGTGAGCTGGCTGGCGGGTGGCTGCTGTCGTCGGCACCTGCCTCCCACCAGCGCGGAAGCTCGGAAGCTCGTGTTTAGTCTCCAGCACCATGTTCGCGTTTACGGCTTGTGCTCTCCTTCCTCACGACAGCAGCAGCTCCACGCTGCTCCTCACCTTACTCCGGAGCAGGAGGCCCCGTGCCATAGATCCGCCTCGGGGGGTGGGTACTGTGTCCACCCGCGTGCGCCGCACAGTGCTGGCTCTGACTCGCACCGTCTCTCCGAGTGGCGCTGCAGACCCAGGGTGTCTGGGCGGTCCGAGCGCTTCTCTCCTTGAAGCTCTTGGCTGTGGCTTTCCTGAGCATTGATGCTACCAGGGCCTCTGTTTTCCAAGTTTCCTGAATTATGTTGGCCACAGTGGTTTCTCTCTTATTTTGTGATCCTTTTGTTTCTGTGTTTTACTGGACAGGTGGGAAGGTGAGGTCTGTGAGCTCGCACCCCCACGTTGAGCTGATTGTCTCTCCTGTCACTCAGGAAACCTCGGAGACATGTAGGGGACAGTTCATTCAATACGTTCCTTTAAGATCCCATATTGTGCTTTGTGTAAAAATCAGTGAGGCATTTTATTTAAAATCTGTGTTTGGGATATTGTTAGATTTTAATGGTCATAAGGAAGACGAGCCTATTCCTTTCTTTCTGTTTTTGTTCTTTTAAATTGAAGTACAAATTAATGTACTTCTTACATTTTCAATGACCATGTCGCTGTGTTTCAGGCCACGCTGTTTCAGACGTTACCTCTCCAGCAGACGGAAGTCCACGTGACGTCTGCGTCGAGCCAGCAGAACTCCCAGGCCATGACCGACGTCATCCAGCAGCTGCTGGAGCTCTCAGAGCCGGGGCCGACGGAATCCAGCCAGCCCCCGCAGCCCGGCCAGCAGCTCAGCATCACCGTGGGCATCAACCAGGACATCCTGCAGGTGAGGCGCACCTTCCCGCTCTCGGTCCATGCCCGAGCCTGGGTATCGTTCCTGGAAAACGAATAGGCAGGGCTTGTCCAAGGAAGAGAATCGTTCTTAAATACACGTCCCAATTGAAAACGTTCTTTTCGAACAAAATACGCTCATGGACTGTGCAGGATTCTGAACAGTTAATCGATACATTTAAAAAACAGTTTAAAACTTAAATTTTCTCTCCAAGTGATTTAGTTGAAAAGAACAGGCTTTTCAGAACTTCTTGTATCTCCTGTCAGTATCGGAGCGAGCCGGTCCGCCTCTCTTAGCAGCGTGCGAACGGTCTCGTCCACGTGGGAGAGCAGGAGAAGGAGACGGGGCAGAGCAGGCTTTTCTGAGTTTGCTCTGCTCGTCCAGCTTTAGCCTCAGCTCTTTCATTTGCAGACAGAGCCGCCTGCCGTCTCCTCCCTGTTTAGTGACCAGTTGTAAAAACTAACTGTCGCCTCCCTGTGCCTTTGGGGTAACAAGTTGGTGTAAGGAGTCTCCGGATGCATGACAGCCGAGGTCTTAAGGGTGGTTGAAGCCACTGGAATTTAACGCAGTGATTCCAGATCAGTTTAGAGATAACCAAAGAGGTCTAAGGTCAGATTTCTAAATGTCAAATTAACTAATTCCAATCCCTTTTAGTTACCATACTGTATTTTGGGTGGAAGTGAGCTGTCAGTTTCCAGAAGGGACATTTCAGCTTCAGAGAGTCGCAAGTGTAGCTTGGCATTGGCGGTCGGGGGGGGCAGAGTTGTGCAGCTGGTAGGGCGGAGTTAGAACCCCGGGCAGAGCCTTGTTGCGTCTTTGTGATTGATTTTGGCTGGCCGCACCGGGCCTCCTACCTGCTAACCTGTTAGTTCTGTTCTGTCTCAGCAAGCCTTAGAAAACAGTGGGCTGTCTTCAATTCCAGCTGCCGCGCACGCGCACGACAGCAGCCACGCCAGGACGCCGTCCACGCAGGCGCCAAGTCTGGACGCTTCTCACCCTTCGAGTGAGCAGACCCACCCCACAGATGCAGAGCAGGAAAAAGAGCAAGAAAGCCCAGAGAAGTTGGATAAAAAAGAAAAAAAAATCATAAAAAAGAAATCACCGTTCCTACCTGGTAATGTGAATGTGCTTTAAGGGTTAGACGTTGGGGGGGTGGGTTGCTTATTTCTTCTTTCGAAGGTGATACGTCGTTGACTGTTCTGATAGTATCGACATATTTGTTTGATATTGAAAACCTCAGCAGTTGCAGACTTTGGGCTGCCTTTCCCCTGTGAGCCGCGTCTCTTCCTGACGGTTCCCCAGGCTTACTCCTGGGTCGTCTTGGCCGCTCCTTCCCGCAGCTGCGTTCTGGCCACTTTTGTCCCCCGCTTCGCCACCACACTGCCGTCTCCTGACTTGTAAGCATGGCTCCTGGGCCAGACCCTCGGCCGTTTCCCCTCAACGCTCCCCTGTGGCTCCGTGGTGTCTGTGAGCTCTCGGTAACCTGGCCTGGGTGCACGGCCAAGCCTGCCCTGGACTTCGGGGTGCGAGCTGATGTCACCGTGTGGCCAGGCTCCCGCGCTGTCCGGACAGGCATGCGCCTCCAGGGCCATCCTTCCCACAGGCTTGCTGTGCCGGGAGTGTCTTCTTCCTCCCCTTCCTCCCGCTGTCTCGGAGAGCTCTGGTGGCCTCTGAGGGCAGCACTTAGAGGACACTCGGGCCTGCCCTTTCTGCTCTTGGCGCTCGCAGATTTGCAGTGTTTCTGCCCCGCAGTCCCCCGCCTGGCCGCTGTCTGCCTGGATACAGTCTCTTCGTCGCTGGCTCCCCCGTGGGCTGACGCGTGTGGCTTGTGGCTCTCTCACATGGGGAATGCGATCGGTTTCTGTCTTCTGGGCAACAGTGTCCTCTGGAAGTGTCTTCCCAGCGACTCTGACTGTTCCGCTTCCCCCCGGTCTTGGGGAGCAAGTGCTGTCTTGCTGCGAGGCACGGAACGACCAACGCAGTCATCGCTGCGACACTCCTGAGCGCGTCTCCTTGCAGCACTGACTTGGCTGTGAGGCCCTTGTCTCCACCACAGACCGCGGCAGTTCTGCCCCCTGTGTCCCCTCCATCTGCCCCTCGTCCCGGGGAAGCACGGGGGGTTGGGATTGAGGCGGTTCATCCTCTGGTTGTTCCTGGTGTCCAGAGAGGGAGGAGGGGAAGGGCACCTTCCCAAGTGTGTCTGTTCACCTGAAGCTTCGGGCCGAGAGCTTCCCTCGCGATGGTTTGGAACACCTGCTTCACGTGCGCCCAGTAAGTGCGTGGGCACTTCCAGCCTGGGGGGCGCGTGGCTGCGGCCCTAGTCACTGGGCTCGAACCCTCCAAGGCGCTCCGACCCCGCTGTCGGCGGCTCAGGCTTCGCCAGGCGGGAGGCGGGACCTGACTTCGCGGGATCCCGAGCAGCAGGGGCCCCCGGATGGAGGACGGCGCGCTCCGTCCTGAGCGTTAGGTGTGGGGTTCGGAGTGGGGTTACCGTCCACGCACGCGGGGTTTGCCTGGGGCGCGCTCTGCCTGCAGAGTGTGCAGAGGTCAGGCCGTTCGCCCCGGAGCCGCCTGAGTCCGTGAAGCGCCCACGCTGCTGCGCTCGTTTGTGCCGCTCTGCGGCTGCCCGAGCCGGTGCGGCCTCAGGACGAGGTCAGAGCAGCATGTTCTCTCCGGGATCCCTCACGAGACGGGTCCTGGGGCCGCGTTTCTACAGAAAGAGGTTTCTTCTGATGAAAACTTCTCAGGGAGCTGGACACATTTACGTAGGGACTGTTTCTGGAACTCGCGGTGCAAGGGGGGCTGAGGGCTGTCGGGGACCCCGAGGAGACCGTGAGCACAGCCTCTTCGGAGTGGCTTCTGGCTTCTGACTCCCTTGATTGCGTGTCCCCGCTCGTGCGGCCCTTGCCCTGGCGCCGCCCTACTCGGCTGACGTCGTTCAGTGAAAGGGGGGGTTTAGTAGACTTCGGCTTCTTATTTCAAGAGGTATTTTCCGCATGCATTCAAAATTTAACAAATGCTTTTATATTTTCCATATAATTTAGAACATATAGATCATCTTTAAAACTAAACAAAGTTCGAAATTTGTTGTGGTGAAATACTGGCTCTTTGAAATCACAAAGAAAGGTGTTTTGGAAAGCTGGTGACTTCCTCCTTTAAGGATGACAGTGGTATAGCTGTTCTCTGTGGAAATCTTTATTCAGACCACAGAGATTTTACCTTCTTAGACCAGACTGTGATGGGGAAAATGTAGCCCGAACGTAGCTCCGGTCCTGCCGTGAGAGGCCGGCATCCTTGTGGCCCACTGCGGCGCGTGGGCCTTCCGGTCAGTGGCCTTGGAAGCGGTGCTCACTGCGCCTCGAGTGTGGGCTCCAGGTCTCTGTACCTGCCCTGCTCCTGCTTTCTGACTCTGCTGCGGGTGACCTGGACATTTCTGGGGCTCTGGTCAGTCATGACCTTAATCACTGCCAAAGAATTAAGTATAAAGTCATTCTTGGTAAGAACCTTAGCCAACATTGTACTTTTTCTAAAACTAACCTGCATGAACACTCTGGGATTTTTAGGTCTACTTTGGATAATTCAAGAGACTGATGCTTTCTTTTCGGTCCTGCTTTCTTTCTCTTTGGAGGATGTGCCTTACGAATAAAGAGTTTCTGTATTCATAGTTCAGCTAAATTACTTGTTATTTTGTATTATGCTTTTGTATAATACAGTATAGAAAACTTTAAAAAGACTCATTCGTGTGAGCGTAGTTGGGTTAGGTTTGAAAATTCCACGATTTATCTCATTTGTGTATAATTCTTTGATAGTACAATATTCAGAGCTTATGAGATTTTCTTTAGGTTTTGTTTTGAATTACTTGTCATTTATAATTAAATATACATATTATTTTTACTTAAGACCTTTAATATTTTTTAATGGTGATGTGGCTTGAAGCTGAGTCCCCATTCGTAGTAAACATAACGCAGCGCGGGTATGAAGTGCTAGGAAGACAGCCAGCTCTGAGGTGCCAGTGGTCTGCACGCGCGCGAGGCGCAGCAGAGACGGCAGAGAGTGTTGAAGGTGTGCCCTGAGTTTTGAGGTAGGAGAGATCCGAGGGCCACAGTGAGAGAGTGAGAGCTCTGCTCAGCTGGGAGGGGCGAGTCCAGTCCTCCTGGCAATGGAGGAAGCACAGGGTGTTTAGTGAGAGACGCGCGGCGGAGAGCGTTCCGCTCCAAGGGCCGTTCTGACAGTTTCATTTTGTGTGTTTTTCTGTATTAACAATTGTTTTACGCACTCCTAGCATTAAATACGGTTGATATATCACGAACATCTTCTGCACATGGAATGATAAGGCTGTGTTTGGTTGTAGTCACACACACACAGAACTCCACCGTGCAGGGCCTGAGAGCACAACTGGGGGCTCCTGTCTCCTGGCTGAGCCTTTGGGAGGGTCCTGGAGGCTCATGTACTGTCTCCACAGAGATCCTGTCTTTTCTTGACTGATGTGTTGAGCTTCTGTATACGGTCTGGATCTTCTTTGTTAATTTGTGGGTTTCAAATCCCTTTTCCAGAAGTAGCTTCTCTTTCACTCTCGTTTAGATGTCATTTGATGAATAGACAAGTAGAGATTTTTACTTCAGTGCAGCTGTCCTGATGGCATAAGTGTTTGTGTGAAAATCTTTCTAAAGGTCAGGAGGATTTTATCTTCTTAGACTGGAGCACAATCTTCGTAACTTAGTCTTTTCTTGATGATTCAGCACATAATTCCATGAGGGTGCTGTGCCCTGGTTGCCGTCTGTTCTCTTCCTTCTGTCTTTCTCTTTATAGTTTGTGTGTTCTGTGTTTCATGTAAGACGTTTTTCCTTTACCCACATTGAATTCCCCCTATTTGGTTTTTTTTTTTTTTTTTTAAGTAAGTGACGGACTTGAACTCACGACCCTGAGATCAAGACCTGAGCTGAGATCAAGAGTCAGACGCTTACCCGACTGAGACCCCCAGGCTCCCCTGAATTCTCCCGTATGTTCTAACAGAAGTATTAGAACTTTGGCTTTACATTCAGTTTACTAGTTTATTTGGACTTCATTTTTATGCATAAGAGGTGGGATTGGAATCTTATTTATCCCTGGGTGGTAACTAGTCATCTGGCAGCATGTTGTGGGAACGTGTCTCTGATACGTGATCCCAGGTTTGTGGAGATCTGGTTTCTGTCTCTGTGTGTGGCTAAGCTCTGGGTTTGTAATTGTGCCCGCTCGCCGGTCTGTGTGGATACCCATGTACTGTCTCCGTTATTTAAAATACCTCTTGAAATCAGCAGGGTGGGCCTTAGTTTTCATTCTCTTTCAGATTATCTTGGTCTTGGTTGGATGAATTTGGTTTCTGTAAAATAGTTTCTGTGTCCATGACCACATTTCTCTTCCTGCCGGCGTCTCTTGTTACAGAAAGCTCTTGCAAGTCTTCTCAGACTGACTCTTCTATCTTATCTTTTTGTCTCTGTAAACTCCTTGTATGTTGCAGGTTTTGTTTGCTGTAGGTGTATAGGAAGACGGTTGGCTTCGTAGACTGGTCATGAACCAGCAACCCATGAATTTCTGTTGTTAATTGTAGCCGTTTGGAGATGACGTTGGCTTTTCACGTAGATACTAGATTGTGTATGAATAGTGACATTTTTCCTCTTCTTGGCACATTGGTGTGGACCTCTGCCTGTGCTGTGGAGACTGGTCTGCTGCCGTCCTGACTCTAAAGTCCTGGTTCTAATGTTTCACGGTGGAAACACGTTACTCTTGACTTTTCACAGAAGCTCTTGGATTTGGGAGGCGCCTTCCCTCGCTGGTTTATTTAGGCTTTTGTTTTCTTCCTCATGTTGAGTATTATCAAATGCCTCTTCTTTCTCTTTTGCTATGATCGTATGTTTTTGTCTTTTAACCTCATCACGGTGATTGATGGATTAGTGGTGAGCACGCCGTGTCTTCCGTCCCGGCCTCCATGTTGCTCTGGCTTTTCTCTCTTCCCCTTCCCTCTCCCTGTCTTTTTCCCTTTATTTTTTCTTTAAGACGCATTTTTAAATTTCCTTGGCCAATATTCTTTTTTTCAATTTTACTTAATAAAATACGCCTTTGGGCGCCTGGGTGGCTCAGTGGGTTAAGCCACTGCCTTCAGCTCAGGTCATGGTCTCAGGGTCCTGGGATCGAGTCCCGCATCGGGCTCTCTGCTCGGCAGGGTGCCTGCTTCCCTCTCTCTCTCTCTCTGCCTGCCTCTCTGCCTACTTGTGATCTCTCTCTATCAAATAAATAAATAAAATCTTTAAAAAAAAATAAAATAAAATACACCTTTTCATTGAAAATGAATAATTTCAGTACTTACTTTTAAATCAGTTAAATTATAAAACCGTCCTCTTTTATAGAATGTACACAGGTGTTAAAACGTGAAGTACTATCGAGAAAACATTACTTGTGGTTACTGCACTCCCCTCACACTTGCACAGCATTGTTCTGTGTAACGGTTTGAGTTGGTGTGTAAGCGACTTCTCTTGCTGTCACTTGCTGTATTTAGGGAGAAACACACCTGTTTTACAGAAAAGTCATCATGCGTATCCTGCAGGAAGCTCAAAGCAGTGTTGAAAGCTGGGTGTGAATGGCACAGAAAAATTGCTTGTTCTTCCGCCATTAACTGAGCTCCCTGGCGGGCACGGGGAGAACAGCTGGGACGGCTTAGCTCTCTGGAGGGACACCTTTTTTTTTTTTTTTTAAAGATTTTATTTATTTATTTGACAGACAGAGATCACAAGTAGGCAGAGAGGCAGGCAGAGAGAGAGGAGAAAGCAGGCTCTCTGCTGAGCAAAGAGCCCGATGTGGGGCTTGATCCCAGGACCCTGGGATCATGACCTGAGCCGAAGGCAGAGGCTTTAACCCACTGAGCCACCCAGGCGCCCCTGTAGGGACACCTTTGAGTCATTTTTAAGAACTTCAGCGTCAGGCTTCTGGAGGGCTTCCAAAACTTCTCAGTAACTTCTGCAGCGACCTGGGAGGGCAGGTGTTCTTGTTGCAGACCCAGCGCGCTGAGCTCCCTTCCAGGCTGGTGGCAGCCACGGGTGGAGCCCTCACGAGAGCGTCTGTCCGCTCAGAGGCGCGCTCTGCAGGTGCTGGGAGCCACGCGGAACAAAATCAGTGGGCCCCGCTGGTCCGTCTTCGCCTCGCGGGGGCTGTACCAGCTTCCAGAGGGTGAGAGAACGTGTCCTCTGCGTGGTGCGGTCTGGATATCGGACCGTTCCTTGGTAACGTGCACCTTGCTTGCTGCGACGGGGCGCATCCCACCGCCGCGGGAAGGCGGAGTGACTCCTCCCCGAAGCCGCAGACGGGCCGCTTCTTCCCAGAGCCGTGTTTCCAGAATCGCTGGAAGCAGAGGCGTGACCCGTGGTATAAACAAGGAGACCCGTGTCTTACTTTGCCCGTGATCTGTGCGTGGATGGAAGCATGAACTCCTGGAAGTCTTCCACGTCGGTCGTGGAGCGAGTGCTTAGAGGTGTTTGGGGCCAGAGAGCGTCTTCCTCTGGCCAAGTGATTACAGGACGCAGGAAGGCGGGAGCCCCCCTTCTGAGTGTCCCTTCGGAAGGGACAGTGAGAACCGACATGAGTGTCCACGAGCAGGCCGGGTAACCTTCGGAACCGGCGCGTTGTTCTCATTCTGCTGTGGGAAGCTCTGTGGGCCCCACCGGCCCGTCCAGGAGCCTGGCCTCCGCTGCTGGCGACACGCGCCCCTCCTCCTCTCGGCCAGCTCGGGTCTTCTGAGGAATCTGACGCTTCTCCGTGAGCCGCAGCCAGGCGATGGCACCCCGAAGGCCTGGCTCTCTGCTGCGTGAGCTCCGGCGGCAGCGGCGTTCCGGCTCTCTCTCGAGCTTGGGAGCGGTCGTAGCTGCTTCGTGGGGACCCGTCCCTATTCTCCGGCGCTCAGTGCTCCGATGAATCCCGTATTCTGCTCAGAATATCCTCAGGGAGAAGGTTCCTCTGCTTGTTGGGAGGTTCGACGAGTTTGGGAAGCAGGTAGGTGGTTCTGCTTGTACTTTTGCACCAGATGCCCCAGACGCCAGTGACCCAGCCCGGCCGTCGGCCCGTACGGGTGTGCCGGGTTCCGCAGCGGAAGCCTCCGCATCCAGTCACGGTTTCGAAGAGCCCCGTCTCGGCCGAGCTCTAACCCGCCCCTACCGATCGCCTGTCTGCGCACACAGCGCGGGCCAGGGAAGCGCCGTGGGAGAGGGAGCGTGGCGATACCGGGACAGCTCTGGCCGCCGGAGGAGCCCCGGAGGACAGGTTTATGCCGCCCGACTTCCACCCCCGGCCCCGCTTTCGGCTCAGCCGCAGACCACATGGGCGCTGGGGAGGCCGGCCGTGCCCGGCACTGGCTCTGGCTGTCGCTTCCAGACGTGGCTTCATCTCCACCCTCGTTTCCAGGCTCCAAGTTCTGCGTCGCATCTGGTGCCGTGGCCTCTGTCAGCATCTGCCACCCCACGCTGTGGGCAGCTTCCGGATGTGAAGGGACCCGAGGAAACCTGGCTGGGTTGGAGAAGACGCTGTCGCCATCATGAGTCGGAGCCTCAGCCCGGCACCAGCCCCATCTCCCTGTGCCTCATGGAGTCCAGCCCGGCCCGGCCGCCGCCCCCTCCCGGTTCCAGCCGAGAGTCTAGTCGGGGGGTCAGTGGCAGCCCCCAATCAGTGCCGAAAGGCCAGGCGACTGTCCGATTGGTGCTGAGAGGCCAGGAGACTGGGAGCGACTGTTCACGAGGCTCATTTTGTCCACAGTCTCCCCGTTTGTGAGCCGTGCCAAGGGCGTGGCCGCATGGCTCTTCCTGGGCCAGTCTGCTGGCCGGTGGCCCACGCAGTCTGTTGCTGGCTGCGCGAGGGACCTTCGCCCACCCACTCGAGGGCGCTGACATGTCACTGCTGAGCACGCCCTGACGCGTTTGTAAGACACGGCAGCTCGATGCCACCAGTGCATGGGGTTCCGCGGCGAGTCAGTTCCAGCATCCTGCAGCCTCCCCTGTGTGTGCTGCGTCGGGCCCCAGCCGCTGAGGACTCGGCCACCTCGTGGAGTACTCGGTGACGAGAGTGAGGGAGACGTGGCCGCTTTACTGCGTTCATAGGGCGGGCTCTGGAGCTCTGTCGTCTGCACCCGACCCCCAGGATGTGCGCGTCTCCCCAGTGGCTGCCGCTGAACAACAGTTCGGTCTGAGGATGGGCATTTAACTTGGTGTTTTGCTGCTTGAAAGCAGAGTGACCTTCTGGGCCTGTCTTCCGTCCCAGGGCGGGAGCCTCCGTACGCACCTGCGGCTCCTGGGGAGATCTGTAGTTGCTGGAGAGCAGCCAGGCCCCTGTCTGGGGTCCGAGCCAGCATGTGGATGTGGCCCCAGGAGAGCCCGTCCGTCCATCCCCACTGTTGAACTCGGGCTTCTCTGAGTACAGGGGGTGCCCTCTGGCCCCACTGACCACTCAGCAGGCGTCTTCCTGTCACTCGGTCCTGCCTCCCGCCTGCAGGGTCCCTTCCCCTTGTCCGCCTCGTTTTCCACCACGGCCACAGCAGGCGCTGGAGAGGGAACTGGCCGCGTGCCCAGGAGCCGCCCTTGCGTGGAGCGACTGAGGAGTGAGGAGGACACGCCCGCGGTCCTCCGAGTCTCATCACTGCTGTCACTCATGGGCTTGATAACCGAGGGAAATCTGTGCGTGTCTGAAGACGCGTGGTCAGTATCCCTGTTCTCATCCGGTGGCACAGCTGTCGTGGCACGAAGGTTCTCCGGCATCTTACCCCGTCCGTACCCAGCTCCCAGTCGTGCTGACCCCACATGCCGTCTCGCGCTCTGGCCACCGTCAACTTGAAGCTCCCGGAACGTCATACCTGGCTTTTGCTTCTTTGCCTGGTAAAAGTACTTCCGTTAGGTCCTGCTTCTTTCCAGTGCAGACTTTTTTGGGGTTACGATTTATTTATTTATTTATTCTTACGTAATCTCTTCACCTGATGTCGCGCTCAGACCCAGCCCTGAGAGGTGGTGCGCACCCTTCCCGCCCAGCCAGGCCCCCTCGAAGGCAGGCGTTCTCCCGTGTTCCCGCCCCCGGGACGAATCTGCGCAGTCTTTGCCCTGTCCACGAGCGCAGGTCCCAGCCCCGCACAGATGGAGCTCTGTGTCCTGGGTCCCCGCAGGGGCAGGAGCAGGAGCAGGCCCGCAGTGACACAGGGTGTGCTGTGGACGCTCTCCTTGGAGCGGGGCCAGAGGATAGGGTTTCTGAGAAAACGATTCTCAGACCCTGGAACTGGAGATTTCCGTATGTGCCTGGACTTTTCCACTGACTGGCACCTGACCTTGGGCAAGTCAGCTGACCTTGACAGTGTCAGCGTTGGGGGCTCTTGGTGGGCTCAGGCAGTAAAACCTGCGACTCTTGACCTTGTGATGATGAGTTCGAGCCCCACTTTGGGTATAGAGAGGACTTAAAAAAAATACTTTAACAAAATAAAATGTCGGCTTTGTCATCTTTGAAACGGGGCAATGCCCGGATGAGTGGGAGAGAACTGAGCGGCAGGAGCCGCGCAGGACAGCCCCTGACTCGTGGTCACCGACTGCCGGAAGGACGACAGACACCTTAAAATTACTGTTTCCAGTGGATGAGACTGGCTCACGGCACAGGATTCGGAAGGTCTAAAACAGTGTACAGTGAGTGGCCCCTGTTCGTCCTTGTCCTCCACGGGCCCCTCTCCAGGGCCTGGGTGGCCACGGGGCTGTGTTTGTTAAACCAGTGAGGGCGATTATACTGTGCGTTACACTGGGTTGTAGCAGGGTGTGGGCAGACTCCGTATGTATATCTTTTTTGCAGTTTACTTTTTTTCCACGTGATACCTTATTTTACTAAATGTCTAGGGATTGTTCCCTTTCATGGGTAAGTAATTATTTAGGTTGTTTGCAGGCTTTGCTAATACAAACGATAATAAACTGATACAAATCCTTCGCCTCTACGAACGTCAGTGTGCCACACTGTCCAGGGCTCACGGGACAGTCCCCAACAGGACGGCGATAAAACCGAGCCACTCATGGGACTTACTCGGACTTCATTGTCTGTGTCACTCACATGCCTGATAACAAAGGAAAAGAAATCTGTGCGTATTTGAAAAATTGTGGTCGATATTGCTGATTTTCCTTCCGTGCAACTGTGTCTGTTTGTTCTCCGGACGACAGTAGGGCAGGGGGAGGGTAGCTGTTTGCTTGTAGCCTTTCGGACGGGTTGTTATCCAAATCTGGAGGTCCTTTCTCCGCATCGGTGGGTTCAGAATGGTTTGTTACTGTGGTTTTAATTTCATTTCTCCTGTGAGGAGTCAGAGGTTGAGCAGCTTTTCACGTTAATAGTCCCCTGCGTTTTCTGTTAGCCGGCCGACTCCAGACTTTGATCTGCTGTAACGGATTAGGGACGACAGGGTTTTGAGAGCATACATTCTCTTCTTATTTGTCTTTTTGAGTTAAAACAGAGAGATGTTTTGTTCTTCCATAGCCAAATTTGTCATGGATTTTGGACTTGTGTGATAGAGTTCGATGCTGACGTCACGGGACATAGCCTGTTATCCGGCACTTTCCAACCTTTGTCTTTTAAACTAAATCTTTGACTCGGTTGTATTTTTTGTTCCCAGGCAGACACCTGCTGTCCACACGCCGTGACACCATGCCGTTCTTTACACCCGCAGCCCCTGTGCGCGTTTTGTCTGCACTGTTCTGGGCACGGATCTGTCTGTATGCACGTGCTCTGGCACCTCTGCCGTGTGCCTCGTAGCTAGCACGCCTCGTCCTCCCCAGTTACGCCATTTTCAAAGTGTAGTTTTGACAATTTTCACATGCTTACTTTTTCACGTGTACTTTACAATTGTCTTCCAAAGTTCCAGAACTGTAGTTATTAAAAAATTCCTATTGGCGTTTGTATATGTATATGTGATTTAACCAGTGAAAATTGATGTCCATAACTTTTCATCTTTGTACCAAAGAATGGAGTGTGTTTTTCCATTTATTCAGATCTTTTCTTTGTATTTTTTTCATATTTTATTAGAAATTTAAAATTTTCTTTTGGATTTTGTTAACTGGGAATGATGTTGATTTCCAGGTATTAAAATGTGGGCCTATTTCTTAGGTTCAGGTTTTTTAAGGCATATAATTGGATCATTTGTAAATAATAATTTTACCTTTTTCTTATAGTTTATACTGCATATTTCCATATATTACCTAATTTCATTGGTGTGTATCACTTGAACACAGTAAATTCATGGCAGGGAAAGTGGACTTTTTCTTGGCTATAATAGGATTCACTTTCCTGTTTTCCTATTAAGTCAGATGTTGTACTGAGATACGTTTATTTAGCTTCTCCTGTTTTTAGACAGTTTTTTAAAAGTTAAGTCTAGATGTTAAATTTTAGGGGCGCCTGAGTGGCTCAGTGGGTTAAAGCCTCTGCCTTCGGCTCAGGTCCTGATCCCAGGACCCTGAGATCATGACCGGAGCCGAAGGCAGAGGCTTTAACCCACTGAGCCACCCAGGTGCCCCCACCATCTCCGAATTCTTTGCACGTGTGTTGCGTTTTGGTCACGACACCGGGTCGGTTGCGACAATGCTTCTTCCAGCTTCTTCCTTCGCTCCGTGTTCTTGGAGCTGGTCGTGGAGTCCTCTGCTCACATCTGCTTTTCCTCCCGTTCCCGACGGGCTGCGTTTGTGCGGCGGCTGGTTTCTGTTCCCCTGCGGTTAGCACTCTGACCTCTCAGGCTGTGATTAGTGTTCTCATGGAGCTGGTCAGATTTTCTGAGGATTAAATCACAGTCTGCAGTAATTTCAGTGCTCGTACAAGTTGTAAGCTTTGTCCTAACTGATCATCCATCTTCTGCGGTGGCAAGAAGCGTGTAGCCGCTCGTAGGGACGGTGTGTCGTCCGACCCTAACCCTGCAGGGACATTTGGGTGCCTTCATGTCTGGTACCAGCGCTGGGCTGTGTGTGATTTTCCCTTGGCTGCAGGTTCCATCCGCGAGGAGAATGGCGTGCGGTGGCACGTGTGTCCCTACTGCACCAAGGAGTTCCGGAAGCCGAGCGACCTGGTGCGCCACATCCGCATT